>NW_023425416.1:44084453-44778458 GCF_014108245.1 Pipistrellus kuhlii | reverse complement strand
GCACGTTGCCGTCTCCGTCGTCGCAGTCATTGGTTTGTTTGAGAAGGAATCAGAAAGGTGATAGGCGAGTATGGACATCAGTCATACGTTAGTCCCGCCCCCATGCTCTCGGCGCGCTGCTCTGCGCCGGGGCTCCAGTCCCTCGAGACCGCTAGTACGTACTCAGCTCGCGGCCGGTCTTCCAGCGACGTCACGGCGTAACCGTCACACCCTCGAGACGTGCCAACGGCTCCGCTGGGTGTGGAGAAGCCCCGGGGAGCCGCAGGGTGGGGTAGCCTCGGGCTCTGGAAATGCGCCAACTAGGATAAAGGCCCGGGCCACGTACGGAGTGGAACTGGAAGCTTGTCCCATGACGACACTTTTTTCCAGGAGGAAGTTCTCTCCGCGTTAACCCGTGGCGGTTCTCTCAGCCACCTTCTTGGGCCGGGAGCGAGTTCTCTCCATTCTCCACTCTGGGTCTGGAGTTCAAAAGAGCATCTGACTTGGGGGCTTCTGAAAGTTACGGTTTTTTCCCTCCACCCCTTCCCCTTAAGCATCCTGGGCCATGAAACCAGTGAGATTTGGCCCATCTTCCAAGGGCTTTGCCTTTGGTGTGACCTCACTGAACTCGTTCTCTCGGGTTGACCGCTTAAGCCCACTGGGGAGATTAACAAGGTGACAAACGCGTTTGGCAAAATGGAAAAGAAGGTACCAACCGCCAGGCTGGCGTGGCTCGGTGGTTGTGCGTGGACCTATGAACCGGGAGGCCAGGACACATGTCAGGGTTGCGGGGGGGCCCCTCATCATTGATGTTTAAAAATCTATTTTAAAAGGCATCAAGCGTTGGGTTAGGTGCAAAACTGTTCTCAGCTGATCATCCTTCAGACCAATTGTAGTCCTTGGAGAAGATCTTCCCTGGGCCTGGGCCCTGCGCTCTGCTGTGGGGCAGGTCCCCTGACGGGAAACCAAAGCCATCGCTAGGGACTGTGGGAATGGAGCTGGTAGCAGGTTTCTGATTGGTTGGTGTAATTGGACATTTTATGGATGTGGTGGCATTTGTACCAGAACCTGCAAAGATAACATTTCAACAGGTGGAAATTGAGAGGATAAGTTGTCAGGTCTGAAAGCACAGCAGAAACCTTGCTGCAGACACACGTGTCAGCCTTTACTACTGACACCTTTTCTACTGTCATGTGTTATGGAATTTGGAGAAAAGCGGAGAAGGAACCAGCCACGCAAAGAATTTTAAACAGGGTATAAAGGAGTTTTAGACACTTATTAGTTATTAGTAACCTCATTCTTGTTAGGCTGCTGATCCTTGTATATGGCTCCCTCGGTAATCTTTTGGGAAAGAGGGAAAAGAGAAGGTAGGGTGATTCTGGAACCCTGGCCCTAATATTAAAATTCCCCCAAATCTTGCCCAGGCCGGTTGCTCAGTGGTTAGAACATCAACCCATGCACCAAAACTCACAGGTTTGATTCCCGGTTAAAGGGCACATACCTTGGTTGCAGGCACAGTAGAGGCACATGTGGGAGGTAACCAATCTATGGATCTCACTCACATTGACCTCTCTGTCTCTCTCTTTCTCTCTCTCCCCCCACCCTCCACCCTCCACACCCCTCCTGTTTTCCACTCTTATCTAAAAGCAATGAAAAAATATCCTCGGGTGATAATTTAAAAAAACAAACACTACCAAATCTTATCTGGGTTTTAAGTAGGTTTATTTTCCTTTGGAGAGGGACCTTGTTTTTCAGGACATTTTCAAAGGAGTCCTTGTCTTAGTTCAGGTTCCTCCCAAAATCAGGCTTTGAACCAGGACTGAGATACCCGTGGTTGGTTTAAGAGGCGACTCCAAGAGGAGCTCTGAAGGAGTGAGACAGGAGAGGAAGGGCAGTCCTTAAAGGGCACATTAGTGAGGGCTTCCTGTGTGGGCTCAGTCCTGCTGTGAACTGTCTGAGAAACTGAACACACACGTCAGCATTGCCCCATTAACAGGCAAGAAAGCTGAGGCACTTGCCGGCCAACTCTTCCCCCTCTTTAGCGGGTTAGTGCTCCTGCACCTCTGCCCAGCTCCCATCGGGGGAGGGCACACTCCCAAAGCCAGAGAAGGCACTTAGGCCAGAGCCACAGGCAGTCCTCTCCTGTACCAGAACTCTCTGAAAGCTAACTTCTGAATAGGAGGCCCGAAAGACAGGAGCAGCCTAGACAGCATCTACTACACTGTGCAAAACAGGAGAGAGTACAGCCAGGCTTCCCTTTCTTTGTTGCTTTGAAGCAACTTATCTGTGTTGTGCTTTGCTTTTGGCACCGGGGGGGGGGGGGGGGGGGGGGGGGGGGGGGGGGCGTGGAGAGGACTGATTTCAATGATGCCTTGACGTGGTAATTATAGCTGAAATCATTCAAGTCTTATAGGCTCCATCAATGGAAGTTTTGAAGTCTAGAAATTAATGTGCACCCTATGAGAAACCTGAATATAAAGAAAAGCAAAATTGTCCGTTTCTGTCATAAGCTGATTTTCTCAGCAGTTCCGTCTTGGTTCCCCTCAGCTAGCCCTTATCACATGTCAGATGGAGTATAATGTCATCTCTTGTTATGAGAGGGACAACTCCCAAGGGACAACTCACATAGATGTGCTTCCTGGCTTGTACCAGGCACATATGATTAAACTAGAGTCCCAGTGCCCAAAATTCATGCATGGGGGATGTGTATGTGTCCCTTAGCCCAGCCTGCACCCTCTCCAATCTGCGATCCCTCTCACAATCCAGGACTGCTGGCTCCCAACTGCTCACTTGCCTGCCTGCTTGATTGCCCCTAACCGCTTCTGCCTGCCAGCCTGATCACACCCTAACCACTCCCCTGCCAGCCTGATCAATGCCTAACTGTTCCCCTGCCAGCCTGATTCCCCCTCAACTGCCCTCCCCTGCAGGCCTGGTCCCCCCCAACTGCCCTCCCCTGCTGGCCTGATCACCCACAACTGCCCTCCCCTGCAGGCCATCTTGTGTGGCCATCTTGTGCATTGGAGTGATGGTCAATTTGCATATAATGTCTTTGTTATATAGGATAGATGGAGTGTGAAAGTAGAGGAGATGTGAACAAGTTAGGAGTCTGGGGGCCTGATGAAAAGCTGATACCTTGAGGCCCAGGAAATGAATGTCCAAAGTGACAGGTGCTCGGAGTCTAAGTGAGCAAAGCAATTAAGGTAAACAAGCCATTGTAGATAAATTAGATTTTCTGCATTATTTTGGCCATCATAACAAATTACCATAGGCTGGGTGGCTTAAACCACAAACATTTTTTTCCTCACAGTTCTGGAGTCTGGGAAGTCTAAATATCTAGCTGCTGGCAGATCTAGTTTGTAGACAATTGTTTTCTCATTGCATTCTCTTATGACAGAGGCTGGAGTAGGCTCTGTGTTTCTGCAGAGAAGAGCACTAATCCCATTCATGAGGGCTCCACCCTTATGACCTAATTACCTCCCAAAGCCCCATCCATCAACATCACATTGGGGGATGAAGGTTAGAATTTCAATACATGAATTTGTTGGAGACACAAATATCTATATATATAAAAGACTAATATGCAAAGTATCCCCTCAGGAGTTTGATTGCTCACTATGATGTTCACTGACCACCAGGAGGCAGCACAGAACAAAGGAAGGCCCCAGCTGGCAGCCAGTAGGCTCCAGTCGGCCCTGATTGCTGGCCAGGCCTATGGAACCTACTCATGCATGACTTTCGTGCACTGGGCCTCTAGTTAGTCTATAACATACATATATGTAAATTTGTAAAACAGGTCTGGGAGACCCTGGAAGTGTAGTACACATTTGCTTTATGTGTATTGTTTGGAATATAAGGAGAAAATATTCCAATACTGTATAACACTAACAATGTGAATTCTTTAAAGCAATTTAATAAGATCAATTTCACAAAAATATTTTGGGGGCCCTTGGGTGTCCTAACTGGTTTGGCTCAGTGGATACAGCGTCAGCCTGCGGACTGAAAGGTCCCAGGTTCAATTCCGGTCAAGGTTATGTACCGTGGTTGCAGGCACATCTCCAGAAGGAGGTGTGCAGGAGGCAGCTGACCATTGTTTCTCTCTCATCGATGTTTTTAACTATCCCTCTCCCTCTCCCTTCCTCTCTGTAAAAAATAAAATATATTAAAAAATATTTTGGGGGCCCATAAACTTAAACTCCAGCTGCATTAAAAATCAAGGAAGTGCAAATTCAAGCTAAAATGCAATACCATTTTATTCTTACCAGATAGTATTCTCTGGCTTTTGCATTTGTGTTGGCCAAGATGAAGAACAAGAACTGTGGTCCTCTGCTAGTTGGAATGTCAACTGATGCAACCTCTTCGGAAAACATGTTGGTATCACCTAGAAAACAGGACCTGTGCTTCCCCTATAGCCCGGCACTCCCACTCCTTCATATATACCCTAAACAAACTCTTGTTCATATATTCCAAGTAATAGATACAAGTATGCCTATCTCAGTATGTTCAGTGATAGCTAAACAAAGGAAATCACCCAGACACAATGTAAAAATATCCATACAGTGGAAACTAAACAGCAGGGGAAATGTATTTATTATACTACAATTAGATAAAATAACTCAGCTCAACCTCAGTAACAGAATGCATACGGGATGATTGCATTCACAAAAAGGTCAAAAGTAGTCACAATTTAACTTTTCTGTTTTAAAAACTTAAGGAGAGCAAGGAAACAGAAATTTAGTTTGGCAGTT
This sequence comes from Pipistrellus kuhlii, assembly GCF_014108245.1. NCBI lineage: Eukaryota > Metazoa > Chordata > Mammalia > Chiroptera > Vespertilionidae > Pipistrellus > Pipistrellus kuhlii. Next base: position 44,773,734 of record NW_023425416.1, on the reverse strand, counting down.
AGCTCTAGGGCAGTGGTCGGCAAACTCATTAGTCAACAGAGCCAAATATCAACATTACAGCAATTGAAATTTCTTTGGAGAGCCACATTTTAAAACTTAAACTTCTTTTAACGCCACTTCTTCAAAATAGACTCGCCCAGACCATGGGATTTTGTGGAAGAGCCACACTCAAGGGGCCAAAGACTGCATGTGGCTCGTGAGCTGCAGTTTGCCGACCATGGCTCTAGGGGAAAGGAGGGATGCTACTAGGGTAGGACACAAGGAAGACTTACAAGATTCGGGTCATATTCCAGTTTTTAACCTGATGATGGGTACATAAGTGCTCAACTATCCATGTCTGTTTATGTGCTCTATTAAAGTATATTTCATAATTTAAACTTTGGTTTCTCATGTCTCAGGCAATAAGTGAGGTTTTTACTTCCCTTCTTTCAAACTGAGGGGACTTCAACCCTCTCGTCCACCTGGTTTCACTGTGTCTCCCCCTGCCCCACTGTTCAGGCCCTTCCTTCTTCCAGGAATGCCTCTTCTCTTCTCTCCACCTGCCCAGGTCTTACTGGCTCTGCCGGGTCCAGCTGACAGGTCACCCGCTCCTCCCCCTCCTTTGAATGCTTTAATGCTTTTTCTGAGATATTCCAGCCCTGAGGGAAGTCATGTACACTTACTGCCTCATTTCTGGGCACATAGCCTGTGCTGCCTGTACTCACCGTCTTCTCTTCCTGGAAATATTCTGCATTCCAAATTAGGCTGTGGGTGACCAGGAGGCCAGGGTATACCCTATCACTAGAAAGGGAGTAAAGGATTTTTGTGGAGTTTGGGGTTTGGTGTTTTTCTGCCCATCATAAACCTTGCCAGCATGATGAAGGTTAAAAAGTTGATGAGAAGCTGCATTTCTCTACTTTTCAGGAAAATTTGCAAAAATGTATACACCGTTTCATTATCAACCTTAGGCATGGGTGTAATTCATAAAAACACTCAAAGACAACAGCTATCTCACTAGTACGCTCAGGAACTAAATATTGATATTTTTCTTCTGATAAGTTGGTATCCCTCACTCTCTTAACTCACTCTGAACTGAATCAATTTGGATAGCCTGATCACAATTTGGAACTCCCCCAATTTGGAATTTAATACCTAGTTTCATAATGTAAATTCAGATTAAAAGCCCAATAAAATCTTCACAGCAGGTATAAGTGCCTATAGTGGGCAAGGCAATGTGCTCATATAAATACCTCACGTAGCACTTGGGCGGTGGTTCTCAGTGGTCAGTGTGTCAGACCAAGTAAGAGTTTCGGGGTTCAATTCCTGGTCAAGGGCATATACCTGGGTTTCAGACTCGTTTCCCGGCCCCAGTTGGGGTGCCTGAGGAAGGCAGCCAATCCATGTGTCTCTCTCTCATCAATATATCTCTCTCTCCCATTCCCCTCCCTTCTACTCTCTCCAAAACTTCCATTGAAAAACTATCTTCCGGTGAGGATTAACACAAACAAAACAAAACAAAATCCTCATGTAGTCAGTAAAATAGCCTTGTGAGGTTTCCATGCCAGTTTTACAAATGATGAAACAAGCTCAGAAAGGTTAAGAAACTTGCCTCAAAATAAAAGATGCCCTGGCCAGGTGGCTCAGTTGGAGTGTCATCTCATACACCAAAAGGTAGCAGGTTCAATTCCCAGTCAGGGCACATACCCAGGTCACGGGTATGATCCCTGCTTGGGTTCATGTGGGAGGCAAGCAATCAATGTTTCTCTCTCACATTTTATTACTCTCTCTCCCTTTCTCTCAAATCAATTTAAGACAGAGAGAGAGAGAGAGAGAGAGAGAGAGAGAGAGAGAGAGAGAGAGAGAGAGAGAGAGAGAGAGAGACTTGCCTCCAGAAATTCCTGGGAACGCTTAGCACAGTACCTGGCTTATGGTAAGTGTTCAGTAAGTGACAGCTGTTATTTATTAGTTGGTGGAACAGAGCATTCCTAAAGCATTATGGGAATGGAGGTTAAGCAGCAGTGCTTGCAATGTGTCTGACTCAGGTCTGTTTATTCAGGAAAAGCAGGTTTCAACCACCATCCGCATGATGCGGTTCACATCAGACCACTGATGACTCGTAGCACTGCCGAATTCCTTACTGCAAAAGCTGATTAAGGAAATGAAGGTGTTCTCTGATGCTCAGCGGATTGTGAAGCCTTGTTTGCCATTAGCACCCAACGTGACCAAGTGAATTTGGGTTTCCGGTCTACCAAAATTAGAGAGGCCCTCGGCTGCCTGGGCATTGAGTTGGAAATTTCAGAACACCAAGAAAAGAGGATAATCAATGCCCTATGAAATGCAGTGCACAGACATTTGTGAACGATTCTCCACGTGCACAGCTGTGAGCAGTCTATCTAAGGGGAGACTATTTTCCACAGGGACCGGGCTCCAGGATCGGTGTTATTTCCCTGGTGCATAGCAGAGGGAGGGCTCTCTGTGACCTGACAGCGGAGTCTATGCTGTGGCCACCCCATCCCGCAGACAGAGAAGGTGTTATTCTATTATTATCACATTCTTCTGGCTCAGTCTTTTGGAAGTAACTTTGTCTTTGAGTAAATGCTAACCAAAAACACCCCTCATCTTCCCATGCCATCCTCCCACAGAGCATCTAGTTGGACATGAGGATAATAAAGTCCACATTAACTCCTTCCATAGAATCACATAAAAGAATTCTACAGAATGGGCTGCCCAAGAATTTAACCCATTCATATCCTAGAGAGGAAAATAATTGGAAAGATGTGGCATCTTTGTGGCAGCTACTGAAGAACAGTACTATAATGGGTCTTCTCCTGCACCCAGCAGGCCTGGGACGCGGCCTGAAAGCAGGAAACCATGAGGAACTAACTGCCCATTGCACAAGCACCGAGTAGGTCTTCAGAAAGTAAAGCTGTGCAGGTTACATTGCCGCTGGGGAAGAAAACCTTTGTTTTCTGAGCGTGCAGAAGGATAATTTCACCTGTTAACATGCATGCATATGGTGTGTACAATGTGTTAACCAGGCCCAAAGGATAGCAAATTTGGAAGGAGGCAGGTAGGAAGGAAGCAAATTTGAGTACCAAGGACCTTTCCTATCCATCTTCCCAACCCATCCAAATCTTGGGGAAAGCTACAGAAAATCCAAGGCAGACATGGGAGCTATAAAGAACCAAAGGACACCAGAGCTTGTTGACTACTTCCCAGGGGATGACTCGGGAGAGGCTGAGAGTCACTCGGAGAAGACTTGCACTTGGCTTTACATCATGTCTAACATACCACAGGGCACAAGCCGAACTAGTTTAAACAAAAGGGAACTTACTGGTTCACAAGTCTGAAAAGTCAAGCTGTAAGGCTTGAAGCAGGGACTCAAACGAGGTAATCAGAATCTGTTTTTTCCCCAAGGCCAGTCACAAGTTTCGCATACTGGCAGGCTTTCCCATAATGCTCCAAGGTGGGTCTTGACCTGACACAGCCCTTTTCATTTAAGCACAATGGAATCTATCAACAGATTTCAAGGGTCTCCTTAACGAGGTTGGGTCACATGTCATGCCTGAACCAATCACAGTATTCAGCAGCAAGGCGTGTGCTGCTTATTTAGATGTAAATTTCCCTCAGGGCTGAGGGAAATCCTGGCATGGAACCTGGATAAGGAGGAGAAATGTTGATGTTTGGTAGCCAAAACCCCATGTACAGGCATACCTGGTTTTATTGAACTTCTCTTTATTGTGCTTCACAGATATTGAGTTTTTTAACAAATCAAGGGAAGATGCTCAAAAAGATTAGACTTGCTTTATTGCAAATACTCACTTTATCCTGGTGGTCTGGAACAGAGCCCCCAATAGCTCCGAGTCATAGAGGTACCCTGTATCTGTCTTCAAATGTATGGGGCAGAGCTATTCAATCTTTCTGTATCGATAAGTCACCTGGGAATCCTATTAGCATGCAGAATCTGATTAATTAGGTCTGAAGTGGGGCCTGAGAGTCTTTATTCCAGCAGGTAAGGTCAATCCTCCAGGGACCACACTGAGTAACAAGCTCTCATATAATAGCTTCATAGCCCCATGCGGGGGCCACTAGGGCCCCCTTCCCTCCGCCCCTGCAGCTATTGAATACGAGCTTAAATTGAGATGTGCTGTGAGTGTAAAACACACTCTGAATTTTGAAGACTTAATATGAAAAAAATTAAAATCTCATCAATTGTTTTTTATATAGAGTACATGTTGAAACTGCATTTTTAGATACATTGGGTTAAATAAAATATACTAAAAATAGTTTCACCTGTTTTTACTTCTTTCTTTCTTTCTTTTGTATAGCAAGGGTGGAATTTATTGAAGAGCAAGTACAGATTCCCACCCGGGGAAGGGGAAAGAATCTCACAGTACAGACTGCCATGTAAGGAGGGGAAAGAAACCCGTGTTTTTACTTTTTTAACATGGCTACTACAAACTTTAAAAATATGTATGGCCCGCCTAGCCAGTTTGGCTCAATGGATAGGATAGAGCATCAGCCATCAGATTGAAGGGTCCCGGGTTCAGTTCCAGTCAGGGCATGTACCTCAGTTGCAGGCTCCAGCCCTGCGTGTCCCCCTCCTTTCCACTCAAAAAAAAAAAAAAAAATCAATGGAATAATATCCTCAGATGAGGATTCAAACAATAAAATCAAATAAAGCCAAAACTGGTTTGGCTCAGTGGTAGAGCCGCCGACTGAAAGGTCCCGGGTTCGATTCTGGTCAAGGGGATGTACCTTGGTTGCGGGCGCATCCCCGTTAGGGGGTGTGCAAGAGGCAGCTGGTCGATGTTACTCTCTCATTGACGTTTCTAGCTCTCTATCTCTCTCTCTCTTCCTGTCTGTAAAAAATCAATAAAATATATATTTTTTAAAAATTGAATAAATACATATATGGCTCACAATTCTGCTGCACAGTGCTGCTCTGGAAGAAGGTAACTCCTGAGGTGAACGAGGCTGATATCCTGAAAACACCTTTTTTTCACACCTGGATACTCAGAAGAGCTAGTAGTTCGAAGACCACATAGCACTCACCTCCTGCGTCCTTGGACTTGGCCCACCTTGAGGACCCCAGAGGGAGGTAACTGCAGGTTGACGTGATGCGTGAGTGCTTCAGAGGGGGCCCTGCCATGGGCCTGGTGAAAAGGAGAAATTTAGGAATCCCAGAGTTCCTCCAGCCAGCTAGCAGTCACTTCATTTCTCAGTCTTGTTTATGCAATTGTCTGAAGCAGAAATTATCACTGTGCTTATCAACTTCCCTAACTATCTGCACAGCCCCACTAAACTAATCTCCACAGCCTGGTTCTACCGGTCCTCCCTGCCCAGACACCTGGACCTGCTGGCAGCCTGCTTTCCTGGAGGGTCCCGTGCTACCAGTCTCCCAGCCCTCAGATGTGCCCCTCACTTTCCCTGTCTGTCTTACTTATCCCTTTACTGCTGGAGTCTCCTTCTTTGTCTCATAGTCCCCACCCTACCAATTCTGCCACAGTTCAAAGCCCACATCCAGGCTAACCGCCTTCAGAGGCCGGTCAGGTCTCTGTCTACAGGACTCACTAGTATAGGACATTCTGCCTTTGGTCAAGCCAGCGTACCTGCCGTGGAGGGCTGTGTCGTCTGATTCCTGAGGTATTCAGATTTCTGCATTTGTTCCTTTATTTTCCAACTGGGCTTTAAGTTAGTTGAGGACAGAGCTCAGCTTAGGTTATGTTTATATTCAGCTTTTGACCTGGGCCAATAACACACTGGCCCTCAAAAAAACATAACAAAATGAAATGGTGGTTAAAAACTCATAGACTTTTCTTATTGCATAAATAAGTTATCCATGATCATTTTTATAATAAAAATTATTCTTTTTAAAAAAACAAGCTGGTAGCTAAATTCTGGCCAGGATGTGGGACATTGGTACAATGGGTCTGTACAGTTCTTTGCCATTTTTATAACCTATGTAGATCTAATCACCACTACAATGGAAATGCAGAACTATTACAACACCTTAAAGATCTCCCTCCTCTACCTTTTCATAACACACCCCACAACCCGGCCCCCCTCCACCATCCCTAACTCCTGACAATCACTAGTCTATTCTCCATTCTATAATTTTAGTAATGTCACGTAGAATTTCATTTTGATTTACCTATAAGGTTTGGCGAGTGTAGCTACAGGTATTTAGTAGGTGCTCCAGGTATAACATTGTATATAACTTATCTAGTTCTGCTTGTCTCAACATTACCAGTGTTAGTATAGAAATATTTCTTCCTTTTAAGTCCCTTCACTCTCTCATATTTATGACTATCTTTTAAAAAAAATTTTGTTATGAATATCTTAAATATTATTACCTACATAAAATGTCTGAGGGTGTAGGACAGGGGACACTGAACGTGGACCTCCTGGGCTTTGATCTTTAGAGGAAAGAAGAAATCGTGGGGACTGCAGAGTTCCTCCTCTCAGGCGGCAGTCACTTCATTTCTCGGTTTCCTTTGCGCAATTGCTGGAAGCAGAAACTACTGTGCTTATCCACTTCCCTAATCTGTCCTGCACACAACCACGAATCCTTTGCTTACATCAACAGACATAATTTAGAAAACTCAAGAGAAGTAAAGCGTATTGTATTAACTTATTTTTTACTCTTGTTCTTCTTTCTTGATGTTCCAAGATTCTTTTAAAAATCATTTATATTTTGTTTCAAAAATTTTCTTTAAATATTTTTTTAGGGTAGGTCTACTGTTGATAAAGTCTCAGTAGTTTTTCTAATTCCGATAATGTCTTGATTTTTTAAAAATATATATTTTATTGATTTTCCACAGAGAGAAAGGGAGAGGAATAGAAAGCTAGAAATCTTGATGAGAGAGAAACATCAACCAGCTGCCTCCTGCACACCCTCTACTGGGGATGTGCCAGCAACAAATGCACATGCCCCTGACCGGAATGGAACCCAGGACCTTTTAGTCCGCAGACCGACGCTCTATCCACCGAGCCAGACAGGTTTCGGCATGGATTTTTTTTAAAATTTTATTTTTCTGAGAGAGAGAGAGACCTCGATTTGTTCTTCCACTTATTTATGCATTCATTGGTTGATACTTGAATGTGCCCTGACCAGTGATGGAACCCATAACCTTGGTATACTGGTATGATGCTCTAACCAACTGAGCTACCTAGCCAGGGCTGTCTTGATTTCTTCTTCCTGATTTTCACTGGATATAGGATTTTGAGTTGACAATTTTTTCTTTTAGTGCTTTAAAAATGCTGTGCCACTTCCTACTGATGAGATATTTGATATAATTTAATGTTTTTTTCATGCTAGGGAAGGTTGTTTTCACTTTTCAGAGATTTGACTATGATGTATCTTGGCATGGATCTCTTTGGGTTACCCTAGTTTGGATTTGATCAAATGCTTGAGTCTGTGGGTTTATATCTGCCATATTTGGAATATTTTCAGCCTTATTTATCTGAATACTTTTTAAGCTCCACCTTCTCTTTTTTTAGAACTCCAGTAACACACATATTAGATCTTTTCTTAGTTCTCCGTATTCCTGAGGTTCTATTTTTCCCCCAGCCTATTCTCTCTCTGTAGCTTAGTTTGGGTGATTTATATTATCAATATTCAGTCTTCAAGTCTATTCTTTCCTCTGTCCTTTCTATGCAGTGAGCTTTGTATTTCAGGTGGTTTTTGTTTTCAGTTCTAAAATTTGAATTTAGTCCTTCATCTCTTGTATTCCTCTGCTAAGACTATTTTTTCCTCTCATTTGTTTCAAGTAATTGCCCACTGAACATTTTTACACTGGCTGCTTTAAAAGCCTTGTCAGATAATTTCAATGTCTGTATCATCTTGGCATTTTATCTATTGATTGTATCTCTCACTCAAGTTGAGATTTTCTGGGCTCTTGGCATAAGGAGTGATTTGTCAATCTTGGACACTTTGAGTACTATGTTATGAGACTATAGATCTTACTTAAATCTTCTAGCAGGCTTCCTCCGACACTATTCCTTAACGGTTAGTGATGTTGAACATCTTTTTTATATACTTACTAGTCATTTGTATATCTTCTTTGGAGCAATGTCTATTCAGGTCCCTAGTCCATTTTTTAATTGGGTTGTTTGGTTTTGAGTTATAGTCATCTACATAATATTCTGGATATTGATCAGTCATATGGGAAAAAAAAAGATTTTTTATAATTGGTCTGCTTGAACCAGGATCTAACAAAATCACACTGTATTCACGTTTTATTGTCTAATCCGGAGAAATCAAGGCTCCTAGAAAACTAAACCAAAATTAAGAAGAGGAAGCCACTTATGTGGAGGTGGACACCGGAGGAAGGAAGGTGAAAGGGGTGTGAGGATCAGATGGGGGCGTGGTGAGCACATTTGAGTCACCAGCCAGGCCTGAGAGAACAGAGGCTTCTCCCAGGATGCACTAGTGTTACTCAGAGACCCCCACCCACCACCCAAAGACTGTCTCTCCCCACCACGAGTGGCACAAGGTAAATCCTGGGGACACCGCCAGGACCACACTGTGGCTCTGCTCCCAAGGGAACACTGGAGGAGAAGGTCCTAGCTCAGAGCTGCCCTGAACACTGGGGGCCGTCCTAGGAGTCTCTGAGGGCAAAGTAAGGCTGGGGAGCCTTCAGCATCCAGGCGCCATGGTAACCTGACTCACTGAGAGAACAGCTATGGCTGCTCATGTCTGGGCACTTGAAAAGATCACTAGAGCTATCTCTGGGATTAGGATTATGGGTGATTTTTCCCCCCTGTATATTTTCCAACTGTTCTTGAGTCAACAGTGAAAAAGTGATCTTCTACTTAGAGCAACATCTTTAGGGGTGACGTAGATATGCCACGGATGGCCATTATTGATGACAACTGAGTTTCTCCCGAAGAGCAGTGACTGTAAGGGGGAAGAGGGGTCTCAGACTCTCCTTGGAGAATCCAGAAAAGCAGCCCCTACCCACCAGCTGGGCCAGGACCCAGGAGCATGGCACATTCCAGGGAAGGCCAACCTGATGGAGGCAAGCAGTCTCCCAGCGCCTGGAGCTGAGACTGCTGGTCCTGGTTCTGCCTGCGGCCGGCCCCGTGAGGCCTGGGACCCAGGAGGAGGGGTCCAGCTTTCAGGAAACCCATGGCAAACCCACAGAAATCTACCCAAGGGGCCAGTCTCTCTTACCCAGGAGAGCCTTATCCCAGGTTACTGCTTCCAAACGCCTTCCAGACAGAAATGAAACCTGCTGTTCCCAAAATAGAAAACTCTTTATTATAAACCCAGGATACAGGAGAAATGACACAGACATTTCTCAGTTCTCTCTGAACTCCTCGAAACGCATACAAAATAGGTGTGAAATACTTCCTGGAAATCTTTACAAAATACTCCCCAGTATCAAAGTGGGGAGAGGTGCATGGGGCTAAGTGCTTCATCATGATGGTGCAGAGAGGGGCCTTCAGGCCCTCCCCAGACCCCACACCAGCCATGCTGGAGGGGGAACAAAGGCACACATCTTCTATTAGATTTAGGGTCCAGGGATCTGCTCTGAGACCTGAGACCATATTTTCTCCCCAAAAGAGAGCTTCAGATATGAACTACTGTACAAATTCCCTGGAGAGGGAGAGGAACACAGCTGTCTGCTGCTGGCTTGCTGTGTGAGGGCGTAAATCCTGGCATATTTGGTCCTGTTTAGAGGCTGGTTCCAATGAAGTGGGGAAAATGGTGTGCGTGTGTTTGCATGTGTGTATATGTATGTATGTCCATGTGCCCACAAGCTCTGGGGCAGGAGGCTCTTATGTGGCTATGGTTTGTAAACTGGTCCCACCAAGTAACTTTGTAAGGCAATCCAGGTAGAAACGCTGGTGGGCAAGCTCTCTGTGGGTGGCCCCAGGAGGAAGGCTTCTTGCTTCTCCCACATGATCCAGCCTCAGAACCCAAGCTTGATGGGTCCCATCCCGTGCCAGGCAGAGGTGGGCGTGTGACCACTGGCACCTGGGTGGGTTGACGTGAAAGCAGCCCTAACCGCTTGGAGAACTTGTCCCACCGAACGTGGCAAGAGGCTGGGAGGAATCCAAGAGGCAGACAGAGGGGAACCCACAGGGAGGGGGGGAATCAGGCTCAAAGGCGGGATCTCTGTGCTAGGCCCGTATCTACCCCGCGGGGCAGGAGGAAGTGGGGTGTGAGGTGGGCAATGAGCAGGCACCCTTGTGGAAACAACTGCCCTGGCAGTAACCAGCACGTGGCCCCAGCTGCCAGCTCTCTCCCAGCCACGATCTGGCTGCCCCAGGAGACCCGGCGCAAGGCCCCGCCATTTCCCACAGTGACTTGAACACAGCGACTGCCTGTTCTCCTCACCCTACAGAGTTACCAGGCGGAGAAACTGAGGTCTATGGCATGTGGATGGGCCAGAGATGGCGCCTCCGAGTCCCGGCAGGCACATCCCCTGGCAGCCATTGGTTCCACGCAGGACATGCAGTGTGATGTCCAGAAGTGTCCAGTGGCTGCGGATGTGCCCATGGAGTTGGCATCTCAAGGAATCCCCCTACAACCGCAGCGGGAGGCAGGGGCAGGAGTACACGTACAGGCAGACGGACACGCGGACACCCAGGGTACCAGGGCAGTCTTCAGGGCAGGGCCAGGGCTTTGGCAAGGCGAGTCCAGAACCAAGACTTGGTGCAGGGGTTGGTGTAGTCACAGACCGTGATGAATCGCAGGATGCTCGGGAACTCTCTCTTCATGGCCTTGTACTTGACGGGGATCAGTCGCTTCTGATGGGCGCCTGCATGCCAAGGGGCGCAGAGCTGGCACCGGGCCCTCATCCCACAGTGGGGGAGGGGCCGGTCTCCAGACCAGGGATTAACAACAGCTCTCCCTCAACGAAGCATCCCTGGCACACATCCACCCCCACAAAAGGCACCCAGATGTGCAGGGTTCCTCGGTGCGGCACCCACAGTCTGGGTGAAGGAAGGCTGGCATCCTGAAGCCCCACCCACCCACCCACCCACTCTGCTGTGGCGAGGGAAGGACTGCGCTTACCTGGAGAGAGGCTGAGTGCAAACTTAGTCTGGAAGTCACATTCCTTGCTCTGCAGGTAATCATCTGAGACAACCACCACCATCCGGCGGCACCTAGGGAGGAGGGGAGGCACTGAGGCAACCTGGGGGGCGGCCTTGGGAGGAGCCCACTGTGCCCAGGCTAGACAGGGCCCAGCTGGGAAAACGCCAGCCTCCGGGCCCCTGGGCGGGGCTTTGTGCACCCACCCACCCCCCCACCCCCCCACCCCCCCACTGGCACCCTGGCCACCTCACCAACCTCTTCTCGATGAGCTCACTGGCAATGGACCAGACACAGGTGCCGGGCAGGACGTCCCTGTCGGACACACACAACTTGAGCCGGTAGTTTGTCTGTTCCAGCTGCTGGATCATCTCTTGGACAAACTGGATGTCGCTGGCGCAGTAGCAGATAAAGGCATCAAACCGCTCCGGCATTTGCCCTGGGTGCAGAGAATGAGGATAACGGTCAGGGCTCAGTGGAGGGCTGGGGAGAAGGCCAGCCAGGAGCCCCCAGCCTGGGGGGCCCCGGTCCTGGACCCCACACCAACCCTGTGGCGACACGACTCCGAAAACGTGCTGTTTCCAGGAGAGGAAAGACGAGCCCAAGCCCTGGGCTCACCGTCAGACAGATACATCCTTTCATGGATACCCCCCCAGAGGCAGGACTAGTCTTATTCTTCCCATTTCGTAGGTGAAGAACCAGGCTCAGAGAGGTTAAGTTATTTGCCCAAAGTGCCAGTTCATCTGCTTTCAACGGCCACGCTCTACACACCACAATGCCCTATGGCCCACCTGCCCGCCCTGGGTCAGGGGGGACGTATGGGGACCTCACCCAAGGGGTCGTCGAGTGTGGTGATGCCCGCCAGCTCTGCTGTCCGGGGGACGCTGCTGTCCACAGCGGCCACCTGTAAGGGCTTCTCAGACTCCTCCTGCTGTTGCTTCAGAATGTACTTCTGGCAGTCCTCCTCTGCAAGGAAGAGAAGGAGTGTGGGGGCCGCCCCGGGGTGCCCGTGCCACCACCCGAATCAGGATCCACCCCGTAACCACGTCCACTGGTGTCACCCGCGGTCTGACAGCTCCGGCAAGCTGAGCTCCCGTCTGGCTCTGACCATCCCAAAGGGATGTCAATGGCGTGTCCCTCTGGGAAGCCAACAGGGTCCCGTTTGTATCTTTCTGTCCTTTTGCCCTGACACCCTTTCCCAGGGCTCCTGCGGACGGAACCCAAGGTCTGTTTCTTGTAGAACCCTCAGCTATGTGAACAGGGGGCTGGGCAACGGGAAGGGCTCAGGAGACCGCGGTTATGTGCAGGGAGGGCAGAGGCTCCAAGCAAGCAAGGGGCAACACCACCCCCCACCCCCCCCACCCCCCGCCGATGCAGGAGGAGGCGCGTTTCCTTAGGGACCTGACACGTCAAGACTGTCAGCGCTCAGGTGTGCAGCGGTCAGTCCCTCCCCTGCCCTGTGGCTCTACCTGAAGCAGCCCAGACCCCCCCCCCCCCCCCCAGAGGACCCGGATTCTGACCCCGGGTGCTACCCAAAAGCCTTCGCCTAAGCGGTTTCCCTTCGCTCTCTGCGGCCTCCACCTCCTTTCTCTGGTCTCTCTCATCCTCGGCATTGAAAGAGGGAACAGGCCCCACACAGTTCTCCCTCTGCAGGCCGCGTCCCCTCTCGATCCCCCCAGGAAAGGAGGGCCTCGCGGGGGGAGAGACTGTTTGCCGAGGCCGGCGAAGGTCAGCAGCTCCCCGACCCCCCGGGAGAGACCGGCCCCGGCGCGTCCTCACCGATGCTGGGCCCCAGCTCCAGCAGCACGTCGTCGCGGCCCAGCTTGGCGAGCAGCTCGAGCAGCCTGCCCACCGAGGCGCCGGGCCGGCCCTGCCAGTCGTCCAGCAGCTTGCCCGTGGGGTCGGCGTGCGCCTCCAGCTGCCGGATCTCCAGGTACTCGAAGCCCACCTCCTCGGCCAGCGCGCTCCAGTCGGCCGCCACCGCGGTGCGCACGTTCAGGAACAGCGACAGGCGGCGCCGCACGCGCACGTTGAGCGCGGCCAGGGGCAGCGAGGCCGCGGCGGAGGCGACGGGCGCGGGGCCCGCACCCGGGCCGGCTGCAGCCATCGCCGGCAGCCCTGCAGCTTCCGCACAGTCCCGTCGGATCTCTGGCCCGCACTTCCTCCTGCCTTTCCGGTCTGCCCCCCCCCCCCCCCCCCCCGGCTCCCGGCCCCGCCCCGCGGGCTTCCCTTTCCGAGAAGCGCCGCCCCGCTCTCCGATCTGGAGCGTCCGCAGCTGCGCGGAGGCGGAGGCGGGGCGTCCCGCCCCTGCCCTCGGGGGATCCGGGATGTCGGATGAGGAAACTGGGTGCCTGCCTTTTGAGGTCTGGGGAGGCACGGCACCCCACCGACCAGTGCCCGGGGTCCCGGTGCGGGGCGGGGGGGGGGGGGGGGGGAGGGGGAGTGGGAGGGGGATGATGGCTCATCCTCCTTTGGGGTTTGGACCAAAAGGGGGCCTCGCTCTTTGGGATCTGGTGGAGTCACAGCTTTCCAATTGGAGCTCTGAAGGGTTCGTGCGGGCCTGCCCTCGAGGCCGGTGGGAAGGAGACAAGGATTGTGTGTCCCCATCTCTTGGGAACGCACAATCCTGCCCATAGGGGTGTCGGGAGCCCTGGGCAGTCCACCCAGAGGTAGCGGTGGGAAACCCATACCGCCTTCTGGAGTCCGAGGCCCTGTCCTTGAAAAGTGGGAGACATAATCCCACCTTCCCGGGCTGGGGATTGGGGTTGGGGTAACGGGGCGCCCTGGCTTTTGGTGTGGGGGTGGGAGGTGGGGGAACCCTAGTGCAATACTACTCCCTAATTCACACTGCTGTGCCATAATTTTTAAAACATGAAATACCTGACTATTCAATAGGGGGCGCTGACCTCTTTTTCACTAGATTGTAAAACAACCAACCAATCAACCAAAGACAACAGTCAACCCAGCAAAATTATTACAAATATACCTTTTGTCAGATGGGCAAAAAAAAAAATACAATATCGTTTTGTTATGCCCCAGAATTTTAGTAATTATGTGTGTCCCGAGATGAAAAAAGTTGAAATCATTGCTCAAGGGAAACACATTACCATTGGGAGGCAAGGGCGCACCTGGCCTTGCTCTTGAGGGTTGGGGGAGACTCAGCCCTGACCTGGGGAGCTCTGGGTCTTTCGTCCACTCACCCATTCGTTCGTTCTCTAGGTATTTATGGATTTCTTACTGGGTGTCAGCATGTTGCAGGCACCGCGGATTCCTGCCTTGGTGGAGACCCCAGCCAAGTGGTTCGGTGGGCACCAATCCAATCACCCCAAATGACTGTAAAACTGGCCATTGGAATACGTGTATGGTGCTCTCTCTCCAGATAGGATCTTGTCACATCTCCGCACCATTGTGAAACCCACTCTCTGGCCGCCTCACAATCCCCAATTCCTCAGTCTTCTCCAAAGACCTCCCAGGAGAATCCCCAGCACGAGGGGGTAGGGCTTTGGGGCAGCTCAGAATTGTTTAGGTGCTGGGACTCCGGAGACAGCGGAGATGGCCGGGAACAAGGAAGTGGGATTAGATTCCGGGCCTCCATCCCGAGCAAGAGGCCCCCCCCCGCCCCCCCGCCCAGCGGCGGGCAGCGGGCTGGGTAGCCGGGGGAGGGAGCCTGGCCGCGGCGGAGTGTTTTCTCGTTACCGAAAGGGCTCCCGGAGCCCCGCCCCCGGTCTGGCCACCTGCGTTCCGGCTGTATTTCTGGGCGGGGCCACCGCAGGCGGGGCTTGAAGTGGAAAGACCCTTCTGGCGGTGGCTGTGACCTGTGATAGGTGGTTTCGTTGCGGCGTGGGCGGGTCTTAAGGCATACTCGCCTTCTGGTTGGTCACAGCGGGGTGGGCGGGGCTTTGGGAGAGGGGCGTGTTCATTCCGCAGGGCGGTGGGCAGTGGGCGGTGTTTAGGCTTAGAGGGCAAAGGTTCCGTTCTCGATTTCGCAGGCGACTGTCCTTAGGCTGCGGCCCTCGGTACCGGGCCGGGTGGAAGGGTCTGTCGGGCCGGGCTGCGCGATGCGGAGACTGCAGGTGGTGCTGGGCCACCTGAACGGCCGGCCCGACTCGGGCTCGAAGCCTGCGCTGCAGGCCGCGCCGTGCTGGGGCGGCCCTCCGCGCGCCTCGCCCGAGGACGTGGTGGTGGTACACGGGCGGCGCACGGCCATCGGCCGAGGCGGCCGCGGCGGCTTCAAGGTGAGGCCCCCGGTCCGGGCGCGGGTGTGAGATGGCGGCAAGAGGCGAACGGGGTTCCCCTCGACGCTGGACGTGGCCCTGCGCCCGGGCGGTGACAGCTCTGCCTCCCTGGGTGGGAAGGGGGGTGCCTCCCCGGGAGCGCAGGGCACGGGGTCACGGCGGCCACGCTTCCCGCTGCAGGACACCACCCCCGACGAGCTCCTCTCGGCCGTCATGACCGCGGTTCTCCAGGACCTCAAGCTGAGCCCGACCCAACTGGGAGACATCTGCGTGGGTGAGCTCGCTACCCAGGCCCGGGGCTGGGCGCTCTTCGCCCTCCCGTCCCGCCGAAGTCCTCCAACACTTCACCCCCAGGCACGGTCCTGGCGTTCTCCCAGAGAGGAAAGTCAGAAGTTTGTCTTCTTAGGGCTAGACTCCGCCCCCGTCTCTAGGCACTTGCTTGGCCCTCCAAGCACCCTCAGTGGATTAAGTGGTAGGAAGCAGGGCTGTCAAGTGACACACATTCCAACGCCAAGACTCTTGGCACAGGGGTGTGAGGACATCCTAGGAGCCAGAAAACTCTAGAATTCTCACTGATCCTGACATCCAGACCCTGCTACCACAGAATGGAGGGAGTGCCAAAAAACAGTCTAGTCTGGTTCCTCACCTACAAAACGGAGAAACTGAGGCCTGGGAATTTGCAGCAGAACTTTGGATCTGAATGGGTCCACCCTTTCCCCCCTACCTCTACTCCTCTAGCCTGAAAACATAACACCGTGTGGCAAGAGCCTTGCTAAAACGCTGTGGAGGCCGCCACCCCTAGGTTGGCAATCGCTGTGCCACCTACAGAGTGACAGCGGGTTGTGGCAGAGGACACTCGGGGAGGTGTGGGTTTTCAGAGCCCCAGTTCCTCAACTGACAGAACCAGTTTGTTTGACATCAAGCTTTGCATTGCGTTCTTTGCATTGCGTTCTTTTCTTTGCATGACACCTTTCTTTACAGGCAGGCAACCTGCCCATGGTGTGCCGATCAGGAAAGGTGGGGGGCGGGAGGGCACCGGGTGAGGGAGTTTGGGACCCTTGGGGACTGTGTCTAGTGTGTGACCAGGAGAGCTGCTATGTAGCTTGCTCCCCCCAGATCCACACCTTGAAATCTCAGAGCCTCAAGGGAGCCTGTTTCTGAAGAAAGATCTGGAATGTTCCCTCTCTGGTATTCACACGTGTACCTCCGTGCCCCAGCCACCACCAGGCACTGAACAAAGGTTTGTTGTCCACAGGAAACGTGCTTCAGCCAGGGGCCGGGGCGGTCATGGCCCGCATCGCCCAGTTTCTGAGGTGAGCTCCCAGTTCCAGCTCTGGGTTGGCCATGTTGACTCTCGAGTGGGCTCGGGCTTTGGGGAACTCGGCTGGTGGATAGGAGAGGATCCGGTTGGGCACCAGACCTGAAGGCAGCCAGGGTCCTCGGCGCCAGGATTGTGGGAGCCCTATCTTTCCTCTACTTGGAAGGGAGATGGGTTCCCTGCCTCGGGGCCAAGACAAACAGGGCCTGTGGGGCTGTAGCAGATGATCTCTGTGACCTGAATCGCAGCCAAAGCCAATGTTGGTAAGTACTGTTTGGACTCTGTCCTCCTTTGCTAGGCCAGTGACCAAGCAGGTACCCTGAAGAGTGACGCTCAGCTTCTTTGCCAGTTGAGCAGGTGGGGACCTTCAGGCGAATCCCATCGGTAGAGACTTGGGGCCACAGCAGAGCCCTAGGCGAGGGGTGGCCCAGGAGGGGCCCTGGTAAACTTGCCCTTCGCTTCTTGCTGTCCCAAGACAGAGGAGTGCTTACGTTACTTTCACTGTACATTTAAGACCCACTTAGCTAAGTATGCCATCTGCTTAGAGGAGAAATGGGGGTAACATTGGCCGGTGAAGGAACAAGAACACTGAGCAAACCTCTAGGCACTAGAAGAGGTTCTGACTGCTTAGCCTGGAGTTCAAGGGCTCCCAGGATCTGACTCCAGACTTACCTTCCAGCTTTATCTCCCAGCTGCTGACTGGCCTTGACTCCTCCTTTCAGCCAGCCTGTCTGCCTACTGATCCTTATGCTGGTCACTCTGTCCCCTGGCAGTGCTGTCCCTGCCTCCTCTCTGCCTGGCTAACTCTGTCCAGGGTCACCATTGCATGACTTCCCTGAGCTCCCAGGCTTAACACGAGGACCTCTCCAGTAGCTAGCCTCGTGCTTCCTTGTGACGTTCTTTCCCATCTTGCTCTGTTGTTTCTGTCTCTGCCAGTTGATTCATCTTCTGTGTTGGTCAGGCATCCTCAAGGGCCGTGGTCGGCAAACTGCGGCTCACGAGTCACATGCGGCTCTTTGGCCCCTTGAGTGTGGCTCTTCCACAAGATACCACGGCCTGGGCGAGTCTATTTTGAAGAAGTAGCATTAGAAGTAGTTTAAGTTTAAAAAATGTGATTCTCAAAAGAAATTTCAATTGTTGTACCGTTGATATTTGGCTCTGTTGACTAATGAGTTTGCGAACCACTGCTCATGTCAGCACCCCTCAGGTGGTGTCTTGTACTGAACAGATTCTGTTCAGTGAACACTTGGGTTGCGCGAAGCAATGGTAATTAGAGAGTTAGGGGACTTAGGAGACTGTCTGCACACCAGAATAACCAGATGCTTTGACATCCCTACAGTTTAGTCCATGGGTCTGGGAGGGTCTGGTTACATGAGGAGGGGCAGCCCCACCGGCTTCCAGGGCAGGAACCCACCAGAATAAGAAGTGTTAGAACATCTGGTATCGTCAAGATCTTTGACCAGCTGGGAGCAGGCTTTCCAGAGAGTAGGGGAACAGAAAGAGTTAGCCAAGAGGCTGAGGAGTAGAGATGGTTTCTGACCTCATACTTCCTTTTTCTCTGTTCTTTGGGAGAAGAAGATACACTATAGTTTTCATTTTTTTAATCTTCAAAAGGAAGGAAGGATCCCTGTGGCCTAACTAGCTTGGCTCTGCTCGGCCTTGATGGAAGAGGATCACAGGATGGGACGTGGGGAGCACGTGCTTGTACTGCCTTGGGAACAAGAGCCTGTAGAGATGGGGTCTGCCCACGAGGGACCTGGCCTAGAGAAGGAACAGGCTGACTGTGGCCTTACCTTCTGTTTCAGTGACATCCCAGAGACTGTGCCTTTGACCTCTGTCAACAGACAGTGTTCTTCTGGGCTCCAGGCAGTGGCCAACATCGCTGGTAAGTTGTGGCTGGGTGGGTGGCCGTTGCACAGCCTGGCCTTGGCCATGGCTCTGTGAATTTGGGTCAGCTGAGTCACTATCTACTGGGCACGCAAGGAGGATGTCTGAGAGGACTCTCATCCCAGAAAGAGGAGAGCCCTCTGCACCACCCCCAGGCTTTTCTGGACACTCCTGGGACTTCCCAGTCTGAGGCTGGAGCCCATGTAGAGACCAGGCGGGGAGAGGCCCCCCACCTCCCGTTCCCAGAGCAGGATGACTCTGTGGAAGGATGTTTATGAAATGCTTTTGTTGCAGGTGGCATCAGAAATGGGTCTTATGACATTGGCATGGCTTGTGGGTAAGAATTTCTTTCTGCCGGAGCTTATTAACCAGCTTGTAACAATAAACTAATATCCATCTCCTGTGTTCAGAGAGGCCATGATTTCAGGATTTTCTCCTTTAGGCAGCTGCCTGGGGGGAGAGTTCCTACAAATGGGGCTTAGAAGGAGCCCTCAGCTCTGGCTGCTCAGGAATCACTCGCACCTCTCGGCACTGATGGGGAAAGGAAGAGGGCTTTTCAAAGCTTTCTTCTCTCTTGGCACCTGGCAGGCTGGAAACTGGGCAAGCATGAGAAGATGAAGCTCTCAGGTTTCCTCCTCCGGCCCTTGTTCATTCACGATGCTGCTGAGGGAGAAGCTGCCGTTTTGCTTCCCTCACGCTAGAGACAGCTGCCTACTCTGTAACTGGCTTATCCACCTTCTGGCTGCCTCCTGGGTCCTGAGGGGCATGGTCAGATCTGTGAGGGTTTGGGCACTGTCTGCTGTGGCTCCATCTTTCGCTGCAGTTATGGAGCTGCAGAGGTTGTGCTGGGCAGTGTTACCGGGGAGGGACCCGTGTGGGGCCCGGGCTTGGCGGGCATCCGGTGCTGGGAGGGCAGGCCAAGCCAGGGCTCTGGCAGGCCTGGTGGGTAGGGGGTGGGGAGTGGCCCCTTTCAACCCCCCTGAGAGTGTTTCTTCACTGGAGCATTGTGGGCCTTTTTAGGGCTGTGCCCCCTGGCGCTGGGCTGTATTGCCCCGTGTCTGCAACTGAATAAAACCAAAGGTCGCAGTACAGGGACTTTGGCCCAGTCTGCCCTCGGCTCAATCTCATGTCCCTCTATCTTGCTGCAGGAGGGCGGAGTCGGGGTAACTGGGGTGAAGGCTGGAGCTTTGTGAGTTTCTTACTCACATCTGAGGCCCCCTAGCAGTTAAAGACCTTGTTACTAGGGTATTAAGGTCTGAGCCAGGACTGTCCCCCATGTCACAGGCTGGCTGTCCCTGTAGGCTTCCATCATGATGAGTATCCCAAAACATCCTGGTTAGGAGTGGGCTCTGAGGCCAGACCACCTACATTTGGGTCCCGGCTAAATGACCGTGAACAAGTTAGCCTCTCTGGGCCCATCTATACAATGGGGACAGCCACCTCCACCTTGTTGATGAGATTGAATTAATAACAGCTAATGCTCTAGTCTAAGGCATCTATGTGACTGAGTCTGTTCTGAGTGCTTAAGACTTGGACTTTACAATAGTGCTGGGCACAGAGAAGCATTCCATCAGGGTTATGTGTTATCAACCCTGAGGCCTGTGTTCCCCACCTCCTCAACGCCCTTCCACCACAAGACACCGATCTCACTTCCTAGCACTTCCTCATCCAGCCGGTCACATCTCTCTTCGGCCTGCATCTTGTAACATTTTCCTCTCTTCTCTCCTCTGAATCTGATCCTTGAGGACTGAGCCCTGGGCTTGTTGGAAGTTTTCCCCTCTGTGGCCGACGCTAGCCCGAGCCGGGGGGCAGCTAAGGAGGGAAACATCCTGCCGTGAGGGTGGACCATGCGGTGCTCTGTCCCCCAGCCCAGCTCTGGCCCATTGGCTGTGTCCTGGGGCTCCCTACTTCCCAGCTCTTGTCAGGTGCACCGGGATCCTTGGCTGAGTTCTAATGATCCCTCTTCCTCCTCTTCCTCCTCCTCCTCCTCCTCCTCAGAGTGGAGTCTATGTCCCTGGCTGACAGAGGAAACCCTGGAAATATTACTTCACGCTTGGTGGATAAGGAGAAGGCCAGGGACTGCCTGATTCCCATGGGGTGAGTGTTCCCCTGGTGCCGTGTCCTTTGCTCTCTGCCTGGCCTGCTTCAGGTCTGCTCTGCAGGGCCTCGATGCTGCCTTTCCTGCATCCCCAGGCCCTCTCTGTGCCTCTTTTTCCAAACATTGCCTAGCCCAGTGGTCGGCAAACTGTGGCTCGAGAGCCACATGTGGCTTGTGAGCCGCGGTTTGCCGCTCTGTTGACTAATGAGTTTGCCGACCACTGTCCTAGCCTGTTCCTCCCTCCCTGGGGGTTCAGTCACACGAAGGATGACGCAGCTGCACTCAATGCCTTGGAAAATTAGAAAGATGAGGAACTAGGAAGCTTTGGTGACTGGACATGCTGGTGAAGGAACTTGGGCCCAGCAGATGCAACCTGGAAGCGTGTTGTTTGCCTAGCATGTTAGCTCTGCTGCCAGCGCCAGAGCTTCGGGGCAGGGAATCCTGGCTCCACTTGAAGTTCAGAGCGGGCAGTGCCCGGGCTGCCTCTACACCCCGTGACCAGATCTCCAGGAAAAGCTCCTGAAGCCAGAAGCCCAGGCCAAGTCTCCCTGCGGCTCTGGGTTCCTAGGATGAAGGCGGGCTCCACCTCCAGCGAGCAGGAAGCTGGGGGGTGATCTCCCCAGAGGGCCGTGGAGTCCTCATCTCCCCCACTAAGGCCGTTTTCCTGAGGCGCAGGAGGAGCTGCCCAAGAGTCCCCAGGAGTGCTCCCCCATCCCCCGGCCCTCTCTGCCCTCTTCTCTTCTGGTCTCTGGTGTTCGCGCTTCTTAGGACCCGGGTGGCTCCCTGTCCATGCCCCCACACTCCCTGATCTTCATTACTGTCTCTGTGCCACGGACTGGCCTTCCTGTCCTCCCCGTGCCGAGTCCCACCGCCTGGCCCGTCCCAGGCTGCCGGACTCACCCACTGCTGCTGTCTGTCTTCTAGGATAACCTCGGAGAACGTGGCCGAGCGGTTTGGCATTTCACGGGAGAAGCAGGATGCCTTTGCACTGGCTTCCCAGCAAAAGTGAGTGTTGTGTGGGTGGAGTGTTTAAGAGCGCACCTAAGTGGTCTCAGGTGAGGCTGTCCGCAGACCAATTACAGGGCAGCGAGTGGTTTCCACGTCTGTGCCTTGCAGGAGGGAGAGGGGCCAAGAGCCAGGGCCAGGGTGCATTCATTCTTAGCACTTCCACATCCTACTATTGTCTGTTCACCCTGAGTGTCTTCTTCCTGCTGGGCCTCAGTTTCCCCATCTGCTCATTTGAGGGGCGGAGAGAGGGTTGTAATGAGGGCCAGGACTCTTCTCGAACTGCTGTGGTCTGGTGATTAGACATGGTAGCCACAGTCTCCTCTGCATAGCCTGAGTGTGGGGCCAGCATTGCTGGCAACCTGGGCATCGCTTCCTGAGGCTGGGGCTGGGATGACATCAGAACCCCAGGACTTGGGGCTCTGGGCAGGGGCAGGCTGAAGCTGGCAAGCCCCAGCTGCCCGGGGAGAGCACAGCAGAGGGAGGGAGCTTCTCTGAGGCGCTGGTTCTTAGCCACTTGGCGTCAACTAGTGTGAGAATTTGGTGAGAGCTGTAGATTTCTCCCAGGGGAATGCCCTGGGGGCTTACATTTTGCCTGTGATTGTAAATTATAAACAGGATCTTAAAATAGGGGACAGGTGAACTGAGCCATTCTGGTCAAACAGTCGGCAGAATCAAGCACAGATCTCCCTGGGGCTCCATCCTCGCTTTGGCACAGAAAGCAGAGCAGCCTCAGTCCCTCATAGCTGTCAGACTAAACGGGGTGCCCCCACCCCACTTTCTTCCCTTTGAGTTTGGGATTGGCCAAGATCTGAGGTCAGTGAGGTATAATAGTAGGAAACCCACACCGGTCCCTCGGAGCTCCCCCAAGGCAGGGGTGTCCCAGCATTGTGCAGTCTGAGCTGCGTGTCGGCCCCAGGGGGGAGGACGGGAGGCAGCAGAGGGACCCCAAGCAGGAAGGGAGTCTCACTGTCCATGGTGCTCCGCGTGGCAGGGCAGCGAGAGCCCAGAGCAAGGGCTGTTTCCAGGCTGAGATTGTGCCTGTGACCACCATGGTCCATGATGACAAGGGCACCGAGAGGAGGATCACCGTGGCCCAGGATGAGGGGATCCGACCCAACACCACGCTGGAGGGCCTGGCCAAACTGAAGCCTGCCTTCAAGCAGGGCGGCTCCACCACCGCTGGTGAGACTGGGCTGGGGCACGCCCATG
The DNA here is from genome assembly GCF_014108245.1 of Pipistrellus kuhlii. Classification (NCBI taxonomy): domain Eukaryota; kingdom Metazoa; phylum Chordata; class Mammalia; order Chiroptera; family Vespertilionidae; genus Pipistrellus; species Pipistrellus kuhlii. The sequence continues at coordinate 44,750,953 of NW_023425416.1, read as the reverse complement.
CCGGACAGACTCTGGGAGCCTGGCGCCACCAGGTGGGGTGGGCGTGGGGGCCTGGGCCTCCTGGGACCTGCTCTGAGGCCTCCTTACCCCTGTGGTTTGCTTCTAGGAAACTCTAGCCAAGTGAGCGATGGGGCAGCTGCCATCCTGCTGGCCCGGAGGTCCAAGGCGGAGGAGCTGGGCCTCCCCATCCTTGGGATCCTGAGGTCCTATGCAGTGGTTGGGGTCCCACCCGACATCATGGGCGTTGGACCTGCCTACGCCATCCCTGAAGCTTTGAAAAAAGCAGGTAGGCGGCTCCTCCATGCCCTACGTCTGGATCCCACTTCTGCCTCTCAGGCTGCTGCCGGAGGGCGGTGGTCCTGTGGGTGCTGCAGAGTGAAGGTGGGACAGACTAGCACCCCTGCCAGAGCCCTTCCTGGCCACACAGCGGGAACCCACTCCTTCATCTGGAACAGACACAGACACACAGGGCAGCCTAAGACCTCGCGAGACCGAGAGTCCTGTAAGGGTCAGGGGGCGCTGGGTCAGCCTGGGTCTTTCCCCCTTGCCTGCAGGGCTGTCGGTGCACGACGTGGACATCTTTGAGATCAATGAGGCCTTTGCCAGCCAGGTGAGCCTCTGCTTCTCCATGCTGCCTGGGCCCTCGGCAGCCCGGTGGAGCCCGGGGTGCAGGGGGCGGGAGGGAGCGGGAGCTGATGTCTGCCTCCTCCCAGGCTGTCTACTGTGTGGAGAAGCTCGGATTGCCCCCCGAGAAGGTGAACCCTCTGGGGGGTGCGGTCGCCTTGGGCCACCCACTGGGCTGCACCGGGGCTCGACAAGTCATCACGCTGCTCAACGAGCTGAAGCGGCGTGGGAAGAGGTGAGGCCGACTCTCCGTGGGGGTGTCACGGGGGATCCCCATGCTGGGCACCCAAGGGGGTTAGGGGAAGGATACTTGCACACACTCCGTACTAAGGATGCAGGGCTGTGACCCCTGTTTTCCATGAGAGGCCGCTGTGGAGGGGACCCTGGCCTGCAGCAGACACCGGCCATGTGTGTGCCTAGGTGGGCAGTCGGGGAATTCCATACCCACAGCTTCCATCCTCTGTGCCCATGAAGGCCTTGGTCTAGCCAGCTCTGCCTGGTCTGGAGGGAGCTTGGTGGGGCTTCTGCCCTTTCTGCCCTCACCCACTCAACACGGCGTCCCTTCCACAGGGCATACGGGGTGGTGTCCATGTGCATCGGGACCGGAATGGGAGCCGCTGCTGTCTTTGAATACCCTGGCAACTGAGCGAGGCGCTGCCCACTTTGCTGGAGGCGAGAAAGCAACACTACGGGAGTGACGCCACGTGGGGAAATTCAGCATGGTGGCTGTGGCGGCAGCGGGCAAATCCAGGCACTTCAGCTAACTTGGACCACGTGACCACTGAGGACAGTGCAGGAGTGGGCGAGGTACTGGGTCACCCAGGCCACGAGGCCACCGTGTAATTACAGGGCAGGGGCCTTTGGATGAGGGTGCAATAGACATATAGATGTACGTCAGCTCTGACCATGCTTGTCTTGCCTTGGCGCAGTCTGAGTACTGATTCCTAACCACCAGTCTGCACGGTGAGGCGGCCTCAGAGGACGGGCATGCAGGACCTGAGCTGAGACCAGCTCCCTCCGTCCAGGGGCTGCTCGGGTCCTCCAGCGTGTGCCCTGCACAGCACACCTGTCCTGAGCTCTGGGCCATGTTTATTTGCAAAGCTGGCTGGGGGTGCGGGGGTTCTGGGGGCAGAGCCTCAGGGCTGGTAGGGTGGCACAAATCTCTCATCGTAAGAGCCTCGGCCCCGGAGCCGCAGGGTGCAGGCCTTCTCGCCGAGCATACCTTCCACCACCAGCGTGGACTCGTACAGCTCACTGCTCCTGCGGGCACGGGGCTGAGGTGAGGAGGGAGTCCAGCCTCGGGCGGTGCCGGGGGCTGGGCGGGGTGTACCTGGCGGTGAAGAGAACCTGCAGGATGATGGAGGTGGGCGGCGCGTTGACAGACCGTGCCTCCAGCAGCCCGCTGCTGGGGAAGACCTTGAAGGCCGCAGGCTCCTGGTCCGGCTCCTGGTCTGCACGGCAGGGAAGGGAGCACGGACGTGGCAGCGGCCGCACGCGCTGCCCCAGGAAGTCCGTCCCCGCGGACACCCCAGGGGGTGCCAGCCACCTTCCTGGGGGCCGGCCCAGCTCACAGGGGAGCAGTGGGTGGGAAGGGCAGCGTGGCATACCCATCAGCATGGCCCAGTAGCTCCGGCAGCCGCTCAGGTTCATCAGGTAGATCTCCCGGACCCGCTCCTGGTTCACAAAGCAGGTCCCAAAGTCCACCCAGCTGGTGGAGAGCTGCAGCTCGGGCACGGCCACCGTGGCCTGCAGGGGCACCACCTGTGGGGACAGAGCCGCTAACGTGGTGGGAACAGGTGGCTGCCACTCCTGGTGGGCTCTGAGCCAGCGTCTCAGGGACACACGAGCCCTGCTGACCCCGAGAACCGACACTTCTGAGGAGCACACAGGCAGCACGGGGAGGTGGGAGGGGCCGGCGCCGGATCTAAAGCCGGAAGCCGCTGGTGGGCTTCTGCACAGAGGAGGGCGCCATCTGCTCCCCCTGCCACCCTTGCCCTGATCAAGCTCTGTGGCTTCTGCTCCCTGGCCGGGTGCTGTCCTGCCTTCCTCACTGCTCCCACGGGGGCTCCAAGGCCCAGCCCTGTTTTCCTTGGGCCCTAGGCCTCCTCCCCCTTTCCCTTGACATCGGGCACTGCCATCCACCTCCCCCCCCCCCCCCCCCCCCCCCCGGCCTCCCCTGCCCCGGGCTCCAGTGCTCAGATCCTCTGGCCTCTCTGGATTCCACCTCTCAGGCCGGACCATTCCTTCACATTTCTCATGGGCTTCTACCTGCCTGACCCTCGAGCTCAGCGCCACACACAGCCCGTGACCTGTCACAGCCCACAGAACTGGGCCTGTGTCCTCACTGGCCTGAGCATCTGTCCCTCAGGTGCTCACTATTCCCACCCATCGGGCCATTCCCTCGGCCTGACTTTTAATGTGATTTCCTTTTCATTAAACAGTAATTAAATGGGAGGCTTCACATGCCACCTCCTACAGGAAGCCTTCCCGATTTTTCACGTTATAGCCCTCACCTGGCTCTGAGCTCCTAAGACAAGTAAGGATGAATGATCCTCATTTCTCCATGACAAAGCTTCTTCCAAGACAGGCTGGGCCCGCAGTACGGGCTTGGGCTCCTCCTATTTCTGAGGGCCCCGTCAGGCTGTCTCCCTCTGACCCCACCGGAACAGCGAGGGGCAGGCCCGGCACTCACCTGAGTGGTCTGGTTGGCATACTCCAGGCGCAGGTTCTGGGTAAACACCATCTCTCTCTCTCCACTCGCGCTCTGCCGAATGTCCACCCCGGGCAGCATCTGGTCAGCCGGCAGCTTCTGATAGCAGAGCAGCTCCAGGGAGAGCGTGAAGGACACGTCCACCTGGCAGACACAATGCAGCCGTCACCCGAGGCTGCTGAAGGCAGGCGGCAGCTTCTGTCCGGCCCTCCCTCCCACGAACCCACAGGCCCCTCAAGGCCCAGCTCAGTCATGACAGCACAGCCTGCAGGGCTCCACGGACCCGGCCCTGCCCTACAAAGAGCCAGCGGTGCGCTTCCCCACACCCGGGGACGCATGGGTCCCACAGACACTGCCTGCCCTGCTCTGGGCCCAGCACCTGTCACACCTGGATGAGGCTGTGCCTGCCCCCGGGAGCGGAGGGCCAGCGGGGAGACGGCGGCAAACCGACCTTGACGCCCTGGCGTGAGCCTAGGCAAGGCCTGTGTCTGTCTCCCGAGGACAGGGAGGGGCCTCTGACGGGTTTTTAAATGGGGTGTTCGTCAGCTTTGCCTTCCTCAGAGGCCCTGGCTGCTGCGGGAAGGTGGGCTGGGGAGCTCGAGCAGGTGAGGACTGGAGGGGCCGAGGGCCCAGCAGGATGTTCCTTGAACCCAGACATCGGAATGAACGGAGGCACGCGTTAAAGGTCCAGATTCTTTCTCCTCCCTGCAGCGGGGCCTGGGAGCTATTTCTGACAAGCCTAACGGCCACCGGTGTGTCGCCTGGCTTGGACACCACTATCCAAGCCTCCTAGACCAGTGGTGGGCAAATTCATTAGTCATCAGAGCCAAATCTCAACAGTACAACGATTGACATTTCTTCGGAGAGCCACATTTTTTAAATTTAAACTTCTTCTAACGCCACGTCTTCAAAATAGACTCACCCAGGCCGTGATATTCTGTGATAGAGCCACCCTCAAGGGGCCAAAGAGCCGCATGTGGCTCGCAAGCCACAGTTTGCCGACCATGGTGCTAGACCAAGACATGGGTGTGGGATGAAGAGAAGGGCGGCAGCAGGCTGGGTGGCTGCTCAGAGCCGGCTGGGGTGGGTGATACTCGCTGATATGCCACCGCTGAGAGGAGGGCGCTGGGGGCAGGGCTGGGGGCGGGGAGGTGGGGAATTGGTCTGGACCCGTGGTCCATGGGAGGGAATTCTGGTCAGGAGTCAGGCGGGCAGTGCAGCACGTGGCCCACACTCGTGACACCCACCCCGAAGTACACATTTTGAAAGGGGTAGCTCCTCCTGAAGCTCTGGATGTGGTTGAGATGACCCAGGAGAGTGCAGAGAGGTGAGAGGCCCAGCCCCTCCCAGGACAGGAAGAGGGAGCTCTGAAGCAGGATGGGGTGGGGAGAGAGGGCGGGGCACCCAGCCTGGCTGGCTGTCCTTGCCTGGCTGCACACACCTGGGAGCAGGGGTGCATACACACACACACACACACCCACTCAGGTGGCCTGTGACCTGTCCTCGATCCACGTGCCTCAGAAACACAAGGAGGCAGCCATTTGTGGCTCCCACCGCCTGGCAGTCCCAGGACCACCCCCTCCCAGTTCTGCAAATCCGGGGTTCTGTTGTCACAGAAGAGGGACAGTCACTTTGGACCTGGGCAGATGGCAGTCAAACTGTGACCGCGCCTGAGTGAGGGCACGCGGGAGGGGGGAGGCTGTGTGCAAAGTGGAGGTGCTGGTGGGAATGCTCGGCCTTGACCGGGGCGCTGGCAGAGGGACTGAGAGGGCCTGCTTGCCTGGGACTTGGTTGTGTTCACACTGGAGCGCCTGGTCCTTCCTACATGCGTGAGCCACCAGTGCAGAGGGCCCATGTTTGCTGGAAGAGGTGTGCCCAGTGGGAGTGCCCTCCTGGGTGTCCAGGGCATGGGCTGAGGGGTCAAACGTGTGGTTTAGATTCAAAGGTCTGTGTGTTTGTGTCTGCGTACAAACGCGTGAGGTGAGTTGTCTGCACACGTGTGTGCATGTATGAGAAAGGAAGGTGACTGATTGCCCAGAGGAGTGTGCCTGCGAGGCTGAGGACCCCAGGACCCTCCACTGACCAGCATGTTCTCCTGTGGGTGGAGCACCAGCTGCCTGTGGGCTGCAGCCCAGCCCTCCTCACACTCCTGCTCCCAGCCAGCGCCAGCAGCTCTGTGGGTGCGGCTGGCTCCATCCGGAGACACGGAGAAGGGCCTGGAGACCTGGAGCCGGAAGTAGTGTGGGATGTCCGTGGTGTTGGTCAGCTTCAGGTGATGGGTGGTTACCAGCTCACTCAGCACCTGGGTGGGCACAGAGGGCAAGGCTAGCAGGCATCTCCCCTCGCCTCAGGCCCAGGGCTCGGGGGCGGGGTGGGGCGGGGTGCTGCGCCTCAGAAGGGCCCACAGGGACCTGTGAGGGGGCAGCACACTCACCCCATCACAGGGCTGCACAGGGATGAGATCACTGGCCTGGAGCCGGAATCGCATGCCGCCGCCATAGTCCAGCTCCACGCTTAGCCTGCCAGCAACAGGCATGGCGGGGCCAGGCTGGGCCTCTGGGGCCTCCTGGCAGCCCCCCACTCTGCCTGGCCAGCCTTTACCTGGGCTCACCTGCTGGCTGCTTCTCCCTCCCTCTCCCCCTCCCACTCCCATGGTCTATCCAAAAGCAACAACAACAACCTATAGGTTTATACCCTCCTGCTCTATCCAGCTGTCTGGTCCCCACCAGGGCCGGGTAAGGGTGCTCCCGGGGGGAAGGGAGGGAGGACTCACTGTGCGGGCCTCACGAAGCCCTGCAGGTCCAGCCTCAGGGGCCCCACGGCAAAGCCCTGCAGGCGCCGCCGCCTCCCGGGAAGCTCCCTTTCCACCTACGGGCCCAGGCCTGGTCACGGGCGGTCGCTGGGCCGAGCAGGTGGCGGCCGCGGCCCCACCCCGGGCCGGGAGGGCTCACCTTGCTGTCCAAGCTCATGAAGCCCAGGGCGTAGCCAGTGCACTCCACCTTGTGCAGGACGTGGGGGCCGAGGACCATGGGCGTGAAGGAGATGGAGATGGAGCTGCTGCCCCCTGCAGGGACCACCTGGCACGGGCACCCGAGCAGCTCAGTGCTGCTCGGTGCCACTGTCTGGCCAGCGGGCACTTTTTCCAGGCGGCTCCCGGCCCAACCCCAACTCACCACCTGCTTGGGGCTGATGCGGTACAGGTGGTCCGAGGGCACCCCCTCGTGCTCCTGCAGGACCACTGAGATGATGGGCGCGGCGCTGGCGCTGGCGCTGGCGCTGCTCTCGGCCTGTCGTCCCGATGTTGCTGAGGCTCACGGAGGCTCCAGGCCCAATGGTCCCCCTCCTCCCCTCCCCGCACCGGGCGGCCAGCCTGAGGCCCCTTCCCCCCCAACTCTGCTCACAGAATGGGCCGCTTCCACGCTGGATGACGACTGGTTATAGATGCTCGGGGACTGGGAGGAGCTGCTGCTCTCCGGGGTCTCGGGGGATAGGACTTCGTTTCCGTCCTGGTCCCGCAGCGGGAAAGGGGGCCCGCAAAACACCAGCAGCTCCAGCAGCTGGTCCTCCCTGTCCTCCGGAGCGTAGGTCTCCCAGTCCAGGCGGATGTCTGGGCAGGTGTGTTGGGGGGTGTGTGTGTGTGAGGAGGAGGGGCAAGGCAGGTGCGTCTTCCCATGCCCCGCCTCCCTGAGTCTCCCCCTCCTCCCCCCCGCCCTCCCGTCCCCCCAGGCTGCCTGTTACCCCACTCAGTATGGGGCCTCGCTTCTTCTCACCTGCCGCTTGTGGGCAATGTTTCCGGGATTAAAAAACAACAACAGCCACCTACAGGTTTATACCCTCCTGCTCTATCCAGCTTCTCCCAGCCCATCTTCCCTCCCGGCCTGGCCCATCACTCCGCACAAACTGTAATGAGAACCCCATTTTCTCTCGTGAGAGCCTCACCACAGGGGCTGGAGTTGTTCAGGCGAAGAACCCGGGTGACTGTCCCTCCTCCAGAGACCTGTGTGCTGAACCTGGAGGCAGGAGGCGAGGTCAGCACAGCCCAGAGCGAGCGGCACACGGGGAGCCGGCGTGGAGGCGCAGGCAGGGAGGAGGCCCCACCGTGGTCTGTCTTCACCCTGGACTCACCAAGACCGTGCATGGCCTGGTGAACTTGACCCAGGGCTGCTTCCTGCCCCTGTCACACCCCTCCCCTCTCCCTACAACTACACTGACAACACATCCCACCTCCGTTGGTATGGGGGGGGGCCCTGGCCACATGGACTGGAGGCCACACTGACTACTACTCATTACTACCCACAAGCCGTCTGAGCTGTGCAGGTAACAGCCACGTCCCCTGGCGCCTCGCCCCTCCAGGGCAACCCTGTCCTGGGCTTTCTTTCTGGGTGGCACCAAGTGGCCCCGGGCCAGTGGAAAAGCGAGAAGCAAGAAGCCCAGGCCAGAGGCCAGAGGGCCTGCAGGGGGCGGAGGAGAAGGCGGCATGGACACCTGAGGACAGGCTCCTTCTGCAGCGGGTCCGTGGAGTAGTTGGTCCTCTGAGAGCTGATGGGGCAGCCCACCACCACCATGTGCACCGGGATGACCGAGGGCGGCAGGTCTCCCACCTGCAAACACACGCCAATCCTTGGTCCCTTGTCGCCAGCTGCCGCCGCCTCCTTCCCTGGCTCCCCATTCCCTTCTTTTCCTTCTCCAGCCAGCCCAGGGCCTCCCTCCACTCCTCACTGGTGGATACTCACCCCAGACACCCCCAGGCCAGTTCCCTGCCTGTCCCTCTGCTGTGCTGCCAGCCCAGCCCTCCCCACTAGCCCCCTCCCACCTCCGGCCTGGCCGTCTTTCACCTCTTATAGTCCCTTTCATCAAATGAAAATAACTATTATTTCTCTCTGCTAATACAAAGTAAAAAAAAAAAAAAATGTTTTTAATTTGCCTGAGTCGGTTTGACCCAGTGGCTAGAGCATCGGCCTGTGACGGAAGGTTCCCGGGTTTGGTTCTGGTCAAGGGCACACGCCCAGGTTGCAGGCAGCTGGTCAATAATGCTCTCTCATCATTGATGTTCCTCTCTCTCCCTCTCCGAAATCAATAAAAATCTATTTAAAATGTTTCTAAAACACAGTATGATAATCACTCAGAACCCTTCACCCCAGCATGACTCTCTGTCAACATTTTCATGTACAATTGGACAGACTTCTGTGTCCATGAAACAGATGTACAGGAGGAGCACACGTCATCTCTTTCCATCTTCTCTTTTCATGACACAGAATGTTACTAACGAAGCTTTACAGCACCATAGAAGGGCTGTCCAGAATTCCATCGGATGGATGGAGCCCACATTTTTATCAAATCTTCGACTGGCAGCCATGGATGCTCAGGTTGTTTCCTTCCTCCCCCCACTCTCCGTTTATACATGATGCTGAGAAGGAAAGGAACCGGGCACCAGGTTGTTTGTTCTACTCCGTGAGACCCGAGAGTCAGAGGGGCCAGGTGCTGGGGAAGAGAGAGGCCAGAGGCGAGGGCCAGGGTCAGGTTCCCCGCCCCCCGGGCTGTGAGCCGCCTGCAAGCCTGTACCTGGCAGATGAGGCTGTCCCAGTACTCGCCCCACATGTTCGCACAGGCCGTGATGTCGATTTGGAGCTGCTGGCGGGCGCCCAGCGTGCCCTGGGAAACGTGGGGGAAGAAGGATGCTCCTTTCCCGTGAGACAGCATGTTTTCCATGAAGTCTGCGGGGAACCAGGGAAGGGGATTCAGGAGCCCGGGGAGGGGGGCTATGAGGTCCAAACCCTCAGGTGTTAGCAAAACACTGTGCCAGACAAGCCTCCCCATCTCTCCCTCCTTCTGGAATCCCGGAGTCCAGGGCCAGCCCCCAGGGGAGCCCTCCCTTCTGAGCCTCCACCATCCCAAATCAAATCCCGGGCCTGTGCCCAAGTCTAATGCCTAACAAGGGGATGGCCTTCACTCAAAAGCGGGCGGTTGTCAGGTTGGGGCGGGGGGGGGGGGGGGGCGGGGAGAGACACAGCTATCTCAGGGACGTTGCTAGAAAAGACCGGAGCCCTAGCCGGTTTGGCTCAGTGGATAGAGCGTCGGCCTGTGGACTGAAGGGTCCCAGGCTCGATTCCGGTAAAGGGCACATGCCCAGGTTGCAGGCTTAATCCCCAGCAGCGGATGTGCAGGAGGCAGCTGATCAATGATTCTTTCTCATCACTGATGTTTCTCTCTCTTCCTCTCCCTTCCTCTCTGAAATCAATAAAAATATATTAAAACAAAAAAGACACCGAGATGGTCAGGGTCCACATACCCAGGAAGCTGAGGACAAACCAGCTCTGGCCAGGCCTGAGCTCAGCGCCTGCCCCTTGGAGCTCTTACCCAGGTGCTCTCGCTTGGCCAACTGCTGGCGAATCCGGTCTGTCTTCAGCAGGGCAGGAGACACGTCGGGGCTTTCCCAGAGGACACAGGAATAGCATCAAGCCATCCGGACCCTTCCTTAGACCCGAGCCATCTCCCCTGGAGGCCAGCTTTCCAGCTTTCCACCTCCTTCTCTGGCCTGTGCTCCAGCTACACTCCTGTCACTCTCCAGCCCAGGGACTGCCTCCCCATAAACTCAGTGGGGCTCTGGGGTCGGCACCCCTGGCCCAGTTTCTGACCCCTGGAGATGAGCCCAGCACAGCCTCCCTATCGCTTGTGCAGCTTTCTGCAAAGGCCTGTTTCCCGTCTTTCCTGCTGGCATCTGTCCAGCACGGAGCACACACTAATCCTTCTGGAGCGGGAGAGTTAATGTGAGCACTCCCCACCATCTGCAGCAGTACTTTTAGAGTTGGGCTCCCCTGTGTGAGGTGGTTTGGAGGAGAGGTGTTTGCGCTGGTAAACTGCCAATTGCTGCGGTGTAAATACTTTGGGGCTGACTTCAAGTTACAGAGTTGCTGGCTGCCTCGCTGCCGCATCTCTGCCCACATGGTTCCCTCAGCCCCCAGTAACTTCTCCCTCCTTCACCGGCCTGAATCAGAAGCCCTCCACCCAGCAGGCAGGCCAGGCTGAGGAGAAGGGGCCGCAGTCCCAGCCCCTCCACAGGCCCCTCAGGGTCTGGGACCCGGGCGTCAGAAACCATCTCCTGCCTGTGTTTCCCCCTGTCTACCTGGGAGAGCACGTCCTCCCACACCCCACAGCCACCAGCCTCACAGAGGCCCATCGGGGCACGCTCCACCTGGCCCCCTCCTCCCTGGGGGCTGCCCCCGAAAGAAGCCAGACTTACACGCTGGGCTTTTGGCTCAAGGGTTTCTGAGGGCTCCCGAAGTACTCGAACTTGAGGGTGAACGAGGTCTGGATCGGGGAGCAGTTGGTCAGGATGAGCTGGCGATGCACGCAGGTCCTCAGCGGCACGGTCGCGCCGAAGTCCAGGCGGAGCGCCTCCTTGTGGCCGGGCTTTGTGCAGGAAACACTGCCCCGTGCCCATGGCACCAGGTTACACGCCACCCTGGGCCCTGCCACCGTGCTGTCCAGCAACCGGGCTTCACCCTCAGACTCCCACCCCGTCAAGCTGCCACCCCAAAGACATCTTTTGTCAGCCTAGGATGCCAAGGGAGGCCTCAAATGTCTTTCTTTAAAAAAAAAAATTTTTTTTAAAAATATATTTTATTGTTTTTTTTTACAGAGAGGAAGGGAGAGGGAGAGAGAGTTAATGAGAGAGAAACATCAATCAGCTGCCTCTTGCACACCTCCTATTGGGGATGTGCCTGCAACCAAGGTACATGCCCTTGACTGGAATCCAACTTGGGACCTTTCAGTCCGCAGGAATGGGCTCTATCTACTGGGCCAAACCAGTTAGGGCTAAATTTTACCAACTTGCCCTGGCACAGGGCAGACTGGCTCGTCTCCCAGTTGCTGAGCCTCATGCGGGAGAGCCCACGGTACCCACAGCCCTGCCCCTGCCATCTCCCACCTGCCTGGACACCATGCCTCCAGTGGTGGGGGGAGGGAGACGGGAAGACCCAGAGAGGGCGAGGAGGGCATAGAGGGATCTGTCCCCACAGAGGTGGTTAGGGAGCCCCTTCCTGGCTGCAGGAACCAGCTGGGAGGAGGCTGGCACCGGGGGGTGGGGCGATGCTGCTCCTTCACATGGTCGCCTCAGCACTCGGGCCCGGGCCCCAGCCCTGGGCTCACCTTTTCTTGGAGTCCTCCGTCCAGATGGTGATGTTCACTTGCAGTCCCTGGGGCTTCCCAGAAATGCCCAGAACCAGCGGCTCCTTCATGCCTGACACGGAACAGGGGAGGGCCAGGTCGGTCAGCTCGTCCTGTAACAGAGCCCACGGGGGCACATGAGCACGGGGGAGGGGAGAGGGAGAGCTGGGCTCCCAGGTCTTCCTGTGCAGGCGGTAGCCGTGGGAACTGCTCCTGTCTGTGAGTGCCTCAGTGAGCCACCACCCACAGGCCCCGCCTCAGCCCACACCCTGCGCCCCGGAGGCCTGGTCCTTCCTCAGGGCTCCAGGCTGGGTCTCTGCCCCAAGTGTCTGGATGTGCCCATTCGAAAGGAACCCTGCAAGTGGGTGTCTGCAGAAGCGACACGTTTATTCCGATGAAACTGCTACTGCAAAGTCAGCCACAAAGTATTTACACTGCAGCAAACCCTTACATGCAGCAAACCCTTCCTGCCCTAACCGGTTTGACTCAGTGGGTAGAGCATTGGCCTGCGGATTGAAGGGTCCCAGGTTCGATTCCGGTCAAGGGCATGCACCTTGGTTGCGGGCACATTCCCAGTGGGGAGTGTGTAGGAGGCAGCTGATCCATGTTTCTCTCTCATCGATGTTTCTAACTTTCTATCCCTCTCCCTTCCTCTCTGGAAAAAATCAATAAGGAAAAAAAGAAAAAAAAAAAAAAAAGAAGTCAAATCCTTCCTGGGCGCATCAGTGTCCCCTAGAGCTCGGGCTCGGCTGTGTAAGACAGCCACTGCCCCCTTGTGAGCCAGTGAGGAAGTGCGGCCTGGGTCTGCACGTGTCTGAAGGAGGAAGTTTCCTCTTCATAGGCCACCCTGATGGCGTTCCTGTGGGCCTCGGCACAGGAAAAAGCTGTGTCCCGCTTTTTAATATGTGGTTTGTTTTTAATTAATTTCAGAGAGTGGAAGGGAGGAGAGAGAGAAATAGAAACATCAGTGATGAGAGAGAATCGTTGATCAGCTGCCTCCTGCATGTCCCCTACTGGGGATCAAGCCCACAACCTGGGCATGTGTCCTGACTAGGAATGGAATCCAACTGTGACCTCCTGGTTCATGGGTCGATGCTCAACCACTGAGCCACACCAGCCGGGTGAAGCCGTGTCCTTCTGAAGAGGAACCTGGTTGCCAGTCAGCCTCCCAGCAACACCAGCACAGGGCCTGCCACAAGCACAGCTCCGCCGTAGTCCCACGGCAAATGGAAAGACAGGCCCTCCGATGGCCACAGAGAGTGGCCTGGGGGGGCTCAAGTTGTGCCAAAGGCGAGAGGTGGCCATTGGGTTTCAGGGCACGTCCACTTCCAGCCTGCTGCAAGCTTTCTGACCTCGTGTCCCTAAAGGAATGGGGACCCAACTACAACCCACCTCAGGCCCAACTCCCCTGCTCCCAAAGACCAGGCGTGGGCCCGAGGTGCCCTCCAGCCGCTCGGCCCTCCCGTCCCCACTCACCTGGGTATGAGCGGTCAGCTCCAGGCTGAGCTGGAGCTCCTCACCGGGGCGCAGTGTGCCACGTCTGGGGGAGACTCTTGCTTTGCAGAAGCTTGCTTGGTGCCCCAGGAGCTGGTGGACACAAAGGCGGGCCTGCGGTCAGGTGCTGGACTCCCAGGATGGGGCAGGGGTCCGGACAGGGTGCTCGGCAGCTCTGCTGGAGGCGCAGATGGGGGGCCACAGCAGGACAGGATGGCCGGGTGCTTACTGGTAGGGATGAGCCCCAGGTCCCTTCTCTTCTCCTTCCCCCCCAGATGGACCTGCCAAGGGTGGCCTGGACTACATAAGCTGCCCTGGAGGGCCAGGGTGATGGGGAGCAGAGAGCAGCCGCCTCCGAGGCACAGGATTGTGGGCCCTGTCCCCTGGCAGGCAGAGCAGGCTCCAGCCAGCCCATGGACAGGGCCTCATGAGGGCTCCCACAGCTGCATGGACCAGTCACGGCCTGGAGGTCTAGCTGCGAGCCCCTGAGACACCTCAGGCAGGGACCCGGACTCCGCTGAAGGCGAATCAAGGAAAAGCCAGACCAGATGTGCTGTTCCTTCGAGGGGCTCGGCTTTTCTGGGTGCTGTGGGCAGAGGATAGGCTGTGGAGGGGAGGCAGAGCCTCTGCTCTGGGGATGCCTGAGGGGCAGCGTCTCCTGCCCCAGGGGTCTCCAGTGCTGAGGGCTCACTCACTCTGCCCCAGTGGAAGCGGGTGGGCAGGAGCGTGCCGTTGATGAGTGTGATGCCCGCCTTCGTGGGCACGCCCAGGAAGAGGTTGTTGACCACCACCTGGCTGCTCTGGAGGTACACGTGGGGCTCCTGCACCTCGGCGTACACAGGGAGGTAGCTGGGACACGAGGAAACAAAAGGCATGTTGATTAAAAAAAAAAAAAGAAAGAAAGAAATAAGGCTGTCCCTATGTGCAAAAGACATGGCGGTCTATGTGGAAAATCCCAAGGAATCTATTTCTTAAAAGCTCCTAGAACTAACCAACTTACAGGGTACAACATCAACATTAAAAAAAAAAAAAAATCAATCACACTTTTATATGTTAACAGTGAACATGTGGAAATAGAAACTTAAAATTACTCCAGAAATGGAAAAACTGAGGTATAAATGTAAAGGATTTGTGTGCCAAACACAACAAAACATTGATGAAAGAAAGAAAGAAATGGAGGGACATGTGTGTTCATGGATGGGGAGAGTCAACATAGTGAAAGTGTCAGCTCTCCCCAAATTGATGTCCAGATTTAACACATTTCTTGTCAAACTCCCAGCAAGGATTTTGTAGATATAAACAAGCTGATTATAAAATGTATATGAAAAGACAAAGAATGATTAAAACGATTTTTTGAAAGTGCTATAAAATAGAATATCACTCTACTGGATGTTAAGACTTACTATATATCGCCGGGACCGGTTTGGCTCAATGGATAGAGTGTCGGCCTGGGGACTGAAGGGTCCTGGGTTCAATTCCAGTCAAGGGCATGTGCCTTGGTTGCAGGCATATCCCCAGTGGGGGGTGTGCAGGAGGCAGCTGATCGATGACTCTCTCTCATTGATGTTTCTACTCTCTATCTCTCTCCCTTCCTCTCTGTACAAAATCAATAAAATATATATTAAAAAGAAAGACTTACTATATATCTATAGTAAACATGATAGTGTGCTGTGGGTGAGGGATAGGCACTATGAACAATAAGAAGACAACCCCATATTACATGTGTATTTTTAAAAGGGGTGAAGATCTTGATAGTTCTCCAAAGAGGATATACAAACGGCCAATATGCACATAAAAGATGCTAAAAATCACTTGCTACCACGAAAATGCAAATCAAATCCTCATGAAATATCACTTCATACACACTGAGGTGATTATCATTGAAAGACACAGAATAACAAATATTGAGAATGTGGAGAGGATAGAGAAGGATGGAGAGTGAGTCAGCAACTGTTAGATCTGCACTATTATATTATCTATATATCTCTCTCTAAAAGCCTAAGTGACCAGTCAACCAGCTGATTGGCTGGTAGCTATGACATACACTGACCACCAGGGGGCAGACACTCAGTGCAGGAGTAGAAACCATAGCATGGAAACATGGAACAGATCGATGAATCTCAGAGGGAAGGGGGGAGGGTAGAGGGTAGGAAGAGATTAACTAAAGATTTTATATGCATACTAGAGGCCCGGTGCATGGATTCTGCACCAGCGGGTCCTTGGTTGGCTTCCTGGGGTCAGGTCAAAGCTGGCTCTCCGACATCTCGAGAGGGGTCCCAGATTTCGAGAGGGGGCAGGCCAGGCCGAGGGACCCTAGTATTATAATACATCACACACTATATGTGAAAATAAACATTAAGTAAAGAAATAAATATAATGCTATTCTAGTGAGAAAAAAAGAAGGATGTGATCAGATCAGTTAATAAAACAGAGCAGAACAAAACTATTACTTAAGACCCCTGGGGGAGAAGGCCCTGCAGAATGAATGTGGGAAACAGCAGGGGAGGGGGAGGACTGTGGAAGATTTGTCAGCCAGTCCGGGGCCCCAAGCCCTGAGCTCACACGACACACAAAAGACGGGGCTGCAGCAGGATTTATCCCCCCAGAGGGGCCTGGGGGTCTGGGGCAGATCCTGCAATAACCTTGGGCCTTTCAACTATCATGGAAGGAAAGCAACCCAATAGCTAGATCCCAGCCTATTTACGAATGGATGGAGTGACCTCTGTAGCTGGCCAGGGTAGGCTTCCTCTGCTGCTTGACTTGGCCTGTTTGACCCCTTCGACAGGGCCCCTTCCCTCATGAGGTCAGGTGGCTCTGTCCTCTGGGGGGTCTCACGTGCTCTCCGTGGAGGGGAGTGCTCTCAGCGCACACCTACACACACTGACACAGAGGAAGTTTACGCCATCAGCGCCTTACTCAAATCAACTTCCTCTTCCATTTGAAAACACCAATGGGTCGCCAAGGATTACTAGACAGAGAAGAAAAACCAGTGAAGGACGATTCTAAACCAAAATCCGAGGAAACAAAAATCCATTTCCTTGGGGAAATGTAAGTGGCTGCTGCATCCATAAGTTAATAACATTACTATAAAAAAAAAAAAAAAAGCAAATGATCCAAGAACAAAGAAGCTTGAGATTTCAAAACATGGTTGTCAGAAGAAGGGCATCTATCAAATTAGTAAAATGCAAGGCCAAGGCCATCTCCCTGAACAAGAAGCAAAACCACCAAGCAGAAAATATGATAAAAATGGTTACATTCATGTGGTATAGATCCAGCCAGCCTTCTTCTGAGACAGACCCTCCCTAGGCACAGGAGGGCAGGCACGTGACCCAAAGAGAACCAATCAGAGCCTACCTCCAGAGAAAGCCGGTTTCATCTCGCACGGAGGTTAAGGGGGCAGTGTGTGAGCCTGGAGCTCTAAGTGGACCCCTCCCTCGGGGCAGAGTGGCCAATGGCCCCTCTCCAACAGGGGAAAGAAAGGCCAACAAAGAGAGAGGGGCAGAGCTGAGGGTCGGGGAGGCGGGAGGGGTGGCATAGAGGGAAGGCTGGTGGGAATGAGAGAGAAGCCGAAGAGCAGACAGGGGAAGAGGCTGGGGCCCCTGCCATCAGCAGGGCGGGGCTGCCCGGTCTCATGCTCCCCTTTGTTGCCTAACTTGGTTGCACCCATGTTTCCATCACCTGCACCTGTAAAATTCTTTTTTACACGGTCCTTTAAGAAGAAAGATCAGCCGAAACCAGTTTGGCTCAGTGGATAGAGCTCGGCCTGTGGACTGAAGGGTCCCAGGTTTGATTCCGGTAAAGGGTATGTACCTTGGTTGCGGGCACATCCCCAGTAGGGGGTGTGCAAGAGGCAGCTGATCCATGATTCTCTCTCATCAATGTTTCTAACTCTCTATCCCTCTCTCTTCCTCTCTGTAAAAAATCAATGAAATATATTAAGAAGAAGAAGAAGGAGGAGGAGAAGGAGAAAAAGAAAGATCAGCGATTGAAAAGGAAAGGAAATAAAGGCCTAAAGGCATTCACCCTGATGAGGAGACAGATTTAACCTTCATTCACAGTCAAGGCCCTCAGGGGGCCATGCGGGACCGAGAGGAGAAAGACTCCCACTCAGACCTGTGCTGTGATCAGGGAAAAGCGCATTCGAACAAGACACTGCTGGTGCTTACTCCCCCATCCCATCAGGCGGTCAAACTATAAAAAACGAGTTAATGTCTGTCGCTGTGAGAGTGTGGGGCAGTGGGCAGCCTCAGAGACTGTACGTGGAAGTATAAAGTGGCACAGTACTTTCGGAGGATCCATAAAGATGTAAAATGAGCATTTAAATGTTTTCGTAACGAAACACACGCAGAAGCGACTATAAAGCACAGTGTAAATGCATTCCGTTTAACAAATAAGAACACTTGTGCACCGCTACTGCTCAGCTCATTATGGAAGATTTCCACCGGCCAGCTTAAGGAAACGGATAGCACGCTTCAAAATCATTTGGCTGAGGGAGCAGATGACACAATATTTGCAGTGATTGGATAATTACGAAGGGAGGTGCTGGGGACATGGGGGCTCATTACGCAATTCCATTTTTACATATTTAAGGAATTTTTGGAAAGGAAGAAAAGAAGGGAGGGAGGGTAGGAGAGAGAGAAGGAGAGAAGGAGGGGGGGGGGAAAAGGGAGGGAGGGGGGGAATGTCACTAATAACCTTTGAAACCTTCAGTGTGTTCCTTCCAGAGCCAATGGCATTCACTCATTTAAATACGCCACAACTGAACCCTAACCCTAAACCCAACTTTAACCCTAACCCTAAACCTAACCGAACCCCCCAAATAAATAAATAAATAAATAAATAAATAAATACGCCACGGCAGTTCTGTGTCTGTTCTCCTGTTGAATATTGACTGTTTCCAGTGTTCTGCTGTAATGGACAGTCGGGCCCTGAGAATTCCCACATGAGCACAAGGCTGTGGCTGCACATGCGTGAGTCTCTGCGGGGTTAATCTGGAAAAGCTAACGCTGGGTCACGAGGTAGGCACATATTTTACCGTAATGGGCATTTTCTGTAATTTCCAAATTTTATAGAATACACATGCATTAACACCTTTAAGTTCTGAAATGTCTACAGATAAAAATTTGCACCTAACATATGTGAGTATGCCGGGACTGTGCAGAGAGTGTGCTGTGAGGGCCCCTCCCCCTTACCTCCAGGGCCCGTTCACCACCTCCAGCACCAGGACGGTCTGCAGACACTGGACCTGGCGAGCCTCCAAGGTGATGTTCACCCTGCAGTCCCCCAGGGGGTGCACCTGGCCGCCGGAGGGCTCAATGTGGAACGGAGACACCTGAGGGGAGGTCACCCCGGAGGGATGAGGAGAGTGATCACTTGGAACTGCAGAAGTTGGGGCTGGCCGTGCCCAACCAGGGTCACCCCAAGCTGCCCCCCGCTCTTCACAGAGCCACTCGGGACACAGGAGGAGGCAGGCGGGGGTGGGAGCACAGCTGTGCGGGAGGCTCAGGACTCAAGAGGACAAAGACCAAGTCTCTAGTAAAGGAGGAGGACCCCAGGCACTGGCCAAGGTCTGGGGGGTAAAAGGGGGCGGGGCACGCTGGGAGCAGGTGTGTTGGCTCTCTGAGATCTCCCAGCCCCATTGGGCAGGCAGGGTCAAGACCCTGATGGCACCCTAACCGGTTTGGCTCAGTGGATAGAGTGTAGGCCTGTGGACTGAAGAGTCCCAGCGTTGATTCCGGTCAAGGGCATGTACCTTGATTGTGGGCACATCCCCAGGTGGAAGTGTTCAGGAGGCAGCTGATTGATGTTTCTCTCTCATCCATGTTTCTAACTCTCTCTCCCTCTCCCTTCCTCTCTGTAAAAAAAATCAATTAAAAACAAAACAAAACAAAACAAAACAAAAAGATCCTGATGGCTTTAAGGAAGGAAAGCCATCAAGTCACCACATTGGGGGAGGGGTGAGCTTCTGTGTAGCCATCGGTTTCCCCGACCCCCCAGCCCCCAGGCCTGTATTCCCTGTTCTCCAGGAAGGTCCACCGCCTCCCCACACAGATAAAGGGAGAGGGGGTGGGAAAAGGGTCAGGGCTCCCTACCCCTCCTTCCTGTCCCTGACTGAGACAAAATGCACCAGTCGGACTGGCTGGTAGGCTATCACTGGATGTTGAACTATCACCCCCAGGAGGCAGGTTGTTCCTCTTTGGTCTCTTGCTTCCATGAGACTGAGACTGAGTATAGGGCACCTGCCTGGAGGGAAGCCTGTCCACCCCCATGGGCCTGGATGCCCAGTCCCATCCCTATCCCTTCCTGTTGGAAATCAATAAAAAAATAAATAAATAAATAAATAAATAAATATATATATATATATATATATATATATATATATATATATATGTATTTTTTTTTTTTTAAAGAGTGATGGTTCATGGCTAACTGCCGCTGGGGAGTAACAAGCACCGTGACTTGGTTGTCTTCTGGATTGCGCATCATCCAGTCAAGTGTGGTGCCACAGTCTGAATGTGGGGATGACAGTCCTCTGCCACCTCTAGTATTTTCTTATCCTATATAATAAAAGCCTGATATGCTAAGTGTCTGGTCGGCCGGTTGGCCATTCAACCAATCAAAGCGTAATATGCTAATGAAATGCCAAGGCAGCTCAACTGCTAGCTATGATGTGCACTGACCACCAGGGGGTAGACAGGACCAGTCACTATGATGTGCACTGACCACCAGGGAGCAGATGCTCTGACTGGTAGGTTAGTTTGCTGCTGGGGTCCGCTCATCAAGATGGGCCATACACGCCCTGGGGCCCTCTGTGGTCCCTTCCCAGCTGGCCAACCTCCCGCATCCCTCCCCAGCCCTGATCGTGCACCCCTCGGCCTGGCCTGGGCCCTCTCACAATCCTGGACCCCTTGGGGATGTCTGAGAGCCAGTTTCAGCTCTGTCCCACAGGCCAGGCTGAGGGATCCCGCTGGTGCACGCATTCGTGCACCGGGCCTCCAGTTTTACAGCAAAATGAAAAGGGCTATTGGAGTGGACATGAATCTTCCCAAGTTCTCTTTTTTCGGAGCCTTTCAGTTGGGTGGAGAAGCCCAGGCCCAAGCATCACCTGGTGGCAAGTAGTCAAACCGCAGGCACAGGCCCTGCGTGAGAAGTTGGGAACCTGGGGGTGAGCCCATCCAGCCAGCCCCTCCCTGGAGGCCTGGGGAGCTTCCTGCCCAGCCAGCTCCCTGTCATCTTCCTGACTCTCAGGCTGCTCTGACCCAGGGAGAAACCCAGGTCCTATTTCCTCGTCAGAGGGCAGAGCGAGTAACAGGAAAATCCGGTTTGGGGTTGAGTTCTGCGGGAGAAGGGACCCGCCTGCCTCAGAGATGCGGAGAGCTGGGGCCCCTGCCAGGCAGAAGCCACTGGGCAGCATCGCCTCTCCCAGCCTCAACCCTCGGAAGGCCCGGCCCAGGACCCACAGCTCAAACAGGGCGGGCGCAGGCCAAGCAGCCCAACTCACGTCCTCCCGCCTCTCCTCCAGGCAGACCGCGCCCTCCTGCATGTGCCACATGGCGGGGAGCGGGCTGGTGTTCTGGATGTGGATGCACTTCGTGGCCTTCTGCCCCAGGCGCAGCAGCCCGAACTGCAGGGCTGAGACGCTGATGTCGAGGGTCGGCCCCTGAGACACACGGGCCCGTCACTGGGAGTGGGCTCTTGTGCCCTCCCCCTGCCTCCCCCTCCCCCACCATTCCCACCCCCGCACCCCCAGCCGCACCTTAAACGTGGCTTCGATGTGCAGCACCACGGGCCAGGGCGAGTCTTTGATCTCACACGGCAGGTCCTGGCTGGTGGGGCCGGGGGCACCCCCGGTGAACTTCAACTCAAAGTCCTCCACCTCGCTGGACGCTGCGGGAGGCGGGATAGAGAGAGCTGAGAAAGGAAGAGGGGCAGGTTCCAGGGCACCCGAGTGTCTGGCCTTTACTGACTTCTCGCCCACGGTGCCGGGCTGATCGCGGGACACCCTGAACCCACACAGGCCCCGCACTCAGGCCTCCTGCCCCTGCCCCGCCCCTGGAGGACCCCCCCCCCCCCCCCGCAGTACCGATGGACCCCGTGCAGGGCTCCACTTCGATGATGTGGCAGTCGCAGATCTTCCCCCACGTGTACCTGATGCGAGACTTGCTGTTGTTCCACATCTGAAAGACACGCCCCAGCCGTCACCCCTGGGCCTGCGAGGGGGGACACCCCTCATCTCATCCCCACAGCCCGACCCCGCACCGCAGGGTGTGTGGGCGCCGGGTCCTGCCGAGGACCCATGAACACAGGAAGGGGCTCCACCGTCCTGCCGCTTGGAGGATGCTGGGGAGCTGGTAGAGGGACAGGAGGCACGGTGTCCGTGCAAACCCAGCAGGTCCTGGGGCCTGGGGCCTGTCCTCTGAGAGGTGGGAGGTGGCCGCTGTCTGCCCGTCCAGCACATTCCCCTCACGCCCCCACGCCCCACCTGGGCCGCCGGCCGCGGCGGGAGAGCTGTGCCCTACCTTAAAGTCCTTCTTCACGTTCAGGCCGATGTAGTTCTCCCCGGGGATGATGAGGGCGTAGGGCTCTAGGAGGATCTGGAAAGGCTGCACGGAGCCCTTCACCTCGATCTCCAGGGGGATCACGTCGTTCAGGAT
This sequence comes from Pipistrellus kuhlii, assembly GCF_014108245.1. Taxonomy (NCBI): domain Eukaryota; kingdom Metazoa; phylum Chordata; class Mammalia; order Chiroptera; family Vespertilionidae; genus Pipistrellus; species Pipistrellus kuhlii. Next base: position 44,729,305 of record NW_023425416.1, on the reverse strand, counting down.
GTAGGAGGCGTTTTCCAGGTCCGTGCTCAGCACAGAGCACCGGGAGCTAGGAGCCCACCCAGCCCTGAGCATGGCCCTGCCCGGCCGCTTCTGCCCCAAGTGTTTGGTCTTGTGAGGAGCAAACGATCGCCCGCCCACAGCTCCCAATCCCCCTAGAATCAGACCCGTCAGCCAGTGCCCTGAACCGGTGACGAATGCCTGTGGCTGCGGCAGCGACTCCGCCTGCGGCCTGGGCCAGGGCCACCTCCCCGCTGCCTCCAGGGAGACAGCGGAGCGCCCAGCCGAGGGGTCTCCACAGGACGCTGGCTGCAATGCCTACCACGGGCACACCCTTTCCCCCACCACCCAGGGGCCAGCAGCCTGGGTGCCCAGTGGTAACACTGAGCCCGGGGCCCAGCTCTGAGATTCCAGGGGGGCTGAGCTCTCACAGTGAGCCCAGCAGGCTCTGCTCCCTGCGTGCCGAGGCCACACCAGGCCTAGGTGCCAGGACCAGGTATTCGGGGGAGAAGGGGGGTCAGGTGGCTCCTTCCCCCCTTCCCGTTACCCTCCCTCGCAGCCCCACGGGGAAGGCAGGCACCACTCCCCTCCCCTCGACCAGGGCCCGGGCCCTGCTCACCCCTCGAGCTCCGGGACTCCCTCTATCGCCATCTGGAAAACGCTGTGAAAATCCTTCAGCTGCGAGGCAAATACGGCGCCCTGGAACCCAGCCGCATGCCAGCCGGGCTGCCCCAGGAAGGTGCTGCCTCCCTGTGGGGTCCCACCACCCAGGGAAGGGGGGAGGCTGTGGGTATGGCACCTCCTCCCCGCGCAGCTGAGCCTGGGGGGGCGGGGAGAAAAGGTTCTCCAGACCCCAACAGGCTGTCCCCGGCACCACCCCCTCCCATGGCAGACAGGGAGGTGGCTGGATGCGAGGCCGAGAGGCAGACCTGCTGACCTCACCAACGGGTCCCCCGAGCGCCCGCCCGTCTTCACACCCAGCGCACGTGCCCTCCCCCGGGAGCTGTTGACCTCGCCCTCGGGGACCTGTGCCTCTCGCTCTGTGGGGGCTGCTGGGGGGCCCACAAGGATGGGGAAGCCCTTGACGGAACTCATCCCGGAGGACCCGGCCTGAGGAATGGAGGCCGGGGCCTGGCTGCGGGCGAGGCGTGTGCAGAGCGGGACCAGGCAAGACGGGCACCTTCACCTCAATTCCTCACACCCTCCTCTGGCCCCCTCTCAGCAAGTGCCAGCCCCCCCAGGGTGCTGGGCACCCGGCCAGGCCCCTGAGCGGCTTCGCCGTCCCTGGAGGACGTGCCCAGAGGGTGCCAACACCACGACCCCGTTGTGGGTGACCCGACCACGTCACCTGGTGAGGGGAGAAGCTCAGGATGAACTCGTGGTCAGCGTAGGGGCTGAGGATGCCCTGCTCGGGGGTCATGGCGAAGGCCGTGTCTGTGTCGGGATGGTTCTTGATGCGGTCCGGGCTGTGGGCCTCTCCAGGCATCAGGGCCTGCAGGTTGGGCATCCTGACCTGCCAGTGGAAGGCCAGCTCCACGTGCCTGTGAGGGCATGGACGGTGGGTCCCAGGTCAGGTCCCGATTCTGTCAGGAACAGGTTCTCTCGTCCCTGCCCGGCCTGGCCCCACTCCCCGCACCGGGAAATAGCTGGCTCAGCCTCAGCCTCTGCCCGCGGAGGAGCCTGGGGAAGGGGCAGCACGTGGGTCAGGGAGTCCAAGCTGGAGGCCCCCTAAGAAAGCCCCCCCCCCAGCAGCTGGAGGTTAGGGCCCCAGGGACTCTGGACATGGCACACACAGTGAGGGATGCTCCAACCACTGAGCTGCGGGGCTCTGGACGCCCCCAGATCTCAGGACAGTGTCATCAGCGTCTCCCACCACATTGACCCTCCGCTCCGTTCCCACCTCTCCAGCTATGGCCTCCCAGGACTGCTCTGGCCAAAGACACGTGCCCACCACTGGCTGCCAGGAGCGGCGAGAACTCCATGGACGTGGGAGGGGCAGGACTCGGGGTGCTGCTGGCAGCAGCTGGCAGTGGGAGGATGGCAGCCAGGTGACAAAGGCCTGTGTAAGGCCGAGCTGGGTCACCAGGCAGCCTGACTGGGAGGCTCCGAGAGGTCTGTCCTGGTGCAATGGCAGCGAGCACTGAACCCACGGCCCATGTTTGACCTTGGGACTGGGACGGCTACCCCTCCTGGGCGGGCAGGGACGCTCTGGAGCCCTGCTCCTGGCTGAGGATGGGCCCGGATGATCAATGCTGCCCCATATAGCTTCCTGGGGCGATGGAAATCTATCTGCACTGTCCAGTCTGAAGCTACCAACTACCAGTGTGGCTGGTACTTAAAATGTGGCTGGTGCCAATGAAGAAGTGAGGGTTTGTTTTTGTTTTTTTAATATATATTTTTATTGATTTCAGAGAGGAAGGGAGAGAGATATAGAAAATCATAATAATGAGAGGGAATCATTGATCAGCTGCCCCTGCACGCCCCTTACTGAAGATTGAGCGTGCAACCCAGGCATGTGCCCTTGGCTGGAGTCGAACCTGAGACCCTTCAGTTCATAGGCTGATATTCTAACCACTGAGCCAAACCAGCCAGGGCAAAAAGTGAGTTTTTAACTTTCTGGAATGCTCATTGATTTCCACTGAAAGAGCCACAGAAGCGAGTGGCTATCGTGATGGGCAGCACATCCGGATCCTTCCATTCTGTGCCCAGACTGCTCCCTGGCCCCTGGATTATGGATGGAAGGAAGCTCTGGTGAGGAAGGAGAAGGGGTGTGCACTGGGAGCTGAGCACAGGGGTCACTCACGTAGCATTTCTAATAAGCAGCTGTTTCCTCGCTGTGGACTGAAGGTTTTCAGGCTCAAAGCGTATGAAGTGCTGGGCTGTTAAGTCCGTAAGCTCTCCAGGGTCCGGCTTACTTTTCTCACCAGAAATATAGATCAGCTCCAAAGCAACCAGCTGCCCCATTCCTGACGAGATAGGGTGGCGACGTTTCGCTAGGAAACCAGGGCTCTCTGGCCAAAGGCTGCTGCGGGACCCATGCTACCATCCACAAGCAACTTGGTCATGACCCCGGGGATTGTACACAAGAGGAGGGCTGGGGGTCATTAACACATAGATTCACGTCCCCACGTCTTCCAGACCAAAAGGAGGTGAGTCTCATAACCGAGCACGATGCAGACACTCAATTAGTGCTTACTGAATGAAATTGGATGGATGGATGGACAAACAGATGATGGACAGATGGAAGGAAAAAAGGAAGGAAATAAAGGTTGGTGGAAGAAAGGTTGGATGGAAGAAAGGAAGGACAGACAGATGGGAGGGAGGGAGGGAGAAAGGAGGGAAGGATAGATAGATGGATGGATGAACAGATGATGGACAGATGGAAGGAAGAAAGGTTGGATGGAAGGAAGGGAGAGAGAAAGGAAGGAAGGAAAGATAGATAGATGGATGGATGGATGGATGGATGGAAGGAGGGGAGGAACAAGGGCATCTTGAAATTCAGCAGGATGCCCCTCTAACCCTACAGGAACCTGGAGGTGCATCTGGGTTGCTTGTATGGGAGTCACTGGTAACTCCCCAGGAGGAGATTAAGGTGAGTTTCAAAGTCAACAATGAAAGATCTCGCCCAGGTTTCCATCTGTCTCTCACTAGAAGGCTCCTTGGGACTGTCCTGAAGGCCACACTGGCTTTCGTCTCCAAGGTCTGACCAGAGTGAGAGGCGCCAAACTAGACCCTGGTGCATGGAGGGTGAAGCAGCCCTCACAGCATCCCCTGATGCCCCCACCCCACCCTGGGCACACACAACCCACCTGAAGTCACCATCTCCCTTATCTGGCAGTTGTCGCATATGACTATGAAGGTCTGCTCCACCTTTCCAAAGCTCGTTGGGAGAAACCAGACCTGGGGGAGACACGGTGTCCTGTTACCTCCCAGCAAGGGGCTTCCCCCCACCTTCCAGGCTCCTCTGCTCTGACACGCGCCCCACATTTGCTCACCACTTTTGCTGCCCATCCCGTCGCTCCCCCCTCCTACCTAAGGCCAGGGGTTTCAGCTGCTGCTACACCCCAGAGTAAGGTCAAAGGGACATGAAGAGCAAGTTCACAGGGACCAACACACAAATGACCACATGTTGAACCTTACTCAAAATGTAAATGAGCGCTGACCAGTTTGGCTCAGTGGATAGAGCGTCGGCCTGAGGACGGAAGGGTCCCAGGTTTGATTCGGTCAAGGGCATGTATCTTGGTTGTGGGCACATCCCCAGTAGTGGGTGTGCAGGAGAGACAGCTGATTGGATGTTTCTCTCTCATCCATGTTTCTAACTCTCTATCCCCCTCTCTTCCTCTCTGTAAAAAAAAAATCAATAAAATATATATTTTAAAAATGTAAATGAAAACCACCCAGGAGAAGAGGTTTTTCACTCTTCGGAGTGGCAGAGAGGACGTTAGCTCTCACCAATGCCGTGATATGATATCTTGCTTTTCTTCCATGTAATCTACAGGGACAGGTGAGGATTGGTTGGAAGAGGTGGAGAACATGTGCAGTAAGGCTTGCCAAGAGTTCACACACACGAAAGCTGGGAAGTGAGTACACTGTATGTGTTTTAAAACGTCCAAGCCCGGCTTGGTTGTGTGGCTCAGTTGGTTAAGCGCACCAGGTCCCCGGTTCAGTTCCTGGACAGGACACGTGCCTGGATTACAGGTTTGGTCCCCAGTAGGGGGTGCGCAGGAGGCAGCTGATTGATGTTACTCTCTCACGGATGTTTCTCTTTCTCCCTCTCCTTTCCTCTCTTTGAAATAAAGAAAAACATATTAAAAAACACACACACCCTAAAAATGTCCAAGATAACTGTTAAAAATATTTGGGTAGCGTACTGTATTGGCAAAAGTGTGAGGAAACAGACACCTTCCCATGTTGTTGTTGGAAGTATAATTAGTACCGTCCACATGGTGGGGATTTGGTATATATCACAGTTATGAGCAGAGACTCCTCGGTCAGCACCTCCACTCCAAAGACTGTATCCTGCAGGCAGGCTCCTATTTGCCCAGACTGATGTATGCATAAGTTATGTGCAAAAATAGCCAGAGATCAGAAAAAATTCTTCATGGTCATCAGTAGGGAACAGCTGAACTGAACTGTGATTCATTCACACAGTGGAATACTATCCTATCTAATAAAAGAGAAACATGCAAATTGACCATACCTCTGCCATGCCCACAAGCCATGCCCACCAGCCAATCAGAAGCGAATATGCAAAATAACCTAACCGAGATGATGGTTAATTTGCATATCCAGGTGCAGACCGAAGACTGAAGACAGCATAGGAGGAAGCCAAGCGCTGCTGAAGGGAACAAAGCTGCAGAGAAACAAGCAAGCGGGTGGCAGAGAAGGGAGGAAAGCAGGTGGGGCGGCAGAGGTGGCTGCAAGAAGCCCTATTCTTGCAGGAATCTTCCTGCAACAGGCCTCTAGTGCAACTATAAAAAAATAAAGGTGATATTTCTAAGAGACACCATCAAGTGGAAAACACAGTACAGAACAGGGGACATAGTGGGCAGCTATTTGTCTGAAAGAAAATGGAAACAAAGGAGAGAAAGAGCGTGTGAATCTGCTTGCTTAGGCATCACCTGTCTCAGGAAGAGCACCCATAAACCGGGTAAGCATGTGGCCTCTGGGTGGCTGAGGCGCTGGGGTGAAAGGGAGCATTTCACTGTTTATCTGTTTGTATCTTTTGAATTTATAAGTGTGAATTTACTTCTTAATTGGAAATATGAATAAATTTTAAAACAAAAAGAGCCCCAAACAACCAATAAACAAAATGCAGGAATGCAGCCAGGCCAGCGTGGCTCAGCAGTTGAGCGTCGACCTATGAACCAGGAGGTCACGTTTGATTCCATTCCTGGTCAGGGAACATGCAAGCTTGATCCCCAGTAAGGGGTGTACAGGAGGCAGCCGATTAATGATTCTCTCTCATCATTGATGTTCCTATCTCTCTCTCCCTCTTCCTTCCTCTCTGAAATCAATAAAAATATACTTTTTAAAAAATACATAAGGCATGCAAAGGGAAAAAAACCCTCCGATGACTCCCTCACTCCCTGCCCCACAGACTCCTATTGAGTCCCTCTTCCTTTTCCTGGGGATCATAGGAAGATGGGATGAGGGGGCCATCCTGGCCTGCTCAGAGGTGACCAGTCCCAGTTTCTTAAAGCCACGGTGAGGCTCTGACAAGACCTGGGCTACGCCAAGAGGATTCAGCCCGCCTCTCAGCAGTAGGCAAAGACTGATAAGGCCATACTATGCTCCTAAGTTGGGGAGGGAGACAGGGACAGGAAGGCATCCCATTTCTCAACGGCTCTTCTGGGGAACCAATGAGCAGGTGTGATGAGAAGGGAGCCCTTAAAGAGGCCGGTTTGGGACGGAGAAGTCCACAGCCAGGGGGGACAGACTCTGAGAGCTTCTGTAGAGGCTCAGAGTAACGCCTAAGGAAGGCGAGTCTTGCTGACTATATAACAGAAAAGAGAGAACCAAGCCAGTCATCACCCAGATACCACCTAGGGGAGAAGGGGGAGGGGGGAGGGGTCCAAGAGAGACTGAAGAACCGTGGGAAGATCCTGGAGGCAGCTTGGATGCTGGTGAAAGTGACTGCCAGGCTGACAGTGCGGATAAGCAATGCTCTGGTGTCACAGCGCAGAAGCTAGGGCTTTCTGCACTGGATTTGGGGGAGAGGCCATAAGACAGTCAAGGGATACCTCCCCTCTGACCCCCCAGAATGCAAGGGCATGGTCCTTCAAGGAAACCACTAAGGCTGGGACCATAGTCCTCCAAGGAAACCACTAAGTTTGGGTCCTGAGAACACAGAGATGACGGAATCATGCGAGCCGGTGAAGAAATAGCCAGGACCAGCCGTTCGGAAAAGGAAATACACGCCCAGGTCTAGTCACCCACCTCCATCAGTAGCTCCTGCTCCGGAGCCAGCTCGAACGCCGAAGGCATGATCCCAAAGGGAGGTTGCTCAACGAGGCCCAAGGTTGCGATGGCCTGGAAGAGAAGCAGCTTAGCCCTGGCCAGTTTGGCTCAGTGGATAGAGTGTCGGCCTGCGGAATGAAGGGTCCCGGGTTCGATTCTGGCCAAGGGCACATGCCCAGGTTGTGGGCTTGATCCCCAAAAGGGGGCATGCAAGAGGCAGCCGATAAATGATTCTCTCTAATCATTGATGTTTCTATCTCTCTACCCCTCTCCCTTCCTTTCTGAAATCAATAAATAAATATATTTTAAAAAGAAAGAAAAGAAAAGAAATGCAGCTTACACAACAGCTGTGGAGGAACTGAAAAACCCAGTGTCCAGACTGCACACTTCTCTCCTCCAAACATCTGTTTAGCAAGGGGAAGGATCTCAAGGATCAACGGGTCCCTTGTGAATGAGAAACCGGATGAGCCGAAACTGGTTTGGCTCAGCGGACAGAGCGTCGGTCTGCAGACTGAAAGGTCTCAAGTTTGATTCCAGTCAAGGGCATGTACCTTGGTTGCAGGCACATCCCCAGTGGAGGATATGCAGGAGGCAGCTGATCGATGTTTCTCTCTCATCCATGTTTCTATCTCTCCCTCCCTCTTTCTTCCTCTCTGTAAAACATTAATAAAATACATTAAAAAAAAAAAAATCAGTGACAGTGAGCCAGGCCCAGAAGGACACGGGAGGTGATACAACATGCCCAGGGTCACGTGCGTGTGAGTGGCCTAGCCAGAGCCACAGCCCCGGGCTCCATGCACGCTGACCCCCCGTTCGGACATGGCAGCGGGAGAGCGGCTACACAGTCCCATTTTCTGTGTGCTCCCCTCCGTGGGTGCGCGAGCCCCTCCCGCGGTCACTTCCTCAGATGGGTTTGCTCTCTGCCCGGCCGCGTCCGCCATCACTCACCCTGAAACTGGTGGGCGGCCAGCACTTCTTGGGGACCACACAGAACTTGGCGGCGCTGAAGCCCACGTTTCTGCAGAGGAACGTGCTCACCTTCATATCCCCGACGAGGCAGTAACCGCAGTCCAGCACCGGCGACACTGCAGCCACAGGGGAGATAGATGCGCAAGGGCCCAGCCCTGGGAGTGGGCCCTGCCGCTCTGGTCCTCCGGGGGCCCATCTGGGGTTCAGGGCACGGTCCCCCGCCCAGCTCCCCGATCAGAGAGGGCGGATGGGGACTAGGCCCTGACCCCTGCTCCCACTCCTGGCCTGAGCAGCAGCGTCAGCACCCACTGTGAGCTCAGACCTCGGCCAGGGCCACTCGCACGGCCCTGGGGGTTGTGGTCACAGTCCCACTTCCAGCCTGTACCCAGCTGAAAAGGCTTGTGAGGGAGGGAGCCCCGCCAAAGTCTGCTTTCCTAAAGAACCCTCCCCCCACTCCCTCCCCCCCCGCCCCCCAGCCCCGCAGCCAGGCAGGCAACATCCCCGCAAAGCTCATGGCTCCTTCCGGGCCTCAGTGTGGCCAGGCCCGCTCAGGGGTGTCCTGGAGCCGGGAAGCCCAGGCTGGGTTAGCTGGGCTGCGGCCTCCTCCCCTGCTGTCTGATGCCCTCAGCCTCCACTGGGAAGCGGGACAATCTGGGACCCACGCTTGGGAGACTGTTGATGCGGCTGGCAGGTCCCTCCTCTGCACCCAGAAGGCCCTGCCAAGCTGTGTGCTGCCAAGAAGGGCCCAGGAGCCAGCAGTCCTTGTAGGGACTCGCCAACCCTGACCCAATCCCCGGGGCGGAGGGGTGGGGATGGGGTGGGGGAGAGCAGGGCGCACACTCACACGTCAGCACCGGGGGCGGCCTCCGGGCCTGCAGGGGGACCAGGAGCGGGTGGGCTGACTGGGTCTCAACCCAAATAAAATCATCAAAGTCCCCCAGGCAGTCGGGGAAAAACTGGACGACGTACTGGCAGATCATTCCAGGAGCCACCATCCCACCGTCTCCGGGGAACATTCCTGTGGTGACAAAAGCGACAGCTGAGGGTCTGGGGACCAGGGCTTGGGCTGATGGGATTCACATAGAGGGCAACAGAGGGACCGGCAGACCCTCCACTGCTGAGGCTGCTCTGTGAGCAAATGCCCCCGGGCCAAGGCCAGGCCACCAGGTGTGTGTGTGGGGGTGGGGGTGGGGTGTCGTCAGGCTGCAAGGGTGGGGACCCAGCTCAAAATGCCAGGGTGGGGCAAGTGACAGGGCCCATCCACAAGGGTTAGGGGACGCCCTGCCTGACCCTGTGGCTGAGCATTTATTTCTGTGGGCATCAGAGAGCTCTTTGAGATTCCTGAGCTGAATAAGGACAAGCTGTGTTTCTTGAGAAACATACTGTGACATGGGACGCTTGTGCTGGTGCAAGCGACAGCGTGAAGGCCGAGGGGAGGGCAGGACAAGGGCCTGGAGGGAGGCGGTGGGAGAAGGACCCCTTAGGATTCAGAGACCCCACAGGAGGGAACAGCAGGCAGGTGTCCAGCAGAGGGCGAGCGGCTCCCAGGGACTGCTCAGGGCCCAGCTCAGGACACAGACCAGGAGTCACACCGGACAGAACTGGGTGTCGTCTAGACAGCGGCCTGCCGCGCTCACCCAATCCCAGGGAGAAGTACGGAGTGGAGGGCGGGATGACGCGCAGGTAGCGGCTGGTCGAGGTGGTGTTCTGCAGGGAGACGACCATCTGTGCGGAGGCAAAGGCAGCTCTCTGAGGGCCTACTGTGTGCAGGCACTGATAATGAGATGGTGACACAAACCTAGAAATACATCTTGCCCTTGTTGGGCTTACTTACAGCCTAGTGGGAAAGATCAAAATAAAACTGCCACCGAAGAGCCAATGGTACAGAAAGAGGCTGCCATGGGGAGATCTAATCCCGTCAGGAGAGGGCAGGGTGGTCTTCCAGACAAGTGACGGCTAAGCAAGCAGCAAGGAATGAGCATTAGGCACGACTGGACCCGATGGAGGACTGCTCCAGTGGTCAGCTCCTCTCGCCACAGGCGCCCACAGCCGGCGCCTTCCAGCTTTTGAGCTATCTTTTGTAGGCTCCCCCTTCGCCTTATCACTCCCCAACGAAAATTATTTTATCTCCCTTTCTCTGAGTCTTTGCCAACTTCCCCAACTGTCTTTGAAATGTGATAAACAGACACAGAAGTCCTGAAGATAACATAGAACTAACAAGTTCAAGAGGAAAGTGAAATGATTTAACATTTCACATATGGGACTAACATATCAGAATTATGGCTTTGCAAGTAACACTCTTTACAACTGCCAGGTACAATCCACGCCAGAGTGGAGGGATGGTCGTGATGAGGCCTCGGTGTCTGTGCACCGGGTGAGAAGAGTTGGCGACTGCTAGACTTGGTCTCGACCTGATGCCCCAGGGTGGTGGGAGGCTAGCACTAATTTGAGAAGGTTACTGGGAAAAGGGGATGAGGAAAATTCTCTGTCTATGGCTCTTGGAGGAATCACCGGATAAGCTGTTAAGTGAAAAGAACAAGATGCAGAGGACAGTGAGGAGGAGAGGGGGTTCCAATAGACCTATATATTTGCTTATGATTCCAAAAAGAAACAATGGAAGAACCCATGAATTAGTCACCTATAGGGGTATTGAGAGTACAGGAAAGAGGGGACAGGAATAAAAGTTAGAGGGAAAGTTGTTTTTAGAACAGGGAGCCACAGCTAATCAAATGCAGAATAACAGAATTAGAAATCACCATTTTGTAACCCCTAATTTAAAAAAAAAATGGATCTGCCTAGCTGGAGTGGCTCAGTGGTTGAGCGTCGACCTATGAACCAGGAAGTCACGGTTGGATTCCTGGTCAGGGCATATGCCCGGGTCACGGGCTGGATTCCCATGTGGGGTGTGCAGGAGGCAGCCAATCAATGATTCTCTCTCATCATTGATGTTTCTATAGCTCTCTCTCTCTCTCCCTTCTCTGAAATCCATCAAAATTCATTAAAATATAAATAAAATTAAAAGAAGGGAGAAGTAAGAGATATTTTAACCAGATGCAATATTTGAATTCTGATTCAAAGAAACCAACTGTAAACTGACTTTCTAAAAACAAAACAAATGGAGGAAAATCAAACATGGGTGGGTTTTAGTTGATATTAAGGAACCATCATTAATATTGCTGGCTGTGATAATGGTTATTATTATTTTTTTTAAGTTCTTAACTGTTAGAGATACTGAAGTATTAACTGAAGAATGACATGATGTCTAGGCTTTTCTTTAAAATATTCCAACGTATGCATGTATGTGCCCACACACACACACACACACACACACACCAGGAAATTGTGGGGTAACAGATGAAACCACATTTGCAGACTGGAGTTAACTATTGGGTGGTGGGCACACAGCGCTCATTATAGTCTTTTCCAGTTCTTGTGTATGGTTTTTAGAATTTTATAATAAAAGCTTTTTAAAAAGAAGGAAGCGGTGGGAGTCGGATACAGCAAGAAATAAGATTTCTACCTCATAAACTGATCCAATTTCATAATCTGTGAAAAAGATGACTGGTGGGTTAGCGATGAACACCGGCACATCAGCGGAGCTGCGGGCAGGCAGAGGGGGGAGAAAGGCCGTCAGTCTCATCCACGTGGTGCGATGCCACAGTGACTGATTCGTGTAAAATAAATACATCGGAGCCAGCACAGAGATTCGCAACATGCCATTGGCTGGTTTCTGTTGTTGGTAAAGCAGGCTACAAAATAATTTCACAGCATCATTGAATCTTTGTAAAACTATTTATGGCTAGATACCTATGTCATTTTCAGTATGCCTGGGGAAAACTCTGCATGCTTAAACACCAGTGTTAACTGGGATCTTAATATAGTCGTCTTCCCCAATTTTTCTTAATAAAAAAGATATTATTTGTCTAATAAAGAAAGGTTAATAGTTTCAAGCTCATTAAGATTATTACGAAGCAACTCATTTCCTTCTTAAGGACGATTATGGCTAAAGGCACTCTCTTATAGAAAAATCACAATTTGTACTAATTATTTGTGATTAATCACATTTTCAACATTTGTATTATCTAAGACACATGAACCCCAACGGAGGGAGCACGTGGCTGTGGGGATTCCTCCCACTGGACTCAGACTGTCCAGGTGTTGGCGGGCGAACACTGAGCCCTCTTCCTTAAGACCTTGGCAGGTCAGAAAAGCACAAGCCCAGAACCCTGGGGACACCCAAAGGCCACGTCTTCGGGGAGCCCTGAAACCTTGCTCTGTTCCAATAATGATACCCTGTCCCCCTGCAAAAGTCTAGGATCCTTCAGACCAGACGGGACCTTCCGGGTTTTACTTGAAAGCAACGATTTTCAACTCAGGGCACACACAAACTAACTACTAAAACTCTGCTCACACCAAAAATTAGATGTTTTGTCCATCTGACAAAAAAAAAAAAAAAAAAAAAAGAAGAAGAAGAAGAAAAAGAAAGAAAAAAGGTATAATTTTGACTCATTCACACGGGACAGCTATGGTTGGGTTGGCTGTGGTCATTCTTTGATTTGACAGCCTAAGGCCGTGGTCGGCAAACTGCAGCTCGCGAGCCACATGCAGCTCTTTGGCCCCTTGAGTGTGGCTCTTCCACAAAATATCACGGCCTGGGCGAGTCAATTTTGAAGAAGTGGCGTTAGAAGAAGTTTACGTTTAAAAAATGTGGCTCTCAAAAGACATTTCAATCATTGTACTGCTGGTATTTGGCTCTGTGGACTAATGAGTTTGCCGACCACTGGGCTAGGGGAAGAGAGGTCAGTGGCCTTGGCTAAATAGTCAGGCAGCGCATGCTGTGAACATTCTAACGGTTGTGTTTTCTGAGAATGTGAGTCCGGGAAAGACACACCTCAGCTCTCCGCTGTGGGATTCGCCCTCCTTCCTGGGAGGGAAGATGAGGGACTTGCCTCCACGCTGCGTGTTGGGAGGGAAGAAGCGAGGGTTTCTCAGGAAGCAGGTCCGATTCTCCATCCTGGTGAGGAGGAGCCGCTCCAGTTTCCTCTGGGGCATGCGCAGGTGGTTCATCCAGCTCTTGTTCTGCGGGGGGCTCGCTATCTTTGAGCCACAAACAGAGTAGAGTCAGTGCCAGCAGGAGGGATGTGTGTGTTGACATCATGGCAACCGCATGACCCCACAGATGGCCGAGGCCGCCTCTCCTCTCTACTCGGCTGCGTCCCTGGAGCTCCTCCCCCTCTCCTACCCCCATTCCCTCACCCCTGCGCCCAGGCTTCAGCCCTCACCTTGGCAGGTTCTGTGGTCCTGCTTTTGGCCTTCAAATGGGAGACCCAGGACAGGCTGTCCATGGTGTAGTCGGACTCTTCTTCATCCTTCCTGCGAATCTTCCTGCACCCAGCTTCGGGCTTCTTGGCCAGCTCTTTCTTCGGGGTGGCATGCTTCTCACAACTGAAGGTCAGCTTCAAATACCCAGGCTCGCGGTTGCCTATGGCACAGAGGAAGCCAACTGAGTGACCGCGCCACGTTTCTCCGGTGGCTGAACAGACCACTCGATGCTTTGCCCTAAACGTTCACGTTTACTACCAGGTGCACCTGCTCTTCAGCGTACAGGGGACTCCTGGGCCGTATTTTACATCCCTGATGGCCGAGGACTTGAGTGGTAAAATGTCTGTTGTGGAATGTGAGGGGGCCACTGTCACCCACACACGCATGTCCACATACCCCCTAGAAGAGCATGCTTCTTAGAAGCTCACACAAGAGTCAACGTTTGTATTGGCTTCTTATACCTTTAAGAACATCCCTGAAAGGTTAAATGAGAACATCCACTGCTAGCAAGAATGCAGTGAAACTGGTACCACAGCACATTCCTTAGCACAATGCCTGATAAGACCTCTATACTCGTTAACTCCCTCCTCCTCTACCTGCATTAGATAGCGAGTGTCCGACTAACTTTAAAGGACTAACTTTAAAGGACGGACTTGATTCTGGCCTTAAATCTCTGTGCAGCTCAGTCTGCCTGTGGACTCTTCCCGCATCAGCACTCTCAACTCCCTGGTCCCAGTCTTCCCACCTCAAATGCCTTCTCAGCTCCAAAGCCCCAGAGATCAGCAGTGAGTCTCACAGACCAGGGCTGCTGGAGAGCCTGCCCCCAGGAGGCCATCCTGAGGTTTGGCCACAAAATCCAAACAGTGGCTCTCCCCAAAGCTACCTCCCTGCTTAAGCCCACCCACCACCCAGGTTCCCACCCCATTCACTCTCAGAAGATTGTACCTCCTACATCATAAGAAACTAGCGCAATCTCTCTCTCCCTCTCACTCTCCCTCTCTCTCCTTCCCTGCCCCCCCCCCTCTCACACGCACGGACGCATGCATGCACGCACGCACGCACATACACACTCATCCTTCTCTGCCTTCCTGCCCAACCTTCCCGCATACTCAGAGGGAGAAAAGGTGTTCCGGTCCTGTGTGGGATAGGGGAAAACCCCTAGGGCCATGCTGATTCCATCACGAACTTGCTCCCTTGCTTACCTATGTCTCACTGAAACACACATGGTTTTTATATTTGATTTTGTAGTATGATGCATTCAAATACATTTCTAACCGTGTTTTCTACCTCTTGGCATCGGGGAGCTAACCAGAGCGCCCTATTCCACATCGAAGAGCTGAGCCTTTTGCCTTGCATGTGCCCAGTGGCATGCTCAGACCTGACCCTCCCAATGGTCACCATCAAAATTAAAGAAAAAGGGGGCGCAGAACCGTGTGAACAAGGAAAGGGCAGCCAAGATGGTCCCGGTACCGATGGGCTTCGCTGGGACCACGGCAGAGGCCCTTACCTTTAGGCGCGGGGGAGAAGGGCACTGGGTCGCTGTAGTAATCGTTGGGGCAGATCAGATGATGCTTCTGGAGCAGCTTGTTGTCCACGCACCATCGGAAGATGGTATTCACTGAGTGGAAGGGAGCAAGGATGAGGGTGGTTCAAGCCAGACTGACACTGGAGAAGCTGCCCCCAAGCTCCCCTCATCCCCTGAGCATAACCATCTAAGCCTAACCCTAACCCACGACTTTCTCAGGACCCCGTGGTGATTCTGAGATTTAAGAAACAAACCAGCAAGTTCACCGGCCACGTAGAAGAGGATAACATCGGGCGG
Source organism: Pipistrellus kuhlii (assembly GCF_014108245.1). Lineage (NCBI taxonomy): Eukaryota > Metazoa > Chordata > Mammalia > Chiroptera > Vespertilionidae > Pipistrellus > Pipistrellus kuhlii. The sequence continues at coordinate 44,714,235 of NW_023425416.1, read as the reverse complement.
GGCTGTGTTGTGACATGGTTTGAGCTAAAACATTGCTGCTGACAGAAAGGCTTGTAACAAAACAGCCCTAAGAGAAGTGTGGTAGAGTGAATAAAGGGCCGCAGTTCTTCATTGCTCCCATAGCCACATCCTTTGCCAGGCGGCTCCTGCTGCCCTAGGCAGAGCTCACTTCGCCCTTGACTTTGGTCACACGATGGATGTGATTTGCTGATGAGATGTCGCCTGTGTTTTGAAATGTGCTTGGACAGCTGAGCTTCCTCCCTGGTGCGTCTTTGCCAACATCATGAGAAGAGCTTCCTTGCCCCTTCATTTTGGACCCCAGCCTGAATCCACGTGGAGCAGACCTGAGCCCAACATGCAGCCAGACCCACAGCTGGAAGCCTGTCCAGCCGACCAAGTCCAATGTAAACCATCTAACCCCCAGCTGACCCCTGGACACATGAGAGAGAAAATCTCATTTAACAGAGTGGGGAGTCAATGATTAATATTTCTTGCTGATGAATCAAGAAATAGTATTCAAGACATCTTATTCAGAGAATAGAAGAATTAAAGCTAGCAATGGCGACCTTTAGCAAATGGATTGAGGTTTAAAGAGGGGAGATGGTCCTAACTGGTCTGGCTCAGTGGATAGAGCGTCAGCCTGCAGACTCAAGGGTCCCAGGTTCGATTCCGGTCAAAAACATGTACCTTGGTTGCGGGCACATCCCTAGTGGGGGGTGTGCAGGAGGCAGCTGATCGTGTTTCTCTCTCATCGATGTTTCTTACTCTTTATCTCTCTCCCTTCCTCCCTGTAAAAATAAATAAATAAATAAATAAATAAATAAAATATATATTTTAAATATATAAAAAGAGGTGAGGTGGAGCATTTTTTCCAATGGACTTTATTTTTAGAGCAGTTTTAGGTTCTCAGCAAAACTGAGAAGTACAATGATTTCCCATGTACTCTGTCTACCCTCCCACCCCCCCCCCCACACACACACATACATAGCCTCTCCATTATCAGAGGCCGCCACCAAAGTGGTGCATTTGTTACAACTGACACGTCATTATCACCCAAGGCCCACAGTTTACACTATGGCTCACTCTGCGTGCTGTACATGCTAAGGGGTTGGACAAATGTGAAGTGACATTCATGGGTGAAGGCTTTTTATATTTCACTAGAAGCTTTCATAAATTACTTCATTTTCTTAAACCATGTATAGTAATACATTGTTAAAAAAAATTATGGAATAGATAGGTTGAGTGGAAGATTTGGAAGTCTTCAAACTTTGTTGCTTGCTCCATGAACCAACATGGTGCTTTTAAGTGACCTCCCTTTTGGAGGGTCCTATAACCAAGGGTAGAGGAGAGACAAGTGAAGAATACATCATGAGATCAGATGTTGTTTGGGGATTTTGAGATTTGGTTTAGTCACTGGAATAGTCAGGGTTCAATCAGGAAAACAGAAACTGCTCTTCATGACTCGTGTATAAAGGGTTGGTTTGAAGGCAGGGGATTATGGAGTGGGAGAAAGTCAGGGAACCGTCATTAGCAAGTTCAGCCAGCAGCCCTGAGGCTGGCGGTTCTTGAGGAGTTACCCGGAAGCTATTGTGAAATTCATGGCAGCTCAGTCACCTGCCTGCTACTAATACTTATTATTTTAAAATATATATATATATTTTATTGATTTTTTTACAGAGATGAAAGGGAGAGAGATAGAGTCAGAATGATCAGCTGCCTCCTGCACACCCCCTATTGGGGATGTGCCTGCAACCAAGGTACATGCCCTTGACCGGAATCGAACCTGGGACCTTTCAGTCTGCAGGCCGATGCTCTATTCACTGAGCCAAATCGGTTTTGTTGCTGCTGCTTCTTGAGAACAGTGGTCTCTCCTTGCAAAACTCACCAAGGGAGAACTTTAAAAGTTTTTGAAGGAAGGGAGGAGAAACCAAGATGGTGGCATAGGTGAGCAACTGGTCTGCCGCTCCCACAATTTAAAAATTAAAACTAATATGAAGAACATCTATCATCCAAAACCACAGGAAGGAGGCACTGGGTAACTAGTCAACAATTAACATGATAATAAGAGCAATGAGGGACCGATGGGGCTCTTAAAATGTGACCAGCTGGAGAAATGGAAGAATGGCAGGCCCGGAGCAGCCAGGCCCGGAGCAGCAGCAGCCAAGCTCAGAGCAGCCAGGCCCGGACCAGCAGCAGCCAGGCTCGGAGTGTTGTGGGGTTGAACCCTGGGTTCAAAATGAAAGGAAAGAAGGAGCAATGCAGCCAATTCGGGTGCCAGAGTGTTATGTCCGTCATCACAATAGACTCAGAGAAGCTTCTGTGTCTCTTCACCCAAAAGGACTGAGAGTTGCCCAGACAGCAAAGTGGAGAAGAAAACTGAAGGGACTGAGGTGCCAACATGGAGTCATCTGAAGAAATTAAAGACTGAAGTGGAAGCTACTTCTTTAATCATGTTCCTGTTCATGCTAACATCTGTTAGCTTCCAGTCTTCTGCAAAGTCTTGTGCAGCAAGTCCAAGGACTCTGAGTAAATCTACCCCAGCAACAAAAGAGACTCATTTAGTAGCTAAAAATATTAATATGTCCATAATTCTGATTTCTCATTTTGTTGTTTTGCATTGGCATTGTTGTTATTATTTAATAGCCAGAGTTTTGCTCTTGACATTCAAGTTTTGAAAATAGCATGTATGTAATTTAGTTTTTGCATTGGCATTGTTTGCAATTGTTTTTCATTTTAGAGCCCTATTATTAATGTTTAAATTTTATTTTAATTAGTAAAAAAGGGTAAGATATAGAGAGCCGCCTGAGAAGGCACATGGACATTATTTTAATTCTTATCAGCTGAGCCCAAGGGCACTGGCAGAATCCTCTTATCAGTACTGATTTCTTTTTTTTTTTTTTTTTTAATATATATTTTATTGATTTTGTACAGAGAGGAAGGGAGAGAGATAGAGAGTTAGAAACATCGACGAGAGAGAGTCATCGATCAGCTGCCTCTTGCACACCCCCTACTGGGGATGTGCCTGCAACCAAGGTACATGCCCTTGACCGGAATCGAACCCGGGACCCTTCAGTCCCCAAGCCGACGCTCTATCCATTGAGCCAAACTGGTTTCGGCAGTACTGATTTCTTAATACATGTGCTTGGAATGAGGAACAAATAGGACCTTGACTCACCCAGGTCTCGATATGCTAAATCTTGTACCAAAAAATAAGGAGCTTACCCAGATTTTGATGAATAGGATCTGGGCACACCCGAAACTCATTTTGACCTTAAACTCCCCTTTGGAAGCCAATAAAATAAATAAATAAGTAAATAAATAAGTAAATAAATAAAAGTTTTTGAAGGAAGTATATGAAAATATTTTTATGACCTCAGTCAATCGAAGTTATGTCTTTGAAAGGATATAAATAGCTCATACCACAAAGAAAAAAAAAAAAAAGAATACATTTTAAATTCCTGTTCAGTCAAGAACAGTATTAAAAATAAAATAAAAAAGCACAAACAAAAAAGAACATACAAACAAAAAAAATTCAACAAGGGCCTCTCACCTTTGGGAAAAGGCTCATTCTGGGAAGTGCACCCCCTCCCTTCACCGCTTCCTGAGCCTCTCCTTCCAACACAGAGACCTCAGCAGGGAATGGCGGTAAGGTCAAGTTGGCACAATCTAGCCCAGTTCTCAAAGGCTTTGGTGATGGTGTATTTGAAACATCATGAGTTCAAACTTTCATGCAAAATGCAAAGACCACGCGGGAAGAAGATGTACCCTCTCCCTTCTGATACCGTTGCCTCCACAGTCCTCCCCCGGAGCGTGGGGGGCTGGGTGTTGGGTCTACGAAGCAGGAAGCAGTTTGTTTATCTGAATCTTGGAAAATCTCTCTCCTGGCCAGGCCTGGATTATGTACCAGGTGAGCCTTGGGGAGCCCTGCACCGGCCTTGTGGCCATCTTCCTTGACCTGGGCAGGGTGGGCCTTCTGCACTGACTCCAGGCTCCTGAGCATGGCTCTGTAAGGGGTTGGGTCATCCAGTCCCCCAAGATAATGTGGAAAGTTTACCAGCAAGGGGAAGAGAGTGAAAGCGTGAGATGTTCTGCAGAATTCTCACCTTTCTCCCTCTGCCTGGGAGCCATTTGTGTATGTTTCCCACCCGGTGACAGCTGGGTTAGCCAACAGAGGAAAGCTGCCTCTGGGCCTCAAGGCAAGTTTCAGGGGAATGTCTTCTCCATCAATCATCTAAGTTAAGAGGTTTTGGGGTCCTGGCTGGGTAGGTAGGTTGGTTGGTTGGCTGGAGCATCATCCAGTACACCAAAAGGTTGCAGGTTCCATCCCCAGTTGGGGCACATGTGAATGCTGGTGGTGTGGTGATGGAGCTTTGATGAGGAGCAAGATGTTGGAGAAAGCCAAAACCAGTTTGGCTCAGTGGATAGAGCGTTGGTCTGCCGACTGAAGGGTCCCAGGTTCGATTCCCGTCAAGGGCATGTACATTAGTTGCGGGCACATTCCCAGTAGGTGGTGTGCGAGGCAGCTGGCCGATGTTTCTCTCTCATCGATGTTTCTGGCTCTCTATCCCTCTCCCTTCCTCTCTGTAAAAAATCAATTATATATATATATATATATATATATATATATATATATATATATATATTTTTTTTTTTTTTTTTTTTTTAAAGATGTTGGAGAAACCCGGGAATGCCTCTCAGAGAAATACTAAGAAATCACCATCGAACTCAGTGAATTTAAATTCCTATGGGCTCTTTGTGCCGAGGGTCAGCCTGAGGGGTGAACTGATGGTCTTCTCAGGTCTTTCCTGAGCCTTTCCTTGGGTGTGTGCAATCATATTTTATTTTCCCCCATGTATCCAGTTGTTTTTGAATGTCACATTATTTATTGATTTCAGAGAGGAAGGGATAGGGAGAGAGAGATAGAAACATCAACGATGGGGGAGAATCATTGTTCTGCTGCCTCCTGCATGCTCCCTACTGGGGATTGAGCCTACAACCTGGTCATGTGCCCTGACTGGGAACTGAACCGTGACCTCCTAGTTCATAGGTCGGCACTCGGCCACTGAGCCATGCTGGCTGGGCTACAATGTATTTATACCCACCAGTGAACTATACACTTAAGAATGACTAAGAAAGCTGAGACCCGTTTGGCTCAGTGGATAGAGTGCTGGCCTGAGAACTCAAGGGTCCCAGGTTTGATTCCCGTCAAGGGCATGTACTTGGTTACAGGCACATCCCCAGAAGGGGGTGTGCAGGAGGCAGCTGGTTGATGTTTCTCTCTCATTGATGTTTTTAACTCTCCCTCTCCCTTCCTCTCTGTAAAAAATCAATAAAATATATTTTAAAAAAGAATGACTAAGAAGGTAAATATTATGTGCATTTTCCTACAATAAAAAAAAAAAATGAGGAAAAAAAGCTGTCAATACCATGAAAGACAGGAAGAGATAAAGGAATTGTACCAAATGAAAAGTCTAATGAAAGAGACGTGACAATTATATGCAACACGACTTCCTGTCTTTCAGGATGCCTGACCAGCGAGGAGAGAGCCACTGTCCACCGGCTGAGAAACGTGAACAGGGTCTGCGAACTGGAGGTTTATGTGGCACTGGTGCTGATTTCTTGGCTTGGGGGCTGTGTGCTGGTTGTGTAGGAGAGTGTCCCTGTGGTGGAGTGTTTTGTGGTAACGACACATCATGCCTGCAACTTACCATGTGCAGGTAATGACTAGAGAGCGAGCAACGGAGCAAATACAGGAATACACGAGTACTCACAGCAGGGGAGTCAGGGTGACAGCACCTAGGAATGGATTGTACACACCTGGAGGCATCTTGATGAAGGGCTCAAGGTCATGGACTTTGGCCTGGTTCATGGCCCTCTGTTTCTCCGCAATGGCCCGTACACAGGCCTCAATGACGTGTCTCTCCAATGTTTCAAACTCATCCAACCGCTGCTTATACAACTTCCGAATCTGGCAGGTGGATGATCAAACGCACAGAAGTGTGAGATTGCATCGCGTTACTCAACCTCACCCCGGCATCAGGGCTTCTTGGGAAGCTTGGAACAGCCACAGAACTAGAGAGGCCATCGGGCCTGACCTGACAGATGGGAAGACTGAGACCGACAGAGGAACACGGTATAAAGGTTTCATAGGAAAAGCCAGGAGCAGAGGCCAGCGGGAAAACCTGTCTCCTGACTTCCCGGGAAAGAGAGCTGCCAGCCAAGTTCTGAAATTCCAAATACAAGTTAGCACGCCACGTGGCAGACAGAGGGTTGTGCCACCCAGGCCCCCAAAGGACTTGTTCCTGAGCTGCAGGGGGCTCAGTGAGCACACAGGCTCCAGCTGCCCGCCCTTCTGAGTCTGCCTGGGCAGCTTGAGGGCTCTCAGCTGGGCTTCCCCTCAGGGAGACATGAGCAGTGCGGCCGGCAGGCGGCCCGGCAGAGAGGCCTCAAGCTGGCTGCTCTCCTCTTTGCACAGATGAGGAAGTAGAGCTGCTGTTCCAGAGACTGGGCATGCCTCCTAAAATCTGGGCACGGATGCCCCGGTTAAGACTGTGGTTTCTGATACCAAGGCAGAAGTCCCCTAGGAGGGGGAGTGACTTTTAGCTTTATCTCCAGGAAACAATTATTCCGCCATCTGCCCTAGTCATAAAATATAAGCATGCCTTGTATCATGATTTGCTTTATTGCACTTCACAGGTGTGTGTGTGTTTGGGTTTGTTTTGTTTTTTTTTTTTTACTAATTGAAGGTAAGCTTTTCCACCAGCAAAAAGATTACCACTCGCTTTATTGCAGTGATCTGGAATCAAACCCGCAGTATCTCTGAGGCCCGCCTGTATATAACGTGCCTGTGTGTGTGTGTGTGTGTGTGTGTGCCTGTGTGCGCGCGCGCAGAGAGATGAAGGTAGGTTACAGATTTAGGCCTTTTGTGTGTAGCATGTGTTTGTCTAATTGTGTGTGTGAGTGTTCCTGGAACTTTGAGAACATGCGGCAGGGAGCTGGCTCTTTCCTGGCTGCATCCCCGGTGCCTGGAGCAGCGCCTGGCAGCCGGCAGGTGCTCACACTTGTGGGGCAGCGAATACCGCGAGGGGTGGGGGTGGGGCGGCAGCTTTCCGGGGAGGCGGGGGGAGAGGGGCGTCCTGGGCCCCCAGCCCTGTCCTCAGATGAGACGGTCCCCGCCAGCAGGGGGCGCGCGCGGGCGCAGGGCCGCGGGCCCGTGTTACCTGCTGCAGCTCATCCACGAACTCCTCGTGGACCTCATCCTCGCTGCCGCGGGCCTTGATCAGGTTCGTGCTCACTTCGTCGCCGAACACCTCGGCCGTGTACAGGTTGCGGAAGACGCCGGTGAGCAGGTGCGAGATGTCCTGGGTGCGCAGGGAGGTGGGGCGCAGGCGCAGCAGCTGCGGCTCGGGCAGCTCGTGGAGCGTGGGCAGCGAGAAGCGGCGCGGCCGGCTGCGGAAGCTGTGGTGGATGGACTCGGGGTAGGCGAGGGAGGACAGCCAGACGGACTGGCTGGGGCTGTAGATCCGCGGCAGACGCGAGGTGGTCGTCCATGTCGCCCCCGCGAACGCGTAGGATCCAGACTTGAAGGAGCGGCGGTCTTTGGCTCGTCCGGGCTCCATGGCAACGAAGACGCTGTGAACCTCACTTCCGGTCCTGGCCCCGCCTCTTCCGCTTTGCCCCCCCCTTCCATCGCGTCGGTCGGTGCCGTCATCGTCATCAATATTCTCATCGGCAGCGTCACCTGTGTGCAGGTGAGCTTATCGGAGTGGAACTCAGTGGAGAAAGGGTTAAGGGATACGGCCAGGACGGTCTGATGGCAGAGCCTTGTTCCTGACTACCTACTTTCATCCGTGCATTCCCTAACGTGTGAAGCAATCATGAATTCGCTCTTTTAATATTTATTGTATAAAGATTTTTTTCGCCAAAACCGGTTTGGCTCAGTGGATAGAGCGTCGGCCTGCGGACTGAACACTCCCAGGTTCGATTCCGGTCAAGGGCATGTATGTGCCTTGGTTGCGGGCACATCCCCAGGAGGGGTTGTGCAAGAAGCAGCTGATAGATGTTTCTAACTCTCTATCCCTCTCTCTTCCTCTCTGTAAAAAATCAATAATATATATATATATTTTAAAAGATTCTGTTTCAGGAACTCGCAAGCGCTTTCCTCTTCCTCTTTTGGGGACGGGGACGTCAGGTATGCACCATGGTCCAGCGTTTGACACACCGTGAGAGGCTGTCCTACAATACAGGCTCTCACAAAACCAGACTGTCCAGAAGCCCCGGTGATAGCATTGTTTACCTTTATACCTATAAAGAAGGTTGGGAAAGCACCAGAATCTCCACGTGGTGTGTGCCCAGGCTGACTCTCGTGGAGTTCGTGCTGTGAGGCCTAAAGTTCAAATGAGGTTGTCTAAAATGAAAAAACCTGTTAGCAGGATCCACCTGTGCTAAATGTGTCCGTGACGGGATCAAGCGTGCTTTCCTCAGGAGCAGAAAATCATTGTAAAAGTGGTGAAGGCACAAGCACAGTCAGAAAGCTAAATAAATTTTAAAATGAAGCTTTTTTGAGTAATAAAAACAAAAGTCTCAAAAAAAAAAAAAAAAGATTCTGTTTCAGGTCTGTGCCTGGAGCTGGAGACAACAAAGGAAGTAAGATGCTGCTTCTTCCTCAGGTAGCTCACTGTGTGTGTGTGTGTGTGTGTGTGTGTGATTAAGAGAGTGAGACACCCAAGTGGTGAACAGGGTGGGAACAGGAAAACAATTACAGTTTAGTGGGTTACAGCCAAGCTGGAGAGAAATGTTGGTGGTCGTGGGACAGGAGCTGAATCGGCCTCTAAAGTGAGTGTGAACAGAGGTGTTTGGAAGAAGGGAAGACCAAGCAGAGATTTAAAAGAATGAGTACACTCACCTGTAGTCATCAAGGACGTGGAAATTAAAAGCACAATGTGAAAGCACTACGCACTTAGTGGAATATGAAATCAGTCGACCAATGAACAAATCAATGAAAACAAATGAGCTAACCAACCTAGTGTGGGTGAGCCGTGAGGCAACTCGAGTTCTCACATATTGCAATGGCAAGGCGAACAATGGCAGCTCTGGAAAAGCAATTTGGTAGTTTCTCATAAAGTTACCCATGTATCAGCCCCCTCTTAGGTATTTCCCCAAGTGAATGAAAACTCATGGGCACACAAAATCCCAGGTACAAATGTTTAAGGCAGCTTTATTCGTATCCTCCAAAAACTGGAAAAACCCAAATGTCCCATCCACTGGTGAAAGAATAAATTGGTACATCTATCGAATAAAATAACCTCAACAATAAAGAGGAAACAGCCCTAACCGGTTTTGCTCAGTGGATAGAACATCGGCCTGTGGACTCAAGAGTCCCAGGTTTGATTTCAGTCAAGGGCATGTACCTTGGTTGCGGGCACATCTCCAGTGGGAGGTGTGCAGGAGGCAGCTGATTGATGTTTCTCTCTCATTGATGTTTCTAACTCTCTATCCCTCTTCCTTCCTCCCCATAAAAAAAATCAATAAAATATATTTAAAAAATAAAGAGGAAACAGACTATTGATACTCCACAGTATAAATGAATTAATCAAATTGCTCACCTAAGAAACATTCAAACCTGTAAAGAATTTTTGTGCATTTATTTGAGCCAAACTGTTGACAATTGCCTGCTGGAAAACAGTATCTCATTGTACTGAGACAATGTTCCAGAGAATGGCAGTTTTTTTTAAACCTACTTTTATAAAGTATCATCAAAGGAGGAGATGTAAGAGGGTTCCATGAAATCCATTGGCGGTAGATTAGGGAGGTGGGAGAAAGCAAAGGACAACGGAGGGTCCTCTCTGGGATTGGATAAAAAGTGAAATGATAAGACAAGTGCTTCCTTTAGGACAGGATAGTTAACAGTCAACAGATAACAGTAACAACCAGGGAACTTGTGGTTTCACCCTGGTGCATTGCTTGTGCCCTGAGGGGAGTCACAAGTTACCCTGACATTCCAAAGGTATGTTATCGGAGATGCAAAACACCACGGGCTCAATTAAGATCAAAGTTGATCTTTGTCAGGGAAGATACAGACCTAGGATGTGACTACCCACTGTAACATGCTTTTTTAACTTAAAAAGTTTTCATTTCAGACCATCCTTTGTGGTCATTTTAAGTCTCTGAGTTGGAAGGCCACCACACAGGCCTTCCCTGAGTTAGTCAGGTTAGCATGTGGCTCCTTTTCATCCACAAAATGCATCATGCTAGGTAAACAACAACACCATTCCAACAGGCTACGCATACTGAATGATTCCATTTATATGACATGGAAAATGCAAACAGAAAAGAGGTCAGTGATTGTCAGGTGCTGGTGGTAAGGATTATTGTGAGTCAAAACCGGTTTGGCTCAGTGGATAGACTGTAGGGTTCCAGGTTCGATTCCGGTCAAGGGCATGCACCTTGGTTGAGGGCACATCCCCAGTGGGGGGGTTCGCAGGAGGCAGCTGATCGATGTTTCTCTCTCATCGATGTTTCCAGCTCTCTATCCCTCTCCTTTCCTCTCTGTAAAAAATCAATAAAATATACCTAAAAGAAAAGAAAAGAAAAAAAGAATTAGTGTGAGCTCCAAAGGAGCATGAAGTAATTTCCCTGGGGGAGAGGAAATCTATCTTGATTATGGTAATGGTTACAAAACTATGGATTTGTCAAACCTCACTCATAGACCACAGACCTCCAGCTGCCAGCCCTTCCAAGTGTTCTTCCTTCCTCTCTATTTGTACACTCTAAAGGGTACATTTTACTGTATATAAATCCTACTTCACATTTTTAAGTGAAAAGAAAAAAGTGGAGAGAAGGAAAGCCAGGAGAGAAGGAAAAAGGGCAGTCCCTGCAGAAAGCCCCCCTTGTGCAAAAGTTGGGAGAGAACACAGCACCCGGGAGGACATAAGGGAAGTTCAAGAGTGGAATTGACGAGGGGTAGACCTAAAGGGAAGAGTGGACCAGACTTCCTGATGGATAATGGGAGTGAGAGAGAAACAGGGTCAGCAATGACTCCCTCCTACCCTGTATGTGCAACCAGGTGGACACCTATAGGATCCGCTCAATGAGATGTCCGGGAAGAGGGCTGCTTCTGTCCAGGAAAGCAGTTTGGCATCCCAGGGACTGTCATCATTGGCACAGCGTGGCTTCTGCTCACGGGTGATGCAACCAACCACTTTTACTCCCGGGCTGAGTCTGTACGCCTTACAGCCTGAAACCCACTTCCTGAGATGAGCCCAGGATGCTTGCCCGCAGACCTGGCCCACTTCCGCTTCTGTCGGTTGGGCCGACCTCCTTCATGGGTCCTTCCTGGTACTTTGTCCCCAGAGCTGGCAGTCTCAGGCCCCTGCTGCTGATGTGCCTGAGAGAGGCCCCTGCTCTGGCCTTCCTCCAGTCGCAGCCTTCTCCGCAGAGTGAGGAGACCACGAGGCCAAGGGAATATGCCCCCAAAGTACTGGCCTAAACATCCTGAGCCATGGACAGGGCCTGCGTAGGCCTCTTTAAGGCCTTCCTCCTATTGCTCACTGGTGTTTGCACAAAGGGGCAGCTTTGGTGGGAGGTGGAGGGAGTTTGGGCAAGTGGGCTGGTTTGTCCGATTGTCTACACGCATGGAGGGTCCCCAGGCAGATGTGTGTGGCCGGAGAACTGGAACAGCCTGGGGCCTCCATAGCTCTAATATCAGGAGTGGGCCAACCCAGACCAAGAGGCCTTGTTAGGTAGGAGCAGTCCTTCTTAGGGAGGCTCCCTGGTCCCCTTCCCGTCCTAGGGAAGGGCAGGGCAATGGACACTTGCCATCACTTTTGGCCTCTCCATCCTGCCTCAACAGTCCCAGAGCAGGTCACAGGGAATCTGACCCCGCTGGGGAGGTCTCCGCCTTTTCCGGTCCCTCCCTGACTCTGCTCTGTCCAGGCTGATGTCTCTAGCAACCTTTCAATGCCTCCAGTATCAGTGGCCACTCCTCTGTCCTCCTCTTGCTCCACCTTTCAGCACAGTATTCCCTCTTAAAGGCACACTTCCTGATGGATAATGGGAGTGAGAGAGAAGCAGGGTCTCTCTTATCCCTTGCTTTCCCCTTTCCTCTACGCTTCCCCATCTCCGCTCTTCTCCTGGTATCTCTCAGCCAGATAAGCAGGATTCATCCCTGATTCCATCGCACCCAGCATTCAATCCGTTTGCTCTCTGACCAACCAAGTAAGTGAATGGTCCAAACAGGCACAGTAACGGGGGCGGGGCCACCTTTGCACCACTTGGCCTTCCCCCCCTCCCCACCGGGAGGGAGTCAGCAGCGCAAAGGGAGTTCCCCGAGCTGCCTTCTTCACTTCCTAACCTGTGAGCTCACTAGCATTTTTCTCTGTTTATCTCTGGGTTCCCATACATGTTGTTTGGCCTTTTTAATTGTTTTACTTTTAAGAGTCAAAAGTTATACATCATCCTGGTAAAAAAATAAAAAATAAAATAAAATAGTGCATAAAGAATCGAAGTAAGTGTCCTCAAACTCTTTCCCTGGATGAGTTCTGCATCCTTCAACTCCTTTTCCTGCCTGCACAACTATCAATATCTATAGTTTTTAAAAAACTTACTGAAAAGCACCAATGACATTCTATGGTACATTACACACACACACACACACACACACACACTCAGCCATTTTCTTTTTTGACCTATGTCCTGTATCAACTCACAGAAGACTGTTGTTTATTTTTTTTAAACAGATGCAAGGGAACCTGATGTTGGCATGCAAGTTATGTAACCAGACCCTGCTAAATGAACTTTACCTTGCACAGTGTTTCTGTATATAGTATAGAGACACTATCATATCTCTGTATAATATCATAACTCTATATTATATAGCATTCTAGAATTAGACAACAATATAATATCCTCGCATTAGAATGGCTTTGCCAAGGGTATGCACATTTAAATATCTGAAATGTTGTCAATTTGCTCACCGGAAAGATTATCCCAGAGAAGATACAAAGAGCATTCTGTGAGGGCTGACCGACATTGAAAACATGCTTCGAGCCATATCCCGAATTCTGTACCACTCCACAACTCCCTCCAAAACCCCAGACTTGTACATTCGTCTTGAACTTGACACCTAGCCTTGAGTGTTTGACGGCCCCTCAAACCTAATGTGTCCAAAACGGAGTGCCTGCCCTCCTCCACCTTCGCCATTTCCGTTACCGGAACTCCGCTCTCCCATGGCCCAGGCCAAAAGCTTGGCGTCACCCTTGACTCCTCTTTCTCTCACAGCCCCCACCTGTGGGCTCTGCCATCAAAATGGATCCAGACTCCAATCAGTTCTCATGACCTTCAGCCTCCCTCTGAGGTCTTAGCCACCATCCACGCTCACCTGCTTCGCTATAGGTACCTCTTCAGGGGGCTCCCTGCTTCAGCCCTGTCCCTCCTTACACTTCTCCTTCCAGAAGCCAAAGTGATTCTTTCCTTTTCTTTTCTTTTTAAATATATATTTTTTTGATTTTTTTTACAGAGAGGAAGAGAGAGGGATAGAGAGTTAGAAACATCGATGAGAGTCATCGATCAGCTGCCTCTTGCACACCCCCTACTGGGGATGTGCCCACAACCAAGGTACATGCCCTTGACCGGAATCGAACCCAGGACCTTTCAGTCCGCAGGCCGATGCTCTATCCACTGAGCCAAACCAGTTTCGGCAAAGTGGTTCTTTTAGAACAAGTCAGCGTGTCCCTCCACAGCGTGAAACGTAACTGCTTTCCATTCTCCCCCAAGTACAAGTGGACGCCCTTGGAAGGCCCAACAGGACCTGGGCCCCATTATCTTTCTATCCTCCCCCAGGATCCTCCTCCCTCCTCTCTCTGCTCCAGCCACAGGGTCTCCTTGCCAGTCCTCCAACCACCACACCCTCTGCCTCAGGGTCTTGGCAGTGCCCTGAATCCTCTACCACGGAGGCCTCCGAATGGCCCACTCTCTCACCTCCTTCATGTCTTTGCTCAAATGTCACTTTCCCCAGCCTAGCCAACCGATTTAAATGTTAACCCTCTCCCATTCTTGAATCCCCTTACTCTTTAATTGGTCCTTAGACCCAACGTACTAAACAACTTACTTCTTTTGTTTCTTACAGTGTCTCTTCTTTCCATCAGAACATAAGCTCCATGAGGCGGGGGTTTGGGTATATATTTTGACTGATGATTCCCATGCCTCTAGGACAGTGCTTGGTTCAGAGCAGGTGCTCAATAAATATTGATAGTTGTTGACTAAGTTAAAGAACAGAATAGTCTTCAAACTGGAGTTTCAGTTCTTCTTCAGTTCTTCTCATTCCTCAAGTGTGCCTCTTCCCTCAGAAGAAGATCTGAGGGCCACGCCCCTGACTGTTCCCCCACATCGAGCACTGGACTCAGCCTGTGGAGTGGGGCAGGGTGGGAGTGAGGGTTGGGACTTAGTCCACAGTGAAATAAGCATCACAGTTACACCCCTGGCTGGTGTGGCTCGGTTGGCTGGAGTGTCATCCTGTACACTGAAGGGTTGTGGGTTCAATTCCCAGTTAGGGCACATGCCTAGGTTGCAGGTTTGATCCCTGGTCAGGAGACATATGGGAGGCAACTGATCAATGATTCTTGCTCACACTGATGTGTCTCTCTCCTCCCCACCCCCCTTTCTTTTCTTCTCTCTAAAACCAACAAGCATGTCCTCTGGTGAGGATTGAAAAAAACCACAGTTATATTCACAAATGAATATGCAATCAGATCCCACAAATACAATTATAGAAAAGTGACTCCAAATTGTCACTTTGGGATTACCCACAGGCCCAGAAGCTTGGTGGTCTGGCGTGGCATCACTTCGCCACAACTACTCCCTCGGGAGAGGCAACTTCACCTTTCCTCCCGAAGCATCCAGACTGGGGTCCGGAATCCCCTGGAGGGAGCTCAGACGGGGTGGTCCAGCCTTCCCATGCATCGGGCTCACTCTTGGGCCAAGAGGAGGCCTGGGAGAGGACAGCCGTGGGGAGAGGGGATTCTTGTCCATGTCTGTCCAGCAGGCGTGTATTCATACCAGGACTCAGCGTCTGTTACTTTAGCTGCTTCCGACTGCAGAGCTGCACGGTGTGATGGGCCTTGCTCAGGGTCTCAGAGCAGGAGACGGCAGAGTCAAGATTGAAACAGGCACCTCCCCCCCACATGCCCTGGTTCTGGGGCCCCAAAGACAAGGAGGGGACAGAGTGGACTTCCCCTACCTCCCCAGCGTGTCTAGGTTTGTTCTGGGGGGAGCGTTGGGCAGGGCCAGCCCTGAGGACACGGGGAGCCTGACCATCCTGAGAGTTGGCATTCAAAAGCGGGGAGGGGCCAAGGGAAGCGACTTGAGGCAGTCAATGGCCCAAACATGCGGTTTCACCTGTCCCGTCTTCCCAGAGCATCCTCCCCGCAAACCCACCTCACACACACCCCGAAGACAGGCTGGGCAGCTGGGAGGTGGGGAGATGCCTGCAGACTCCGCCATTCGGCAACTAGGCTTGGGGCAGCATGACCTCTCTGTGCACTGGGCCGAGCCCGCTGACTCAGCGGGATCTCGGGGCATCTTGTACAGGTGGCTGAGAGCTGGGATTTGGCAAGAGAGAGAGGTGGAAGGGGTGTGTGTGTGTGTGTGTGTGTGTGGTGGATCATTTAGGCACCTGGCGAGTTTAGGCAGAGGGAGCAGAATCCAGCAGCTTTGTGGCTGGGTTCAAAGCCTCTTGCTGGGCCCTCTAGTCCCTCCACACACACAGGCACGGGCATAACCACCACACACGCTTTCCACAGCAGACGCAAGCAGTCTGTAGGAGAGAAAGGGGCAGGCAGACAGGGGAGGTGAGGGGAATGCTGGTGTGTGGGCTGACCCCTCAGAGCAGCAGCGGGGTGTGCCCAGCCCTCTCCTGGTTGCATGTGCCAACTCGGAGCCAGCCACGCCTATCTTGTCCAACCACACTGGCCAGGAAGGGGCTTAGCTCCTCTGTCTGGGCCAGAGGCCAAAAGAGGGCCTATGTGAGGGGGTGTGTGCAAAGGAAGAAGGAGCCCGGCTGCAGCCCTCACCAGGGGCATCTGGGGCAAAGGGAGAGGTGCCAGTCCCAGGCCACGCCCTGTTTTGGGGAGGTGATGTGAAAAAACCGGGAGGTGATGTGAAAAAAGAGGAATGATGCTTCAGATGAAGCCAAGCCAACCGCTGGTGTCAGAGTGCCACTGGGTCTTTGCCAGGGAAGAGGAGCAGGGCTGAGGAGGCCTGGTTTGCTGAATAAGAGGGACTTGCTCCCCACCCCCACCCCCAGGACATCAGAGGTACCTCAAGGAGGCCCCCAGAGGCAGGAGGCCCCAGAGGGCAGGCCTACAAGGGTGCATCTTGACTTGGGTGGGAGAGGAGAGGTGAGCGCAGAGAAAGGACCTTCCCTCATCGTCTCCACCCTCAGGCCCGGCTCCAAAGTGAGGCCTGAGCAGAAGGGGAACCCAGGAGGCTCTGCCAGGCTGTCAGGCTGTCAGGCTGCCAGGAGGGGTGGAGGACAGGACAGCCACAGGGAACGCAGGGAAAGGATTGAGGGAAGTCTGTGAGGGAGGGGCTCTCCAAAGTCCTGAAATCCCCACCTATTCCCCACCCTCAAAACCAAGAGACAAGGCCGCCCCGCTGGCTGTGCTGGGAAGAAGGGGCCCCACTGGCTTCAGCCAGACTCTCCCACTGGCTTAGCGGCCCAGGAGGGCCTGCACCCCTCGTCCTGGGAGGCCCTCTGGGGCTCTCCCACACTTAGCCCAGCTCTCCGAAGGGGCCCTCCCAAAGGGCGGTAGGTAGCAGGACCCCAAGACTGTCCCTGGGGGTTCTCTAAGGACCCTTAGAGAGGCTGTCTGGGTTCAAGAATTGAAGGTGGGTGTGTGGGGTCCACAGACAGCCCCTGGGAGGCCATCCACAGCATGGAGCTAGGGAATATCAGCGGCCCAGGCTCTGCACCTGCCAGCCACTCTGCTACACAGATCGCCCAGGGGTTTGGGGTGTCTCAGGTGAGCTCCCCGCCCCCGCCCCACACCGCCCCCACCAAAGGCGCTCCTGGGGTTAGAAACTTCCCAGCTGGCGGGGCGGGGGGGTGGGGGGGGAGACACCCTCCTCCGGACAAGGCCCAGGAGCCCTCTCTCTGAGGGTCTCGGAACCCGTGTCCCCCGTTTTGCAGCAGGGAAAGCAGAGCCGCGGGGAGACGCCTGGACGCGGAGCTCCCTCTCCCCAGTCCGGCTGGGCGTCGGACGGGACGGACAGGACAGGACGCCGACCCTTCCCGAGGGTGACGCCAGGCTCCCGGAGCATCACCGCAGCCCGGGGAGGCGCCCGCGGGCAGGGCGTGGGGCCGGCCGCCCTGGGTAATGACAGGGCCGGCCCTGTGGGTGGCGGCGGCGGAGGAAGCGGGCGGGAGCCGGCTATTTCTGGCCGGGGCGCGTCCACCCTCCAGCGGCCAGGGCTAGGCGGGCTTCCCGGCGCGGCCCCGGCCCTCCCTCCGGCTCCCGGGATGGGGCGGGCAGAGGCGCGGGTTGGTGGACCGGAGGGGCGGGGGCACGGGCGGGCCGGCGGGGGCGGGGCGCAGTCCCGGGCCCACCCCCGGCCTCCTCCCACCGCACTCCCCGCGCGTCCCCACCGCGATCGGCTCGGACCCGAGGCCGCCGGAGCGCCCCACTCCTCCCCCGCCCCGCGGCGCCGCGCCGGGCATGGACTCGGGCCGGGACTTCCTGACGCTGCACGGTGAGTGCCCGGCCGGCGCTGGGGAGTCCCCGCCGCGAGCCGCCCCGGCTCCGGGGAGGGAGACCCCGGGCTCTTCCCTGCACCCTCCGCCCCGTCCTGCCCGCCCCTCGGCCCCCCGGCTCCGGCGGGGAAATCTCGGCCCGGGACTTAGGGTGGGACCGCCAGGCTGGACCCTGGGCGTTTCCAGTTCAGTCCCCGCCAGATCCAAACCGAGGTGGGGAGGGGGCGGGGAGGGGTGCGGGTCTGAAGACTTCTATGGAGACTTTTCCCGGGTCCCCCAGCCTGAGGACACCCTCCCCCCCCCCCTCCCTGGGCACGGGAGGCGGGGCTCCGTGGTCCAGCGCGCACGGAGAGGCCGGGGAGGGAAGGAACCGGCATCCACGCAGAACCGAGTTCTCCCCGCCCGATCCGGGCGCCCGGAGGAGCTCCGCACAAAGCCCCGGCTGCCGGATCGCTCGGCCGTGTGGGTGTGGCGGGGTGGTGGTGGTGGTGGGAGAGGATGCGGGGGAGGTGGGCCGGGGAGGTGTGCCAGGCTGGCCGAGGTCGGGCCGTGCCGCCGTCACTGCCCCGCGCAGAGCTCAGCCCGCGATGCCCAGGGGGGGCAGCCTTATTCCTCCATCGGAGCATCCTCCTGGCAGGACGGAGCCAAGTCTCAGCTGCCAAAGCCTGAGCCTCCACCCTGGGTTCGGCCGAACGGAGTCTGAGCCAGCTCCTGGCCCTAACGCGGTCCCTCCTGGAGGAAGAGCAGTCGCGGGCTCCCGACTCCCCCCCCCCCCCCCCCCCCCAGGACCTGGACGGGTTCCCCAACCTGGCCCTGGCATCTGTTTGCTCCAGTCTGGGGGCTGACCTGCACCTGGGGAACTTACCCTCTTGTCCCCACCCCCAATCCCACCGGCTGTCAGCTCAGCAAGCCCCGCCCCTCTCACGCCAATCACTGCTTACCCATACCTCCTTCAGTCTCCTAGCACCCTTAGGGTTAGAAGCTTCTGTCCACCACCCATCCTTCTAAACCAGACCTGGAGGTGATAGTTGGGAAGGAGAAAGGCAGAGGCCCTTCTGTGCCCCTCAGCTGTCTGACTCGGAGATGTTCTTCTCAGCCTGTCCCAGCCTGTCTCCTTTCCCAGTTGGCCAGACCTGGCCCCTGTGGCCCAGAGAGACTGGCTCCATGCCCAGAGCTGTTACTCTCATACCAGTGGCCCAGGCTCCTCCAGGCAACCTCGTGCCATGGAATCCCCACCTTCCAGTGCCCCCTCTTCCCTCCTCAGGCCAGAGGTGCCCCAATGCCCCTGCCAGCCTGGCAGGAAGGGAGACTGGCAGCTCAGAGGACCGCCCTGGGGACTCTGCTTTCTCTCTCACCATCCCCTAGCTAGTCTAGTGCTGTCTTCCCGGCACACTGCCACCTCTCACACGCCTGCCTGCCTCACACGCAGATGCCCTAAAAGCCCTCAGTAGCCTCTGGCACAGCTGCCACCTCAACCCGCATCGGAATGGGCTCCACCTCAGGCGTCTGCGCCTTTGTCCAGCCTCTCTCCCCAGGCAGCCCCTGTGCCTCCCCTGGAGAGGGGGCTGCCTGCCAGCTCAGCCAGGGCCTCCCAGGCCTGTGGCATGGGCATGGCCGCCCTGGCCCATCCTGTTTGAGACCCGCCTCCCTGGACATGACATGTCCCTTCTGCCTTCAGCCCCAGATACATGCAGAGGCAGTGTATGTAGTAGACCTGCATGAATTCTGGACAAACCGCTTGGCTTTTTCATCAAGACAAATCCCTTGATTGAATCGTGCCTCACCTGTAAAATGGGGGCTACGACCTGCCTCACAGGGTTGCTGTGAGGATTGGACGGGATGATACCCATCAGGCAATGAGAACAGAGCTTGGGACGCAGCCTGTGCCATGTTCCCCCAAGGGACCACGCCCTGTGAGTTGCTGCCTAGTTCTTGGGGAGATGAGGGTGCGCCATAAAGCAATCCCTAGCCAGAAAAAAAAAAAGTGACTAGACCTGGGTTCAAGAATCAAGGGCTCCTTCCCAAGCTGAAGCCCGCTGGCTGAAGTTCCAGGCCCCCATGTCCTCCTCACTCACTTCCTCCGCTCTCTCCATGTGGCCGGGCGGCACTGGCTTCTTGAGCAGGTTCCAGGTGTGCCAAGAGGACATAACCTCCCAGGGCCCTGTCCTCACTGAGCACACCGACCTCCACTAACTTTTCCTACACCGGATCCTCCCGCCCCGCTGTAACAACTGGCATCTGTAAAAGTGGACGCAGGTGCCCTGGCCGGGTGGCTCAGTTGGTTGGAGTGCTGTCCCACACACCAAAAGGTTGTGGGTTTGATTACTGGTCAGGGCACACGCCTAGGTTGCGGTTCGATCCCTGGTTGGGGTGTGTACAAGAGGCAACAGGTCAATGTTTCTCTCTCAAATTGATGTCTCTCTCTTCCTCTCTCTCCATTTTTCTCTCTCTAAAATCAATAAAAACATATCCTTTTTTTTTTTTAATGGTTAGGATTAAACTTTTTTAAAAGGGGAAGGCAGGTATATAGGAAGACCCTGGCTTCATCTTGGCCTCCGGAGACCTGGGCTCCAGTCCTAGCTTTGCCTTCTATCGTGACCCTGGGCAAACCCATTTGCCTCTCTGGGCCTGTTTCCTCGCCCACAGGATCGCAATACCCACCTCCCAGGTGTGACGATAAAGGCACTCACGGGCGTGGGAGCTCTGTGTCGGCTAAAAAGCCACTGTGCCCAAGAGAAAATGGTTCCAGGACCATCCTAGCAAGTCGGGGTGGCCAACCCCCTCTCCACCTCCGTTACGGTTCACGGTTCTGTTCCTGGGGTCCCAGGTGCCCGCGCTGCATGGACACACACGGGTCCACGCTGAGCAGCGCCTTTGCTGTGCCATGGGCCGCTTTGGCAGGCGGTGAAGCCTGCAGGCCCTTCTCGGGATCTTGTTTTTAAACGTACAATCAAAGGCACCATTCAAAAGGAGCAAATTACACCGAGATGCGATCCCATCACTGTCCTCCGGTTAACAACCCTCGCATGGTTTCTCTCAAACAGAGGCTCCCCTCACGCTCTGCTCCCCGCCCCTTTCCAAAATGAGTAACAGCTTGCCTGCACCCCTATTGCAGCTCGTCTGCACTGACTCGTGACTGACTCTGTGGAGTGACTGTGCGCAGGTCGCCCGGTGCTCCAGTTTATCGTCGCTATGCTTGCCTGTGTGAGCTACTAGGTGGCTTTGCCGGTGACTCACGGCCTTGGCCGGGGACTGGAGCTGAAGTGAAGCGAACTATTCAGAGGCAGGGAGCGCGAGAGGAGTGAGTCAGGCCTCAGGGGCGGCGTCCTGACCTTGGCGCACAGTAGGGGCTCAATAAATAACTTGCTGGGTGAGTGACGGAGAAGTTGCACCTTCGTGAAAGGCCCCTCTGTTCCCCTGCACACAGGCAGCGGGTTGTGTATACAGTGGCAGTGGTCCCCGTGTATTTATCAAAGTAAGCCTGTGTTCGTGGGCTCATTTAAGATCAGCATTTTTTTTTTCCTCCCCAAGAATTCCTTTCGCATTCCGAACCTCGGAGGTTACCCACTCAGGTGGGGAAACAGAAGGAGGCAGACCTGCCTGAGGTCCACAAGTGAGGCGACAGCCAGCTGAGTCACAATGAATTCATTGAGTGATTTTGGTAAAATATTTGACTGGCTAGGTTGTCTGGCACAGCCTCCATGCCCAGTTCACTGCTGGACTGCACGCTGCTCCTCAGCCTCCTCCTCCTCCTCCTCCTCCTCCTCCTCCTCCTCCTCCTCGGGGACCCCAGCTGGGAAGCCAGGCTCAGGCTCCACCCCCCCGGGCCGGGCCCCGCCCCTCTGCGGAGCACCGCCTTCCAGGGAGGACCCCGCTTCCCGGGTCCCCCCGCCCCTGGGTCCCGGGTCAGCTTTCTGAGTATATAGTTCAGCCTCCACATCGCCCCTCCCCCCCAGGCTCTGCTCCTCCCCGTCCCCACCTCTCGGGCTCTGGCTGTGCCCCCGATCCGCTTTCTGGCCTCTGGTGTTCCTCACTGATCCGCTTCCTGGATTATGGATGTGTCCCCCTCCGCCTCCCGGACCCGGCTCCTCCTCCAGGGCGCCCCGCCCCCTGGGCTCTGGCTCCTCCTCTTTCCGCCTGGATCCCGCTCCGGCCCCACCTCCAGGGGCTATCGGCCCCGCCCCTTTCAGCCCAGATTTCCCTCTCGCCCCGCCCCTAGGGCTGAGGCCCCGCCCCTCCAACTGGTTTCTAGCCCCGCCCCCTCCTTGTTAGGCATCTGGAGGCCAGTGCATTGTCCTGGGCCAGGCTCGACGGGCGGCGGGAGCCACTGCGCTGCATCATGCAGTTTGTGCGGGGCCGGAGCCACTCCAGAGAGCTCTACCTGCAGGAGCAGAGCCTCAAGGTGGCGGCGCTCAATGGGCAGAGGCTGGGTAAGGGTCTTGGGGAACCCCGAGGTCTGTGGAGATTGGGATGGCAGCTGGGGCAGGAGGCGGCCTATAATATGTTCCTTTGATTGGACCTGTTGAGTATTCCTGCGAGTGTGTGACCTATTGTGGGGCTGTGTGTGCAGGGGTGGCACGTGGGGTGAATCCTGGGGGCATTGGTTACCCCTCCACCTGACATACCGCCAGCTCCTCCGAGCCTCCCTGCTCCCTGCCACCCCTCCCTCCCACCCTCCCTATTTATAGATTTATGAGGCACAACCGGATATGTGTCCTGGTGTGCAACTGGTATGACTGTAATCCTATGAGATGATCTGCAACCGTGTGGGGTCCAGTGTGATGCCATGTGCACTGTGCGGGACAGATGTGACAATGGGTGATCCCCGCGGCTGAGTGATTCTATGACTTTGTGTGAGGGTGTGTGTTCTGTGGACTTTCTGACATTACCACTGGTGACGGTGTACTCCTGCGTGGTGGCTGCATGGTGACGTTTCCTATCATGGACCCTGTGGGCAGGCTTCTGAGTCCCGACTCCACCGTGTAACTTCCCTGAGCCTCAACTTCCTCATCTGTGAAATGGGGACAGTGACAGCGCCTCCCTCATAGGGTTGTTAGGGAGGTTAAATACATGCGCTAAGAGCAGGGTCTTATTCAAAGACGAACCATTATTATGGAGGATGCTATCATTATCCTAACGATGATGATGATAAGGCCCTGGTGTGTATGGTGTGTGGCTGTGTGTGGCTCCATGTAACCGTGTACATCGCTGTGTGACTTTACCTCAGTATTGCTATGTATTATTATGAGTCCCAAGCCCAGTTTGTCTCCATGATGCATCCCCCTAGGTACATGGTCAGGGCTCCTGGCACCCCCCTCAGCCTCCTATTGGTGCCTACAGCACCCTCCCCAGGGCCCCTGAGCTCAGAGGCCTCTCCCCACACCCTCCCACGGGAGAGGGCACTGGAGTTAAGTGAATGGGGCTGGGTGAGGAGTGCCCACACTTGCTGGGCGGTGGGGCGGGCAGCCCAGGAGCCTCTGAAACAAAAGGGCTCCCTGAGGCTCGGAGGAGGTGGAGGTGCCTGCCCAGGTGGCCCGGCGGCCCAGAGGGCGGTGTTATCAACGGGAGGGACACTGTGTCCGGAAGTCGCCTCGGCAGCTGGGGGGCTTATCTCTGCCGGACTGCAGACAGGGCCGCAGCCTGGCTCCAGGACAGGATGAACATGTCATCTCCTCACGGTGTTTTCCAGAGTTGGAGAACCTTCTCCTTTCCCACCCCTCCCCCACAGTCCCATCCGAGCTGTGGGCAGGGGATGGTCCTCCTGTGTGCCCAGCTTGGGGGGTGGGTGCGGACTGAGTGTAAGATGTCCCTCCTGGGTGCACTGCAGCCTCAGAAAGGACCGTGGGATCCCAGGCAGGCAGAGGCCCCGGTGCCTCTTGTCCAGCCTGGGGGCTCCCCACCCCCCTGCTCTGGTTTTGAGCTCCACAGACACAGCCAGCAGTTTAGGACATCCTGCCGGATGGAGCCCCCTTCTCTTCCACTGGGCTTCCCCTGGCGCCGAAGGGGGACTGCTCCCACCGCGGCAGAGGGGTCTCCTGGGGTGCAGAGACTTGGGGCAAAGGTGGGGGGGGGTGTCCCATCAGGAGATCGCCTCGGAGAAGGCCCAGAGACGCCTCCTCCAGCACTGTCCTCGCCCAGGGCTGACGGGGAGCAGGGGCACAGATTGGGAAGGGAGTTGCCCAAAGCGATAAGGAGGTGGATGTTAGCCTTGGGCTTTGTCCCAGCCGGAGGCAGGAGGCTGGCAAGGGGAAAGAGGATGTGGTGACGCGGTGATGGGGAGGGTAAGGAGGGGGCTTACGGAAGTGGTCCAGAAAGTTCTGTGGGTGTGTGGGCCTGGCTAGGGAGTGGGGAGGTAAGGACACAGCGAGAGAGACTATGAGGGGCTGGGAGTCCGGGCTCAGAGAAGAAAAGCCTGCAGGCGTAGGCCCCACAGACTGGACCCGCACGGTCCCTGCTGGAGCAGAGGATAAAGATGGCAATGGCCACATAGTTTTAACATTGGTGACAGACGTGAGGTGAAATGGCCCACTGGCTCTGAATGAAGCTGGCTGCTGGACTGCATGCGGCTAGGGTGATAACACAGATAAAGATATGTAGAGATACAGATATAGAATCAGATATAGGGTGACACATGCAGATACAGATCTATAGATACAGATATAGGGTGATATGTACAGGCACAGCCATAGATGGATCTCACTCTATATGACAATGGTAGGTTATTAGGGTGTGTTGGGGGTCTCTTCTTGATCACACTTGGTGCAGGGTCTGCTGGGGGTGAGGGCTCCTGGAGAGGGGCACAGTGTCCCTTTGGTGCCTCTTGCTTGGGCACCATCGCTTTGGGAGCCCATGCCTCAGGCCAGCCTGGGTCGCTGACAGCAGCAAGGGGGTGCCACGCGGACACAGACCCAGGATTACAGATGGAGGTTCTGGTCCTGGCTGTGGGGCTGGGCCTGGCCCCAGCTGCTGAAAGGGCTGCACTGTGACTTAAGACTCTGTACCCGGAGGCGTCCTGGGCCCAGGACACTCAGTGACGGGGTGGGACAGGGGCATCCCGACAGGATGAGCACAGGCTGCAGCGGGCTCCTCTCCCCTGGGGGCCAGGATCAACACCCACTCAAGCAGGTGCAAGTCAGGGGTGGCGGTAGTCATGGTGAGGGTGGCTGGAATGGGCACAAGGGCCCCACAGGAATGACAGTGTTGGCTCTAAGAACTACAACTGCTTTACCTCGGGACCTTCCCAGAATGCGCATCATCTCACTGAACCACAGCCCTTCTCTTTGAGGGGGCTGCTATCTTTATCCTCAGTTTATAGACGGGAAAGTAGGGGCCCTGCAACATAAGGCCACTTGCCTAGGCCACACGGTTAGTCGGGGGTACGGGTGACACAGGTGATTCCACAGCCACTGGAGCTGGGAGGCTGTTGAGCTCTGAGATGCTCTGGGTCTATTGCCATCAGTGTCTGCCCCTTTTCTTTCCTGCTCTGCCCCCTCTCTTAGTCCCGCTGCCTTCAGTTCACTCTGATCCCGTGTGACCAGGAGGGGCCCACCTTGTCTTTCAGAGCCAGGCTGCTTCCTGGGAGGGGTCTGTTCCCCCAGGGACCAGGAGATCTAAGATTAGCTGCCCACCCTTTGTCCATTCAGCTGTGGGGGGCAGGTCAGGGTATGAGGTGAGGGCTTGCGTGAGTAGGCATCCCAAGGTTTCCATGGCCTCAGCTGGCTCAGAGATGGCTTCGTGGTGGAGGCAGGGCAGGGTGGAGCATGGCTGAAGGGGGGAGACGTGACCAGAGAGATGAGGACGAGGCTCCTAGAGGGTCTAAACGTGGGCGTGGCCAGCGTGGGGTCTGGGGCAGCAGGGACCCCGGAGGAGGTGGCGTGTCTTACGAGCTCTGCCCTCTAGGCCTACAGAATGACGAGGACCTACAGGCGCTGCTGAAGGGCACCCAGCTCCTGAAGGTGAAGTCCAACTCATGGCGGCGCGAGCGCTTCTACAAGCTGCAGGAGGACTGCAAGACCATCTGGCAGGAGTCCCGCAAGGTCATGCGGAGCCCCGAGTCCCAGCTGTGTGAGTGCCCAGGGCCGTGGGGGAGGAGGCAGCGTGTGCAGCCCAGGCTTGGAGGGGGGACACTGGTGCTGGCTGGGGGTGGAGGTCCATCACGGACCAGGACCACAGATAGGGAAACTGAGTCCCAGCCTGGTGGGGCATGGGCCCGTCACGCAATCGGGACCAGATATGGGGACACCGCAGCTAGCCAGAGTCTGGGGGAGGAGGCAGTGAAAACTGCGTTCTGGACTGGGCTGGAGAGTGCGGTCATGGACCCAGGACTACAGACGGAGATGCAGATGCTAAAGGCTCCTGGGGGTGAGGGGCACGTAGCCATGACCACAGGTGGGGAAAGCAGGTTCCGAGGAGGGGGGGCGCTGGACAGTGTTGTGTGAACGCATAGGTATACGCCCAGGCAGTTGTGGGTGGACCGGACTCCAGGTGCGGTTGGTGAGGCCAAAGCCAGCCCGGATTTGGAGCAGAGAAAGCCCGGTCAGGATGTGAGGGGGGGCCTGAAGGAGGCAGCCCTTCCCTAGGACTGGGGCCATCGCAGGGAGATGGGGCAGAGCGGGGCTAGGACACAACGAGAGAGGCCTCAGCAGGATAGCTCCCTCAAGGGCATGGGTCCGAGGGCTTTCCAGAAGCTTCGGAAATGGCCCAGGAGCCCAAGGCTCGGGCCTGCAAATGGAGAGCGTCCCCTCCGAGGCCTTCGCGGGAAACTCTGATGATGGCTAACACAGAATGCCCCAAAGTCTCTGTCAAATGCGAGGTCTACGCTGCACCTCTATAGGGTGGGGAAATCTCAGACCAAGGCTGTCCCGATGGGCATGTCCTCTATCTGGGCTGTCTGTCACAGCTGCCACTGGCCACCTGTGGCCACTGGGCACGTGAAATGTGGCTGGTGTGACCGAGGAACCGAACGTTTCGCTTGGTTGAATCTTAATGACTTCCTATGTAAATGACCACAGGCGCACGGTGGCTGCTCTATGGGCCAGTGCAGCTGGGTTTCTCACAGCCCAGACCTCAGGAAATCCCTCCCGCATTCACCTGCCTTCGGCCATTTGGGGTCAGGCAGGGTCAGCACACTGGCAGGTGTAGAGGGAATGAGGTCAGACACGGGTGACAGGCCCCAGTAGGAGCAGGAGGGTCACAGGAGGAAGGGGCGGGTCAGCCCACAGAAGGTAACTCAGGAAGGACACTGGGCGGAAGCATAAGGAGGCATGGCCTGCTGACCTGTGGTCTAAGGAGCCAGAGGTGAGGCAGGACAGGAGCAGGGGCAGTCGGGGGGAGCTGGGCGGGGGCCCTGGAGCTGTGGGCCAGGGCAGGGTCTGAGGGAGATGGAGACTGAAGCGCTCTCAGAAAACCTCTCTCCACGCACGTCGGCCACTCAGCAGTTGAGTGACCCTGACCTTGCCTCTGGGGCACCAGCCAGGCTTCTCCACAGGCCTCTGCCCTGATACGGGGTTTCCTGCTAGACGCTGGTGGGTGGCGGCTCCATGGGAACGGGGCATCTCACGCTCTGATCCCTGGGGGTTCCTGGGAGCCCAGCAGCCAGTCCCTCTGAATGGTTCCCAGGGTGGGCCTCCCGCCTGGCGGGGCTGGGCGTGGGGGTGGCTGAGGAGTAGAGACTCGGGCCTTTCCAGACCTGCCCTGGCGGTGTGAGACCCTCCTGCTGGGATGGCGATGAGCAGGAGGCAGGGACAGGATTCCAGGCAGGAGACCCAGGGTGAGCAAGAAGCAGGGCGAGGCTGAGGACGGGACATGAGTGAGGGAGCTGCAGGGGTGACAGGTCCAGGGTCGGGCGTCGGGTGTGGCCAGGTGAGGACAGTGGCCCCGGAGGCTCCCTTCCATGTCAGAGCCACTGAGGCAGGCCTTGGGCTGTGCTTGCCTGCTGGCTGCTTCCCTGCTGAGGGCGAGACTGCTGTCCTCAACGGTACTCTATCCGCAGGGACTCTGAGGCCAGGTGAGGGAGTAGGGGTTCTCTCTGCCTCTGCTCCCTGATCCCTAAGTCTCCCCTGATTCTGTCACTAGTCCCCTGCCCCCCACCCCACATCTACACACACACACACACACACACACACTCTGGTTCCCAGGGGCGGGCAGGCAGGCATTATCAGCACTGGAGGCATCTGGACTTTCTCTCTGGTGCGGGAGGGGGTGCCGGCCTGGGGGCTTCCTGTTTGCACTCCAACCTGGGGCAGGGGCAGCTGGTGTGGGGCCTAGCAGGGCACAGGAGGCTCTGGGCACAGGGATTAAGCAGGGATATCCCCTGAACCTCAGATGGCCCAGGGCTCACGTGCCCCACTTCCCAGAGCCTGCTGCCCGGGCTGGGCCCATGGCACGCACATGTGGCTGCAGGTGGCTAGGAGACTCCGGGGCGCTCGGGTGTGTGCGGGCACCAGGGGGGACAAGCGGCTTTCAGCTAGAGCTGGTCTGGGACCCAGGACAGATGGAGGAGGATGGCTCAGGATGGGGGTAGGGCAGGCAGAGCGCCTGGGGGGATTGGCTCCCAGCCAGATCAGGGAAGGTACAGCGGGGGTTAGGGAGGGTAGGCAGGGCCTTGCTGCCCACTGAAGCTGGGAAGGCTGCGGGGCCCTCCGCCTGGCTCCTAAGGGCAGCATGATGTCATCTCTCAGACGCCCAGTGTGCGTGCTCCGGTCTGCCTCTTGGGATCCTGGAGGGCAGAGCCCTCTTGACTCAGGGGTTCCCTCAGTTCTGGACACAGGGGTCCCCTGAGTTCTGGACACAAACAGACCCAAATGGGGTACGGTCCTCTTTACCCTCTGACACAGCACCTTTCCCTCTGTCCGGGCCCCCAGACCCCAAGGCCGCGGCTGGAGGCTCATGCGACAGTCTGAGGGGAGAACAGGTCCAAAGCCAGTCCGATCAGGAGGGGGTGTGGCCTCCTCTCGGTCACAGGCCCCAAGCTCCAGAGTGGTCTGCCCTGCCCCGATCCTACAGCATGGAAACAATGGGGCCTGGGGTCCAAGGCCTGCCCACCCTGAAGTCAGCCCCGCTCTTTGCGTTCACTCTGCCCACTACAGCTGTGTCTCACATTCCTTCTCCGCCTCAGTCTCTGCCTTCCTTCCTCCTTCCCCCGCTGTTGTCTGTCCTCCTGCCGGCTCCTTTCTCCCTGCACCAATGCCTGAGCTCCAGCCCCACCTCTGTCTCTGAACGGTGGCCTCCACCACGTCAGGGCAGGGGGTGGCCTCATGCTTCTCTCTGCCCCCATCGCCTTCTTCCAGTCTCCATCGAGGACATTCAGGAGGTGCGGATGGGACACCGCACCGAGGGCCTGGAGAAGTTTGCCCGGGACGTGCCTGAGGACCGCTGCTTCTCCATCGTCTTTAAAAACCAGCGAAACACACTCGACCTCATCGCCTCCTCCCCTGCGGACGCCCAGCATTGGGTGCAGGGGCTACGCAAGATCATCCACCACTCAGGCTCCATGGACCAGCAGCAGAAGCTGCAGCAGTATCCTTTTAGTGGCGCTGGGACCAGGCCCAGCCTGCGGATTCTGGCTGTGGCGGTCCCCAGGCCAGCCTGGGCATGGGAGGTGCCCAGCTCGGACCATCATACCAAAATAGCACAGATTCGGTTAAACAACAGAAATACCTTTTCTCACAGTTCTGGAGGCTGGAAATCCGGGATCAGGGGCCAGCATGGTTGGGTTCTGGTGAGAGCTCTTCTCCTAGCTTCTGGATGGACGCCTTCTTTCCCACTATGTCCTCCGATGGCACACACAGAGAGAGAGAGAGGGATAGAAAAAGAGAGAGAGAGCAAGTTTTCTGGTGTCTCTTCTTAGAAGGGCACTAATCCCATCACGAGGGCCCCACCTCACAACCTCATCTAAACCTCCCAAGGCCCCATCTCCAAATACCATCATATTGTGGGGTAGGGCTTCCATACACACATTTTGGGGCATCACAATTCAAACCCTAGAAGAAGGGAATCATGGGGAAGCCTCTGGAGCCCTTTTTGGTCCACTCTGACCCAAGCACCAGAGAGCTATGTGGCCCCCCCCATGTCCCTTCTTCCTGTCTGTAACCAGCACAAAGTTGGGAAGCTGTGGGAGACCTGGTCTCTGGCATTTAAATAATCTATTTCTCAAGGTCAAGGCCGAGGGGAGAGAGGATAGAGGTAAGAGAGACATGGGGGTTAAGTGCCCCACCCCGACAACATATGATCAGTGGCTTGACATCTGCTGTTTCCTATAAATGCTTTAGTCAAGTTGGCTAACGGTTATATGTCGAAAACAAGAGGACATAGCTTATTAATATTAACAGAGTTATCCCTGAGGCTATGGGGGATTTGTTTACTTTTCTTTATTTTCTAAATGATCTACAATAAATCCTTTCATAGAAAGAAAATAATAGTTTTAAAATCGGAAAGGGTTCCAAGGCAGCCAATAGGAAAAAGATCCCGTTCGAGGATGTACCATTTCCACTCAAGAGGCCACCAGGCCTTGCCCCTGGGATTCGGATTCCAGTAAGTGGGGCCTACAGGGAGCTGTGTCTACTGGTACAGTGGCTTCCGTGTGCCTGGGCCCGGAAGCTGAAGTTGAAACAGGGCTCTGGCTGAGGCTCTGGGGGCACGCGGGCTCCTGGGTTCTTTCCTTACTTCGTGCCCAGCTGGATTCACTCCTGCTTGCGGAAAGCTGACAAAAACAAGGATAACAAGATGAGCTTCAAGGAACTGCAGAACTTCCTGAAGGAGCTCAACATCCAGGTGGATGACAGCTACGCCCGCAAGATCTTCAGGGTGAGGCAGGAGGGGGCCCTGGCAGGGGGGTCCTTGGCCCTCGGCCAGGGCCAGCTCTGAGCCTGCCTGCCCACGGGCTGCCCTGGCTTTGCAGGAATGTGACCACTCCCAGACAGACTCCTTGGAGGACGAGGAGATCGAGGCCTTCTACAAGATGCTGACCCAGCGGAAGGAGATCGACCGCACCTTCGAGGAGGCTGCAGGCTCGGAGCAGACGCTGTCCGTGGATCAGTTAGTGACATTTCTGCGGCACCAGCAGCGGGAGGAGGCGGCCGGGCCTGCACTGGCCCTCTCCCTCATTGAGCGCTACGAGCCCAACGAGACTGGTGAGAGCCACACCAGGCTGGGAGACCCCTGGGGACCCTGCAGCCCAAAATAGGGAGCTGCAGGAACGGGTGTGTGCGGGTGTGTGTGTGTGTGTGTGTGCGCGCTCAGGCAGCCTCAGGACCCGGCCAGTATTTGCCGGCCCATGAAAGCAGGCAGATGGCACACAGGATCACTCCCTGCCTCAGTTTCTCCTTCAGGGGGTTTTGAGAAGCACTCTCCCAGGAAAGAGGGAGAGGAAGCTGGGAAAGCAAGCACTGTCCCTGCTTCCCTCTTGATGCCCATCCTGGGCCCACCTTGGAGACCCAGCCCTGTCCCGGAGGGGGCTCCCGTGTGCAGGCACAGTGCTGGAGGAGGTGCAGTGCCGTCCTCAAGGGCCT
This sequence comes from Pipistrellus kuhlii, assembly GCF_014108245.1. Taxonomy (NCBI): domain Eukaryota; kingdom Metazoa; phylum Chordata; class Mammalia; order Chiroptera; family Vespertilionidae; genus Pipistrellus; species Pipistrellus kuhlii. The sequence continues at coordinate 44,682,981 of NW_023425416.1, read as the reverse complement.
CACAGTCTGGGGGACAGAACAGGAGAAGACAGGGCCCCGGGCGGTGGCTGGCCGGTGGAGGGCTCTGACTGGTCCCCGCCTCCCTCCCAGCCAAGGCCCAGCGGCAGATGACCAAGGACGGCTTCCTCATGTATCTGCTCTCGGCCGACGGCAGCGCCTTCAACCTGGCGCACCGGCGGGTCTACCAGGACATGGGCCAGCCGCTCAGCCACTACCTGGTGTCCTCCTCCCACAACACCTACCTGCTGGAGGACCAGATCACCGGGCCCAGCAGCACCGAAGCCTACATCCGGTGGGGCAGCCCGTGGAGGCCGGGGGGCGGGGCTCTGACGGGGGCGGGGCTCAGGCGGGGGGGGGGGCTCCAGCATGGGCGGGGCTCTGGCATGGGCGGGGCTCCAGCATGAGCGGGGCTCTGGCGTGGGCGGGTCCTAGCGCCACTCCCTCTCTCCAGGGCCCTGTGCAAAGGCTGCCGCTGCCTGGAGCTGGACTGCTGGGACGGACCCAACCAGGAGCCCATCATTTACCACGGCTACACCTTCACCTCCAAGATCCTCTTTTGCGATGTGCTCCGAGCCATTCGGGACTACGCCTTCAAGGTGGCCATACCCCTGGGGGGGGTGAAGAGGGGAAGGCCAGGGGTAGCCGACTCCTCCTAATCTGCCTTGGACCAACAGGCGTCCCCCTACCCCGTCATCCTGTCCCTGGAGAACCACTGCAGCCTGGAGCAGCAGCGCGTGATGGCGCGACACCTGAGCACGACTCTGGGCTCCATGCTGCTGGACCGGCCGCTGGAAGGGGTCTCCACCAGCCTCCCATCCCCTGAGGTGCACAGTGGGGCCTGGGGGTGCCCAGAGGAGAGGGCAGGGGGACTGGCTGGGAGGCCAGCCGGGTCTTGACCAGCTGCCCCATGCATCCATAGCAACTGAAGGGGAAGATCTTGCTGAAGGGAAAGAAGCTAGGGGGGCTCCTGCCCCCCAGCGGGGAAGGGGGCCCTGAGGCCATTGTCGTGTCCGATGAGGATGAGGCGGCCGAGATGGAGGATGAGGCCGTGAGGAGCCGAGTGCAGCACAAGCCCAAGGTTCGAGGGGAAGCTGTGGGGGGAGGGCAGCCCTGGGCCTCCCCCATCCTCACCCCCTGCCCCCCAATCACCCGGTGGGAGGGGGTGCCTTGTCTCCATTCTTGGTGGCTGCCACTCAGACCCTCTGCCCCCTCTCTGTGTCTGTCTCCCCTCTCTGTCTCTCTGTCTGGGTCTCTGGCTCTCTCAGTGTCCACCTGCCCCCACCTCTGACTCTAACCCGGGCCTCCCCGTGGCCCCCAGGAGGACAAGCTCAGGCTAGTGAAGGAGCTCTCTGACATGGTCATTTACTGTAAGAGCGTCCACTTCCGGGGCTTCCCCGGCCCGGGCAGCCCGGGGCAGGCTTTCTATGAGATGGCGTCCTTCTCCGAGAACCGCATCCTCCGACTGCTCCAGGAATCAGGTGAGCCGGCGTGCACCCTGAGGTGCTGCCCTGTCTGACTATCCGGCTGGCCAGACCCGACCTGCCCCCCCCCCCCCCCCCCCCCCCCCCCCCCCCCCCCCCGCCTGTGAACAGAGTCAGCACTCCCAGCTGTTACCGGCAGAGCCGGGGGGAGGGACTCAGGCGCACCTGAGGCCTCCCTGCCTGACCACCCCCTACCCCCCTCAGGAAACAGCCTCGTCCGCCACAATGTGAATCACCTGAGCAGGATCTACCCTGCAGGGTGGAGAACCGACTCCTCCAACTACAGCCCCGTGGAGATGTGGAACGGGGGCTGCCAGATCGGTACCCGCTGGCTGGGCCGGGAGGAGGCGGGGCTGGGGGTTTCCGTGCGGAGGGCCAGGGACCAAGAGGCCGTGGGGACCTGGGCAGGGAGGGCCAGGTGCCGCGGCGTGTGGGCTCAGGAGCTGCTGACCTCGGTTGGGAACTACCCCCTCTACCAGCGAGACAGGGTCTGAAGCCCGATTGTTAGTGGAGTCCTGGCCCGGGCAAAGGGCTGGGAGGTGGGTACGGAGGGTTGGTTAGGGGGGCAGGAGGCCCTGCAGTGATGCTGGCCCCGGCTGCTTCCTCACCACGCGACTCAGAGGCCTCCTTGTGCCCCGAGGAGGCTGGGCTCCAGGGCCCCTGAGGCCAGCCCACAGCCTGAGCCTGCTCTGTCCTACCTGCAGTGGCCTTGAACTTCCAGACGCCTGGGCCCGAGATGGACGTGTACCAGGGCCGCTTCCAGGACAACGGGGCCTGCGGGTACGTGCTGAAGCCCGCCTTCCTGCGGGACCCCGACTCCGCCTTCAACCCGCGCAACCCGGCTCAGGGGCCCTGGTGGGCTCGGAAGCGGCTCAACATCCGGGTATGGCCGGCCGGAGAGACGGGCCAGGGGCTGCCCCTGTGCCACCCCTACCCCCCCAGGCCCCTCCCTGACGCCCCTCCCCTCCCCTCCCCTCCCCTCAGGTCATCACGGGGCAGCAGCTGCCGAAGGTCAACAAGAGCAAGAACTCAATCGTGGACCCCAAGGTGACGGTGGAGGTGCACGGTGTGGGCCGGGACATGGCCAGCCGCCAGACCGCCGTGGTCACCAACAACGGTGCGTGCCGGGGCGGGCCCGGGCCCGGCTGCTGCCCCCGCCGGCGTCCCGGCCGCTGACACGGCGCCTGTGCCCCCAGGTTTCAACCCGTGGTGGGACACGGAGTTCGAGTTCGACGTGGCGGTGCCGGAGCTGGCCCTCGTGCGCTTCGTGGTGGAGGACTACGACGCCTCCTCCAAGAACGACTTCGTAGGCCAGAGCACCATCCCCCTCAACAGCCTCAAGCAGGGTGAGTGTGCGGGGAGGGGAGGGGAGGGGAGGGGAGGAGGGGTGAGGCAGGGCCCGGCATCTCCTGGATCAGGAGTGGCTGTCCCTTGAATAAGGTGACCAGACGTCCCGCTTTTGGCGGGACAGTCCCCGATTTTTAACAATTTGTCCCACAAGCAGGGTGAGCGTTTGTGGAGGGGTGGGGAGGGGTGGGAAGGGCAGGGCAGGGCCCGGTCAGGGGGGAGGGGGTTGAGGCAGGGCCCGGCATCTCTTGGGCAGGCGTGGCTGTCCCTTGAATAAGGTGTTGGCGGGACGTCTGGTCACCCCGCCCTGGAAGCATCCTGCCGGAGCGACTGGAACTTTCCTCATGTGCTCCTCCCCACCCCCTCCCCTGCCAGGATACCGCCACGTCCACCTCATGTCCAAGAACGGAGACCAGCACCCGTCCGCCACCCTCTTTGTGAAGGTGTCGCTGCAGGACTAGGCCCGGGAGTGGGCCCAGCCTCTGTCCATGGCCGAGGGGAGGGGAGGCAGGGCGGCCGCTCCCTGCTTTGCCCTGAGAGCCAGGGGCCCGCACCGCCTTCAGCTCTGACACACTGTGCTGCTGCCTGTCCCGGGTCCGAGGAGCCGGTCTGGGCCCTGGATCTGTCCTCAGCTCCGCGAAGAACAACACTGCAGCCCTCTCCACCCTCTGGCCAGCTGAGGGTTTTTATAAAAATCTTAAGACTACTTGCTGTGGCCTCTTTACCTGCATGCCAGCAAATTCCTGTAAGTGCGTTCGTGTGTGTGTGTGTGTGTGTGTGTGTGTGTGTGTGTGTCAGAGCCCTGGAACCCCAGCATCTCACTCTCCCCCTGCCCACTCTCACCCTGACCCAGGGCACTATCTGTTCCGCTGGGCAGGAGGGACCAAGAAACCAACCCCTTCAGCCCCACAGGCCCTTTCCCCAGAGGCGCACTGCTGAGTGACCCAGACGCACCACACCTGTGAGGGCCATGAGCTTTTATTGATGGGGGGAGGGCCCCCCCTTGGGTCTGCTTGTGGGAGTTACCACGGGACTCAGCCTTGTGAGGGCCCTGGCGGGGGCAGGGCCTGGGCTCAGAAGAAGCCCAGCTGCTTCTTCTCCTGCTGCTGCTTCCACTTGGCCATGCTGTAGAACTCCTCCTTGGACTTCCCGAAGACGTCTTTGAACTCAGAGTCTGAGAGATAGAACTGTGGGGGCGGGGGGGAGGGAGGGGGGCCCAGGGAAGGGTGGCCCCTGAGCCCAGGAGTCTGTGCTGCCCAGAGGCGTCATCCCAGGGCTCAGGGCTCTCCTCCTCCATCTCTCTCTGCCCAATTCCCTGGACAGCCTGCCCCCCTGCCCACCCTCAGGGGGTCACCCCGGGCGCCTCCGGCTGAGTTTTAGGTATATTAGGGCTGGGGCAGCGAGTGGAGGGGGTCTCGGGCACCTACCTCCTTTTGGGCCGGGTCCACGCCCTCCGGCAGGTCCTTGGCGGACTGGTGCATCAGCTGCTTGCTGGACAGGCAGCCGTTGACCATGGGTTTGGAGCTGCTTTGGTAGCTATTGGTGCTGGTGCTGCTGCTGCTGCTGCTGGTGCTGCTGCCACCCGCCTTGGGGCCCGGCTCCAGCTCTTTCTCTGTCCTGTCCTGGGGGCCCTTGAGGGCCTGCGGGGCCAAGGAGCTTGGCCTGCTGTTGGTTGGCCATCTTGACAGCCGGAAGTTGTTGACCTCCTGTCCATAGAGGGGACTCAGGCTGGGGACGGTGGGGGGTCGGCTCCCACAGGGAGGCCACGCTAAGCCTACTGGCCCTCTTGCCCCCAGCTGCGACCCTCGCCGCCTTCCGGGGCCGGCTCCTCCCTTTCCCATTCCGCCCCTCAGGACTGTGCTAACTGAGCGCAGCCCCCGGGGGAGGCCTGGGTGGCTCCGTACTCACCGCTGTGATCTCAGCGATGACAGACTCTATTTCCAGGCTGCCCTCCACCAGCTCCCTGTGGGACTGGTTGTTCTGGGGGCGAGAATCAGAGCGGGAGTGAGAGGGGAAGGCACCCAGGGGGCCTGAGGACAAGACCCGGCCTTCCCAACCCAAAGGCAGGGCAATGCTTCCCCTCCGTCTGCACAGGGCGAGCCCCCCTGCCCCGGGTTAGGGTGGGGCTCGGGGTTCAGACCTCGCTCTCGGTCCACTTGTAGGGGTCCCATGTGAGGAACCATCCGGTGAAGGTGGGGGGCTCGTGGCCCTGCTTGACCAGCACGATGGGCGAGGCCTGGCTGCGCCCCGCCGGGTGGGTCTTCAGGTACTCCAGGCCCCAGGCCACCGCCTCCTCCTTCTGCCTGCCCACGGCCTCCCCCAGCCACAGGAACACCTGGCCACAGAGCGGGGGGAGGGGCTGCCAGAGCTGGCCGCGTCCTCTCCACCCCTGTCCATCGGATGGTCTCAGAGCCCCCCAGACACGTACCAGACACACAGCGGGCTGGCTGCCACGGCCACACACCCATACACACTCCAGAAGGTCACAAGCATATGTGTTTACATGCATTCGACCCACACCTGTTTACTGAGTACCTATAGGGCACATGTGTCAAACACAAGGCCCGCGGGCCAAATCCGTCCCGCCAGGCCTTGCAATGTGGCCCGCACCGCGCTGTCATCACTGCACTCCGCTGCGTTTCCATCACAATGACAGTTTATGACTGTTCAGTAAACCATTCGGCCCTCGATTTAGGCTGGATTTTAGATTTTGGCCCCTTCTCTGATTGAGTTCGACACCCCTAACCTAGGGGATTCAACAGTGAGGGGGGCAAAAACAGACAAAAAATCCTTGCCCTTGCCAGAACTTTCATTTTACTGAGGAGACAGGAAACTATGTAATATATCAGAGAGAGAAAAAAATAAGGCAGGAAAAGAATGTCAGTATGGTGATGGTGGAAATAATGTAAGTTTATTTTTTTAAAAATATATTTTATTGATTTTTTTTTTTACAGAGAAGAAGAGATAGGGATAGAGCGTTAGAAACATCGATGAGAGAGAATCATCGATCAGCTGCCTCTTGCACACGCCCTACTGGGGATGTGCCCGCAACCAAGGTACATGAATCGAACCTGGGACCTTTCAGTCCGCAGGCTGACGCTCTATCCACTGAGCCAAACCGGTTTCGGCTATAAATAATGTAATTTTAAATTAAAGTCAGGGGGAGCCTTACTGAGAGGATGACATTGGAATGAAGATCCCGGGCGAGGGAGGAAGTGTAACGGGAAGAAAGGACCAGCATCAAGGCCTGAGTCCTCCCGCCCTCTTGGAGGAGCAGCTCAGAAGCCATCGCGGCCCAAGAGGGGCAGGCCCGGCGAGAGTGGGGTCGCCAGGCCACGCAGGGCTGTGGCAGGGGTTTTGGCTTTGCTCGGAGTGACATGGAGGTCTACACGCCTCATCACATTCACAGACGGTCACAGACAGTGACCGACACACACACACACACACACACACACACACACACAGGATCACAGCTACACAGACACAGTTACCCATCGCCACAGTCAGACGGCAAGTCACAGCCACACACTGTCACCCACGGTCACACGCTCAGTGTTACAGCTGCACAGACTCACCTGCAGCCTTACATGCATTCATCTGGCGAGGGACACACAAAGACATGCTCCCGCCCAGCTACACAGATACAGACACCCCCCAGGAGGGCGGGGTTCGCCGTCTCACCTCGTGCCAGGCGTCTAGCAGCATGACGTCATACTTGTCCAGGTCCTCTTGGCCGAAGAACACCACTTCCATGAGGACCAGGTGGTCATGCTGGCTGGAGCACTCAAAGAGCCGCGGCTGCAAGCCGGACACTTCCTCGGGGAGGCTGGCCAGCGTGGGCACAGGCTGTGAGGGGCACGGCCTGGGCCGAGCTGGCCTTCAGCACAGGGGGGCACCCACCCGGGGGGCTGGCCCTCCTCGGAGCCCGCCCGCCCTGCTCCTCTCTGGGCCTCCTGTCCCAGTCTGTCAGCGGGGTGAGCAGAGGGGGTGATTTGTCTAGCTCCGGCCAGCTGTGGCCCACGCTGTGCCAGGAAGGTTCCCAGGAGTGGGCGCCAGAAAGAGACGCTGGCTTCGCCGGGTGGCCGAGCCGGAGCCCTGCTGTCCTTGGCGGAGAGGAGCCCCTGGCCCCGCCCCTGGCTGGGATCAGCCTCAGGCCCAAGGCGCTAGGAGGGAAGTTAGGCTGAGAGGGGGGGGGACAGTGCTACTTAGGAGCTCAGGAGACTTGGGGGAGCGAGGTGCATAAACCCTGCAGGCCATACAAAGGGCCCAGGATTCAGCTCCCTCCTCTCTGATACACATCCTGTGCCCTTACACACCACGCATGTACACTGTCCTTGCACACCACACACACACACACACACACACACACACACACACACACACACACCCCCACCCTCCTGAGGACTGTGTGGGGTTGGGGAATGGCCTCCGCCAGGGGTCCAAGACTGGGACCATGCAGGGCACACCTTCAGCCAGTAGAGGGCACCCCTGCCCTGCTCGCCCTGCATCTTCCTGATGCAAGTTGCCCAGGGCTGGGGAGAGGAGCTTGAGGAGTTTGTGCTCTTGGGGACCCCCCCCCCCCACCCCCCGCCGGGGGCGGGAGCCAAGAGTCCCCAGTTCTAGTCCCTTCGTGAGTCCGCCCTCTTTGGGCCTCAGATTCATCCTCTGCGTAAGAACCACCCCCTCCCCACCCTGTCACCTCTTGTTGCTGGGGTAGGGGGCCCGGCCGCCCAGGGCCTCCCAGAAGTGGGGAGACTCCTGCCCCTCCAGCACCGTCTCCCTGCCCTCGTCATTCTCAGAGAGGACAGTGACTGCCTTCTGCGCCATCGCACGCTGGTCCCCGCTGCAGCCCTGCCAGGCAGATAGTTGGGTCAGGCCCTGCAGGGGAGGGGTCTCCCCGCCAGCCCCACGGCCGCCCACTCCCAGGGGCCCGCGTCCCAGGACGCCTAGGCTGACGGGAGGGCCCTGCCTGCCCAACCTGGCCTCTGCCTCCCCAGCCGATCAGGACCACAGGGGCTGGGACCTGGCCTCTGCCTCCCCAGCCGATCAAGCCTATCAGGACCACAGGGGCTGGGACCTCCTCTGGGTCCAGAGCACGGGCTGGGGACCCCAGACTTGGGGATCATTTATGGATTAGGAGGCTGAAGGTGAGAGAAAATTCTGGCAAAGGCCTCCTCCTTTTCCCAGGAGACGTGAGAAGGGGTAGGCCAGGCCCAGGCGGGAGGGAGGGGAGGCAGCCTGGGCCTCGCCCAGCTCTGACCTGTGTAGCCCCAGGCCCTCTGTCACTTTATAACTTCCCCCGGGTTCCAGAGGGGACGCCTGCTCCCCACCCCCTCCGGGCCCATCTAAGGTTGGACGGAAGTCTGCATCCCCCGTGGAGTGGCCCCATCCCTGCCTGGCACCGCTGCCCGGGGCCGGAGTGGCCAGTGTGGGTGGTACCTTCCCAAACCAGACGTAGCAGATGCTGGCGGTGTCCAGCAAGAAGATGTCGCTGGAGTTGAGGGCGGAGGCCCGGGGGGGCACCTCCGTGGTCCGGGTGTTGTAGTTGTCGGTGCCTTGCACATGGAACAGCCTGGTGGCGGGTGCTGGCCGCCCCTTCACGCTGGGCCTGCTGCTGTCCTGCAGGAGGGCCGGGCATCAGCGGGGCAAGGGCTCCCAGGGGCTGCCTCCCCCCACCCCGGACCCAGCGCTGGGGACAAACTGCCTGGGGGCCCAGGGATCCTTTTCTTGAAGCCACCACTGTTTTTCTGGACCCTCTGGGTGTGGAGTGTGAGTAGTTCATTGTCTCTAGGGTAGAGCCAGGCCTTACCATTTAAAAAAAAAAATATATATATATATATACATATATATATATTATTGATTTTTCACAGAGAGAAAAGAAGAGGGATAGAGAGCTAGAAACATCGATGAGAGAGATACATCGACCAGTTGCCTCCTGCACACCCCCCACTGGGGACGTGCCCGCAACCAAGGTACATGCCCTTGACCGGAATCGAACCTGGGGCCTTTCAGTCCGCAGACCGACACTCTACCACTGAGCCAAGCCGGTTTCGGCAAACCAGGCCTTTCTAAATGGATCCCTCACCCCATCTCCAAGGAGTCAGGGCATAAAGTGGAAGGCAGAAAGTGGGCACAGCTTCACCCTCCCGCCCCCCCCCCCCCCGCCCCCTGCGCCCCCGTGTGACCCCAGGCAAGGTCCTGGCTTTCCATTAAACTTCCTCCTCTGTGCTCCTGCCTTGTGGCTGGCTCTGAGGACGGGGGAGGAGGAACTGGGGGGAGGAGGGTGGGTGAGAAACTTAGGCAGGGATCTCCCTCGGAGCTCCTGGGCCTTGGACAGGCACCAAGAAACCAGAGTGGGGGCGGGGGCCAGCGGGCCCTGGCTGAGAGGCGATAGCAGGTATGTATAAGGGTCACCGGCCCAGGGAGGAGCCACGAGGCTGCGGCCACAGCAGCAAAGGGGGGTCCTACCTGGAAGATCACCATCTGGCCCTGGAAGATGGCATAGAAGTGGGGGGGCTCGTGGCCCATAGTCACGTGCGCTTGCACCAGGGCTCCATGGTACATGAGGTCCAGCTCCTCGGCGTTGCTCTTCAGGGCCGCTACCTCCTGTGTGGTGGCCTGGGGGCTCTGCACACAGGGGCGGGGGTGGGGTGGGGGTGGGGGTGGGGGGTGAGGGCCTGGAGCAGTTCTTACATCCCATTCTCAGATCTTCAGCTCTGAGGCTGGGAGGTGCCTGCCAACCCTTCCTCCCGTTCCCCCCCCCCCCCCCCCCGGGCCTGCGCACCTGCCACAGGTACAGGATGTACTGGATGTGACCCATCCTCTGGTACGTGTAGAGGACAAGGTAGCAGCTGCCTGCACAGAACTGTCCGTGGAGCTTGGGGTCCACGGGCTGCCTGCCTAGGTCCTGGATGCCCCACACCTGGGGAACAGGGACCAACGGGCACAGGTGGCTTCTCCCCCCTCCCCCCCAGCTCACCTGGTGCCCAGCCAGGAAGCTCTCAGCCTCGTCTGTGCAGGGAAGGGGCTTGCTCCCAGCTCGGCACCCACGCCATGCTCTGTGCTGGGCTTGTGCAAGGATCTGCAGCTGACCCTCCCTTCTGGGGGGGCCCCCGGGACCTCCCACACTTGTGCTGGGCTGTTCTCAGCCAGGACTCTGAGTCGGCATGTGGCGCCTGGGACAGACAAGTGGTGGGGACTCCAGAGGCCGCCAAGGCCGACCTGCCCCCTGCCCCACACCACCCCCAGGCGGACCCCCTCAGCCACAGCACGGGTGAGGGGTGAGGTCCTGGCAGAACTGCTCGCTGCTCAGGCCAGGGCAGCGGGAGCTGGGCAGGGGCAAGGCGTTAGGGCCCTGGGAGAAACTCCCCTTTTTCAAGGGTCCCTGGACCACACAGAGCCCTGCAAAGCCTGCCGTGAATTCACTTCCTCACACTTCACAGCGTGATTTCCTGTTCCTGTGGGTAGTGGGCGGGGCTCTGGAACCAGGCAAACCTGGCCAAATCCCAGGCAGCCTCTGTGAGCTTCAGGGTTCCCACCTGGAGGCGGGGCCAACAGCGCCTGGGCATCCTGTGCCCTCACAGAGCTCACAGCTGCCACCGGGGGAGGTTCCTCCGGCCAGAGCACCCAGAATCCTGCCTCTTGCCTGCCAGGTATGTGACTGTGTGTTGGTTGGGGGTGTGGGGCTATGACTGATCATGTGACTGTGTCCCTGGGTTGGTGTGTCCCTGTGGGCTCATGGTTAGTATGTGACCAATCGTGTGTGATGTAGAATTGGTGCGATCGATTCTTGCCCTTGTGCGCTGGGTTGCGATTAAGTGCAATTACAAGGTGTATGTGTGTCTGTATTATCATAGGTATGGCTGTCATACATGTGACAAAAGGGCACAAGTGTCTGAGGGTTACTCTGAGCCATATCTGTGTATGATGGGTGAGGCATGATATGAATATGCTGTCGGTGTGTGTGTGTGTGTGTGTGTGTGTGTGTATGCATGTGTGCCCACGTGCCCGAGTGTCCCTTTGTGTGTGTAGATGTGTATTTGGGAGCAGCGGGGTCGCTTTAAGCAGCCATGCTGTTCACCTGAAGACAAAGCCCACCCCCTGCAGTGTGCCCATTTCCGCCCCTGTCCTCACAGCCCCCAAGCCAGCGCCCCTCACCTCCACCTTCCCAGAGCCATCGTCCACCATCCTGAGTTGGGCGGCTAGCTCAGGTTGGCTGTGCAGTTGGACCACGTCCAGCTTTACCTGATTCAGTTTACCTGGGGGTGGGGCACAGGTTACAGGCGCCTGCCGCGCTGTCCAGGCCCCTCACCGGCCTCCACCGGACCTACCCATCCTTCAAGAGGCTCCTCCGGCCACGCCCCCTCACCCATCCCGCCCTACAGCCCCGCCCCATCTCCCACCCCGCCCACAAGCCACGCCCATAAACCACGACCTCACCCATCCCGCCCACAGACCACGCCCCCTCACCATGTCTCCAAAAAGGCTCTGGGTAAAACCCTTAAGCCCCGCCCCAAGCCCCGCCCTAAACCCCGCCCCTCCCACTCACGGATCAGTTCCAGGTTCTTGTTCTTGGGCTCCGCAGACCAGGTCCGGAAGAGCTGCTTGAAGGCCGCAGACTCCTCGCCCTGGTGCAGCACCTCCACGTTGGTGTAGGTGGGGTACCCCTTGGCCTGGAGGAAGTTCTGGGGCGGGAGGAGCCAGGAGACATCCATGTCCGAGGGCCCCTGCTGCCCGCCTGCGCTCCACCCGTGGGGACCTGCCGCTCAGGTCCTGAGCAGCAGTCATTAACCGAGCTCATGACCCGCTTTTCGGAGTTGACTCTGCCGCTAGCGACTTCTCCGAGGTCTCTGAGCACACACAGGGTCCCTTAGATCTGGTCTCAGGATGGCCCCGCCATGAGCCTGACCTCCCTCCTCCAAAAGGAGTGGAGGGTGGGGTGGGGCGCCCAGTGCCCTGGGCTCCTCAGACCTCAAGGTCAGGCGGGCCACATAGTCCTCTGACACATGGTTTCTTGGGTGCTAACTGCTCCCCACCCCCACCCCTTCGACATCGGGGCTCCCAGGGCAGACCACATGCCTCCAGTCTCCCAGAGAGGGCCCTGTGCCCCCCTCAGACCACTGGGCAGAGCTGTTTCTCCTCCCTCAGACAGGGAGGTTTGTCTCCGGGCCTAGCTCCACACAGGGCCATGTCCTCCATCAGACAGGTCATGGGTGTCTCCCGGCTCAGACTGCGGGGAAGGGCTGCCTGCCCCCCAGGACCCAGGGCAGCGCTCTGTCCCTCGGAGACAGGCCCCACAGCCTCACCTGAGCCTGGCTGAAGGAAATGATCTTCTCCGGTTGGGTGCACCTGCGTCCCTGCCACACGTAGATCTTACAGCCCCCGTGGTCCAGGACGTAGCACTCCTGGGAGCAAGAGCGGGGCTGGTCAGTGGGTGGTCCAGGCTGGGTAGAGGGGACGGTGGGGTAGGCGGGGACAGAGAGGGTGACTAGGGGGGGCTAGGCCTGCCTCACCTCCTCATTCAGTAGGTCTTGGGTCAGTAGGCAGGTCGCCAACTCCTGGATCACCAGGCCCTTATCCTTCTGGTAGACACTGGAGGGCAGGCATCCAGATGTGCTCAGCCTCCAGCTCAGCCTGGCTGCATACTAGCCATATTCAGCCCCCCTCCCCCCCTCCCCTGTCCCCCAGGCACATGCATGGAGGCTGGGGCCCAGCAGTGGAGCCTTAGGCAACTACCTGGCTTCTTCAGGGCCTCAGTCACCCTGCCTGTACAATGGGTTTCTCTAAGGCAGCTGTGCAGGTTTGGATAGAGTACAGATTTGGATAGATTTGGCCCGAGGGCCCCCATGGCCTGCCCTAGAAGCCCATGAGCCTTTTCCGGAGGGCTTTCTGGGACCCTGTGCTGTTGCCATAATGGCGGGCACGCAGGCCTAGCCTGTCCCACCCGCCCTGCCCACTCCCCACGGTCTGCTCACTAGTAGAGGTGGACCCGGGCCTTCTGCAGCTGGTTGATACTTCTGCTGGGAATGGCAGGGTACACGCTAGCCACTCTGTGGCCCAGCACAGCTTCCATGATCTCCATGAGGCCGGAGGCTTTGAACTCATCATCCACCACGCCAATCTGTGCGCGACCAGCACGCTCCCTGTCCTGAAGGCTGCAGGTCAGGGTCAGGGCCTGCGGGAGAGAGAGGACCCGGCAGTCAGGGCTTCCCCAGCATGCCCCTTACCCCTCCGCCAGCCTCCCGGGGCCTCCCTGTCACCGCTCTACCCCCAGAGGCTGGGGGAGGGTGTCCCCTTCTTCTGGCACCCAGAGGTACCACTCATCAGTGCAGGGCCTGCACCAGGGCAGACCACATGAGAGCCAGGCCGGAGAATGGACCGCTGGAGGACCACCCCTCTCCCCACCCCCTGCACCCCTTTGTTCCGGGGTAGACACTGACCCGTGCCCTCTCGGAAACGCTGCTCTTAGGCCCGTTCCACTGGATCATCACCTTGCCCAGGTCCAGCAGGAAGATGTCGTCCTTATTAAAGCTGTCCCAGGAGAACTCCACCTGCCAGAGCCAGGAGGGTGGGGCGGGGCGGGAGGCGGGGCGTCAGGCCTCCAGCACCCGAGGGGAGGGGTTCCCAGGCCCGGCCCTACCTAGCTCGGGTGTGTCACTTGTGTACATGGAAGCCGAGTGCAATTGTGTGCATGTATGACCATGGCACGACTACTGCGGTGTGCAGGCATACATCTGTGCAAGCATATGGCACCCTGAGGGCCACTCCGTGGCTGTGTGCATCCCTAGACACGGGTGGCTGCAGGGAAGGCTGCATTTCACAGGGTGGACATGACCATGACGCTTCCACGCAATGCATGCCTGTCGCTGTATATGCACACATGTATACAATTGGAGCGTGCATGTTTACCCATGTGTGTGTATGCACTTGTACATATGTGGGGAACACGAAATAGGAACCAGTGTGTGGGCTCATGGGTGACAGGGTCTGTGTGGGGGACAGTGTGTCATCTGTGGGGAAGCATGGTTATCATCCAGAGAGCAGTTATTCCAGGATAACAGGCAAAGACTGGGGCTGCATGGTGTCCACTGGGTCTGTGGGGGACAGTGGGTGGGCCTGTGTGGGGCTGTCTCTGAGTCACAGGGCTGCCACATGCCATGTAGACATTGACGTGTACAGCTCAGATTCATGCACATCATAGGCCTCCCGAAGGTTCATTGCCCCAGATTCCTGTCAATGGCAGTAAAATGTCTTGTTGTACAAAAATCAGTATTTCCCATTCGTGTTCAGACATTTGGACATAAGGGCGCTCAACGGACTAGAGTTGGCCCCGGAGGTAGCAGTGGGAGACAGTGTGTGTGCCTACGGGTGACAGTGGCAATGTGTATGAGAGCGTGGGGCTGCACACCCCCACCCCAAACCATGCTTATTCCCCTTGTACTGCTTAAAAGGACCTTCCAGGTGCACCCTCTAGTCTGCCTCTCCCGCCCCTCTCCCCCGCCAGCTTCTTACTATGGCCCCGAGAGGATGAAGGAACAGAGCGTCCCAGGAGCCATGGCAGGGGCGGGGCCTAAAACCTGGCTCTGCCTTCTCTCTCCTCATTTAAGATAGGCCTTAGCACTTTGTCCGTTACATACACGTCTGATCACTATGCTGTGCACCTGAGACTAATACAATATGTGCATCCACTGTGAATGAAAAATAAATTTAGAGAAAAGATAACTCACCTGGGAATGAGGACAGCCTGCGGCCCCCCTTCCCTACCTCCGGCACCCTCTGCTTCGGTACACGAAGTCTGAGCTGACCCAGAAGCCCAGTGGCATCGCTGGCGTCCTCACCTCCGTGGCTGACACGTGCTTCCTCCCTCTGATGCGCAGCAGGCGCTGGATGTTGTACATGTTGGTCTCCACGTGCTTGAGGGCGGAGGCCAGGCCTCCCTTCCGGTAGCTGAGGAGGGAATGGGGTCCATGTAAGACCATGCACTGCCATGTGCAGGAGTGAATACAGACAGGAGCACACACATGCACACAAGTGGGGACACACGTGTGCTTAATACATGTGCGCAAGTAGATACGACCATGTGTGCAAGCACGTGGCTACATGTGGTGCAACAGTGTGTATATGTTTATCCATGTGCTAACGTGGATGCATGCATGCCTATATACATGTATATTTGTGGGGACATAATGTGTATCTATTCATCCATGTGACTACAGATGTGAGTGTGTGGAATTCGGGCAACAACATATATGTATGTAGGTGGACACTTCATATAAATGGAATTATATAACACATGATATATGAATGACCACATTTTACTTAGGTATTGATGAGTGTGTGTGGGTATGCCCATCTGCAGGTGGACATATTTAGAAGTGGCATGTTTCCTGCATGTGTAAGTACACATGTGTGTAATGTGTTTATATATACACTAGATGCATGTATTAGGTTCAACTGTATAAAACAGAGATGATCGAATATTGGCCATTTCCTATGGTTCAGCCTAATATATTGCAACTATTAATTCAATACATATTTACAGCAACAGACATGTTTGTACTGGGCACAGTAACACAGAAGCAAACTCAGGACATGGGTGTCCACCCCTGGGTGTGCACCAAAGAGAAATGAGGAACACGCGTGCGCACCAAAACTTGTACACAATCACGGGTGTTGGCTGAACTCACATGACCCCCGGGCGGAAGTAGCTGCAGAAACAGTCGGACTCGTGGCCCTGCACCTCGCGGTGCTGCACGATGGCGCTCCCCAGCATCTCCTGGAGGTCCTGCACGAAGTTGCCCGCCGCGCCCTCCGCCTCTATGTCCGCCTTCTTCCCGATCCAGTAGTGCAGGTCCTTGGGCGTCCCCTGGGTGGCCCTCAGGCCCTGGGGGACCTAGGGCCCAGGAGTTTGTGGGTGGGGAGGGAGCTGAGGTTCCAGGGTTGGGGAGGGGCATGAGTGAACACTGAGGTCAAGGCCCAAGATGTGCCAAGGGCCTTGGGGAGTGGAGGGAGGGGGCGGGGGACCGAGAATGGGGAGGAGAGCGCCAAGAGGCCTCCCAGGTAGCAGCCCTTGCGGCAGCAGGCCTCTTCCCAGGGCGGAGCTTACTCTGCACCAACCGACTCCTCACCGGGGCCATGCCACCCCCTCCAACACACTCCCCAGTCCCCCGGTGCTCACGTGGAGGACGACGTAGCAGTGTTCCTCGAAGAAGTTCCCATAAGCCCCCTCGGGCACGGGCACCAACTTCAGGTCCTGGAGAGGAAGGTGCCTAGTGACAACTCAGGAGACCCTCCCCACCTTCACATACACCACACACACACACACACACACACACACACACACACACACACACACACGGCCCTCTGGGTGGGCGGGACTCTGAGTTGAGGCCCAGAGGAGCCTGGTCCCGGAGATCACACCCATTCTGCGGCACAATGCTGGCCGGCCGGGCCCTCACCTTAAGGATCCAGATTTGGAGGTCCCTGTGGCTCTCGATCTCTGGGAGGCTCTCGGTGTTCATCCTAGGCCAGATGGGAACGAGGAAGGAAACCAGAGCCAGAGTCCTCAGACCCTGGTCTCCAGCAAGGACTCGCCCTGCCTACAGCTCCTCGAAGCACCTTCCTCATAGCCTTCACCTGCCGGGCCTTAGGAGGGCCCTCTATACCACAAACGCCCGAGAGCAAGGACAGTGACTGCAGACGCCCTCAGAGGCTTGGCAAACAGGGACGTGGTTTGTCATCTGTGGTTGTGCTCCTGAGACAGGACTGAGCTCTGTGGGCAGGGATGGGCTTTGGACATAGGGAGTTATATATAAACACCCCATTTGCAAACAGACGGAGTTAGAAATAGGCTATGCAGACAGACAGCCAGCCAGAGGATCTGCAGAGGACAGGGATAGGCTATGCAGACAGGTCACGGCTTTGCTAGTGAGAACAGAGTCTGGGGCAGGGGCAGGCTCTTAATGAGACTGAATCGTATAGACACCGACATGCTCCGCACACAGGGACGGGGCTGCAACTGGGCAGAGGCTCTGCGGACCATTGGGAACGGGCCAGGCAAAGGGACAGGGCGCCCGCAGAGAGGGAGAGGCGATGCGGACAGAGGAAGGCTCTGCACACAAGCACAGGCTCTGCAAACACGGACAACGGCTTCCTCAGGAGGAAGAACAGGAGGCAAGAGGCACAGGTTCTCCCAACGACAATGAGGCCTGCGGCCAGGGACCGTCCTGGGAAATGCATTCAGGCTGCCAACAAGCAGAGACTGTGGGTGCCGAAAAGGACTCTGCAAACAGCCACAGGGTCTGCAGGTCCGGGGAGCTTTGCAGCCTGTGGTTGGGGACAAACCTTCAAGACAGGGGGGCATGGACTCTGCGGATATGGACAGGGAGGTGGAGCGCTATGGTCTGCAAACCGGCACCGCACTTTCGGTCAGAGAAACGCTGCCCAGACAGAAGCACGCGCTTGAGTCCAAGGCCCATTGGGCTTGGCCAGGCTCTGCGGGGTGGAGGATGGGGGTGAAGGGGGCGGGGGGGGGGGGGGGGATGCAGACTGGAAGCCAGCCTCCAGGGAGATGGGAGGGGCCTGGGCAAACATTCATGAACTGGACAATGAGATCCAGGCTCTGAAAAAAGACCCAGACACACAGGCCTCCGGAGACAGGCCGTGCAGATAGGGAGAGGCTGGCTAAGCCCACACAGGCTCTGCAAACAGACGGGCTCTGTGTTGGGGAAAGTTCCTTCAGAGACGGGGCTTGCTGAAAGCAGCCGGCAGGGAAGTGAGCTTTGTGATCAAGCACAGATGCCGCAGACACGGGCTAGTTCTCCCAGCACGGCGGGGCTCAGTAGAGAGGGACAGGCTTTCTAGAAAGGGGTGGGGTCTGGAGACCGGCTCTGCGAACAGGGACGCGTGGGATCAGGAGTGAAGGGTGCAGGCAGGCACAGGCTCTGCAGAAAGCCGCGGTGCTCCCGAGGGACCGTGACCCTGACCCTGATAAGCTCTTCATCGGAAATAGGTCCTGCAAGCAGGGGCCGTTTCTATCCAGGGAGACACAGGCAGCGGCCTTGGCAAACGCCACAGACAGGACCAAAAGGGCTCAGGTTCTGGGGACAGAACCAGGCCCTGAAGTAGAGACAGACCGCAAAGACGGACATTGTCTAGACACAGACACTCACTGCAGAGGAGACAGGTGCTTCCGACAGGGACGCAGGCAGCGCGTTGCCAACAGGACGTGCCTTTAGGCAGAAAGGCGTGACCCAGACACGGACCCCAGACAAGCTCTGTGCACGGGGCAGGCCACACACACAGAGCCGCTTCTGCAACCACAAAGCCAGGCTTGTGCCCAGGGAGACAGGGGCATGCTAAGGAGACCGAGGTTCTGAAAACAAGGCTCTGAAAATAGGCTGGAGACAGACACAGCCTCCGCGGACAGGACGAACATTCTGCAAACTCAGGACAGACAGGCGGCAGCGGCGGGCGCAGGCTTCGCAGACGGGAGCCGGCTAGGCAAAGCAGGCCCAGACGCTCTTAACCCTGAAAACAGAGCTGAAGGCACAGACTCTGCAAACGGCCGCCGGAGTGTGTGCCCTGCGGCTCCGGGGGAGAAAAGCACGGAACGAGAGGTACCTGGGGAAGAACGGGGCTCTGGATCCTGTGATGTCTCTGCAGGTGGCTCTCAACTACCCCAGGCTCCCGGCACTGCTCTTCCCGAAGCCCCCGTGCGAGGTTTGCTCATTCCTCCATCCGTGGGAGCTCTTCCCGCCTCTAACCTAAATCCTGCCGCCGGCAACTTATCTTCTTCCTGCCGCTCTGCTCACCGGACCCAGAAGCCGCTCCTCTCTGACCTTCTCATCCGATGGCCCTGGCTGAACTCACGTCCCCGCCCAGCGCCACCGGGTCTTATCAGCGGGAGGGGACACCCTTGGCCCCGGTGACCCTGCGTGACTGGGGGAAGCGGCCGGAGCAGAGATACAGAGTTGCAGAAGCGGAGGCATGGCTTGGCAGGTGCAACGAAGCCAGCCCCGAGGGCAGGGCGCAGGCCCGGGGGAGCTGGCAGTACCCTGGGGAACACCCAGCCTCTCAGAGGGGGCCAAGGGGGGCCCTGGGAGGGGAGGGGGAGAGTAGGAGGGGGAGGGGAGAAAGGAGAAGGAAGGAGGGAGAGGGGCGAAAGCAGGTGTGCTTGAAGCCTGGGACCCCTTGGCACACGCTCTGGAGACCCCATAGGCTGGCAGTAGGGATTCCGGAGGCCAGGGGCTTGTCTTGTTGACTGCCTGCTCCCAGCTTGCGGTTGGATGAATGAAACCTGTTGCCTGGGGCTGCCCCGAGGGGAAGCGGGTGCAGAAGGAAGGTCACCGTGAGGACTAACGGCACCAGGACTGCTGTTGTGGCCGATGGCCTGTGCACGAGTGGCCGGCAGACACGGTGACTGTGGAAAGGGGGTCTCAAGCCACAGAACACGGGATGGCAGACACAGGGACATTCAGAGGCGAAGGGGCAGAGGCAGCGACCAGCGACCTGGACCAGGGCACAAGCAGGCCGTGTGCAGAGCACAGGCACCAGCTCCAAGCTGTGGGCCTTTTGAGAGGGAAACGGCGACAGGGAGAGAGACAGACAGGAAGACGGGCTGGCCTGGGCACCGTGGGCATCACGTGGGACAGGGAAGCCAAACTGGTGGCCAGCACGTTGGGACTGGGCTGGTTTCACTGGGTGGGGACAGCATCATGCCTGCGGGGCTGGGAGGGTGCCCCAGTATCCAGTTCCAGCCTGGGGGGCCAAACTCCCATTTGGTACCTACCACCTGTACTTCCAGCGGGGCTCTGGGGGTGGAGGAAGGGATGCTCAAAGGATGGGGGTCCCCTTTTTCCCTCAGGTGGTCCTTTTCTCCATCAGGGGTCCCTGCCCGCACCCACATATATCCCTCTCCCCCCTAAGGCTCTCCCTTCCAACACCTCCCCTGAGCGGGGGACCCTGCCTATGTCCTCTGCCTAGACTGGAAGCCCCCCGCCCCCTTTTCCCTGGAGGCTGGCCCCCTCCACCCACGGCCTCTTTTCTCTCCCAGATGCCCGGTTCCTCCTGGGGTACCCCTTATCCCCCTCTGCCACCCCCAGTGCCCCTCCTCCTCCCATGTCCCCTCTACCCACAAGGCACCCTCCCTCCCCTGCTCTCTCTCCCCTGGCTCCCTACTCTCCCCTGGGCTCCCCTCCCACCCAGGGGCTCCCTTCTCCAAAACCCTTCCTTCCCCAGCGCCCCCTTTCCTGGCACCCCCTTTCCCAGCCACCCACTGTCGCCTCTGGTGCCCCTTTTTCTCCTAAGATACCTGTGAAAGGAAGGGGAAAGGGTGCTGCCTGCTGGAGGGAAGGAGGGCCAGGCCTGGGTCCCCAGATATCTAGATTCTGTGGGTGACCGAGAGACCCCCCCCCCCTCCCACCCACGTACAACGGCTACTGTCCTCCCTGCCAGTCACTCCGGCCACGGTCTCCCCGCCCCGACCAGCGTTCTTACGCGCTGGGCTCCTCGCCGCCTCCCGGTTCTGCCAGCCCCTTGGCCACCCTGAGCCTGTGCCCCCACACCAGACACCCCCCATCCAACCACCCACTCCCGTTCTCCCAAGCCCCCCCGGCCCAGCCGTGCCCCGTGCCCCCTCCCTGCCGGGCCTACCTACCTGCTGGGAACTCCTGGCAGCTTCGCCCTGCCTGTGGGCAGTGCTGGGCCTGGCACGGGGCCAGGCTCTGCCCACCGCCCCCCCCCCCCCCCCCTCCGCGGAAACTCAATCCCTGCTTCCGCCCTGCAGGACACACCCCATCTCTTGGGCTGGGGGCTGGGCACTCACACTTGGTCAATCGGTGAGTCAGTCAACCAATATCGGCCCAGCTCTCTGAGAGCCCACCCTGCCTGGAGGCCCGGGCCAGGCCACTCCAGGCCCCCGGCGCTGGAGGCCAGAGAGCAGGGAGCGGAGGCCTGCGCTGGGCCAAGATGTGCATGTGCAACACACCGCGACGTCCCTCCTGAGAGCCCAGGAGGGCTCCTGACCCCTGGCCCGGAGGCCAGGCCACCCCAGCAAATTTTAGGAGGCAGCAGGACCAAGGCTGGAGGGATGGTAGTGTGTGTCTGTGGGGGGGTGGGGGGGGTGGATTCTGGCTCTGTGAGGCCCAGGTCCCTTCAGGAGGTCAGGGGCAGTGGCAGGACTCTCTGTAATATCTCTGCTGTCCTCCCTCCCCCGCGGTGGGCTCCACGCCCGGCACAGCCCTCCCAGGAAGCCCTGATATTCATCGTGGGAGAGGCTGGTTTGCCCTGATGCCATCGCTCCCACATCCTGGGCTATCCTTTCTTTCCTTCCTGATTGGGCGGAGGGGAGGGGGGCCGGGGACATGACCCCCTTGGTCCCACTGACCTCTTCCCGCCCGGGTCCCCCGGGGCCCACCCACCCCTCGCCAGGCGGGTCCTGAGGGCGCTCGCCCGCTACTTTGTTCCTTCCTGGCTGATCTTCCCAGGCCCGGCCGCTGAGGTTAACCTTGGCAAAGCGGCAGTGCGGGTCGGCATGGGCCGGGCGGGCTCCCAGGCCATGCTCTCCAGGCCGGGCCCCGGCCCCAGGCCCCGGCCGGTCTGATCCCCAGGGTTCTCTGAAGCCGGGCAGGTGCACACCCTGCAGATCTGGACCCCTCGTGCAGCTTGCAGCGCGGACAGGATGTGGGGAGGGGAGGAGGACGCCTGACTCCGGTCCTCCATGCCGCGCCCCGGCCCCAAGCCCTTGAGGAGAGCAGCCTTGGGCCCGCGTGGGCCCCCCGCCGTGCCTGCGGGCTGCGGAGGGGCAGTGACAGGGGCACCGGGCTCTCACAGCCTGGAGAGCGGCTCCCAGAGGTTCGCTGTGGGGACCTCCAGGGCCCCAGGTGGAGCTGAGCCCATGGGGCCTCCACTCCGAGGGCGAGTCCTCGGTCCCGAGAACAGTGCTAGGTCCCCTGCAAGGAGAAGGCGCGGCTGCCCTGCGTGCCTGTGCCGGGGGCTGCGTGGCCCAGCTCAGCTGTGCACCCACCCCCTCCAGACACGGCTCCGGCAGGAGGGGCTCAGTCCCGCTCCTGGGGGCAGTGCGACCCGGTGCTCCAAGGTGAAGGGCAGGTGTCCACTCTGCTCCCCGCCTCAGAGGAAAGGCAGGGAGCTGCCAGTCAAGTGGGGCTCTTGTCAGGACGCTCCCTACCCCCACGTCTGCCCCGGGAAAGCTTCTTTGACCTACCTGGGTGTCCGCCTGGAACGGCTGGGGCTGTGTGTGTGTGTGTGTGTGTGTGTGGTAGTTTCCTTTTTCTCTGCCCAGACGGTTGGGGTTAAGTGATCAGGGTACTTGAGGGACCTGCAGTTTTGAGAGCCCTCAGGTGGTTCCAATGGGCAGCTAAGCGCCGAGAATTGCTGTCACGGAAGTTTGGGGTAGAAAACTCTGGAGCCCACAGCTTCCTCCAGAGGGTCCCCTGAGCTAGCCTCGGGGATTAGGCTTTCGGCCACGCTAGTTTGGTGGCTCCGAGCCCTGACTTGCCTGCTGACCCACGGGATGGCCTCCAGGCCACGCCCTCCAGGCCCAGCGCTCTCTGAAGTCCCCGCAGGTGCAGATCCTGCAGATCTGGACCCTCATGCAGCATGCAGGGCGGGCGGGGTAGGGGGCAGGGGACCCCTGACTCAATGCCTGTTAAAACGCCCTGGCCACAGCCTATTCCTTGGTCCTGCAACATACACCGGTGGTGAGTGCTCAGACAAAGAAACACACAAATCAGGAGGTGAAATCTCAGGATGCCCAAGTCCCAAGTAGCTTCACTGGCAGCCACGGTTGCCCACCATCTGTCTGTCTGCTTGCAAGGCAAAGGTGAGAAGCCGTTGGGGGTGCGGGCAATGCCAGAGAGGGAGGGGAGAGGCGGCGGAGAGGGCCAGGGACACAGCCAGAGCCCAGGACCAGGGGAGGAAACTGGGGTGATCTCTCTGGCAGGGCAGCGGTGGAGGGCGCCTTGGGGCACAGCACATGCTGGCTGTGGGGGGGGGGGTTGGCTTTGTCTCTGGGTGACTATTATGTTCCCTGTGCTGTTTGGGATGAGTCACTTGCCTGGCAGAACCCTGTATCCCTGTGACAGACAGAACCTGGGAATCCCAGCATCTCAGCCAGGGTGCCCCAGGGCTATGGGTTTAGGCACACAAGGTGCCTGTGGCTCTCATGGGGTGGGATGGGTTGGGGGCTGCATTTGGAAAAGGGCTGGCATCCTTGTGGGGGGATGCTGAGCCAGGCTGCTTCTGACAGCAGGGGGCCTACTCTCGGGCAGAACACGTTGCTCGCTCCCCTCGTGGTCCGGGGCTCCTATCCTCCAGGAGACCCAAGGCGCTGGCATAGGCTGGGCAGAGGGTAGAGAATCAAGAATGGAGTGACGACAGGCGCTACCTGTAGAGAAGCAGTCCATCCACAAGAGGGCGCGGTTTCACGTGTTTATTTTTGGCAGGCAGGCAGGAAATCATCGCAAACCTCTTGACTAACAAGGCTCACCCCTGACACGTGCACATTCCACATGTAGTATTCCCCGAGTAGCGCTGGATTGCTCCTCACATTCAAATGCCCGACAGAAACCCATGGCCACCCAGACACCAGCATCTCCACTACCTGGGCAGGGGCGGGGGGGAGGCAGGGTGCTGGTCTGGGAGACGCTCCCTGGAGAACGGAGCAGGAACAGACACCATCAAGTTGCAGTACCACAGGGACAGGGGCAGCCAGCGGGCCTCGCCCAGGCCACTAATGGCGAGCGCTTCGAGCTGTCCATGCCTCCCTGCGTGCCGCTGTCCGTCCCAGCACCGTGAGCAGCAGAGGCACAGACGTCACGAGTGTTTGACCACGGGGCTGTGTGGCTCTGGGTTTTATCAGAAAGCCATCCTTATCCTTACGAGGCAGGGTTGCTGTAACACGTTGCCAGGCTGTAGACTCACAGATTTCTTTTTCTTCTTTTTTTTTATGTACCCAAAGTTCCAATGCTGCCACCGTGACCCGTCAGTGTCACGAGGGCGTCGCCTGTCATCTCCCAAGTCGTCTCATCGAAATGGCACCGTCAAAAAGAGCTTCCTCACCACCGACTATCCGCCATGATGGGTGGTGTCCTTTCCCGGGATTCAAACGCACAGCTGACAAACAGCGGATGGGAAAAACCACGGACCAACACGCAGGACCGCAGAGCGATGGCAGACAGAGCGGCAACAGCCTCGGACGTGCCTGGGCACCTCCTCTCGAGGCCCCGGGCAGCGACAGGGCATCCGAGGGGCCACAGATCCCCACCTAAGGTACCCAGGCCCAGACCCTAGCGGAAAAACAATACTTGTCCACAAGTCTGTGTTTTGGCCTGGTACAGAGGAATCATGGGAACTCAGGAGGTCAGGTTCCTCTTGTGGCTAAAGAGTTAGGGATCTTTTGGTACCGTGGGAAGTATATGGCACGGAGAAATAGCGAATCGGTTTCAATTCAGTTCTTAAAGCCCACGATTGAATGAAAGGTAATCATCAAAAACAATACCCGTATTTACCTTAGAAAACATAGACCCCACACATTCATCTCATTTCTTGGCCTTACATTTAGAAATCTATTGCTTCATTTGCAGGTAGATGATTAAAAATATATATATATATAGATATATAGATACTTTATTTTGATTTTATGTACATAAAGCGGAATCAAGGATTCAAATAAAAAAAACGGGACTCTGGAGTGTGGTCCGATAAGGTGCACAGAACCCAGAACCCGCGGAGGGCGGACTGGGCCTCCCGAGCATTTCTGTGTCCGCGTGGCAGGAGCGGGCTCCACCCCCGGCCCCTCCGCCCTGGGCCAGAGCATGGCACGCTTGGTTCCAGGAACCACTGGGCCAAGTGTCTCCACTCCACCTGGCACTACTTCTAGGTTCTAATCCCCTGGAATATTCTAGAATTTGTCCTCCCTGTCTCCCCCCCCACCCCCCCGCAAACAAGAACCTTGTGATGCCCTACAACGGAGGGGCGCAGGGGAGGGTCTAAGGCTCTCCGCAGGACCGCGTTCTGTGTGGGTTCTGACACAGGGCAGACGCCGGACCGAAACATTCAAGAAGACATTTAAGGCAGCGGGTTCGTGTAACGGGAGTTTCCCCAGTCAAGGTGCCTGGCACGGGCAGCTCTGCCACGCCCCTGCCGCCGTCTGTGGCCACGCCCGGCGAGGGGGCGTTCCTGTGTGAGCTGGCATGTGGGCTCCTGGGTTCGGAATATTCAGGATGTGGGGGGGACCTGGTGACGCCTGAACACTTAACTTACGAAAGCCGGGCAGTCCACAGACCCAGGTGCTGTCGGGAGGACGCGATTGGCAGCTGGCTTCCCCATGTTGTGAATGGCAGCCAAAAAGAAATTAGACTCTGACACCCCATTTCCAGTCTTGTTGGAACTCCGGCGGAGGCCCCACCCACAGGGAGGAGGACTAAGGCAGCGGTGCTGGTGAGCGAGGGGGTTCTTCGGGAATGACCTGTCAGAGCCGGACGTGCTAGGCTCGCTGTCACACAAGGAACATGGCACCGCTTAAAGCGTCTCCCCGGGCGAGACGGCGGAGGGGGCCCCGGCCCCGGGAAGGGGCCCTCCTCTCCCGGACTCAGGACAATGAGCCCCACGTCTGTTCAGGCTTCCCCACCCCCCGGCTCAGAGACAGGCTGTGCTTCGGAAGAGAAGACCACGAGATGGCCTTGGGGCCACATCAGGTGGTGGATGGCTGAGGCCACGGGTTCTCCGGAGAGAGAACAGGCGGCCAATCACGGCATCGGGTGTTGAATGAGCACCGCCTTGGGTGGTGTGCTGGCCCTCTCTGCGCCCTTCTGAATACCCGTGGCCGTGGCCGTGGCCGGGGGCAGGGGGCCCAGCCCGCCACGGGGTGGGACACCGGCTCCTAACCCTGTGGAGTGCGCAGCGTAGCAGGGAGCGGGCTCTGAGCAGAGGCACAGTGGCAAAGAACAGTGGAACAGCCGCTGGTCAATTCCATTTGGTGGCAGCGCGGTAGCAGCAAAGAACATTCCCCATCAGCTCCGTGGGTATCCAGCTTTTGGGAAGGAAAGATTTAAAAACATCAATACACAGATTTCCTCTTCTTTCTTAGATGCAAGGGTCTGAGATTTCGGGGAACTGCTCTACCCCCAAACAACACACACACACACAGAACACAAAGCACATACGAGTATGGCAGTCGTGTGAAAGCAGGAGTGACACGATGCCCCCTTTTCAAGGGGAAAATGTGACCTCCCAAGACCCATCTGTCACCATCCGAAACCATCCTCACATAAAACCATCGGCTGCTCCCCCAAGTGTGGGGCCGCACGATGGCAGACCCGTCCCCCACGGGGTCAGCCACGCACAGAGACGCGCACGCGGTCACACAAGCTCCCACCAGGCGCCTGGTGCTGCCGCGTGCCACCTGCTGGGAGACAGCCTCCCGGACTCACTCTCAGACCCTGCCTCCTCCCCCCTCACCCCCCTAGTTTCTAGAAAATTGTCCTCTTTATCTTGATAGAGAATCTGAGATAATAAAAGACTAAAAGATGTCTGGAAATATGCTGTATAGAAAAATTAACTCTCGGCGTAAAATAACATCCGGAAAAGGCACTTCATCCCGGAGGAAGGAGATTCTGGTCAGCTGCTCCGAGCTGGGGTAGGAGGAGGCAGGCTGTCTGCAGGGGGGGGAAGGGAAGACAGTTGAAAGGAAGTCTGAGAGATATCAAGCCTTTTTTTTTCTTCTTTTTTTCTTCTTCTCCTCCTCCTTTTTTTTCTTCCCTTTTTGGTATGTTTTAAGAAAAGCAAATCCAGTAAAATGCACGTCCCTTTATGAAATTCGTTAAAAGAGTTTCGCTTGTAAAATAGTTTTGTCTTCTGTTTCTAAAAAATAAAGCAGGTAGGTCTGGCCACGTTCACCCCGTGGCCTGGAGCGCGGCGGGTCCTCACTTCGGCTCCTGGGGAGCGGAGTCCGGGCGGGTCCCCAGGGCCCGGGTCCGAGTGCAGCGGCAGGGGCGGCGGCCGGCGGCCGGGGCTACCTATTGCAGAGCCTGTGCAGCACGCTGTACACGTCGTCCTCCCGGCTCAGGCCCTCGAAGAACGGGATGAGGTCCAGCAGCTCCGTGTCCGTCATGTCATCGAACCAGGACTGCACCGGCACCTGGAAGACAGGACGCGGGAGGAGGGCAGCAGGCCTGCGGGAGGGCGGCGGCTCCCAGCCTGACCGGGGGCCTGCTTTCTTACGAACAGAACATTCTCTTCGGTAAGGAGGCCGGGCATCGAGCCATCACCACCACTGTCACCTTTTTTTCTTTTTAAACATATTTAATTAATTAATGAATTTATTTTTAAAATATACTTTTTTATTGATTTTTTACAGAGAGGAAGAGAGAGGGATAGAGAGTTAGAAACATCGATGAGAGAGAATCATCGACCAGCTGCCTCTTGCACACCTCTTACTGGGGATGTGCTTGCAACCAATGTACATGCCCTTGACCGGAATCGAACCTGGGACCTTTCAGTCCACAGGTCGATGCTCTATCCACTGAGCCAAACTGGTTTTGGCTAAACGTATTTTATTTTATTTTATTTTTTTACAGAGATAGAGAGTTAGATGAGAGAGAAACATCCATCAGTTGCTTCCTGCACACCTCCCACTGGGGATGTGCCCGCAACCAAAGTACATGCCCTTGACCGGAATCGAACCTGGGACCTTTCAGTCCGCAGGCCGACGCTCTATCCACTGAGCCAAACTAGTTAGGGCACTACCATCGCTTTGTCTGTTCCCCCGCCCAACCCAAAGCAACCTGGTAGGGGCAGTGGCTCAGGAAGGCGGGTCCTGGGGACCCAGCTTGCATGCCTTTGCCTGTTTTGTTTCCCTGCTGCAGAGGGGGTGGCCGGAGCGCAGGACACGTAAGAACTGGCCTTGCTACTTGCTGCTCTTTCCATCAAGCCAACGCCTTGCACCTCAGAGCTCAGTGTGGACAATGTTGGTGCCATGATCACACAGAATGATTTCCAGTAATTTCAAAACGAAGTGTTGTCTGCACATCTCTCCCCCAAACCCTAAAAGGTATCAAATTGTCTTACTTTTAGCAATGACATTAGTACTGCTCTTTTGAAATTATTAGGGATATACTAGAAAATAAATAAAATATTAATGATGTGGGTATCTTTACAGATCAAGAGTTTTAGCCTAAAACAGAGAAAAATACAGAAACCAAAGAAGGAAATGAAGTAAAAACACTGGGAAAAACCCAGGTGAATTTATGATTTAGTTTGCACTTCAAAAAATATGTGTATGTTAGCTCTGTCCAGTAGAAAGAACTAGAAGCAAAGGACATTCCAGTAACAATGAGAACTGCCCCCTTTGCACACCCCCTCCCCCCCAGTGTGGTCTCCAAATACCCTCTCCACTGACAGGAACCCGGCTCCAGAGAAAAATGGCTGATTTCAGGGCTGAAGGAAGAAATGGATAAGAGGATTCCGGAACATCCTGTTGTACCAGAGAGTAGGAAGCTATCGAAGACTAATTGCTACTTGAAGGGGTGTCTGCCAGCCAAAGCGGAATGCTTAAGCAAACAGAAGAATGATAAATGGATTAAACTGTAACAATAAAAAAGTCCACGAGTTCACGATGGCACCACCGCCAACAGAATGTCCTTGGCTGCCTTTGGAAGTTGCTAGAGCTCCACCTCATTGTTCTGAAATTGTAGACGTAAAGACAAAGAACCAAGATGTTAGCCTGCCTTCCCTAGTCAAACATTCAACCTGAACTTTAGGGTACGGAAGCCGTCAATAAGGGCAAGTGTAATAAAAATAAAAATAAAATTAGAATCCCAGCCAACGAATGCAGAAAGGATGATGAAGTGTTTTGCAATTCCTGATGAAGCAGTGGGTGTAGACCAGTGGTTAGCAAACTCATTAGTCAACAGAGCCAAATATCAACAGGACAACGATTGAAATGTCTTTGGAGAGCCACATTTTTTAAACTTAGATTTCTTCTAACGCCACTTCTTCAAAATAGACTCGCCCAGGCCGTGGTATTTTGTGGAAGAGCCACACTCAAGGGGCCAAAGAGCCGCATGTGGCTCGAGAGCCACAGTTTGAGGACCACGGGTGTAGGCCATGATCAATGGCTGCTTATATTTTTAGGACAAAAGATTGGGGGGGAGGAAAATTTTAAAATGGACGAATCTGGCAAACACCACCTGAATCCAAAGATCAATTTAAAATCTTTAAAAGTGGGACAACCTGAGATCCTGTCTCCTGAGGTGATACCCCAAAGGCACACAATACCGCCTATGACATATTCTTGGGGGGGAAAAGGAAAACCGAACCTGAGTTTAATTAAGAAGTAGTGATCTAACTTTGTGTTAAAGAAAATATACTGCCCGGCTGGCGTGGCTCAGTGGTTGAGCACTGACTTACGAACCAAGAGGCCACGGTTTGATTCCTGGTCAGCGTACATGCCTGGGTTGCTTGCAGCTCGATCCCCAGTGTGGGGTGTGCAGGAGGCAGCCGGTCAATGATTCTCTCTCATCATTGATGCTTCTCTCTCTCTCTCTCTCTCTCTCTCTCTCTCTCTCTCTCTCTCTCCCCATCTCCCTTCCTCTCTGAAATCATTAAAAATATATTAAGAAAGAAAAGATACTGGCTGCAAAAACATATCAACCCACCACCGTGAGGCTGCAATCAGACAAATCCAGAACGTAGGAAATTTCTACGAGACCAGTAGCCAAAATTTCCTCAACAAACAAAAGGCATGAAGACGGTGAGGGGGGAGGGGAAGACGTGTCGTTAAGGTTATGCAAGAAGTAAGAGACCTACTAAGCAAACGTCCCGTTTGGATTCTGAGTCAAACCAAACCTAAGAAAGCATTTCGAGGGAACTGGGAGTCCATGGATGCGGTCTGGACGCGAGGTGGGAGAAACTGTTCGTTGTGTCAGATGCGATCACGGAATCGTGATTATATTAAAAAGCCGCCCCTCTCTGTTAAGAGACCTAAAATGAATTATGTTGAATGTGACTGACTCATTACAATGAGCATGTTTAAATATAACGAGTTGATTAAAAGGATGATTACACCCTAACTGAATCTGGTCTGAACTCATTTTTACATGATCAGCGGAGCAGCAAAGTTCTGCTGAGCCTGAGAGGCCGGGCTGACCTCTCCTCTGTGGCCATGCGGGGCCTAGGAGGCATCTTGTTCTGAGTCGTGCTGCACCCAGGGGGTCTGCAGGGGAGCTGCCAGCTCCAGGGAGTTTTCGGTAGGACATGCTCCCATTGTACACGTGTCACACATCGCTGCGAGGCAGGAAAGCCTGGCAGCCTGGGGAGACCTTATGACGGTGTTTTATTCATTCCTGTTCAGGAACTACTTCTGCTGAAGATGTCACCAGGGCCTCCTGAGTCTACGGGGGCCCTAAGTCCTAGGCAGCAGCCAGCTCCAGGAGGTTCGTGACAGACAGGGCCATTCTGGGGAACTGTCCCAAAGATGCTAAGACGCAGGCCCACTGAGCACTGATGCACCGTCAGCACCGAGGGCAGTGCTCTGCATGTATTGCCACAATGACTCCTCCAATAATCCTATGAGGTCCGCATTCCTGCCGGAGGTTAAGTCACCGGGTCAATGTCAGGCAGTGGCTAAGTGGCAGCGTTGGGATTTCACCGCCGAAAAGGCCAAGAGACCTTGTATAGGTGCTGGACGGTACGGCCGGGCAAGCTGTGGTTGAGCATCGACCTCTGAACCAGGAGGTCACGGTTCGATTCCGGTCAGGGCAGATGGCCAGGTTGCGGGCTCGATCAATAAAAAAAATACATAAGAAAGAAAAAGAAGACAGAGCTCCGATGGAGCCACTTACTGCGTTCTCAGGGTGGAAGATGTACGAGGCCGGAGAATTGTCCACGATGATCACTTTGCTCAGCTCCCGTCCCAGGCGGCTCAGGTCCTTCACGTAGTTCCCTCGGTGGAAAACGCAGGATTCTCTGAAGAGCCGGGCCCGGAACACCCCCCAGCGGTCCAGCAGGTCGGCCACGGGGTCTGCGTACTGGAAGGCAGGCGTCGCAATGAAGGCTGGCGCCCGAGAGCCCAGGAACCCTGACCCACCGCAGCGAGACGCAGTCTGCTTTCCTCAAAAGGGAGGAACGCCAGCGGAAGTTTCAGGATTCTGGTTATATTTCCTCTGCACGTGTAAGACACCCTGGGTTCTTCCGCTTCCCTCACTTCCCTTACCCAACCCGTCCGGAGTTCTTGTCCATCTCCCTGCCCCTCTGCTACAGGGGCCCGGCAGAAAGTAACCGCGGCTGGCGGTGCTGGGAAGGCTGGCAGGGAAGGGCCGCAGCCCGAGGGCAGAGCAGCCGCCAGCAGGGCTGCAGGGCCACAGGCGGCAGCTTTGATGCCATGACCAGCCTCTCTTCAGGGACCTCGTGAGGGAGGCCGAGCCCAGGAGCAGCTGTACCTCCTGCTGACAGGGGGGTGAGCGCTTGGGGCACTGCAGCTTTCCACGTGGCAAAGATGATGACCGTCCTCACCATCGCTGACGCTGGTCATGGCATGCATCTTTCAACTGCGTGTCCAGGCCTAGGGCCTCAGGCCTTGGAGATGGGCTTGGGCAGTGGTCGGCAAACGCATTAGTCAACAGAGCCAAATACCAACAGGACAACGATTAAAATTTCTTTTGAGAGCCACATTTTGAACTTTTCCTAACGCTTCTTCTTCAAAATAGACTCGCCCAGGCCGTGGTATTTTGTGCAAGAGCCACACTCCAAAGGCCAAAGAGCCGCATGTGGCTTGCGGCGAGCCATAGTCTGCTGACCAGTAGGCCTGGGGAAGATAAGCTTTCTGAGGCCTGGGACAGCATCTCTAGCTCTCTGCTATCGCCCAGGGCCTACTACAGTGCTGGGCACACAGTAGGTACTACGTAAATACTTGCTGGGGGACTGGGTGAGTGGAGGAAACGAAGATGAGGATGCAGGCGCTGAAGGGCTCTGCCAGGCGGCTCAGGGTTCCTGTTGGCCCCGGGCGATGGGCCAGGAGGTCACGGCACCAATGGAGCTGGCTGGGAGCTGGGTCCAGAGCCAAGCACTGGGGAGCGCCCACCTGCCAGCACAGCTTGGGCTGGTATCAGGGAGGAAAGAGGCTGGAAGGCTGGGCCCGGCTGGAGCAGCAGCGGGAGGAGGTGGAGAGACAGATGGAGGGACAGGTGGGAGCCGTCCAGGAAAAAGAGACGGAACAAGGATGTGGATGTGGGTGCTGGGGGCAGTGCCAAGGAGGAGGAGCACTTTCAGTTTTGCCAAAGAAAAAGCAGCCCGCAGCCCACCGTCACCGGTCACCGGTGCAAGCTTCCTGTTGGTTGTTTCTCTGGTGTCACTTGGGGCCCCTCCGCACCCAGGGCCCTGGCAGGAGAGCCTGTACTACAGTCAGACTCGGTATCGTTCCTCGAAAAGGGTGCATGTGGGGGAAGATTACGTCTTCCCGAGACCGCATACTCGGTTTAGCCCACAAGAGTAAGGAGTGGGGCCTGCCTGTCTGGCCCACAAGCACAGGCACCTCAGCGCACCAGCTGATGGGTAGTCTAAACCATCTCAGGGTCCTGTGAACAGTGGGAGAGGGCAAAGAAAGCACTGTTCGCTCAGAGCCAATGTAGACGCTGAGTCAGAGGTTCACACCCAGCTACAGGGTCCAAACAGGTGGACTACTTTATCCTCATGACAAATACGGTAACAATGACGCCAGAGCACGTGCCCCCGGACAGCGCCCAGTGGAGCACACGGACACAGCAGGTACCCGTGAGTCCTTCAGGATATGAATCAAGCCCTTCACGTGCCTTCCTTTGATCCACCCCACGGGGCAGATTAAAATGATCCCGGACGAGTAGAAACAGAGGCGAGCGGCGAAGTAACTTGCCGGAGGTCACGGTCCTCATGAGCGCATTCAGAACGCTCCCTGGGCCCGGGTACGAGGGTCAGAGGCTGGCACCGACCTCTCCCCTAGACCCGTGCAACTCACCGGAGGGCACAGCGGCCTGAGCCCCTAGCAGGTGGTTGCCAGCCAACAGGTGAGATGCAGACACCCTTCCTGGCTACTTGGGACACATTTGTGACTTCCTGTTCTGTGGACCACCAGCTGCAGGCGGCTGCGCGCAGCAACTTCACGGAGCATTTGCTCTGAGTGCTCCCTGTCACCATGGAAACCCGGAAGCCTTTCAGGCTGGCACTGTGCCCAGAGCCTGCATCCATCCCATCTGGGGTGGGAATGTGTCACCATGGAAACAGCTTCCCCCACGCTGCCGCAGGGCTGTGTGGCAGACAGGGGTAGGGGCGGAGGGGCGGGGAGAGCGGGCTGGGGCCGGACGCACCTTGGCCAGGCTGGCAGTGAACAGCACGCACTCGAAGAGCTGGCCCATCCTCTGGAGGAACTCGTCCACGTGCGGCCGCTTCAGCACGTACACCTGCAACGGCAGGAAGCCGAGGGCGGCGTTAGAACGGGCACCGGGCATGGCCCGGGTCTGAGCGCCAGTGCAGGGAGGGCTCCTAGGGTGAAGGATGAGCAGGATGAAGACCCAGACCTTACCAGGGGCTGGTGCTCTGGGGCGGCACGTCACGCCAGACGCACGCGCAGACTGGCCTCCGGGTCTGAGTCTGGTGACAAAGTGTCCCCCTGCGCCCTCCACTCCCCCCCCCCCCCCCTAAGAGAGAAAGGAGGGCTGAGCAGGGACCTGAGGGCCTGGGATTTTCAGACCCAGGGGATGGGAGGGCCAGGCCCTGTTTGCGAGAAACGAGTCATTCGTGTCCCTGTGTTTCTGGGCACACGCTCGGGGTGAGGCGGCGTGTGGGCCCAGGCCACGGTGAGGGGCGCCTTTGGAGGTCCAGGCCTGGCCCGGCAGGGCCTCCGGGGGAACCCCTCCCTCGCTGGGAAGCCCCCGGAGGAGGTGCCTTCCTTGTGGGCGTGAGCCGGCACTGTGGACTCCACGAAGGCCCAGCGCCTGGGTGTGGAACAGAAATGAACGGTTCGGGGGACGTGAAACAGCCGAATCCCAGGCCCCACACACAGGCCATCAGGAGGGGCCGCCCAGCTGAGGGGCAAAGCGCTTGCTTTCTAGAGGGTCGGAGCCTTGTGCTCCGGACAGGGGAGCCCGAACAAATCTGGGGAAACGGGGAGATGGTCAGGAAGGCAACGCTGGTGAGCAGAGACAGAGGCGGAAGGAGGCGGGAAGAAGTCATTAAAACCTGAATAAATTCCATTCGAAATCAGCCACGTCCCTAAAATAAATCAGACGTGTTAAAATCCAGTTCGGCCTGTGTTCACGGAGCCTCGGCGCTGTGCTCTGCCCGAAGCCGTTCCAAAGAGGAGGGCCACCCAGGCCTGGCCCTTTGAGGGCTCACAGCCCAGAGCAGACCCGCACAAACATGTACCAACATACGCACGCGCAGCCGGAGGGACAGCACAGGCGTACATTGAGCACCATCGGTTGCCCTCTGAAGGGGAGGGAATCATAGACGGTAATGCGTGGCCTGGACCTTGACGGATGAAGAGGAGTTCGCCAGGCCAGCAAGGAGAAGCGAGCTCCCCAGCAGAGGAAACCGAGGTTAAGCATGAGACCTGGACCGGAAACACGTGGGGTGCCAGAGAACGGCAGGTGCGACCAGCCCTCCAGCGACAACCGTCGAAGACAGGAGATGGGGGCTAGGAGAAGTGGCCGAAGACGAAGTGTGAGAGCCAGGTGGGAGCGAGTATGCGGGCCCTGAATTCCGGCAGATGGACGGGGTTGGACATCCTACAGAGGAGGGACAGCAGGGAGACAGGGAGCTCTGCACCACACAGGAATTACTTAAAGCAACAACAACAACAACAACACATATTTTTATTGTTTTCAGAGAGGAAGAGAGGGGGAGATAGACACATCCACGATGAGAGGGAATCATTGATCATCTGCCTCCTGCACGCCCCCTACTGGGGATGGAGCTCACAGACCCGGGAATATCCCCCGACTGGGAATGGAACCATGACCCCCTGGTTCATAGGTTGATGCTCAACCACTGAGCCACCTTGGCTGGGGCACACAGACAATCTACAGAGCCAGGACTTGGTGGGAAGATTCGCGGCCGACCGAAAGAGGAAAGCGAGCATGGGTCTGTGGCCGAGGGTGCGCTGAGGGGCCTGCGGGGCTGGGAGGCCGGGTGGGGGCTGAGGGCGGGCCCAGCGGCTGCGGCAGCTCCAGGCGCGCTCTGCCCAGGAGCCTCTTGGTGCAGGGATGGCGTGGCCCGGGGTCCTCGGTGTCCCCGGGAAGGCTGCCTGGGAAGTAAGCTTCGACACCGGCCCAGGGCAGGAGGCTGCTCTGGGAACTCTGGTGTTGGCGCCTCCGGCAGAGAGGAGGGTCCGGGGCCCGGATGCCGGCGTCCAGGCCCGCGTCCCCGTGCAAGTAACCGAGAATAGGCCCATCGGGACCTGCACAGCCTATCCTGGATTACTTGAACGAGGCCACGGCCTCGCCAGGGCTCTGGTCCTCCTTTCGGCGCCTGTGGCTCCATTCCCTCAGGACGGAGTGTGTTTGAACCCCGCGCCGGCGCCCTGGGGGTCTCAGAACGGTCTGCAGGGGGGCTGGGGGAGCCGGGCTGGCTCCTTCTAGAAGGGTCTGGCCCTCGCAGACCAGGCCCCGAGGGTCACGCTCGCTCATAGTCACGAGGTATGGATGTCTCTCCTCATTCTTGCCGTGCCAGTGGGCAGCCTCGCCTCCGGCTCATTACTTTGTAACATGAGCCAAGATAGCAAGTGCAGCAGCCTTAACTGCCTCCCTCTCAGAGGCCAAGTTAATTCAGTGGATGCCGTGGCAAATGTTAAATGCCCCAGGGCCTGCCGTTTAGGCTCCTCGGATGGCTTTTAAAAGCACGGAGTGTGGAGATGCTAGGGACAACGCCGCCTTTTCCAGGCTTTTCCAGGGGCGGCTTCCTGGCAGGGCCCTCCTGGCAGGCAGGAGAGGGAATGAGGGTGAGGGGAAGAGTCCCATTTTCATTCTTTATGCTGCATGCCCTCGAGGCAACGCTTTCTCTGGCTGAGCCTCCGTGTCCCCATCTGGACATGAGCAGCGGCTGATTCCTAGGGCCTTGGCAGTTCCGACACCCTCCCCTCAAGGACCAGAGGCTACCGGCATTGCTAAGGAGACACATCCTGTTATGGGTCAAGGAGAGGGGGGGGGGGCGGGGAGAGAGAAGGGGGGGTAAGGAGGGAGAGATCGCTTCCTGGGATGTGAACTATCAGGCCAGAGACTCCCACTTTAGGACCGCGGGGTTGACAGGAAGACAGATGGTCAGATCCCCCCTGTGGGAACCCCCCCCCCCCCCCAGAGCCTCTGCAGCCTTCAAAGCTAACTTTTCCTACAATGTTTCCAAGATGTTCATAAATGAAGCTACTCCCGGTTCATGCAGATAAGGAGAGAAACAATCAGGACAAAGATGCAAGCCAATGGACTGGGCTCTGGATGCAACGCCTCCCGCGGATCCCAAGCTCACACCCTCCGCCCCCTCTCTCTGAGTCGGGTTTTGGCTGGAGATTCACCGGAGAACAAGGTCAGGCTGGAGCGGCCGGCATGGGGAACGGACGAATCCACCCTAAGTGGCCCCTGTGTGGCCTTGTCCTGCCGCCTGCTAGGGGAGTAGCCGAAAGCAATTACCCGGGGAAGTTAATTAGACCCTCAGGCGAGGCGAGCTCGGGGCACGGAAACTTCTAAATGTCTGCATCAAGTCAAAGAACGACTTGAACTTGCAGCCGCATCTAATATTTATAATCTCCCTTACACACTCAGGGTACGGCACCTTTACGAGAGAAAAGAAGAAGAGCAGGAAACCACTGTATCTACTTGACCAAGCTCGCTTCCTTCTGACTCGGTAATGAGATTATTCCTGAAACGGGAAGTTAGGAGAAGGTCCAGAGGAAATGTAATGACTCAAACACGCTCACTGAAACTCTGATTTTAAGCTGTGATTTCTTACCTGATGTATCGTCCCATCGATTTCCACCGGAACAATAAAGTCAGCGTTACTAATAGGCTAGAGAGAAAGGAGACCATCGTTAATACGCCTCAGAGGGGGACACGAAACGGGAAATTTTAGCGAGAAAAGCGCTTGCCTGGACCAATGTGTTTACTATTGGGAAAAACAGGTCAGGAGGATGTTGGAGCGTGCCGGGTTCCTTAAAGTAAGCACAAGCAGGGAAGCGTGTTATTATTATTATTATTATTATTATTTTTTCCAGAATATCGTTACCTTTTCAGCATCTCGGTCCAACTTCATCACCTGCCTTTGCCTCAACCACAAAGGGGTGTGGGGGGTTGGGGAGCAGCCTGGCTAGGGGATGGGGCTCTGGTCTAAAGTCCGGATAATAGGGAACCACGGTTGGCCACCAGGGGGCAACGATGAGAGCCCAATGGTCTCGAGGACAGGGCTACTTCGGGGGCAATAATGAATCCTGGGCCCACAAGTGCCAGCTGCCTAGTGACGGGCAGGAGATGCGCAGCCCATGTGCGCGAAGCAGGGCCACGGACGTGTGTGGGTGGAGTTCGAGGCCACGCAGCACGGCCTTGGGCAGGCTCTCTCTGGACCCCAGCTCCTCCTCTCCTCCACAGCTCCGGTGCCGAGTGCCCATGGCTGCATCCAGAGCACCGGGGACGGCAGGCCACCCTCACCTGCTCTGGTCTAAGTCCCACTCACAAACTGCGGCTATTTCAGGGAAGGCTGCCAACAGTAACGCCATTTAACATTCAACTGTGATTCTTCAGCAGCCACACTGTTCCTACCGAGGGACTCACAAAGAATCCTACATGGAAATCCACAAATCAGGTGGAAAACGACTCCCAGGAATAGGCCCAGGACAATTATCAGGGGGCAAAACTCTTGGGACCAGCAGGAGAGCCAGGGAGGGAGGGAAAGAGGGAGGGAGAAGGGGCGGGTGGTCCCTGGGCAGGGGTTTGGGTGCAGAATCTCTGGTCAGACTCTGACCTGGGGTCTGCCTGGACGCCCGTCGCTGTACACATTCTCCTTTGCTACGGAAACGGGAGAAATGTGGAGAACACAACCATTCCTAAGCACGCTGCAGACCACCTGAGGCGTGAGGTGACAGTTGACTCACTGCTACGGCTGGGAGGCCACGGACGCGGTCGCCACTGAAATCATTTCGCGCTGAAACTGGTTTGGCTCAGTGGTAGAGCGTTGGTCTGCGGACTGAAAGGTCCCGGGTTCGATTCCGGTCAAGGGCATGTACCTTGGTTGCGGGCACATCCCCGGTAGGGGGTGTGCAAGAGGCAGCTGGTCGATGTTTCTCTCTCATCGACGTTTCTAGCTCTCTATCTCTCTCCCTTTCTCTCTGTAAAATATCAATAAAATATATATTTAAAAAAAATCATTTTGCTACTAAAATACGGAATCATGCTAAAAAGCAAAACGGGGCCCAGGGGAGAAACTCTCACAAGGCATTCGATGGTGAAATCATATTCCACAGAGCGTACTGAGAGAGGAAAAAAATCCCCCAGCTCAGAGAAGGCACCCGCCCTTGACCCCAACACGTGATGGTGTGGAGGCGGCCATGGCTGCCAAGGTCGGGGCGCACAGGCTTATGTGTTCTACATGGTGAAGGCGAGAGGCTCACAGCTTGTCAGCTCTCAAAGGGCTCTGAAATGCCCAGAGTGTTAAAAAAAACCACCACACAGTAAAGACGATTCTGTTGCAAATGTAGGCAGGACAGGCCAGAAGGAATGATTAGATGCTGTCCACATTCAGCGGTCTAGGAAAGCCCTGTGAGCAGGCCCCGGAGACCCCAAGGGCTGTGAGGCCCCACCTGTGGAGCCAGGAGCCCTCAGCAAGCTGGGGGTTGGCGGTCTGGCCCGTGTTGCCTACATTCCCAGAGTTTTTTTGGGGTGGGAGGCAGCTGTCTATGCTGTGATGGCGACCGACCCCTACCCTAAAGGGCGTCCCTTTCTCCGGAGGGACCTGGAAAAAGTTCTGAGCGACTTGTTCGTGGGGGCGGGGACGAAGGCTGCCAGTGCCTTCCAGGGCTGAGCTGGGCCACAGGCCACGGCAGCCCTTGGTTCAATCCTGGGGGCCGGGGGGCCTCGAGGCTGTGGGTGGTACCACCTGGCCCAGTGGCCAGCCGGCCACATGTCAGTGCCAAAGGCGAGCGTGCCTCTCCTCTCCTCTCCCAAAGGACTCAAAAGGTGAGCACCTGGCCCTGACCTAAAGGAAGGCCTCTGTGTGTGTGTGTGTGTGTGTGTGTGTGTGTGTGTATGATTGATTTTTTTTTTACAGAGAGGAAGGGAGAGGGATAGAGTTAGAAACATTGATGAGAGAGAAACATCCATCAGCTGCCTCCTGCACACCCCCTACTGGGGATGTGCCCGCAACCAAGGTACATGCCCTTGACCGGAATAGAACCTGGGACCTTTCAGTCCGTAGCCCGACGCTCTATCCACTGAGCCAAACTGGTTAGGGCTGCAGACAGATTTGATGGCTCTTCCGCTTCCCACACACCATCAAGGAATGCCTGTTTCACGTGAGACACACACCCCATCATGGGTGGAGCCTTCATGTGAAGTGGGGGCGTCTTGGGATGCGCTCCATAGAGGACCGTGGTCTAACTGGCCAGCAATGACAGAAATACCCCAAGGCAAACAGGACCAGGACCCTAGCCACCGCTTCTCCCCCAGCACACCAATCCCCTATTGCCAAACCTTTTCATCATTGGCCTCTTTGAAATAATGTAGTCCTTAAAAAAGAAAAAAGAAAAAAAAAAGGAAAATGGTTAATTAGCTCAATAGTGTAATTACAGCTGCTCCCGGATGGAGTTCCTCTGGCAATTTTAAGTTTTGCTCTTACTCTGATGGGGACCTGGGGAGTGAGGGAGCTGATAAGATGTAGACTACCTGCCAGGCCGGTGTGGCTCAATGGTTGAGCATTGGCCTTTGAACCAGGATTCAATTTATATGCCTGGATTGCAGGCTCAATCCCCAATGTGGGGAGTGCAGGAGGCAGCCGATTAATGATTCTCTCTCATCATTGATGTTTCTATCTCTCTCTCCCTCTCCTTTCCTCTCTGAAATCAATAAAAAATATACATATATATTTAAAAATTATAGACTATTTGATGCTCACCCTGATACCACAGAAGCCTCGAGCCCATCCAGGGAAAAGTCATGCAGGTGAGGCTTCTCAAATCCCTAGCAACCTCTTGTGATGAAAATGGCCAAGCTACTGATAAATGTAGCTGCACTCTGGAAGTCATCTCAGTGCTGGACATCTTTCAAACATGGGTCTGGGAAAACTTCCAGGAGAGCAGGTTGCCCGGACCGTGCCCCCACCCTTGCCCCCGCCCCTCCTGGTAACACATATGGCCCTCTTGTTACCCTGACAAACACTCAGCAGTGTCCTGGGCATCGGTGCACCACCTGCCTTGTGCCTCCCAAGAAGCACTTCTGAGGGTTAAAGTGCTGAAAGTCCAATCTCACACATAGGAATGGGCCTCAGGGATCCTGGCAGCCCAGCATCCTCTGCCTCCTCCCCCCCCCCCCACGCCAACCCAATGATGTTTTTATTTATTTATTTTATTGATTATGGTATCACATAATTGTCCTCATCCCCCCATTTCCATCCCAAACCCCTCCCCACGTATGCCCCTCCCCCTGTTGTCCGTGACCACTGGTTAGGCTTATATGCATGCACACAAATCCTTTGGCTGATCTCTCCCCCTTCCCCCCACTGTCCCCTACCTTCCCTCTGAGGTCTGACAGTCTGATTGATGCTTCCCTGTCTCCAGGTCTGTTTTTGTTCATCGGTTTATGTTGTTCACTATTTCCCTTAGATGCGTGAGATCATGTGATACAAGCAATACACTAGTAAGAACCGAAACTGAGACAAGCCATAATGGTTATGCTGAGAGGCAAAGGAATCAGTCTGTAGTGAGTTTCATTCTGGGCCAACAGTTCTTTTCCAATGATGTTAATATTCAACACCCCCAGTTACTGTTCCCCTGAGTTAATAAGCAACTGTTCTTGGGATTTCTTTGTGAACATGACATCACACACTGACCACCATACGTGTGGTCTTTATGGTGACTCACCTTGAACGAGCTGTGCACCAACGTTTCATCTAAGTCAATGACCACACATTTCTTCCCGTAGTCAAGCACCGTCACCTCGGGGAGGAGGTATTTAGCTGGTGGCTAAAGAAAAAAAAATATATATTATTACCCTGATATAAAAGACACACCCATGCTCTTATTACTGTATTGTACTATGTTAATGAGGTTAAAAAGGAAACCAAACATTTATTTTAAATTCTTTATTGTTTAAAGTATGACAACAGTCTCCTTTTCCCTCCATGGACCTCTCCCTGGCTGCCTCCAGCCCCCAGCACATGCCCTCACACTCCCCGCCCCCCCACTGTCTGTGTCCATTGGTTATGCTCCTATGTATGCCTAGAGGTCCTTTGGTTGATCTCTTATCCCCTCACCATCTGCCTTCCCTCATAGGTTGGACGGTCTGTTTGATGCATCTATGACTCTGGTTCTATCTATTTTTGTTCATTAAATTCCACAAATGAGTGAGATCATGTGGTATTTATCTTTCTCTGACTGGCTCATTTCACTCAGCATAATGCTCTCCAGTCCCTTTTTTTACGGCAGCGTAGTATTCCATTGTGTAGCTGTACTACAGTTGTTGTTGTTTTTCACATGTTAATTTTCTGAAACCAAACATCTAGGTGCTTGGTCTAGTGCATCATGGAATTTTGTAGTTTGCCACTCAAGTTTTACCAAATTCTGTGCCATTTCTGAATGGTCATTATGAGGGCCGAGACTTGGGGACCAGATAAAACGTGGGTTTGACGATCAGCTCTGTCTCTTTCCAGGCTGTTAAGCTGGGATGATTATACTTATCATGAAAAGTTGTGGTTATCTGCTCTAATTGCGGTAAATGCCGGCATTCTGCCTGGCACGTATATAATGGTTATTGTTATTGTTAAAATGGGCCACACAGAAATGAATGTTTAATTATAACAGCGACTCTAACGATACAGCTCATTTCCCCGGATCACATTATGCTTGAGATTCACTACGGTACGTAAGTATGTTTCTGAGCCGTAGTGGAACCACAGCATTTTAAATTTATTTTTCAGTCACTGAAATGTTCATAAACTTGAAGGGAAACTATAGACCCGCCAGCAAATTGCAACCCAAAGCGCCCTCCAGTCACAGGAAACAGAAATAAAGCGGGTCCAGATTCAGCGCCCTGCCCAGCGCCGGCCCCGCTGTGTGTCCCAGGAGTGAAGGTGGCATTTTTACCTCTGCTTTAACCCACCTGCAGCGTGTCGGCCGGAAAATCTATTTATATGACTTTGCGGTAGCTGACTCTAACCTTGTGATAAAAAGGTCATAAAGAATGAATGAAACGCTAGGTGTCCTCAGACAACCTCATTCTGGATTCAGCGTGTTTTCTTTCTGTGGGCCTTGCTTCGTTTCCAGAAGTGATCTGAAGTATGTTCGTTTCCTCTGTGGCTTAGCCGGTATCCAGTGTGCACAAGCTAATTCTCTGAGCTGGAAGAAGGCCAAGCTCTGGGCGATGTTTAATGCTCAACACAACACAGGAGAGCATCTGCCCCTAGCCACTGGAGAATGAACGATTCCGTTTATCCAAGAAAACGAGAGAAAAGAGAAATCGAGACGAATCCCCTTTTAAGTGGCTTTTCTTGCTGTTGTTTGGTCTAACCTGAACCTTAGCCAAGGACCCGGAGTTAATGTTGGACTTTAGCCGGTTCAGGAGGGAAGGCAGCAGAGGCGGTCATCCGGTGAGACGGCAAGTGGAGGGATCCTTCTGGCAGGAAGGCACTGGGCCGGGCTGGCCAAGACGAGGCTGTATGTGGGGACACGGGCATGTCTCATTCTAGAGGGGCTCTCTCCAGTGAGTGTGGGTGCTTTACCCTTCCCAACCTCATCCAGAAAACACCTTTATGGCCCCCTATTCACCAAGCACTACTGGTATTCCTAACCTGGCAGCACTGGGAACAGGTGTGCCCAGACATGGGTGCCAGGAAGGACTGTGCCATCATAAACCAGCAAGCAGGTGGGTTATTAGGGAAATGAATATACACTTGCAAGAAGTTTTCTATGGAAAAGTGCTTTAAAAAGGCAGGGCATGACAAACTCTATAAGTGAACACAAGGATTTGGGCGATTTCCGTTGTTTGGGCAGTAACAGCAAACACGCCTGTGACTAGAGTTTGTTTTAACTTTTTATTGTACAGTGATGTAAAGAATATAGGCATGGTCCTGCTGGTGTGACTCAAGAGGTCCCGGGTTCAATTCCAGGTCAGGGCACATGCCCGGGTTGTGGGCTCGATCCCCAGTAGGGGGCATGCGGGAGGCACCCAACTGATAATGTTTCTCTCATCGATGTTCCTATCTTTCTATCCTGCTCCCTTCCTCTCTCTCTAAAAGTCAATAAACACATATTTAAAAATTAAAAAAAAGTCTATAGACATGAAAACACAACTATTGTCTTTCCCATGCTGTTGTACAGCCTAAGACCATTGGAAAACACAGACATTTGCATTACGATTCATTAACAGTAGCAAAATTACAGTCATGAAGTAGCAACGAAAATAATGTTATGGTTGGGGGTCACCATGACATGAGGAGCCGTATGAAAGGGTGGCGGCATTAGGAAGGTAGAGAACCCCTGTCTAGGCTATCCTATCCTAGGATTCTAGAATGAGTCTATGTTTGTGGGGAGAGGGCCATCCTTCTCAGCCGTTCTCACCCTGACAAGTGCTTGATTCAGCACCTCACTGTACAGACAGCAGTGACTGAGCTTTGAGGAGAGAGCGCGCTCCCTGGAGTGTCAAGGGGAGGGAGAGAGGTGCCACTTGCCACCTGTGACATGTGGGTAGCTAGCTGTGCAGGGAGAATGAAGTACCTGGCACTACTTGGCATGAAGGCTACGAGCCTCCCTGGGGATTGAAAATACGTGGAAAAAATTCCACGGGGAGATAGGTGAACAGATCTGAATCCGACTCCACGTTGGAGAAGAAGTCGCGCCGCCCAACCAAATGCTCTGATCCGTTTCCCCAACAAAGCCCCACCCCTAGGTGTGCTGGCCACACACCCTGGCGACTTGTTAGTACGTGGAGAGTTCAAGTTCTGAGGAAAATGATCACACACTGTTTGGGCAATTTACAAGAGACACGCATCACCAAATGTAGAGTCAGCCTGTGCTACTGAAATCAGTTCCTTTCAAATGTAGGACTGCTATGTCTCTTGGATGGTCCCAGAAAACAGATTTTAAAAAATCCAAGGAAAAATAGAGAACCAATTTGGA
The DNA here is from genome assembly GCF_014108245.1 of Pipistrellus kuhlii. Classification (NCBI taxonomy): domain Eukaryota; kingdom Metazoa; phylum Chordata; class Mammalia; order Chiroptera; family Vespertilionidae; genus Pipistrellus; species Pipistrellus kuhlii. The sequence continues at coordinate 44,638,800 of NW_023425416.1, read as the reverse complement.
GAAGAGATTTTTTTTTTTGATTAAGTATCTATTTGTGGCCCTGCTGGTGTGGTTGAGTGTTGACTTATGAACCAGGAGGCCACAGTCTGATTCCTGGTAAGGGCACATGCCTGGGTTGCGGCCTTGATCCCCAGTGGGGGCGTGCAGGAGGCAGCCAATAGATGTTTCTCTCTCATCAATGTTCCTATCTCCCTCTCCCTCTCCCATTCTCTCTCTCTAAAAACCAATAAAAACATATTTAAAAAAAAAAAAAAATGTAGCCTCATGTTACTTTTTAACAGAACAGAGTTGGCTATACCACATGATAAAACACAACATAAGAAAGAACAGTTTATAGTAGTAGGCCCAAAGCTGTAAGACTCTATGAATGTTTAAGTAAAATTGAATAAATATACATACACTTGGTATGGGAATGACCTGCCTCTGGTCACCCTGAGGAAAAAGAAGAAAAAAAAAAAAGTCACTGTCAGGTTTGAAGAGTAGTAGAACATATACTCAAAAGGAACTTCAAAGCACTTCCGACTGTACAGCAGGCACATGCCTTCCCGCCCTCGGTACCTTGGCGGCATTTAACGCGAGGGAGGAATCCAGAGATTTCCCACAGTTCGGGTCTCTGCCTCCCAGACACCCCCTCCTTTGACAATCCAGGCTGGGTTCCTGAGGCTCATTCCTCCTCTTGTTTATTTGAATAGTGCCTCTCCATACTCCCAGAAATTTAATCCTTAACTGAGATTTAAAAATGAAAACCCATACTTTACTTTGATCCATGACACCCTCTAATGACTGGCTTGTTTTCTTCTTTTAAGCAAGTTTTCCCCCGAGAACACTAGGCCTTCAGTCTACACAGCGGGCAGGGAGAGGAAGGCAAGTTCATCAGATTACAAGGCACTCCCTGGCCACCGCTGGTCCTCCTCCACGGAGGAGCGGGCAGGGGGTCAAGGTGAGGTACAAGAAGTGCCCTCCCAGGCCACAGACACGGGCAGCTTTCCCTTTAAGGGGAACAGGATCTGTATTCTCAGGGGGGTGTCAGAAAAATTCAGGCCCTGGCCTGGCTGCTGTAGCTCAGTGGTTGAGTGTCGATCCATGAACCAAGAGGTCGTTGGTTCCTGGTCAGGGCACATGCCCGGGTTGCAGACTCGAACCCTAGTAGGGGGAGTGTAGGGAGCGTGCAGGAGGCAGCTGATCCATGTTCTGCTCTCACATCATATGGATGTTTCTTTTTTTTAAAAAACATTTAATAAATCTTTATTGTTCAGATTATTACAATTATTTCTCCTTCCCCCCACATGGATGTTTCTTTCTCTCTCTTCCTTCTCCCTCTCCCTTCCTCTCTCTCTAAAAAAAAAAATCAATCCAAACATAGTCAAGAAAAAGAAAATTCAGGCCCCAAGGAAGAGCCTCCATCATTTCCTCCGCCGTGAATGCCCTTCTCCCCATTCCAAACATGGGGGATGGAAACACTTCATTTTGGCATCGTTAAGACATGCTGACAAAAGAAGACGTTTCTCTCCAACGGAGCTTTGCCACGTTCTGTGCTGCTGCTTCTTTAGATGGTGGGATGGGAGGCAACTGACAGCAGCAGCGTGGTCCTGGTCAGGGCGTGCTCCGTTCACAGTCTCCCACACACAGAGCGCTTTGTGGAAAGTGTAACCGTCTTATATGATGGTGTGTGTGTGTGTGTGTGTCTGGTGACAGGGCTGTCACGGGAAAGGGCCCAGCCTGACTGTGGACAGTGGCAGGTGGCTGGCACCTTCCTGAGCTCTGCTCTGGCTCTAGGAACCAGTTAGCAACTTCCCGATTATCTCCAGACCCCGGCGTCCCCTCTGCAGTCCAACAGCGACGGCTGTTTCCTCTTGAGATCATCCTGATGGCTCCTTCTGGCTCAGGACACCCGGGGCTGGTCCGAAGGGTTCTAAGCGGCCTTTTGCCATGAGTCAAAGCAGAGCTGTGTTGCTCTTCCACACACACGGTGGGCGCCCTCAGAGCACATCCCAGTTTGCAAGAAGTTCATTTCCGCAGCTCTTCAGTCACACTACTTCCAGCAGCTGGACCCGGGCGGTTTTAACTGGCTGCTCACAAGCTGTCACAAGCTGGGCCAGCCCGGAGCAGGGTTTCTCAGCCCAGCGCCGCTGACTTTCTGGGCCCGAGAACTCTGCCCTGGGGGCTGTCTTGGATGTTGTGGACGCTTACCAGCATCCTGGGCCTCCACCCACGAGGTACCGATAGGACCTCCAGGAGTGACCGTCACACATGTCCGCAGAGACCCTGCACGAGAGGGAGCCTGCGCACAGCTCCCCCACACAGACACCCCTTCAATGAGAGGACACATCACCGACAGCGAGAGAACAATAACATCCGCAGGGCTTGACAGCACACAGACTATGACCCAAGGCACTGCTCTAGACAGATGTTTGGGCTTGAAAATCACCCCAGAGTTTACGCGCGCGCGTGTGTGTGTGTGTGTGTGTGTGTGTGTGTGTATGTGTGCACATGCTTGCATACCACGGGGTACGCATGTATTAGTGAGTGTCCAGAAACCTCGCTCACTTTGTCCTCACCCTTACAAGTCCTGCTCAGCCTCTGTCACTGGCCTTCTTCTAGGTGCTGAGTCATCCCAGCCCAGTGGTTGGCAAACTGCGGCTCACGAGCCACAGGTGGCTCTTTGGCCCCCTGGGTATAGCTCTTCCACAAAATACCATATGTGGTCGCACACGTATAGTGCGATTGAAGCTTCGCGGCCCATGCGCAGAAGTCTGTTTTCGGCTCTCCAAAGACATTTCAATCGTTGTTCTGTTGATATTTGGCTCTGTTTGCCGACCACTGACCTAGCCTCGGGCCAGAGGCTGCAGACACTGGCCTGCAGGTCCAGGCTGTAACTGGATGTGGCAGTGGCTGCCACCAGGCCACTCCTGTCAAAGCATTTCCCCACCGAGGCCATCTGCTCGCTGTGTTCTGTCCCCTGTCTCTGGCCTGCTGCGTTCCACGAGGCAGGGGGAGCTGAGGAGGCAGCAGAAGAGACAGGCCTGGAATCGGCTTCTACACATCCCGGGCCTGGGCTGTGTATGTGGGGTGTCCTGACCACGCGGAGAGCCCTCCTCGGGGAAGCAGCTGGTCTCACTTTCAAGTGGGCTCTTTCTAGGAGGGTCTGGTTTCCCACGGAAAATGCGAGTGCCATGCAAATGATGCACTGCTCCGAGTTAACGCCATTCTTTAAACAGGCGTCTGGCAGGTGGTAACCGAGGCAAGCCCATGAATGAACACCAAGCCCGGGTGAGCTCCGCTGAGCCAGAGAACTGCCTTACAGGCCTCTGCTCACGGATACACACAGCTGAACACCGTGGGGAACCTTCTTCCCAGGTCACTGCCTCTGGGCAGACACTGTTCTAAAATAACGGTTACTATCGCAGCACTGACTCTTTTCTTTTCTTTCTCTTTCCCCCCTCCTCTATAGTTCTAGGCCAGTGGTCCACAAACTCATCAGTCCACAGAGCCAGACATCAACAGGACAACGATTGACATCTCTTTGGAGAGCCACATTTTTTCAACTTAAACTTCTTCTAATGCCACTTCTTCAAAACAGACTCACCCAGGCCGTGGTATTTTGTGGGAGAGCCACATGTGGCTCGCTAGCTGCGGTTTGCCGACCACGAGCCTAGGTCCATGACTGAGGATCAGATAGAGTACTGCAATCCGATAATGATAGTTTCTAGTCACGTGATGCTATCCAGCAAGCAAAATGTGGGTAGTTCAAATCTAGATGTGCTATAAATGCAAAGTGCACCAGATTTTGAAGAACTTTAAGATAAAAAAAAAATGTAAATCTTATCTCATTGACAATTTTTTCTATTAATTATATGTTAAAATTGTATTCGACTATACTGTATTAAATAAAACATATTATTAAAAGTAATTTATCTTGCCCTGGTTGGTTTGGCTCAGTGGATAGAGTGTCGGCCTGCGAACTGAAAGGTCCCAGGTTCCATTCGGGTCAAGGGCACATGCCTGGGTTTAGGGCTCGATCCCCAGTAGGGGGCGTGCAGGAGGCAGTCAATCAATGATTCTCTCTCATCATTGATGTTTCTAGCTCTCTCTCCTTCTCCCTTCCTCTCTGAAATCAATAAAAGTATACTTTAAAAAAAGAAACAGAACCTTAAAAAATTAATTTATCTTAAAAATATTTTGGCCTGGCTGATGTGGCTCAGTGATTGAGCGCTGACCTGAGAATCAGGTCATGGTTTCATTTCCGGTCAGGGCACATGCCTAGCTTGCGGGCTTGATCCCCAGTAAGGGGCGTGCAGAAGGCAGCCCATCAGTGATTGTCTCTTACCATTGATGTTTCCATCTCTCTCTCCCTCTCCCTTCCTCTGTCTGAAATCAATTTATATACATACACATACATACATACATATATATATATACATATATATATATATATATATATATATATATATATATGAAGGCCCATGCAAAGGGCTTGGCCCTCGTAAAGCCACGGTGGCTTGCCTCGGCCCTCACAGCCCCAGCTTTGTCCAGAAGGTCGTTTGGCTGTCTAGTCTAATTAGCATATTATGCTCTTATTATTATAGATATGTCATATATAATTTTTTTAAATGGGGCTACTAGACAAACGTAAATTATATGTGGCTCACATCATATTTTGATTGAATGGTGCCACAGAGCAGAAGGCCAAGCTATGGATCATAATAAACATGCAACATGAGAGAAAAATTTTTTTTTTTTACATTACTTTAAGCCTCTGGGGTTTGAGGGGATGTTACTGCAGTGTAACTGAACCCTCACTGACTAGTAAGTACATCTACTCTGATTCTGTTTAAATTCTTTTTGGCTGGGCCCCAGCCAGTTTGGCTCAGTGGACAGAACACTGGCCTGTGGACTGAAGGGTTCCAGGTTTGATTCTGGTCAAGGTTTCAAGCTCGATCCCCAGTAGGGGGCATACAGGAGGCAGCCCATCAATGACTGTCTCTTATCCCTGATGCTTCTCTCTCTCTCTCTCCCTCTTCCTTGCTCTCTGAAATCAATAAAAATATATTAAAAAATTAGTTCTTTTTGCTGGTCTAAATTTTTCCCCTTTTGGACCTCCCTTGCTGCTGAAGGGAAGCCACATGACAAAATTCTGGCCCATGGGACCTCGCGGAAGTCTCCCGGGCTTTTCTGTGAAAGCTGTCACTTCCCATAAAAGGGACAGACATGGCTAGACTCCTCCTCCTTCTGCTTTTCCTTTCAGTGTGGATATGACGGCTGAAGCTCGTGCTTTGAGATGATGAACAACAGGCACGGGGGTAAAGTCAAACATGCCAAGGACGGTGGAGCAGAAAGATGTAAAGACAGAAGGACAGAAAGAGTGAGGGTCCCTGATGGCCTCATCTGGCACTTAAACTAGCCGGAGCAAGGACCAGCCCCAGGCTTTTTATCTGACAAAAATAGCCCCCTATTTGTCTAAGCTATTATTTGTCAGTTTTCTTTTACTTGCTGCCAAAATCATTCCCATCTGATCGAGGTGTAGTCCTGGGAACTTATACTGCAGGATTTTTCAAGCCCATCTGATAGCGTGTTGGTCTTTCATCAGGAGAATTTGGTTTATTAAACTTGGTTTTTATGCCTACTCTCTATGTTGGGTTTGCTATTTATTATGTTATTGGTTCCTTTTCCCTTTCCTTAATTGGGATGGCTTGTTCACATTTCTGTTTGTTTCTCCTTTCACTCTCAGTGAATATTGAGGATCTATTTCCTAATTGTGCTACTTGTTATATTAGTTCTGATCTCAATAGTTATATTTATTCCTACATTTTCTATAATCATCTAATTATATAAAAGCCTGAGCGACTGAACAACCGGTTGACCAGTCCTTATGACATGCACTGACCACCAGGGCACAGACCCTCAATGAGCAGGATCGGGCCTGTTGGGATGGGGCTGAAACTGGCTATCTGACATCCCCCGAAGGGTCCCGGATTGGGAGAGGGCACAGGTCAGGCCAAGGGACTCCAGTGGTGCACAAATCCATGCACTGGGCCTCTAGTATTGTAATAACATCAATCTCACCCAGATTTATTTTGCTCCTCTCTCTGAATCATTGTATGCATGAAATGCACATCTTTTTCCTTCATAGATGATTTCTTGATGATAGAAGTTTTGGTTTATAATTCTTTTCTCTCAATAGCTTACAAACACTTTTCATAGTCTCCTGGCTTTCAGTGTTGCTGAGAAGTCTAGCATGTATCTAAGCCTGTGTTCCCTCACTTGCCCCCACTAACCCTACTGTAGATTTGGTACCCTTTGAATCTGCAAATTAAAATTTTTTCAGCTCAAGAAAAATTTCTTCTATTACTTTTTCCTCTTTCTCCATGTCTTATTATTTGCATGTTAGGTCTCTTAGATGGCCCCTCCCCCCTCCCCCAATTACCATCTCTGTGCTTCTGGTCTGAATTGTAAGATATTTCTTCCATTTGCTCTCCCAGAACTTAATTCAGTTCTCAGCAGTGACCATTTCTCATTCTCCCTTTTTTTTCTTTTCTTCGTTTGTTTATTGAATTTTTATATTTAGAAATCATGGGATGTTTTTTAAGTTCTAAAAGTTACTTTTGCACTTAAAATTCAGTCCCTGAAATGTCATTTCCTGAGTTTCTGTTAAAGTTCTCTTCTACTTCTTCCATTAGTTTTACCTCCGTAGGAGTCTCAGAGTCTGATTTTTCAACCTGGACTTTCTCAGCAGTGGCAAATGAGGGAGCACCGTGAGGCCCAGCAAGGACTGACGTTCTCGTGCTCCAGCCCAGCCCAAACTGACAAACCACAGAGAGATGGAGAAAGACCCCAGACCACAGGGCTTGTTCAAGGCACAAAAAGTGCAAGCAATTCAGCTCATCAGTACAGCCCCCCCGAGGACTTCACACACATGGTGGATTCCCAGGCTCCTGCTGGGCAGCTGACCCCACAGGACTGTACGTTTTATGTCTTTGTGCTGGGACTCCAAGGAAGGTGAGCAATCCCCCCTGATGGCGGTTCCCTGCTTCTCACTGAGAGCCAGAGAGAATTAGTCCCGTGCCTGCTCTTTCCCCGGAAGATGTCAGGGACACAGAAGGCGGTAATGCACTTCCCAGGCTTTAGTGTGGGCTCATCTGGGCCCATAAGCTGGAGCTGCTGAGGGGAACAAATGGGCATATGGTTTAAGGGTTTAAGGTCAGACCCCAGATTTCCCTCCAGAAAGGTGTAAGCCAATTAATACTCCTACCAGGAACCAATTTATCTCTTCTCCCCTCCCTTCTCCCATCTCTACACCAAACCCAAGTATTCCCTTCAAAGATACCTTTGATAATGGAAAAAGATCTCATTTAATTTGTATTTCTCTGATTACTGGCCATATCGAAAAACATTTTGCTTATTGACCCACAGGATTACTTGTTTTGTGAAATACCAGCTCATGTCCTCTGCTCATGGGATTCGGGGCCTGAAGGGTTATGACTTCTGTGCCCTCAATCTTGACTATCTTCATCATATGTAATCAATCCCCTTTGCCTCCCTCAGTGATTTTCACCTGGACTTCTGTTTTTCACTGAATTGTTTTCGTTTTGCTTATACTTGTAGGATGTCTTTTTGCTTATCCTTTTATTTTTCATTATTATGAGTTACTCTGTTTTGAATATGTCTGTAGACAGCATGTGGGTAGAATCTGTTTATTCTTTTTTTTTTTTTTTTTAACCTACGGTGACAATCGGCTTACAATTATTTACTTGCTACCTGTAAAAGGATCCTTAACAGCTAATGTCTGCTATTAAACAAGGTAGTGAAAGCCACTTGTATTTATTCTTAGCTCTTTCCCACGACCCTGCTTTCCATGTCCCTGTCGGCTCATTGTCCTTTCGCTCTCCATTCACACACTCAACTGGCCAAGAATGTTATCAACATGTGAACGGAGGCTTACAACTCTCTTCACACACACACACACACACACACACACACACTTCAGCTGCTACATGGGGACGACGGAGACATCTTTTAACAAAAGAGACGGCGCTTTCGGTGACCTCGAATCTTTAAGTAAACGGCTCCACCCACACCGTGCTGGGCTCTCAGGAAGGACGTCTGTCCGGGATGTGACAGACAGGCAGCTGTGCAGCTGTGCGGGGCGCGCGGTCCTTGGGCTGCACTGACCTTGGGCAGCCCGCCGTTCTCCTCCACCAGCGGGGGCAGCACGCTGGGGCTGCTGGCGGGCGGGGCCTCCACATTGTAGTCCCGGAAGCAGCAGAAGAAGGAGCTGAGGATGCTGCGGTTCCGCTGCTTCTTCAGGCTCACGTTGCAGTGGGAGGCTGGAGAGAGAAAACGGCATGCTGTGGCCCAGGGTGGCACGCTATCACGGCTGTGATGCTGCGTGAAGACGCCAATGGGCACAGCCCCCACCCCACCCTGACTCTGGTCCCGAGACCGGGAGACCCACTCAGGACAAACCGACGAGGGGCCCCAGGAGGTCACGCTGCGGGATTGTTATTCGGCATGTGGATCCTAGAAGGCCAGCAGGTCGGCAGAGTCCAGTCCTGCTGGCTGGACAGAATTCCTCGGCCCTCAGCCCCGTGGGGGCTGCTTGCTCAGGACGTGACCTAAATGCTGAGGGTCAGGCACCCTCTGCATGCCTGGACCCGGCAGAGAACGTCTCCTGAGCCTGCAAGAAGCACTCCTTCCAAACCAAGGCCCCTGACGGCTCCGAGCAGCGTTTCTCTAGGAAGGGACCCAAGAGTCACTCTGGAACGAGGGTCTCAGCTACTCCCCGCTCACCGTGGAAGTGACTCATTCATGGGTTAAGAAATAGCATATTACAGGCACGAAGGAGCCCCTTCCTCAACTCTGATGGAAGACTGACCGCAGCCCGGACTCACGGAGCTCCGGGCTGGAGGCTTCCATTACACTTACAACACACACGGCCGGAAAGCGGGGGCAGAGAACACGGCCCTGGCCCGAGCAGGGCTGGCCTGGGCCAAGTCCATCTTCGTGAGTCCCAGGTGGGTTTTGGGTAAGGTGACCAGACGTCCCGCTTTTGGCGGGACTGTCCCGCCAAAAGCGGGACGTCTGGTCACCTTAGTTTTGGGCCACGCCTTGTTCCCTCCCTGGGCCTGGACCAAAGCTCCAGAGGGAGTGATGGATCCTTTCTGTTACCCTGGGTGCAGGACAAGCTGCCCCCCCCCCTCCCCGCCAGCAAGAGAAGGCACACATCCGTCCCGAGGAAAAACATACCTCGGGGAGGGAACGGACCGCTTGGAGGGCAGGGCGATTTTGCCTGGGAATGCAGCCAGGACGGTCCCCCCACACACCACGTTGGGGAGGGTCAGCTCTGAGAAGAGGCCGCAGGCAAAGGGACAGGCTCAGGGGGACCGGGAGAATCACCAACATGGGAAATGATTGAAGTCCAGGCGACCGCTATTGGAGTTTCTCTCTCCCTAAAAGCAATTCTGGCACGAATCCTATTTTTGAACACTTGAGGGACGCGTAGAGCACCCTCCACCTCAAGAGATTGCAAAACCTGTGCTGAAAGTCTTGGGGTCCTCGCTCTCCTGCCGGTAGCACAAAGCATGTGCATTCGGACGGGATTTCCGAAAAAGAACGGAAAAGGCTGTTTTGCCAGCAACTCTACAGGCCTGGGTGGGTCTCCAGCCTGCCTTTGGGCAGATGGCCCAGGAAGTGTGAATTGAAGATCCTTATTCACCAAAGATGAGCTTCAGAACCATACATCCCGGGAGAGCTGGCTGGCTCTTTTATCTTCCTGGTGGGTCTCTGAGCGCATGTCCCAGGTACCATCCCAGGCCCCACATGCCAGGCCCGACCAGGGCACTGGACCCAGAGTCTGAGCCAGCAGCCATGGTGACCATGATAGTGACCACTGCGTACGGAGGCCCAGCGTCTTAATTCCAGTCCTTTACAACCCGCATCTCCTGCGGTCCTCCCAGCTCCCCTAGGGTCACTGCTTCCCTCTCAGTGCTGAGAAAACACACCCAGGGATTGTGTGTGCAGGGACTCGAACCCAAGCGGGCCTGTTCCCGAAGTGGGTGCTTTCTCTGTGTGCCACGTCGAAGAAAATCTTGGAACGACTTAGGTAAGATTAAGAAGGAGAAGAAAAAGGCCAAACGGAGAGGAAACTACTGCAATCAACTCACATTTCATGTCAACGATTAAACTGTTTTGTTGTCATGTTGGGTGTTTTCGTTTTTTTTTTGTGCCACACACAAGCATTTTACAGAGAAGGAAAAAAACTCTCTTCTGCCCTGGCCGGTGTGACTCAGTGGGTAGAGCATCGGCTTGTGCACTGAAGGGTCATGGGCTCGATTCCCGGTCAGGGCACATACCCGGGTTGTGGATTCGATCTCTTAGTTGCGACGTGTGTGAGAGGCAACTGATCAATGTTTATCACATCAATGTTTCTCTCTCTCTCCCTTTCTCTCTCTCTCCCTCTTTCTCTCTCTCTCTCTCTCCCTCTCCCTCTCCCTCTCCCTCTCTCCCTCCCTCCCTCCCTTCCTCTCTCCCTCCATCCCTCTCTAGAATCAATGAAAAACCTATCCTCGGGTAAGGATTAAAATCAAAACACAACTCTCTCTCCTCTGAACGGCAGTCCATTTCCCTGCAAGGAAACAAGCTGTCTGTTCCTGTCTCAGAGACACGGAGCAGGTAATTCCAGATTGGACAGTCAACAGTTCTACAAGCAGCACCTTCCCCGATTCTATGTTCCTCCTCTGAGGATCACATACATCAACCTCTAACTAACTAACTAACTAATTAACTAACTAACTAACATGCTAAAAGAAAAATCCTAAGCCTGGAGCCAGCGAGCTCCTTATAATTTCCACCATCTGATGACTTAGCTTGGAGAGGCTATAAATAGCCTGCGAGAGTCACTCCAGGAGCTCGAGTCACTTGGGAGCCCATCACCCCCGACGGGGAAATGGCAGCCTCTCAGGTCCTCCCTGCTCTGCAGGAAGCCGTGGAGCAGCCCGCGCAGCCTCACTCGCACGCCTGCGGCAGGCCCAGGCCTCTCCCGCTAACCGGTCCCCGGGCCTGCGGCAGCCTCCGGCAGGCGGGGGCTTTCTAAGAGTCCAGCCCCTCTTGGCTGGGTCCGGTGCTCTCAAAACCAGGCCAGCGGGGAATGGATTTCCTCAGGGCCAGCACGGGCCCCTCCCCTCCCCAGCTCACTTGTTCCTAAAAGGGTTCAAGACATGGGCTTGTAATGTGACCGCCCTCCTGCCTTCCACCCCAGCAGCTGCCTCTCCTCCAGCTAGAGTCTGGTCACGCAGCGGTCGGCAAACTGCGGCTCTCGAGCCACATGTGGCTCCTGAGCCATGGTTTGCTGCTCTGTTGACTAATGAGTTTGCCTACCGCTGGGACAGGGGCTTAATCACAAGAAACAACAGCCTGTAATTATTGGAATGGAGAGTCTAGGTCCGTGGTTGGCAAACTCATTAGTCAAACTCGCGAGCCGCAGTTTGCCGACCGCTGGTCTGGCGGAAAGGTTTTAGTTGAAACATGATATTTAAAAAATATATGTATATTTTTATTGATTTCAGAGAGGAAGGGAGAGAGAGAGAGAGAGAGACAGAGACATCTATGATGAGAGAGAATCATGGATGGGCTGGCTCCTGCACGCCCCCTACTGGGGATCGAGCCCCCAACCCGGGCATGTGCCCTGACCGGGAATTGAACCGTGACCTCCTGGTTCACAGGTCGACACTCAACTACCGATACATGATATCCAAGTCCATAGCTTGATGGAGAAATGTTTATAACATCAGAACAGAAAAGCTCGATAAATAATTGTGTATCTGACTGGGTCAGAACTGTACAAGAAGAGGTGGAAAGAGAGCACAAATCAGATCAGCAAAACCGTGACAAACGGTGAACAGTCATCACCGGGTGATGGGCGCTCCCGTTTCCGCCTCCTGTGTTTTCCCAGCGGCCCGGTGATGCCCCGGAGGAAGCGTGCTCACTTCCAAACCTGAACGTCAGACGGACTCCAATGCTCCTTCCCCACTCCGTGCCCGGGGAGCACACACCAGGCGACAGCCTTGCAGGAAGTCAATGTCGCTACCGTCACGGCCCACACCCCCTGGGCCGTGATGACCTCAAAACCAGAGGAGGCCCATGTGAAAGGAAGGCCCCCGAGACGTGTCCTTCCCCAGCAGAATGCTCCCCTCGGCCTCCTCACCCGGCAGCCCCAGCCGACCCTCCCACCCGCCCTGCGCACACAAGGGCCGCCCAGCTGCTCTGCTTGTAATCAGGACCCGCCTCTCGCCGCCTTTCTTCCCGCCCTGCCAGTGTTCCCACCGATAACGTGCCAAGGAGAGAGGTCTCCGGGTGGCGCGGGGATCCAGAAACAAGTCTTTATCACCAGGGCCGTGTCAGCAGGGTATTAAAAAGAGAGTTGAGCGCCCGCACCTTCCTGTTACGTGGGTTTTAAGACTACTTTGGAGGCGTCAAGGAAGGGATAGCAAGGCTGAACATGGGTCTAGAACATGACATAAAAAAAATGTCATGTCTCTTTAAAAAAAAAAAAATCAGACTTAGGAAGAAAAGCCGTTGAAAATCATCCCCAAGTTTTCTGCTTTTCCCCATCACCTTCCCACGCGGGCCCATACCCATCCCTGCCCACCTCACTCCATTTCCTCCCTGCGATCACACTGACATCTCACCTCCCACTCCTTCTGTCCTCACATCCCCTCTTCTCAGAACACTCCTGCTCTCCAGGGGCTGGCTTGAAGGAATTTGTTCCTTGGCCACTGGATTTCTACATGAATGTGTGCATGTCTAAGATATATAAAATGTTTTCTTAAAATTGATTTTTAGGGAGAGAGAAAGGGAGAGGGAGAGACAGAAACAATGATGAGAGAGAAATATCCATCAGCTGCCTCCTGCACGCCCGCTCCTGGGATCGAGCCCGCAACCCGGCCTTGTGCCCTGCCTGGGAATCGAACCGGCGACCTCCTGGTTCATGGGTGGATGCTCAATCCCTGAGCCATACAGCCTGGGCTGAGATATGTCTTCAGCTCATTCCTCTCTCTTAACTTCCACCCCTCTCCTAGTCTTAAAATCTACCCTTCTCCCTTTCATTGGGTTGTCTGATATCCTCACCAGCTCTTAAGTCTGTCCTCAGCAATGCCCTGCCCCTGGTATACTCCAGCGGAAGCCCTCACCATTTGTCCCTGGGCAACTATCACACCTTGGCGGCTCGTTTTCTTGCTGCTGTTGTTCCTGTGACCAATGAGCAACATGACCCACCAAGGGCAAGCCCCACGAGGGAACAGACTGGTCCGCTTGCTCAGGAGGAGAATTCTGGTTTGACCAGCAACAGCCAGGACCTACATTAAGTTACGTGACTTTCTTGTGCTTCTGTTTCCTTATCTGTAAGACGGGGGCAATAAAGGCAATTACAGGCAATTGTGAGAATGACATGAGCCCTTATAAAGCGTCAGAACAGTGTCTGGCTCTGGGCAAGCACTTCACAAACATCAGCGCTTGTTATTGTCATTTGTCTCTTAAAAGCTTTGCTTTTTAAAGGAGTGGGGGTTCTGAAACCAAGGCTGGATTCTGTAGGTACATATCTCCTCCCCATTCCCCCCTGCCATCTGACAACAGGGAGGCATAACTTACTGTAACAGACATCGGTTACATAAGCTGTAACTTAGAAAGCAAAACTAGACACCCATCTGGGAAAGTGGTTCCATGGGATTGCTCTGACGACGGGAGAAAAGAAAGGGAAGGGTTAAGGGTCCACATGAGCTCTGTGGGGGCTGCCACCCGCTTTCCTCTCCCTGGGCTCCCTCGGGGGCTTCAGCTGAGCCCTCTGCCTGGCTGAGCTGAGCGAGGCGCCTGCCCGGTGGGCATCTGACCCAGGGCCTCCTGCCCCCTGGCTGTGCATCAAAAACGAGAAGCCTCCCGTGTGAGGTGAACCCGGGAGGTCCGCGCAGGAGGTGAACGGGCCCAGCAGGGCCTCTCCTGCAGGCTCCCATCTCCTGGGCTATGAGATGCTGGTGCTGGCAGGGCAGGCCCGTCAGACCGACTGCCCCCTCTTCTCTTTCTGAGCCCTGCCAACCAAGACAAGCCCACGGCCGCTCCCCTGCTCCCTGCAGCTGCCTTTCTCTTCACACAGATGCTGGGCCAGGGGCCTGGACATCCCATAGGCTGAGTGCAGGGGGGTCGCCAGCAGGAGCAGATGGGGGGACCCTAAGATGTAACGTTCTCCGTTGCTCTGAGCAGGCCCGGGCCGACAGGAAGCCTGGGAGGGGTGGTGAGGAGCTGGAGATGCCGGCCTGGGGCTCCGCCAGGCCCGCTGGGACCTCTGACAGCGTCAGGGCGTGTGACACTGAGGTCAAAGGGGCAGGTAGCCATTTCCCTAATGCTTCTATCCTGGACGTGGGGTCACGGCAGCCCCGCCAGGAAAGACAGACCATGCTTCCCGTTCCTGGACATTCCCTCTCTTCCTCCGCCCAGGGCCGGGACCGCCCCTCCTCCGGCGCAGCGAAGGGGCGGCGCAACGTGGATGCATCGGTCGGTGCCATTCCGAGACCTCAATCCTACGGGCGAGACGGGAAGCCTCCCGTAGACTTCCCCGGTCTCTCCGGGAACCGTGCTGGCCCAGGGGCCACAGCCAGGACCTCAAAGCGCCCTCGAGCGAGGGCGAGCACGGCAGACACGGGACATTTTTGCCTGCCAGAGTCCATGACCCACCTTTCTGGTAAGAGTGCCTCGCCAACCTTCCTGGGGAACTGCTTTCGTCCCACCAGCTTCCAGGCCGTGGCCAAGGCCTGGACCCTCAGAGGATACACATGCCCCCCCCCCCCCCCCCCCCGGGCCCAGGAGAGCCTGCCCTGGCCCCGATGCCACCGCTGCTGGAAGAGCCGTTCTGCTCCTGCTGGTCTCCTGAGCCGGCAGGATGTCAGCCTGGCGCCCCTGTGGCCGCCTTTGCCACCCGGTGAGACGCGCCCACCTGAGCGTGAAGCCAACACGGAGGGAAAAGTCGCCGAGATAGGAGAGGGCCGGGTCTCTGACAGCATCGTCTGAGGACTCGGTTTCATTAAAACCA
This sequence comes from Pipistrellus kuhlii, assembly GCF_014108245.1. NCBI lineage: Eukaryota > Metazoa > Chordata > Mammalia > Chiroptera > Vespertilionidae > Pipistrellus > Pipistrellus kuhlii. The sequence continues at coordinate 44,623,727 of NW_023425416.1, read as the reverse complement.
GACCCTCCATGCCCGGCCGGTGTGGCTCAGTGGTGGAGCGTCAGCCTAGGAACCAGGAGGTCACGGTTCAAGTCCTGGTCAGGGCCCATGCCCGGGCTGTGGGCTGGACTCCCAGGGTGGGGCGGGCAGGAGGCAGCCGATCCATGACTTTCTCTCATCATGGATGTCTCCATCTCTCCTGTTCCCTTCCCCTCTGAAGTCAATAAACACCTTAAAGAGAAGTGGTGGTCCACAGCAGGTTTAGATCATCTAAGCAGAACGCTAAAGTAAAAATACGACCCCCGTTCCAAGCACCCCCGTGGACGGCAATGCTGTCGAGGCTACAAAACGGCCCCCGGCGGTTCCCCCAGGCAGGCGTCTTCCTTCCCGCCAGGGGGTGGGTGTCAGAGCACCCACAGTGCAGCTCAGGGCGCAGTCGCTGCGGAGGAAGCTAAACGCCCTTTTCTGGGAGGGAGGGAGGGAGGAAGGGAGGCCCGCCCGGCCAGCGTACATGAATGCACCGTTTCTTCTCTCCTGGAACCGCTGCGATGTCTGGAATGCGTCCCGGGGCCGTGGTTTGCGATGGGTGTCTAACAGGAAATTCTGGACAGTCTGCGCATACGTTACATTCCTTTCCCACCCCCGAGAGCGGTCAACAACCTCCGCTTCCCGCTGCTGGAATAACAGGGGGGCTGCGGAGGGCGGGGCGAGGCCGGGCACGGGCTGCAGGCACGCGGTTCAAAAGCAGATGTGGCTGCTGAGAATCCAAACATCCTTTTCACCTAGGAAAAAAAAAAGGTGGGGGGTGGGGGGGCTTCGGCAGCCAAAGAGTCGCTTTTCTGAGACCTCCAGGCAGCCCCTGTTCCGTTTCTAAGCGATGCATTTCCCCAGGGGGTTCCACCCAAACGCGCTCGGAAAGAAAGGTACCTCTGAGCGTGCCTCTTCCCACCGCAGCCTGGAACTGGCTCTGCTCCTCCAGCAGCGACCGGTCCGGGGAGGCGGGGTGGGGAGTGGGGAGCAGGGCTGGTGGCTAAAGGTGGCACGGGAGACATTTCACTCTCACCTTCCCATGATGATAGGATACGGTTTCCCTGTTCCCTGTAGGCTCGCAACAGACCACACGAACTGAGCCTCTTGACATAAAGCGTCTCTGGCCTTCCCAGTGTGCAGTGCCAATGTGACCACCTTTCTTCTTTGCTTTTTAAATATTTTATTAAATTTTTTACAGAGAGGGAGGGAGAGGGAGAGAGGGTTAGAAACATCGATGAGAGAGAAACATTAGTCAGCTGCCTTCTGCATGCTCCCCACTTGGGGATGTGCCCCGCAACCAAGGCACATGCCCTTGACCGGAACAGAACCTGGGACCTTTCAGTCCCGAGGCTGATGGTCTATCCACTGAGCCAAACTGGTTAGGGCGTGACCACCTTTCTTATTTTAAAAAAATATTTTTTATTGATTTTAGAGAGGAAGGGAGCGCGAGAGAGAAACATCAATAATGAGAGAGAATCATGGATCGGCTGCCTCCTGCACGCCCCCTACTGGGGATCTAGCCCACAACCCAGGCCTGTGCCCTGACCGGGAATCGAACCGTGACCTCCTGGTTCATAGGTCGATGCTCAACCACTGAGCCACATTGGCTAGACGTGACCATCTTTTGATGGGAAGACAGAAACTCAGAATGCATACAACTACGCAGCACGAGTGCTGGGTTCAAAGCCAAAGCCACGTGACTGCAGGGCTCCCAGCCACCTCACACCTCTTCCTGCCTCCCCCCCTTAAGCACTCTGTGGGGTTGGAGCTTTATTTCCAGGGAGCAACCGTGAATATGAGGTTTTGCGCCACCTGCCTTCACTTCAAAACTCCAAAATGAACCAATGATATTCCCAGCAGCCCTGTGAGATGGAACCGGACACAGTGGCTGTCCATCCACGGCGCCCTGAACGTCCCCAGGCCGCCCGGCTCTCCTCTGGAGCCCCTCCTCCGGGAATACCCTTCCTCACCCTGGCACTCCCCCAGACCTTGGTGCCCGAGATCACACCACTCCTGCGCAGCCGAGAAGATAGAAACCAGCTATGGGCGAGCCGAGAAGCGGAGCTGGTAAGGATCATGACCCAGGGCCTGTTTTTCACCTCGAGAGCCCAGGGTAACGGAACAAAGGATGCAAACAGGCAGCGCACTTGGGAGGAAGTAAAGGTTAAAATTTAACACTCATCAAATAAACGCATGTTTAAACAACGAGGGCGGTTTTGTATCTATGAAGCGAGCAGAAACGATTAAAAATAAGAGTCTGCAGCCAACGGCGGCGGTAAGGCTCTGATGGCACAGGCCCATGCACACACACACACACACACACACACACACACGCTGCCGGCACTTGCAACGGGAACCATCTGTGTGAGAAGCGGGGGAGTGAGGTGCCAAAGAGCAAACAGCCCGGATGTGCAGGGAGCAGACACGGTCACGGGCATCAGGGCATGGCCACGGGGTGGAATCCTGCGCTGCCCTGAGAGACGGCCGTGAGGAAGACACGTGGGACAGTGTCCGTGGTCACGCCAGGTGGAGCGGATCAGACACGGCCCCGCGCCTGCACCTTGGCGTGTGCTTCGGGACAAGCTCTGGACGGGGGGCTCCAGGGACACGGGCTTGGAACCCGCCTTGTTCACGTGTGTGTCCCCGAGTCCCAGAAGCACCTGGTGCACAGCAGGCCTGTGCCAGCAGATGTTCACGGACTACATGAATGAGTGAAAGGAAGCAGGACCGTGACCATGACTGATGCTCTACAAAGAAGCGGTTCCTGAGATTCTTGAGAGAGCACTCAGCCCAGTCAGCACCGCGTGCCTGGGGACCCTCCTGCCCACAGCAAGCTGTCCTCGTCCTTGAACCTGTGCCACCCACAGAGGGCCAGGCCCCTGCTCTGCGGAACCCAGATTTCAGCTCCCTGCCATCCTTAGTGAAGACAGCACCCCCTAACCCTAACCCTAACCCTAACCCCATCCCTCAGGCTGGGCCATTCTGGGCATGTCCAGAACAGTCAGGAGGCTAGGGTAGCTGCAACACAGTAATTGTGGTAACAGTGGTAGGAGGAGGTCAGGGGTCAAGGGCTAGGTCAGGCAGGGCCTCCAGGCCACTAGAAGGACTCGGGGTTTCCTCTGATTGAGACAGGAAAGTTGCTGGAGCAGGGCCTCACACATGGCAGGCTTCCAACAGCAATGAAATAAGGCTGCTTGGGGCCAGAGTCAGGTGCTAAGGAGCGCCCCACCTGAGCACTCTCCCAGCTTCGGAGAACTAGCGCCCCTACAGGAGGGGTGCATGACCTCCCCCTCTCCTCCTGTCTGGTACCCACCCCCCACAGGCCTCCACACACACCGCCCCGCACTCCCTCTGCCACGCTCCCCACCCTCCCCCGTCTGTCAGCACCAGGACCAGACACATACTTTGCAAGGCCCTGACGCAAAATGGCAAACGCAGGCCCGCTTGTTCAAAAAGTAAGAATTTTAAGGTGGAAACAGCAGAGCGTTAAACCACGTGTGGGGAAGGGGGAGGGGGGTCAGGGAGGAAAGAGGGCTTTGCCACTGGCCCTGCCTATCCCTGTTCCACCCAAGAAGGCCGATGAAGGCAGCCCGTGGATGCCATCCCCACCCCCTCCCACACAGCCCCGGGCGCAGGGGCAGGGGCACAGCAGCCCGGCTGCCTTCTCGAAAGAGCCGACTGAGTCTGGGTGGAGGAGAACGTCCAGCCCAGGAAGCATGCTGGGAGGGCAGCCTGTGAGAGCCGGGACAGCTCCCTCGGGGGCAAAACTGATGCGGGAAGAGAGGGCTACACATAAGTGTTTCCCGCCTGTGTCCTCTGCTCTGGACACCGAGGCACAGAGACAACCGGCCCCCGATGCCGGCAAACCCCCACCGCGCTTGGTCCAGGCTCCCCTTGGGCAGGGCGGTCCCCCAGGGGAAGTGGGACCACACTGAGCCAGAGGGATGGACCGACGGAGGGCGCTGGAGGGACACATCCAAAAAAAATGGAAAGTTACGGAGGCAAGATAGCAGCCAGGGAGTGTGAGGGGCAGCGAGGAGGCCACTGTGAGTGGCAGAGGGGGTCCCGCCAGGTGAGACCAGAGGCGGGTGGGGGGAGGGGGGAGGCTTTAGCATGAAGCAGGGAGGGGGTGTCAGTGAGCGCTCTGAGGAGGGACAGGGGCAGGGGGAGAGCTATTCTCTCAGAAGGCTTGTCCGTCAGTGTAGGAAGGACAGGAGGCAGGTCGATCCTCATCTATTGTAAGTGGGGGTCACGCTGGTGTGGGAGGGGGCGGGAGCCTACCACAATGCGCGGGATAGCAGCTGCCTACCCGGGCAGTGGGTGTGCGCGGATAGCCGGCCGGAGGGACGGCCGGATGGATGGCCGTGAGAGAGGGTTCGGATGCACAGTCGCAAACAACAAGGAGGAGAACTGCCCACCCCCGAGGCAGAGTTCTGGCAGGGCGCCTCGGACCGCATGCATCCCGCAGAAGTCCTAATTTTAGAAACCAGACTGGAACTCGCCTCACCAAAATAAACCCGGCCCCGAATGTTTACTCTCGTCCTTATTTTTGCAGTTGCGGGGGCAGGAAGAGCCACAGGGGCCACGGGGCGTTCTGCACGATCCCCACCAGGGTCACGGCTCCGGATGCCCACCAGCCCCCCTCCCGGGAGCAGCGGGCGAGGACGGGAGAGGGGGGTCGGCAGGGAAAGCAAACACGCTGGCTCTGGGTCACAACGGCCTGTCCCTCCGTCTCTCACACACCCACCCCGGACTGCCCAGCCCTTCCGAATTCCTGGTCCACGGGGACAAACAAGCCTTCCAGGCTGTGGGGCAGCAGCCACCAGGGACGAAGGAGCCGAAAGCAGGCCAGGAGAAGCCTCTGTCCCTCCGGCGGCCGGACACCCGGGCCGGGCCGGGTCGGGGAGACGGCGGCAGCACCCGCCAGAACGCCCTCGGAACGCTCCCCGCACTTTCAAAGTCTCACGTTGGACCGGTGTGAGCGCTAACCCCTGGCCAAAGGCCTCCTGTCCCGTTTTCCCACACAGAAGCCCTTCCGCTCTGCTTTGAGGGAAGGGTACAGTGCGAGTGTCTGCGCTTCCCACAGCCTGACTCCAACAGGCCTGGGCCCTAAGGCCCGGGGACACGTGTTTTCGGATGGATTCCGCCAATGTCATGCCATCGTGTGTTTACACGAGTTCCCTTCCGACTATTGTCATCTTCCGTGCGCCTCCACCATGGTTTAGAGCGATGCGGACCGTGTCCTGGTCTGTGTGCTGTTGGGTAGACAAACAGAGAGCAAAAGCCAGGGAGGCGCCGGAGGCTGGTGTGCAGGAACCGGCTGGCAGTTTAATAATTCAGATGGAAAGATGCACCTCCAAATGTCAGTGTCAAACAGCCCCGCGTTCTTAGCCGTACACGGGGAAGTGCCATCACGGCATGGCTTCTTCCGATCTGGTGATGTGTTCCTTTACTGGGAGTTTTCCAGGGCATAGAATGTTGCAAATGGAAAAAAATGATAACCAAGAGACCTCTCTAAAGATGCATAAACCATGGATTTCAAAATAAATACCGCTCTTGGGGGAATAAGACGTGCCCCGTGACTCTTCCCACACAGACTTCCGCTCTGCCAACGCCGGGTATTTTAAGAACGCGCTCGAACCGGCAGCTGGGACGGGCGGGCTTCGTGGCCTTTCCCGGGCTCCTTCCTCCAGCGGATGACTTTGCTATCACGTCAAGAGCACCAGGGACGTGGACACCAAGCTCAGCTTGCTTCCCGTGCCCCTCACAGCCCACCGGCCATCAGGCCCGGCTCTCCCCCCATCTGCTCAGCCCCCATCCCTGCCCACGCCGCCGCCCACCCTCCCTGAACTCGTGCAGCAGTCTGGCGGGTGGCAGTCTCTGCTCACCCACTCTTTCTCTAAAAAAAAAAAAAAAAAAAAAAAAAAAAAGAGGCTTTTATTCATTTTAGAGAGAGAGGGAGGGAAACGGAGAGGGAGGTAGAAACACTGAGGAGAGAGAAACATCCACATTGACTGGCTGCCTTCTGCACACCCCCTCCCACCCCACCTTCCCCCACTAGCCCCAGCCCGCTGGAGATCAAGGTCCCAACCCGGACATGTGCCCTGACCGGGAATGGAACCAGTGACCTCTTGGTGCATGGAACGACACTAACCACTGACCCACACGGGCTGGGCTCACCAGTGGGATCTTTTCACCAGTGCAGTTGTGGTTAGGCCGCTCGCCTGCTTAGAGGCCCTCCCTGGCGAGGACCGGGCTGTTGTCATGTTCCGCAGCGTCACACAGGGAAGTACAGGATGCTTGAGGGCTTAGCCTTTAGTGCCCACGATGAAAGCACCGCCCTGGCTTGTCCGATGCCCGCAGGCTGGCACAGTCCTGCCAGGCCCGAGGGCTCGGAGCCTGGGCTGGGCTGCAGCCTTGAAGGCGACCTTCACCCAGAAACACACTGCAGTGCTTCTAGCCGGGAGCTAGCAAGGCCCCACTCGCCAATCACTTGTGTGGCAAAGGGTGATATGGCGCCCATGCCGGCCCATAAGGCCCGATGTAACCCGTAACCCCAAAGACCCACATTTGCGAGGAGAAAGAGCAGCGATCTATGCAGTAAAGACCTTTCTGAGCAGAGGAAGGAGACTCTCCCAATGAGACGGAGCAACTGGACTTCCCGCCCAAGTCCTGCCCTGAGGCCCACTTTCCCGTTGGGAGTGCAGCGGTCCCCGTGGCCCCTGCTTCAGGTCCCTCGGGTCACTGCTCCCCAGACCGCCCAGGGTCACTCTGGGTCAGACCGGGCCTGTATGCTCCACAGACCTGCAAGCCTGCGGCTGAGGTCAGCAGTCAGGGGTCAAACCCAGGTCCCCGTGGGGCAGCTAGCTGTGGTGGCCCTCAGGCTCCTCCCCAGGGGTACTCGCTGGGGCTGACCTGGCTGAGGATCTGCATTCCCCAAGCCCTGGGAAAAGCCCTCCGGCACATCAGACCTTGGCAGAGACAAGGCCCAAGAGAAGAGGGCCCTGAGAGGAGAAACAGGATGTCCAGTAATGACCCCTCTCTGACCGGGCATGTCCCCTTACCACGGAAGTGAGGCCTCATCAGAGTTCTATGCCAGCACGCAAGTTGCATACACTGTGTATGTGTGCATGTATGTGCAAGTGTGTGTGTGTGTGTCTGTGCAGGGAAGAGGCTGGAACTGGGCTGAATTATTAGTTCCTCTTAAACCCACGTGACCAAATCTGACCCAAACACTTGCCCCAGTCCACAGAGCAAGTGAAAAGCACATTAAACCCCTAGTGACTGAGAGCACCGGGGGTGGGGGATCTTAAACCGGACACGGATCTCCCTCTCTGCTCCTCTGACCCAGGAGGGACTTGGGGGGCAGATGCTGATGGAGAACCCATTTTCCTGAGGATGGGGAGCCCCGGCCCCTCCCATCCGTCCCTGCCCAGCCTCCCTCAGCTGCAGGAGCTGCGAACGAACATTCCAGCTCTAGAAAAGGCAGCTCCCACAGGTTCCTCAACTTCCCCAGGCCCTGGTTTTAGATTAGGAACTACCTCCCCTCATTAAATAATCCCTCCTGGAAACAGGGCTCCATACGACCCCGCTGGCCTGTCTCGGTCTGCACCCCACACTGCCCTTTTAAAATAAAGGTTTCAGAGAATCCGTCCTTCTGCCATGTCACGTTACTTATCACCTTGAGGCAAAATTCCAATCCTGTTTCCCCAGAGAAAGGACACGCTTAAGCTCTACCTTGAAGTTACTGTTCTGAATGTCCTAAGGTGAAGGTTCCTATCTTTTTAAAAAATAAAATATTTTTATTGATTTCAGAGAGGGAGGGAGGGAGGGAGGGAGGGAGGAAGAGAGGTGGGAGAGAGAAATATCAAAGATGAAAGAGAATCATCAGCTGACTGCCTTCTGCATGCCCCGTACTGGGATCGAGCCAGCAACCAGGCATGTGCCCTGACTGGGAATTGAAAAGTGACCTATTGGTTCATAGGTTGATGCTCAACCACTGAACCATGCCAGCCGGGCGAGGGGTTCTATCTTGGAACTGCCTCCTAAAAACAGCAAAGATCCTCTGCTCACGAGACTCCTGAGTGCACCTTCCCGAGTTCAGGAGTCCATGGTGAAGTGCCTCGTACACAAAAAGTCTAGTTGTCAAACTTTAAAATATAACCGGTATCCATGTTTTAAAAAGTAACTCATACAAGGACACCTAATGTAAAACATTAAAAGCTGAGAGGAGCTGCTGAGAGTGTGTGTGTCTGTATGTGTGTGTGTGCATGTGTGTGTGTGCATGTGTGTGTACACGTGTGAGTGTGTGTGTACATGTGTGAGAGAGAGAGTGTGTGTGTGTGTGTGTATGTGTGTGTGTGTGAGGATAGGGTTGATGGAGTGTAGGAAGAACTGTATCTGATCTACCTCAGTCCAAGAGAGATTTTGGAACCATCTGAAACCACTGATATCACACATCATCTATTTTTATACTTTGTGAAATCTTTTGAATAATTAACATTCCTACTTATTTACTTACTAAGACAGAAATCGTATTAAGTAAAAGGTGCTGCTCCCACAATGTCCCTCAGCCTTCTCCTCCTATCACTGTGCACCGTCCCATATGCCAAAAGTCATCGGGTTTGATTCCTGGACATGCCTAGATTCGATCCCCTGTCAGGGTACATATGGGAGGCAACCCATCCATGCTTCTCTCTCACACTGACGTCTCTCTCTCTTCCTTCCTCTCTCCGAAAATCAATAAAAACACATCCTCAGGTGAGGAGGGAAAAAAATGGGGCCTGCTTCTTGTGGGCAGCGAACTGTGTTTGCTTCAAGATTCTGATCACGCTGCTAGCACAGGCCCAGATCACACGTGGCTCTTAATGTCTGTTGGCGGATGATTCAATTGTTCCCAAGCTCCAGGTGCTCTCCTTTACCTAAGACCCCATCTAGCTGCTGCAGAAAGACGAAACACAGCCCTACCACACGAAAGAAGACAATTTCTTTTTTAAAAAAATATATATTTTATTGATATTTTACAGAGAGGAAGAGAGAGGGATAAAGAGTTAGAAATATCCGCTGGGATCGGTTTGGCTCAGTGGATAGAGCGTTGGCCTGCGGAATGAAAGGTCCTGGGTTCGATTCCGGGCAAGGGCATGTACCTTGGTTGCGGGTACGTCCCCAGTGGGGGGTGTGCAGGAGGCAGCTAATGGATGATTCTCTCTCATCGATGTTTCTAACTCTCTATCCCTCTCTCTTCCTCTCTGTGAAAAATCAATAAAAAATATATTAAAAAAAAAAGTTAGAAACATCCATGAGAGAGAAACATCGATCAGCTGCCTCCTGCACATTCCCCTACTGGGGACACGCCCACAACCAAGGTACATGCCCTTGACCGGAATCGAACCCGGGACCTTTCAGTCTGCAGGCCGACGCTCTGTCCACTGAACCAAACCGGTTAGGGCAGAAGACAATTTCTTAGTGTCCCTGTAAGGCAATGCAAGTTCTGTTCCATGCGGCCTGTGATCAGATTAAGTGACGGGAGCTCTCTGAAGAAAACTTACTGATACTAAAACAGAATGTGCTGGAAGGACAGAACGAAACTACAGGGCTGCAGATCTGCGAGCCAGATGACACTCGGAGCGAGGGGCGGACACGGTCACGGGCTGGAGGACTCCACTGAGTGCAAGGAGGAAACAGTCCACACGCGTCCCTGAAGGCGGGGAGTCCGTCTGAGAGCAGAGGCGTGAAGCGATGACCAAGACACGGCACAGGGGGCCTCAAGCCCGGAGCCTGAGGAGGCACAGGGGCCTGTAGAGCTGGCAAAGGCCGTGGCTCGCCGGGCAGCAGTGCCCGGGGCTCTCACAAGTGGGGTGAGGAGGACTGTTCTGATGCCAGGCAGGTTCTCAAGGTCCTTAGTAAAGGCATTGAGAAGCGCTCAATGTCAGAACTGGTTAGAGGCAGAGCGAGGCTGGACCTGTGCTCTCCAGGCCCTGTGCTCTGTTCTCGTGTTCAATGAAGCACACACGCATGTCACTGAGTGCACGAGGCTCCTGTCCCTTCCCGGGCCCCCTCCACGTGCTCTCGGGGTCCTCCCTGCCCCTGCCTGCTTCTGCTCCCCATCTCTCCTCACCTAATACTCCCCCCAGCCTTCCTCACGCCCCTTCCTTGCCTCGTAAGGCCCAGTTCCATGGAGCTTTCTTTTCTTTTCTTAAAAAAAAATAAAAAAAAAAAAAATATATATATATATATATATATATATATATATATATGTATATGTATATATATATTTTATTGATTTTTCACAGAGAGGAAGAGAGAGGGATAGAGTTAGAAACATCGATGAGAGAGAATCATCCATCAGCTGCCTCTTGCCCACCCCCTACTGGGGATGTGCCCGCAACCAAGGTACATGCCCTTGACTGGAACTGAACTCAGGACCTTTCCGTCCTCAGGCCGATGCTCTATCTATTCACTGAGCCAAACCGGTTTCGGCTCCATGGAGCTTTCTGAAATTCTCCCCTAAAAACTCCAGCCCACGTGCTTCTTCCCAAATATTTACTGTGCCTCTGGGCCCTTGGCTCAGCCGGCTCTCTTCTCGAACGTCTGCTGTTTAACACAACGGCACTGAGTTTTATCCTACGCTCATGCATGTCTTATTCCCACCGTATCCCCTCTGCCTGGACTATCAAATCGAGGTTGAGCAAAGGAAAAGATAAAGATTTCATCACTCACAGCTTTTCTCTGAGCACAAGGACTGCCCGGCCCTTGCTTTAAACTCCTCTGAAAGTCCTAAGTAAAAATGTGGTGACCGAGTAACACGACGTACGAAGTGGAAACATTTACCAGGGGAACGGCGTCGAGTACACTGTGGTCTGGCGTCCGCTGCCAGGCTGCATTTCTAACCCGATGACATCAGCCTCGTAAGGCCCAAATTTATTCATCTGTATTCAGCTATAATTGAGGACAATTTATCAGCGGATCGTTTTCTAAATAATTACAGGGAGAACATCACATGCTGTAGGGCAGAGGGTGTGCCGTCAATGTGAAACAGGATACACACATGCTTTCTTACATTTCATTTCTGTAGAGACCAGAGTGGCACATTCACTTTTCAGGAGTAAAATTATTCATGCTCTGCTCATTTCTAACTTTTTTTTTTTTTTTTTAATCCTCACCCGAGGATATTTTTTCCATTGATTTTTAGAGAAAGTGGAAGGGAGAGGGCGAGACAGAGAGAAACACCAATGTGTCATTTGGTTGTCTTCCATACCCCCTGGGACCAGGGCCAGAAGTCCTTGACTGGAATCGAACCCAGGACCTTTTAATTCGCAGGCCAATGCTCTATTCACTGAGCAAAGCAGGCTGGGGCCTAATTTCTAATCTTTTTAAAAAATATATTTTTTTATTGATTTTTTACAGAGAGGAAGGGAGAGAGATAGTCAGAAACATGGATGGGAGAGAAACATCGATCAGCTGCCTCCTGCACGCCCCCTGCTGTGAGTAACAGTAACATTGGCAGTTAATTTCTCAACAAAAATACTGAAAGCCAAGAGACACTGGCATATTGTCCAAGTGCTGCAAGTAAAGACCCAAATGTTTAATAAACAAAATACACCAATTTTAAACAAACTCTTAAGGAAAAAAATAACACCAGCCATACAGACATTCTTCCAGAGAACAAAACCCATGGCATTTCCCAATTCATTTCATGAGGCTAACCAAGCATAGCAAAGGCACTACTGCTCAACAGAAGAACCAAAGGCAATCCTTGTCATGAGACTAGACATAAAAAATCCTGAGTAGAAGATTCAGAAAGTGAATCCAGCAATACATAAAAAGGAGAGTATAATACATCTCAAGCAAATGGACTAGATGCAGGAAGGCATTCATCATATTTACGGAAGAGAGAGGAAAACATGAATAGATTCAGAAAAACAACTTGATGATAGTCAACATCCTTTTGTGATAAAAAATGCCTTGCAAACTGGGACTAGAAAGGGACCTTCTGAATTAGGTAAATGTTTTTTTTTTATAAAGACCCAGTGCACTCATCATACGTGATGTTGAGATGTTGATAGCTTCCTGCTGAGATCAAAGACAAGAGAAGGATGCCTGAGTCACCACCTCTATGAAACATCCTACTAGGGGGAAAACAGGTATAAAGTAGGGAGAGGACAACACAAGCCAAAGGAAAATTGTTTGGGCAAAAAATGAAAAAGGATCCCAACACAAATTTATAGAAAATATTCCTTTATTAACTTTTGGTCGAGAATATGTTTGTATATTTTCAGAAAATAACTCCAAGACCATGTGGATTCCTGCAATAGAGAAGAATTGACAGGACTACTCCAACCATGAAGACAGAAGAGAAGCAGTCCAGAGATGGAAGACGCTGACGACGCCTTGCCATACTAGCAGTCAGCAGCTGTGCATCACTGCAGGTTGCCCAGGACCAAACCAGAGAGGGTCGGACCTGCATCACCACTATTTGCCCACCATCCAGAATTGAAATATCATTGCTGACATGTACACATAAGAACCTGTTTGACATTGAAATTGGGATTCAAAAGAACTGTTGGCCCAGAAAGAAACTCACTACAGATTGATTCATTTGCCTCTCAGCATAACCATTATTGCTTGTCTTATTTTCGGTTCTTATAAGTGTATTTCTTGTATCACATGATCTCACTCATCTAGGGGAAATAATGACAAACATAAACTGGTAAATAAAAACAGACCTGGAGACAGGGAAGCATCGATCAGACTATCAAACCTCAGAGGGAAGGTAGGGGAGCGTGGGGGAGAGATCAACCAAAGGACTTGTGTGCATGCATATAAGCCTAACCAGTGGTCACGGACAACAAGGGGGGTGGGGGCATATGTGGGGAGGGGTTTGGGATGGGAATGGGGGGATGAGGACAAATATGTGATACCTTGATCAATAAAGAAATTTACAAACAAACAAACAAAAAAAAAAAAAAAAAAGAAGGGATGGGAAACCTCATTCAGATAGTTTGACTGTATGCAAAGAAAATCCAAAAGAATCTCCAGATAAATTTCTAGAATCAACAATGAGTTGGGAAATATAAAGTCAGTCTGAAAACCTCTCTTGTGTTTCTAAACACCATGAGTAAACATTTAAAGCCGGGCCAGAGCGACTCAGTGGGTTGAGTGTTGTCCTCTGCACCAAAAAGTCACTGGTTCCATTTCTGGTCAGGGCATAGGCCTGGGTTGCAGGTTACGTACTTGGTTTGGGATAGGGGAGGGGAGCATTAGTTAGGAAGGCAACTGATTGATGTTTCTCTTTCTAAGCAAGTCCCTGGGGTGAGGATAAAAAAACACACACACACACACACACACACAAATAAAGAACAAACATTTAGAAAAAGAAAACAAATTAAGTTATAATCTACACTAACATCCGAATATAAAATATCTAAGAATAAATTGGAAGATATGTACGATCTCTATGCAGAAACTTCTAAAATTTGGAGAAAATTCCCAAGTCTGTAAGAATGGAGGGACATACCATATTCATGGTTTTGAAGATTCACTATTGTAAAGATGTCAACGCTCCCCAACCTAGTCTACAGAGTCCACGGGATCTCAGTGAAAACCAAGGCAGCTTTTGCTGGCTTGCTCACTGTGTGGAAACTGGGAGCAGATGAGCTGACTCTAAGACTGACATGGACATCTAAAGTAATGGACTTGCTCCACTGGCTCCTGAAACGAATACGGCAACAGCAGTTACGAAAGTGTGATTCTGGCCGAAGAACAGAGACATAGACCAATGCAATAGGACAGAAAGCCTGGAAGCAGTCTCAGGCACATCTCTGTTCACACAGAGGCCTACGCTGGCAGATTCCAGGAGCCTTGCTGTGTAGCCCTCATGCGAAAGACTCTGCCCCTATCTGGACTTCCGCACCTTCCACTACATCTGTCATTGGAGCGAGGTCACACAATTCTGATTTGAAGTAAAAATGACCAGATGGCAGGGTCTCCCCCATTCTCATGTCCGCCTTAAAGCAAGACCACCTCCCAGGAAACTGCTCCCCATGTCTGCTTTCTGAGGGAAAAGGGACACATAGGGACTTACGTGTTCTGCCACCTACAGACAGACGTAAATCCAGACTATTCCGGGGCTGTCTGCCTATAAAGTGTATGAACTGCTGCATCTTGCAATGTTTGCTCATGTAGGAGGCAGACAAGGTAGTGGATGAATGAGGCAGACCTTGGTTTTATTTTTCTCTTTTTTAGAATATATTTTGTATTGATTTCAGAGAGGGAAGGGAGAGGCAGAGAGAGAGAAGCATCAATGATGAGAGAGAATCATTGATTGGCTGCCTCCTATACACCCCACACTGGGGATCAAGCCTACAACTCGGGCGTGTGCCCTGACCTCTTGGTTTACGGGTCGATGCTCAACCACTGAGCCACCCCAGCAGGGCCAGACCTTGGTTTATGTTTCTAACCAAACCGTTTACGTGCTCAGAGCCTCCAGAGCCTCCGTTATCCTCAGCTGTGAAAGTAGAGTTACTGTGAAGATAAGATTGACTAATGCTTGCAAAGCATTTGGGACAGTGTCTCATTCATAGTCAGCATTTAAAAAGAGAAAGCCATTATTGAAAATATACTGGGGCGGGGGTTGGGGCGATTTACCAATGATGAAGACAGGATAATGGAGGTAACAAACTGGACTTGTAGGATTTATCCCAGAGTGCCTCCTATGTGGTTAATGCTTAACAAATATTTGTGGAATGGGGGAGTTACTAATTTACCAGGCTCCTGTAGTTAATATCCCCTTGTTTATAGGAGAAGGCTTGCTTTGAAATGATCACTGGATTCCAAATATATTTCTGCCTTCCATGAAAGACTGGGCTCCTCCCAAGACCCCTACATTACTCTCACACACACTCACACACACACACACACACACACACACACACACACTCACACATACACTCACACACACAGACACACACACACACACACACCATCCCAACCCCGACCTCTACTGATATCTTTTCCCTTCTTCCCCTCCTGAACATATGGGGGCCCTCTGCCTTGTGTGGTCAACTTGTGCTTTCCTGCGGGGCCCCCTTACTCAGACTTCTAACACCCAAACAGCCTCTAAAGGAAATAGTTCAAAACCACCAAGAAGGTGGGTATGGCAAAGCCCTATTTTAGAGCTTATACTTGAGGCCTGAAAACAACTGCCAGGAAGGGAGGAGGGCCAGAGCTGCCTGCAGGAAGGAGCTGGCCTTCCCTGTTGGGGCAGTCATGTGACTTTTGGACCCTACCGAGGGGGAGTGTGCTAAGTACCGCCACCCCTAAGACACCATAAACTAAGGTGCTTTTAAAATCGCCGACGAGCAGAAACCGGTTTGGCTCAGTGGTAGAGCGTCGGTCTGCGGACTGAAAGGTCCCAGGTTCGATTCCGGTCAGGGGCATGTGCATTGGTTGTGGGCACATCCCCGGTGGGGGTGTGTGCAAGAGGCAGCTGGTCGATGTTTCTCTCTCATCGACGGTTCTAGCTCTTTTCCCTCTCTCTTCCTCTCTGTAAAAAATCAATAAAATATATTAAAAATAAATAAATAAATAAATAAAATCACCAACGAATATACTCAACTAATTAACTGAAGAGGTTCTCCGAATGACAGCTTTTGACATGTAAGCGTATAAGAACCCTGCTCTTCCCTCTAGCTACAGAAAGAATTAGCCCTGCCATCCTGGTGTTTGGACAATTTCCTGATTTTATATATACATATATATATATATATACCCCAATATATATATATGTATGTATATATCGATTTCAGAGAGGAAGGGAGAGGGAGAGATAGAAACATCAATGATGAGAGAGCATCATTGATCAGTTTGCCTCCTGCACGCTCTACACCAGAGATCAAGACTGCAACCTGGACATGTGCAATGACCGGGAATCGAACCGTGACCTCCTGGTTCAAATAGGTCAACACTCAACCACTGAGCCACACCCCGCCGGGACAGTTTCCGGATTCTGGCTGCTAACCCTCCTCTTGCCCTTCCCAGTAAGAGCATCTGCATCTGCTTTGGCAATCTGATTTAAAGAAAAACACAAAACTTTTCCCCCAACCTTATCTTTTCCTGTTATTTGTCAAAGGTTTTCTTCTTATTGAATGTCCGGTGGGCCCAGGAACAGCTCATCTGCCCTCCGGACGAAGGCGCCCTGCTCCGCCGTCCCTCCACCTTCTCGGTCCCAGCTTCTCTGCTCTCCCTCCCTCGGGGGTCTGCCCTCCTGATCTCGGCGCTCGCTGGCCCCTCTCTGAATTCACTCCCCGTTCTGGATGAGGAACCAAAGGGACGTCAGCAGCCAGCAGCCTGGGCTCAGTGCTCACTGCAAAGTGTTACCCAAAGTGTGTGATCTCCATCAATGTGTAAACCCCTTGGTGTTCTGTCACCTCAGAAGGCACACTGCAAGAGGAGGGAATGCAGCCGCCACCTCAACCACATGGAGGGCTCACCCTCCGCTCTGATTCCCTGAGTCCAGGGATAAGCCACGTGGGCCCCTGTGGTCAGCTGTTCAGAAAGAAGCAGGGCGATGGGCGATCCAGATTCCCTATGAGCTCACTGCGTTCCGCACCTTTCCGGCCCTTGGAAGCCCCGGGACCACACCGCCATCCAGCAAAGCCCCATGCACATAAGGCAGGGAGAGGCCGGGGCCCTGGTCATGGCACCACTGAGCCTGAGATGAGCTGTAACCCACCGGCTCACCTGCCCCAGGCTCACGCCCCCCCACCCCTTACATCACTGCCCACATGCACACCTCACTCTGTGGAGTGATTCAGCCTCGGTGTGTTTCTCTGGGACAAAGGGACATCTAGTTCAGCAGCAGGCAGACTATTAATATTTCCTGGGAATACAGCCCCAGATAAAAAAAAAAAAAAAAAAAAAAAAAAAAAAAGCACAACAAAGCCAATGGGAAGAAAAAAATTACATCGAATTTTTAGGACTAGATCTGCTGTATTCTTGATGGTATTCACAAATACCATCTACTTGTAATGAGCTGAGCTATTTCACCAAATCACCTTTAAATGGAATTCTAGCTCGCTGACTAAAATGCAGCCCAGCCTCTGAGCACCACAGATTCAAACCGAGTATTCCAAGTAACATTTTTAAAAATATATATATTTTATTGATTTCTTACAGAGAGGAAGAGAAAGGGACAGAGAGTTAGAAACATCGATGAGAGAGAATCATCGATCAGCTGCCTCTCGCATACCCCATTGGGGATGTGCCCGCAACCAAGGTACATGCCCTTGACCAGAATCGAACCTGGGACCTATCAGTCCGCAGGCTGATGCTCTATCCACTGAGCCAAACTGGCTTTGGCTCCAAGTAAAAATTTAAGACCTTCTGCTAACTATACTGCATGGTTACTATGTGGCCTAGAATTCTCAGTACCTTACTCATCAGACCCCATTCAAACCTCACGACAATCCTAATAGGTACTATTTTTGTCTTGTGTGTTAATCCTCTCCTGACTATATCCTTTCCATTGAGTTTTAGAGAGACTGGAAGGGAGGGAGGGAAAGACAGCAGCAGACAGAGAGAAAGAGAGGGAAACATTGACGTGAGAGAGATGCATTGATCAGTTACCTCCTATATGTGCCCCAAGCTGGGCGGGGGATCGGACCTGCAACCCAGGTAAACATGCCCTTGACGGGAAATCGAACCCGTGACCCTCTGCTATGCAGGCCAACACTCTATCAAGCCACACTGGCCAGGGCGGTACTTCCTATGGTTCTCCCAGGTTACGGATGAGGAAACGGCAGCCTACAGTGGGTGAGCCACTGGCCCGAAGTCACACGCTGCAGCTATTATACAATCCCAGCAGCCTGGCTCCGGTGCCCCTGAGCCCTCCTTCCCAGAAAAGGTGAGGAGAACCGGGATGTGTGAAGCAGTCACTTTTGTGGGAAATGCCAGTTTAATGATGTTTAATCGGCATACGTTTCAAACCCATTAGCGTTGTTTCAGGGGTGCCCACGGGCCTGAATCCCAAGCAATGGTGACTCCCCCGTCCCTTCCTTCATCCCCTGACCATGTGCGAGACTTGACCTCACCGTTCTGTTCAAGGTCACAGAGCCGGAGACCCTGGTGGAAAGGGCGGGGCTTTCTCACTGCAGGAGGGAGGGGTTAGAGAACTGAGGTTACCCACCCAGGACTATTTCCCCTGTCTCTTTCCCCCACCCCTCCCCCCTGCTGCTGCTTTAAAGAACACCACACCAGGGAAAACAGGAAGCTGGTCACCAGATACGCCAGAACAACAAGCCCACTGTTCCCTGTGACTGGGAGAAGCACAGCCGCGCCGCTATGTCCCGGGGCCTCCCGCCTGGAAGGAAGCAGCCAGCCCCAGGGTGCGGGGCACGCCTCGCCAGGCAGTCTTGGGTGAGCCCTGTGGCTTGTTCCTTCTAACCAGCCACCCGGCTGCCCGCCGGGGGCAGCCTAGGACCTGGAGGGCAAGGAGTGCCCATGCTGACTGGGCACCCGCTCTGCCACTGTTTATTCACGATCCCAGGCCCATGGCTGGAGGGTGGGCCAAGAAAACAGTGAGGCTCAGAGAGCTGGCCCCCGGCCCCAGCCAGATACCTCCTGGGCGGGGACTGGAAGCTGGCGTGGTCTGCTTTCAAAGCCCTCAGTCTGACGCCTCTTTCACCCTCCCCTGCTGTATATGATTTCTTTCTCCAACTGAACCAACAAGGTGTCTTGGTTTTTTGTTTTGTTTTGTTTTGTTTTTAATGTAGCCACCAAAATAAACAAAACCGCCAATGAATCCGTATCAGTTTCTTGAAAGAAAAACACTTGTGTGCAACACTTCAAAAAAATTGAAAGGACAAACAAGATAGCTGCAGAATGAGGGCGAAGATTAAGTATCAATGTCGGGTAACGGCTGCATGCAAAATGGAAAAGCCCAAACCCTCCGCAAGAGTAAAACACACGGACAGACGAATCTCCTACAAACTTGGAAAAACTTCAGCCTCCTTATTATTCAAAGAAATGCAAAAATAAAAATCAACAGGTGCTATAGTTACTGGGTCCGCCACGAAGAGCTGCAGAGCGCAGCACTGGTATGAGAGCAGGCCGGCGCTGGAGGTGTCCATTGTTACTCTCCTTCTGGAAAGCAATTCAGTCATCTGTACCAAGTCATAGAGGCTCTGCACATCCCTTCACCCGCTGGTTCCGCTTCCCGAGTCTATCCCAGGGGATTCATTTAAAACACCAAGACGTTATAGGCAGCACGCATACTTTCCTTTCCGCGTTCCTTGTAAGTGGGGGATGAGTGGAGAGCGGCCTAAATGGCGTTCAAGGAAGAGTGGGAGTCTTTAGTCAATAAAATATTACTCAGCGATTAAAAATGACGGTGACAGAGTCTGTGGGTCACGATGGAAAAATACTGCTAAAGGCAACGTTAAGGAAAGAATAGCTGCGGTGAGGATGCAACGAGGTGTCTGCTGTACAGTGTGAAGATGGAGACGTGTGATATCGCCTTTGCAAAGCGTGGCTCAGCTGGCTGGGCATAGTCCCAGGCACCGAAAGGTTGCCGGTCTGATTCCCGGTCAGGGCACATGCCCAGGTTGCAGACTCGATCCCCTGCAGGGGGCGTGCAGGAGGCAGCCAACGGATGTTTAGTATTGCATCGATATTTCTTTCTCTCCCTCTCATTTCCTCTTGCTCTAAAAATCAACAAAAAATTTAAATTAAAAAAACACATAAATTACCCATGACAAGAAATGAAAAGGAAATACACACACACACACACACACACACACACACATATATAATGTATATACTTAAAAATAATTTTCTGCAGAAACCTATGGACACAGACAATAGTGTGGTGAAGGCCTGGGGAGGGGACGGGAGTGGGAAGGAGGGGGGTCAATGGGGAAAGTAAAGGGACCGTGTGTAAAACTGGCAACGATACACATTAAACATTAAACATTTTGCAGGCTCCTCCGGCTAGGTTTGCAGGCATTTGCCATCTACCCACGTTCCATCAGGATTTTGTTTTGTAACAAAAGAGAACCACGTTTGGAATACCCTCGCCTGTTGGGATGGACCCTCGCCCACTTGGCGGGCACTGCCGGGTGCTGAGCATCCAGAGCGAGCCTCCAGGGCGGCCCCCAGCATCCCTCTTTCCCCAGGGTTTCCAGGCGGCTTTTGTGCTCTGACCCCGCAAAGGTGACTTCTGTCCCATCAGCCACTGTGGTTTAGGGGCGACCCTGAAGGCAATGGGGGAGACCACAGCAAACTCATGGTGAAAGCTTTTAGGTTTCTTTTCAAACATGAGAGAGAAAGAGAAAGGAGAGCAGGAGGTCGTCTGTGCCATATGCAACAGCTCCTGGCACAGGATGGCCGTTGTCTGGCAGACAAAAGCCCCGTAGGCGTGACTTTACTTCCCTGTATCCTTGTTGGCTGCTCCCGTCCCCCACAGGCAAACCCAATGTCCCAATGTGCAAACTCTCTGTTTGCAAGAGCGAGCACACAATGTGCGAAGGCTTTTCTGTTCGCTGTTAGCTCAGGGGAGGATCAATTGTGCACTGAATGCCGTGCCATCTCCCTGCCGCTCCCCCGCCCCCCCCCCCCACGCGGCTGGCGGATGAGCTGCCTGGTGGGACTGTATGCTTGGGGCCTGACAGTACCAACGGTGCCAGGTGAGGACAACTCAAGTCCTTAAAGTCCCATTATTATTATTATTATTATTATTATTATTACTATTATTATTGAAAGAGAAAGTTGCACTTCAGATATGGAGCTTTCAAGAACGTATTTTTCTCCTATGTCAAGAAGTCTGTGATAACTTTAATAAAAGATGTTTAAATTTAAAAAAGGGATGCTCTTAATCCCCTCATCCTCGCTCAGGCCTAAGTTCACAGCTGCTGCTTTTAGAAGGGCCCTAGGTGGCCACCCAGGACCCTCAAGGTCAGGATCCGGATTCCAGGGGAGTCAGAAGGCTGCGGGCTGGTGGATGGCATGACCCCGTCTGTCTTCCGGGAGCTCCGAGGTCAGGCTTTGATCCTGAAACGGACACCCTGGGGGCCCTGGGCATGGACACCCAGCAGGAGGCACCCAGAGGACAGGAGCGGCGGGAATGTCCTCGCTGGGCTGTGCCCTGCCTGGGACCCCGCTCCTCATCCCTGCACTTTTTAATGTTCAGCAAAGCGGTGTCACCCACTCCTTCCTCTGCCCCTCACAGCAATCCCGTGTGGGCCAGGGTAGCGGTTAGAAGTTCTGGGTTGGCACCGAAACAGCAGGAGCTCAGAGGCAAAAAGAGGTGAGTGACAGCCCAGCTCCGTGGGTGTGATCATCCCTTGCGCCCTCCCCGCCGCCCCCACAGCGGGGCAGCACACCTGCGCATCAGACGGAAATCTGGAAACCCGGATACAGGCGGCCCAAGCCGACCAAGACGCAGACGATTCCTACCCCGGGTGCCTCCGGCTCCGCAGATCCTATTTCCAGCAGCGCCTCTCTCCCGCCTCCCACCGGCCTCCCACCGGCCTCCCTCCCGCCTCCCTCCCGCCTCCCTCCGCCTCCCTCCGCCTCCCTCCCGCCTCCCTCCGCCTCCCTCCGCCTCCCTCCCGCCTCCCTCCCGCCTCCCTCCGCCTCCCTCCCGCGGTCCTGGGGAGCCAAGCAGGGAGGCGCCGGTGAGAACCCGGAGCCCCAAGGACCCGCTCCTCCCCTCGGGCGGGCGTCCCTTTTCGGAGCTGGAAAAGATCTTAGGCACCATCTCCGCCGGCTCTGGCAGGAGACAGGTGGCACTCTCCCCTGGGGTAACCTGAGGAGGGTTCAATAAAGGGACCGTGTAGAGAGGAGTGGGCAGGGGTAGGGGAGACCAATAACCGTGTCACACTGACACCCCGAGGACCCAAAGGGGTGAGGGGTAGAGGCTACTGGAACCCCGAGACTGGTGATGCCACCGGGACCTGGTGATGCCACAGGGAGGAGCCGGGAGACTCACCCCTTTGTCCGCGTTCTCCTTCCCTGCTCTGATCCCTACTGGGCCAAGAACACAATAGGGGGCCCGGGAGCGAGGAGCCCCTCCCTGCGCAGGACCCCCCACCCCTCCCCCCAGGTCAGCGAGAGCACAGGACAGGGTGCAGAAGGGTGGCCCGTGAACCTGGAGGGGCAAACAGGACACAGCCTGCACAAGAACGCACTGACCCAACCCCCTAACTTGAAAGGGACCGTCGTGTCCCGGGGGACATCCGTGGGTGGGTGAGCTTTGGAGCTGGGCTGGGAACTCCATCCCGGGGTGCCGGTCCTTACTCCTCCACCCTCCAGCTCATCCCGGAAGCGTGACTCACACCTTGAACACGCAGAGGCCTTCCCGTCGGCTGGAGGTTGTTTATGGTCACGGACTGTGTATCCCGAAGCCACCCCCCCACCCCACCCCCACGGTACAATCTGCTCCCGAAATGCCGACCTCGCTCATTCCTGCGTGCCACCCCTTGGACGGGGGTCAGGGTCCCCACGCTCCCAAGGGGCCAGCTCAGAAGAAAACATCGCGCAGCAGGCACGTGCACGCAAACACACGGGTGAGGAGGACGTGTGTGCGGTTCTGCAGGGAAGCCCAGCTGGGGCCCAGCGAGGGAAGAAGGAAGTCCTTCCGTCCAGCCTCCAGTTCCGACGTGCAGGCCCCAGCCAGCGGTGAGCTCACACGCCGCTGACATACAGAAATAGCAACGGTGCACTGACCCACGCATGGCCCGGGGCCGGAGAACTCCTCCAGGGGGAGTGAAAAAGAAATCACATGTTCTTTCAAGCCTTTTTAAGGTTGACCGGCTGGGCTAACGAAGGAGCAAATGGTGGAGACCCTTTTTGTAGGCCTGGTCTGACCTACAAAATTCCACGTGGAAGATTATAACGGTACCTGCCACTCAACTTCCTTCCCTCGTCTATCAGCCTTGCCCCTTTCATGGAGTAGGGGGCAGGCGTCTCGAGTCTTTGCATGATGGGCTTGTTTCAAGAGAATTGAGAAAAGACTATCCATGATGGATCTCGTGCAGATAGGAGTGTGTGATTGTGCCATGTAACGACATGGAGAATACCAGAGCGCAATTGTCTGGCTTCCTAGTTTTTACATTCATTCGTTCTGCCTCTGAAAGTTCCCTGCGGCCACCTGTGTGGAGCTGGAGGTGGGACAACGTGCAACAAGGCTCAGAGAGGCAGTTGGGGAGAAAATCACAAAGGAAGGTTCCCCCACTTTCTTTATTTTTATTTTTATTTTTTTTACAGAGAGGAAGGGAGAGGCGATAGTCAGAAACATCGATGAGAGAGAAACATTTATCAGCTGCCTCCTGCACACTCCCCACTGGGGATGTGCCCACAACCAAGGTACATGCCCTTGACTGGAATCAAACCTGGGACCTTTCAGTCAGCAGGCTGATGCTCTATCCACTGAGCCAAACCGGTCAGGGCCCACATTGTCTTTTTAATTCGCCTCTCTCTGGTGACTAGTGAAGTTGAGCATTTTTTCCCCATAGGTCTCGTGGCCATCTGTATGTCCTACGTAGGCCTTCTGCCCATTTTTTGATTGGGTTGTCTGTCTTCCTTTTGTTGGGTTGTACGAGTACTTTATATAGCTACACCATGGAATACTATGCAGCTGTAAAAATAAAAAATAAAAAATAAAAAAGAAGGACCTCTTGCTCTTGGAGACATCATGGAGGGACCTGGAGAGCGTTCGGCTAAGGGAAATAAGCCAGTCAGAGGGAGACAAGTACCACATGGTCTCACTCACATGTGGAATCTAATGAACAAAATATAAACTAGGGGTGTTGAACTCAATCAGAGAAGGGGCCAAAATCTAAAATCCAGCCTAAATCGCGGGCCGAATGGTTTACTGAACAGTCATAAACTGTCATTGTGATGGAAACGCAGTGGAGTGCAGTGAGGACAGCGCGGTGTGGGCCACATTGCAAGGCCTGGCGGGACGGATTTGGCCCGCGGGCCTTGTGTTTGACACATGTGATATAAACGGACAAACCAAATAGACCCAGAGATGCAGAAGCTTGCCACAGACTGAGGATAAGGAAAGGGGAGAGGGAGGAGGCCCAACAAAGAACTTGTAGGCATAACTCAGGCAATGGTGGGGTGAAGGCCTGGAGAGGGGGCAGGGGAAGGGAGGAGGAGAGTCAATGGGGGAAAAGAGGGGACATCTCTAATGCTTTCAACTATAAAGATAAACAAATAAAAAGACATGCGGCTGGGCAGACACACCCCTTCCCCAGACCGGAGAACACGGAGGAGGAGGAGGCAGCAGAGACCTGGGCCAGGTGTGCACGGTGCGGCAGGGGAGGTGTGTCCTGACAGTGACCAGGAGGCTGCAGGCCAAGCGCTGAGACAAGAGCGCGGGGCCCTGCCCTGTACATGGTCTCAGGATCTGGTGTTCACAGACTTCTGGGAGCCTGGAGGAGACCTGCTCTGGCCAGGGAGGGAGCAGGGGCCCTCTCGCCCCCGAGGGGCGCCCCACGCTCCCACCTCCACCCCAGTGGGTCACACCAGCTCTGCACACAGAGGTTCTTCGCAGTGTGGGGGGCGGCAGCAGCCCCCCTGGGCCCTCCATCCCCCGGTGGACGCTTGGGAGAGCGCACAGGTGGGTCCTCCGCACGGTGTCCGCAAAGGGCCAAGCGAGGCCCCTCCCCCCTCGGGGGCGGACAGTGCGAACCAGCACTCTGCTCAGCGGTCTGGCCTTTCTTCTCTGCTTAGGGCGCAGGGGACACGGGATTCGGTGGAGGGGCCCAGCCAGCTTCTCTGCACAGACCCCTTCAAGTGAAGGGCTTTTCTCTCCAGGCCTCCAGCTCTGCACAGGCTGAAGGAGAAGTCCCGAAGCCACGGGAGTGGGTGCAGGGATCTGGCGGGGAAGGTGGGAGCCCTCTGGTTCTTTTCGGTTTGCACTGGTTCAGCCCAGGCTTTGCTGCTTGGATCAACCAGTTGCCTGGAGGCAGTGGCGGCAGCAGCAGCAGGCAGGCTTGGGGGCCTGGCACCAGCCAGAAGCAACAACGTTGGGTGGATTTGGCAAGAACTCTGCCCCAGCGGTGGGGGAGAGTACACACGCAGCCGGTGGATGAGGGAAGAGATGCCACTGGGCTCCTGCCCAGGAGGCTCCGAGCGTGTGCCTGGTTCCCTGTGAAGCCCACTCATAGCCCACACGGAGAGGAGTCTGGTGAAGGCCTGCTATACACGGAGTGGCCGGAGTATGATGATCTCTGAACACATAATAACCCAGCCACTCAGTGTACATCCTGTATAATAAAAGGCTAATATGCAAACTGTCCCCTTGACCAGGAGTTCAACCAGCAGGCAGGCCGGCCAACCGCCCAGGTCCCCTCCCCCTGGCCAGGCTGGCTGGACCCCACCCATGCACGAATTCATGCACCGGATATTTATTTATTTATTTATTTATTTATATTTATATATTTACACACACACACACACTGAGTAGCCAGATTATTATGATCTCTGAATGCATAATAACCCGGCTACTCAGTGCATATCCTATATAACAAAAGGCTAATGTGCAAACTGTCCCCTGGACCAGGAGTGCGATCAGCAGGCAGGCCAGCCCACCACCCAGGTCCCCTCCCCCTGGCCAGGCTGGCTGGACCCCACCCATGGACGAATTCATGCACTAGTATATAATACACATATACTCTGAGCGGCCAGATTATTATGCGTTCAGAGGTCATAATAACCAGGCCACTCAGTGTATCCTTTGCCGACTGGTGGCCTAGACCGCCCTGTGGTTAACTCTTGAGTAACAAGGGCATCCTTGCCTGACTCTTGTGTTTGACACCCAGGACCCAGATGTGCTCTATCGCTGCATCAGGAATGTCACAAATACCCTCCAACACTATTTAGGAAACAGAGATGCCTTATTCATCAACCCTCCTCCTCAGGTCCCCTTCCCCACCGCCGAGTGCAAGCTCTCAGGTCCTGTGCTGGCTAACAACTCTCCCCCGCCCTGCCCTGCCTCCAAAGGCCGCCTGTACCTCAGGGCTCCGAGCTGTTCTGCAGCAGCAGCAGCGCAGCTGTGATAACAGCAACAAGGAGGCCTCTCGCGTGAGTCACCGGCGCAAAGTATGTGCACAAACATCCCTCGTGCGTCCTAACTGCTGCCCCTCACCTCTCCGCGGCTGGGACGAGGAAGAAAGTAGCTGCCAGCAGCTTCCTGGTCACGAGACAAGGCCCCCCTCAGGAATGTGAGCCATCAGATCAGCAGCTCTTTCCCACGTCTCCTCGTTCTTTTCACAGAACCCCCGTCTCCCCTGGGCCCGGAGTTAGCACACCAGCGGCCCAGGCTGGCTCTCTAACAGCCAGACAACAAGAAGCCCACCATGGTCTCA
The DNA here is from genome assembly GCF_014108245.1 of Pipistrellus kuhlii. Taxonomy (NCBI): domain Eukaryota; kingdom Metazoa; phylum Chordata; class Mammalia; order Chiroptera; family Vespertilionidae; genus Pipistrellus; species Pipistrellus kuhlii. The sequence goes on along the minus strand of NW_023425416.1, from coordinate 44,597,346 downwards.
CGGTCTCAATCAACAACGCAGGCCCACCTGGGACCTTAGCTCAACCGCATGGAAAGGGAAAACAACTCCCATTTGCATTGTGGGTGGTGCCCCCTCTCCCTCCCCCCAACTTGTGCAGTGCTGTGCACTGAGACTCTGAAGGGAGGTGCTGGAGAGGACCTGGGGTCCATTAGCACTTGCCACAGCCATTGGCCTCTGTGGAGGAAAGAAGCCACAATGTGTCCTGGGGCTCACAGATGACAAGTGGTGAGACTGGTGACCGCTGGGTAGCCTGGGGTGAGATGGACAACTGAGATGGTCCTCCCTGTGTGGTAACTGACCAACCTAAGACATGGTCTCTCTTTTTAAAAACACGTGCCTATTTTTATTGATTTCAAAGAGGAAGGGAGAGGAAGAGAGAGATGGAAGCATCAATGATGACAGAGAATCACTGATCGGCTGCCTCCTGCACGCCCCCTGCGGGGGATCAAGCCTGCAACCTGGGCATGTGTCCTTGATCGGAATCGAACCTGGGACCTTTCAGTCCACAGGCCAACACTCTATCCACTCAGCTAGAGCAGCCATTGTCTCTTTTTGGGGGGCGGGCTGGATGTGAGCTGCAGCAGTGGCAGCACAGACAACAGTTGGGGTGAGGCAGTAGAGAGAAGAGTGGAAGCGAGGGAAAGGAGTGAACCTTCCACGCCTGGAGGACTCCCAAGGGGAGGGAGCCACGAATGCCCAATTCTAAAGTGATGGCATGATGGCGCATCCTGAACAACGAGGTGCCAACAGGCCGGCTGGGAAGGACAGAGGCCCTTGGTGAACGGACTATGTCCCTGCGCTCATGCCTGAGTTTGCCCGTGTCCCCAGGGATCTTCACAAGGAGCCCCCATCCCCGCTCCCGCCCTCCCCCCAGGCACACCTCCTAGGAACTGAAAAAGCCTGGCTAGAACAGGGGGGGAATGATTACAGGGGGAGTAATTGAGCTTCAAAGAGATTAGCGGCTTGCTGATACAGGCACTGATGGCTGCTTACCTACCCAGCATTCCCTTGTCTCTCTGTCTAACAGAACCCCGATTTCTTTAGGGATGGCCAGGTGCCCAGCAAAAACTTCTCCCACAGGGTCCCTTACAGGTCGGTGGCCACGTGACCGAGTCTGGCCGGTGAGACGTAAGCTGAGCATTTCCCAAGAAGCTTTTGACACCCCGCTTCTCCTCCTCTACTTCTTCCTGCCTGGGTCACTCAGAGAGCAGCCTGCCGGGAACCCACGAGGATGCCAGCCCTGTGCCAAGGATAAAGCAGCTAGGAAGATAAGAGATCAGGCCCTCATGACATCATATGAGCCCTGGGCCAGCTCCCTCCGGAATGCTCCTTATGCCTGTCAAAGGACCACCTACTTGTTTAAGTCACTCTTGGCTGGGTTTGCTGCTAGTTGCAGCTGAATGCCTGCCTCCATGATAACCTGCCCAAGGCCCAGAGCTGCCGGCCAATGGCGAAGCTGGGCATCTAACCGAGGTATGCACCGTGCCGGAGCCCACGCCACCTACTTCCACTCCTGGCTCTCAGAACACGAGGCCTGCGAACTACATGAGATGCTGTATGTGAAGCACTTGACCCACCCTAGCAGATGCCCAGTAAACACTGGCCACGGTTATTGCTGTTTTGATTCGGCCACTCCATGTGAAGCTCCCGTGTTAGGAGACCATTGACCTTAGACCAAAGACAAAACAGGGACCCAGAAAGAGGTGTCCCTCTTTCTGAGGAAGAGAGAGTGAGGAAGGGCTAGGTTTTATGCCCTAACAGGGGCACTGGGAGCAGAGTGGCTGTCCACTGAGCTCACCTCACATTCCCACAGCCTGCTTGTTCTCCGGGAAGAGCAGCGCAGGTACAGGTGACCCCTGGCACCATCAGTGGATCTGAGTACGCCCGCCCTGTCCCTTCCACCTGGACCCAGGCCCCCTTTGGAGCATGCGCAGAAAGCCAGAGGCCCTGAGAAGAGGGCTAGACAGGTTCGTTAGGGGCATGGGCACTGTGGCAAATGCACACATCTGCACCTTCCCTGGACACAGACGTGCGTCTCCTAAAACAAAGGATATTGCCACTTTTACAAATGAACTCGGGAAACAGCCTATATGTCTACTAGTAAGGTACTCTTTTATAAAATGGTGTTATGGCCCTAACAAGTTTGGATCAGTGGATAGAGCATTGGCCTGCGGACTGAAGGGTCCCAGGTTCGATTCTGGTCAAGGGCATATACCTTGGTAGGGGGCACATCTCCAGTAGGGGGCGTGCAGGAGGCAGCTGATGTTTCTCCCTCACAGATGTTTCTAACTTTCTATCCCTCTCCTTTCCTTTCTATAAAAAAATCAATAAAATATATTTAAAAATGGTGTTATACAATAAATACAATAAATATTCTGTAGTCATCAAATATAATATTCTCTAAAGGTTTTATATAATATGGCAAAACTTTTTCCTTTAAAAAAATATTTATATATATCGTATTTCAGAGAGGAAGGGAGAGGGAGAGAGAGATAGAAACATTGTGATAAAAGAGAATCATGGATCAGCTACCTCCTGCACACCCCACACTGGGGATTGAGCCTGTGATCCTGGCATGATCCCTGACTGGGAACTGAACAGTGACCTCCTGGTTTATAGGTCCATGCTCAGCCACTGAGCCATGGCAGAAAAAATTTTTAAAAATTAAATTTATTAGGGTGACATTGATTAATAAAATTACATAAGTTTCAAGTGTGCAGTTCTAGGATACATCATCTGTACATGCACTGTGTATTCACCGCCTAAAATCAAACCTCCTTCTGTCACTATATGCCCCTTTACTTTGCCACCTCTCAGCCCCTTCCCTCTGGTAACCCCCATCCTGCTGTCTGTGTCTATGAGTTCTGGTTGGTGTGTTTTTCTTATTTGTTCGTTTGTTGCTTTCCGTTTTATATCCCACAGATGAGTAAAATCATATAGTTTTAACTTATTTCTGTCTGACTTCTTTTGCTTTGCATGATATTCTCAAGGCCCATCCAAGTTGTCGCAAACGGCAGCACTTCATCTTTGCTTATGGAAAAATTCTCGTTATGTGACAAAGAACTGGCGTGTTCAACTATACATGCAGCCTATTTCCCACAGTCCCTTTGTGATATTTATGCACAAAAATTAACAAGGCAAGGCAAAACACTGTAGAAATTGAACATCTTCAATTTGCAATATTATGAATGACTTTCCTGCCTCTATAGTTTTCTATATTTCTAAGATTTCTTCAGTCCCTTTTATAGTGGTAAGAAAAAAAATCCTTATAAAGAAGTTGAGGAGAGGTGAAAGTGTGCTAAAGACAGAGGTAGAGGCAGAGTATTTATTGCTTGGACAGGGATTCTGGCTTCAAAGCAGGCTGTCTGCTGACGACCAGGAAGCATGCACTTCAGTGGGATATTTGTAAGATGGCAGAGTCTCTGATGTGGCACCTCGTCTCCCGGCCCAGGGAGCACCCTCCTCCCTCAGTGGGGCCTCGGGCTGGAGGCGTGGATCCGAGACCCCGCTCACTGCGGTCCCCCGAGAGAAGCCCCTCTTTGTAAAAGGCCCTGGGGGTTCTGACATGACTCTGGACTCCTTCTATCAAGAAATCTGAAGACGAAGCATCGTCGTCCAATTCATAGGCCACAGATACAGAGACACGGAGATGTGTGGCTTGGTGGTCGTTCACATGGTCTTGATGAGGTCGGGACACGGTTTCAGTCCCCACTAAGATGAAAAGTGAACGGAATGCTGAGAAACATGTTTTCTCTGCAACAGAGTGGTCTGCATCCCCAGCCGCCCTCCATAAGGGATGGAGCTTGTGTCTCTGGAACTGGTTCTGAGCCAGTCACCAAGCCAGCACAGCAACGGCAAAGTCACCAAAGGGGGTGCTCTGGGCTACCCCTCTTTCTGTTTCTCCTCCCAAAGGTTTGCGCTCCTACATCACACAGCTTTCCCACATATATCCCCCTGCCCCCCAGTGGCCTGAAAATGACACTATTTCCAGCATCTTGTCTTCACTCTGACACAGATGTCCAGCTAGACTTGGATGCTTGCAGTCGGAGAGTGAATTTTTCATCATCACCCAATGGTTCAATGTACTGTTTCAGACCACCCCCCCCCCCCCCCGCCAAAGATGAAAATGCTTAGTACATCAGAGATAATGCTAGAGCCATTATTAAAAACTCACACGCTCATAGGTGCTCTTTTCAACAAAAGGCATCGTGTTGTTTGGTACAACTTTAAGAGTTCATTTCCTTGCCGAAACCGGTTTGGCTCAGTGGATAGAGCATTGGCCTGAGGATTGTAAGGGTCCCTGGTTTGATTCCGGTCAAGAGCATGTACCTTGGTTGCGGGCAGGTCCCCAGGAGGGGACGTGCAGGAGGCAGCTGATCGATGACTCTCTCTCATTGATGTTTCTAACTATCTCTCTCCCTTCCTTTCTGTAAAAAATCAATACTATATATATATGTGTGTGTGTGTGTGTGTGTGTGTGTGTGTATATATATATATATATATATATATATATATATATATATTTTTTTTTTTTTTTTTTTAAAGTTCATTTCCTTGCATGTGAGAATTACCAGAATGGTATAAGCATTCTGCTAAGAGTCTCATTTCAAGTTTGGACTCTCCAGGCTCATCAAGTTCAATAGCTTGCCATGTCACAACTCTGTGAAAAGGAAGACTACCTCACAGCAAAGGTTTATAAGTTCCGAACATGGAATTCACACAGGATCTAGCAGTATACTCCAGACTTCATAAAGAAAGAGTTGGCCAGCAGGGCAAACTCACATGGCAGGGGGGAAATATTTAATCTGGGCAACCGGTTTTTCAAGCAGCCTCTGATGAGAGGACGCTAGGGCCGGAGGGACCTTGGAGGCCTGCGGATCTGACTCCTGGGAGCAGGCTGCCGTGGGTGCCACGCCAGGTGGCTGACACTCCAATAGGAAGCACGCATACCTGGGAGACAGACTGTGGGACAAGCACAGCCACTAGGAAGGGAAGAGGGAATCCCAGAGAGGATAAGAGTCAGAGAGGAAGGACCTCCAGTTCTGTGTAAAAATTTCTGCCTAGATTTCCAGCTGACTCCTGAATCATGTCTGCATGAGGTGGCCTCTGAGCAACCTAGAGAAGGAAAAATATAACTGAGCCAAGAACTGAGGTGCTGCCCCAGAGACAGAGTTTGTGGTTTAAGCTAGTTGCTGGGTAAGGGCAAAGCCCAAAATAAACAACAACTCACTCTGCTCCCAAATGAACCTCTTCAGAAGAACAGGATCCAGAGTCTCCACAACATAATAGGGCAATGTCCAAAGTACAATAAAAATTAAGCAAAGAGACAGGAAAAGTACAACTTATCCTCAAGAAAAAACAACAACAAAAAACAAGACAATAGTGATCCCAAGATAAGCCAGATGCAGCCATTAGCAGAGAAGAATGTTTACACAGCTATTATAATTATGCCCAATGGCGTAAAGGGATATGTGAAACAGAAAGGGAAGAGGGAATCCCAGAAAACATAGTCAGAAAGAAAGAGCCACAAATTCTGTGTAAAACTTCTGCCTAGATTTCCGGCTGACTCCTGAACTATGCATGTATGTGGTGGCCTGCACGGTGGCAGAGAAACAGAAACCATAAAAGAATGCCAACGGGAAGTTCTAGGACTAAAAACAACAACAATATGTACAACTTCCCCCAAGAAAATCACTGGATGAACTAAACAGAATGGAGATGACATAATGTAACTTAAAGAACTGAAAGGGGGGGGGGGGGGGAAAGGTTGGGAAAAAACAAAACAGAAGGAAAACCTGTACAGAATCTTAGGCTTTTAGGACAAATAAGTCTACCATGGGTGTAATTGTCGTCCCAGAAGGAGAAGAAAGAGAATGGGGTAGAAAAACATTTGAAGAATTAATGGCTTGACAGTTCTTCAAATCTGGTGTAAATAATCTATCTTTACAAATACAAGAATTTCAATGAACTACAAGCAAGATAAATATAAAGAAAACCAAACATAAAAATAACAAAATCTTGAAAGCAGCCAGAGAGAAATGATAACATTATATAAAGGTAACAAAAATTCTGGGGACCACGGAAGCCAGAGATGCATCTAGAAAAACACTTCAATCCAGAATTCTATATCCTGTGAAAATATCCTTGAAGAATGAAGTGAAGTATATGTTATAGTTGTTATATGTTTTAGTCAAAATTTTTACTTTTATACTAAAAATATACATGAATTCATATAAACTTCAGAACACACGTTTTTAAATTAATGATAACTAAAATACCATGTGAACTGGGTGGGAGGGTGGGAGGAATCAACAAAATCTGTCCTCTGTTTTTCTTTAATATTCAACAGTGGGTTAGAAGTTATTTTTGTGCAATCTGATCTAAGACAGAGTCATTTACATTCTGCCAGGATTTTCTGGAGTCAAGTGTCGTCTCTTCTCTCTCCTTCTCCACAATTATGCCACTAGGAAGATGAAGGGACGGTTACATTCATCCCTATAAGCATTTTTCAGACCTATGAAAAGAACTCAGAGCTGGCCATTAAAAACTCACCTGCTAAGGGTTCAAAATGAAGGGTGGGCAAACTACGAGACAGGGGGAAAGAAAACATCTAGGCACATTCTCCTGAAAGAACACATTCAAGCTGGAGAGTTAACTGCAGAGACGGAGACTGAGTCAATATTTGCATAAGAAAAATCTCAACCTGAATTAACACATTTGTTGGACCTGTTAGTCCAGAAATAGTCCCCCCGAGAGGTCTGGAAGTGTGACCTTCCCCTGCACATCTGCTCCTGACTTTTATGAGTTCTCTTAATACTTTTTTTTTTTTTTAAAGCTGCTGCTAAGTGCTCATTTTTGTTCTAAGGAGGATTACCAAACAACCTGCTGGTAACACAAAACAAAGATCCCCTTCATACGGGCCTGCCTTCAACCTGAAAGCAGACTGTTTTCCAAACTGCTCCCACCCCGAGCTGGCTGCCAAACGAAGTTATGGAGCTGGCCTGGGACATCGAGACAACAGCTGTGCTCTGTCCTGCGAAAGGGCAGCCTCACCCAAGCAGTGACGCTCCAAAGGTCAGCCGTATCCTGCGGCAGGAAGTCCATGGCCGGTGGCACACGCTGGCACCAGGCGATGGCCTCTGTTTGTTCCCATCCCTTTGGCGAGTCCTCACCGGTGCTCAATGTACTGCTCGCCTTACACAGGAAGCGGGGGGCCTGCGACCTCACCCTGCTCGCACACTGCGGCTCTTGCCCTGACACCAACTCTTTTTCTTTTTAAATATATTTTTATTGATTTCAGAGAGGAAGGAAGAGGAAGGGAGGGAGGGAGGGAGGGAGGGAGGGGGAGAGAGAGAGAGAGAGAGAGAGAAACATCAATGATGAGAGAGAATCGTTGATCAGCCGCCTCCTGCATGCCCCCCACTGGGGATGATGCCCGACACCCGGCGTATGTGCCCTTGACCGGAATTGAACCTGGGGCCCTTCAGTGCACAGGCCGAGCCAAACGGGCCAGGGCCAAACTCTTTGCACCGAGGATCATCTTAGCGTTGCCACTGAAAATGGGGCTGATGATGAAGGACCTGAAGATAAAAGTAAAAATACTTGCCTCCAAAGCAAGCACATCAGTCACTAAATAAACATCTCTGCAGTGCTTCCTTACGACACCCCCTGACTCCTAGAAGGACCGTCTCTCCCATTTCACAGGCAGGGAAGCTCAGAGCATTTAAACGACCTTCCCATGGTCAGGTGGCTTTGGCAGGGCACCCCATGGACACCCGGTTCTGGGTGACTCAAGTCCAAGGGTCATTCTACTCTGGCAACCTTCAAGGGTAGAGCCGCCCTTGAAAATGCCAACGGCGTTTAAAAAAACAACATTTGTCACATTGATGGGAGGTAGGTGGCAAGTTGATTTAAAAATCTACCTGGCAGAGTAAATGAACAGGAATAGCGAATGTCATTTTAATAAGGATGATGTGGTACTTGCCTTTACAGATATTAAAAATGTGTTATAAGGCTAACACACAAAAACAGTGTGGTCTTTATCCGCCTAATGCCTAGCTAATAGTAAGTACTCACAACTGATAATTATCATGATTAGAACATGCTAAATTCATTAGGTGTATTATACATTTCATTTTACTTACTAGGTTTTTTTTTTTCCATGGGGATATTGCAAGGACAATTTTATCCCCATTTTACGGGCCAGAAAACAGAGGCATGTATAGGTTAAATAACTTGCTAAAGGACACAAGGTAAGTAAAGAGGGTTATCTGGAGTCTGAACTAAGGCTGTCTGACTTCAGCGGTAAGGGTGTTATTGCACCACTAATAATATCAAAAGCCTGGGAGAATCTAATTGTTTCACAGTAAGGAAGCGAGATAAATCGAAGTGTATCTGTATAAAGAATATTTCTGGGAACGAGACAGATCTATATGTATATTTTATTGATTTTTCACAGAGAGGAAGGAAGAGGGATAGAGAGCTAGAAACATTGATCAGCTGCCTCCTGCACACCCCCTACTGGGGATGTGCCCGCAACCAAGGTACATGCCTTTGACCAGAATCGAACAAGGGACCCTTATAGTCCACAGGCTGATGCTCTATCCACTGAGCCAAACTGGTCTGGGCGAGATAGATTTATATATATATATATATATATATATATATATATATATATATATATATAATGTAAACAGAAAAAACAAGTTCCATTTTATAGATAAAAGAATCATTTTTGTTGAGCAATAACATGTAGCTACAATTGTTTGTGAAATACATGTGTGCACGTATGTTATATATATACACACACATACATAAATATGGTGTACAAAGCTGAATTACATACCTACATATATACTATCCTTTTACTAACATTCTTTTGCGTTGCTTCAATCTATTATAAACATATAGCAAACATGCTCGTGTAATAAAACAGATTTTAAAAAATGGCTCACTACCTAAAAAATAAAAGAAAGATCCCTTTCTTTCCAAAGGAAAACAGTTCCACAAACAGGCTAAGTTACCATTAATTGAACGTATAAGGGGTCCTCCTCACCCAGGAGCTGGTACAGCCGTTTCCACCGGGAAAGGGCCTGGAACAGGGGACAGCCTGGGCTTTCACGCAGGCCCGTCTACACCAGCAGCTGCCTCTCGCTGGGGTCTGGCCTGGTGCCCTGTACACCTGTGTGGGGGATCAGAAGGCTCCTCCTGTACAATCACTTCTTTCAGAGAGTGCTGGCCAACAGAAGCAGGGTGTAGAGAAGTGAGTGGCTGCTCGAGTGCTGCCATGATCTGGGTGGTCCAATCCCACCAGCCTCAGTGAGCCCAGACATGGATTAGTGTGGACGGAGGTGGGCCCAGACTTACGGACAAGGCTGAGCTGCAGTCAGCAGTCAGCAGTGGTGAGGGCTGGAGAGAAGGTCACCCCCCCAACCCCCGGGGTGAGGGGTGAGGCTGGAGGGTGACTTGGCCCATTCTATGTGCTCTATATTGATCACTGGGTCGGACCAGGCTGGAACCTTTAGTGTTAATTACAGCACTCAACTCCAGCCTGGGAGCAGGGGCAGGAATGGGACAGCCTGGTCTGCCCACTGTTTAATTCTGCTTCCTGGGGCTGGCTTAGATCAGTGGTCGGCAACCTCATTGGTCAGCAAATACCAACAGTACGACGATTGAAATTTCTTTGGAGAGCCGAAAACCGACTTCTGCACACGGGCCATGAAGTTCTAATCGCACTGTACGTGCGTGCCCGCACGTGGTATTTTGTGGAAGAGCCACACTCAAGGGGCCAAAGAGCCGCACGTGGCCCTCGAGCCACAGTTTGCCGACCACTGGCCTAGAGACACACTGTTGAGTCACGTCAGCAAGCTTCAGATAGAAAAGCAGCAAAATCGTCACTTGATGCCACAGTCAGCTGGTGGGTGCAGTTCAGATAGAATTTCCCTGAAGCTGTCTCCGTAGCAAAGCGGCAAATGGTTTTCTAAATCCACTCACGCAGGCACTTTCTTCTTTCCTTCCTTCCTGCTTCCTCCCTTCCTGTGGTGAGGCACGCAGCCCTGCTCAGCCTTCTACCCTCATCTGAAACTTGGTACGACTCTGGCAGGAGACAGCCCGGTCACCTGCCAAAGCACAGGGAGGATATATCCTGTGACAAGGAACCCGGAGACAGGGAGTCGAGATTTGATCACGACTTTGATAGGGTGCCACCGTCCACCACGATGGCGAAGCTGGTGGTGGCAGAAGCTTGTTAGCTGACACAGCCTCGCTCTTCCCCTGGATGGTCAAAATTCTGACCTTTCAGCGGATATTAAAATTAATTTTCATTCTCAACAAAGAAAACAAAATCAGGTTTTAAATGAAATTGCTCAAAAATACTGAAATAAGTAAAACACACACACACACGCACAAAACAAAACACCACAGTTGTACTGTGGATATTTGGCTCTGTTGACAGTTTGCCGACCACTATCCTAGGAGATGAAGATGATGCCTGGCCTAACGATGGTTCCAGAAACGAAATGGCTTGATGGTCTCTAGAAGTTTGAGCATTACGTGGTGGCAAACACCAAGCGGTCTGGTTAAATCAGTCAGTCCTCTTTTTTTTTTTTTTTTAAATATATTTTTATTTTTTTCACAGAGAGGAAGAGAGAGGGATAGAGAGTTAGAAATATCGATGAGAGAGAATCATCGACCAGCTGCCTCTTGCACACCCCCTACTGGGGATGTGCCCGCAACTAAGATACATGCCCCTGACCAGAATCGAACCTGGGACCTTTTGAGTCTGCAAGCCAATGCTCTACCCACTGAGCCAAACTGGTTTCGGCCAGTCAGTCCTCTTTTAAAGAAATCTTGCCCAATGCAAATAGGGCCAGCTAAGAGGTACTTTAGCGGCTAGCAAGAGCAATCACTGGCTAGATGCTCACAGACTAGCATCTCCCACCCATCCCCAGCAGAAATAAGCCACCGGGGCCTGCCTTCTCACACCCTTCTAGGGCCCTCCCATGCTTGGAATCTGAGGAATGGCACCACTAAGTCTGAGGCACCGAGCAAGGCTAACTTGGCGAGGTGACACAGGGTGGTGATGCTTTGGCAACGCTACCAGTTGAGTTGCTGTTGTGCTTTTAATATATATTTTTATTGATTTCAGAGAGGCAGGGAGAGGGAGAGAGAGAAACATCAATGCCGAGAATCACTGATCAGCTGCCTTCTGCACACCCCTCCCTGAGGATCTAGCCTGCAACCCGGGCATGTGCCCTGACTGAGAATCGAACCGTGACCTCCTGGTTTCTAAGTAGACATTCAACCACTGAGCCATGGGAGCCGGACTACGTTTTTTTTTTCTTCCAAAAAAGGTTGATAAAACAGATGATTTCAGGGATGAATTTAGCTTTGTGCCACTTTGGAGACGGATGCGATCTGACTTTTAGCTTAAGAACACACCCAAGGAGAAAACACTGGCACCTCGGCCAATGCAAGGCACACGTTCACCCTCCCCCGTGGTGTTAGCCTGACAGTGAATGTCAGGGGACGTTTTTCCTGCTGCCAGGCCAACGTGTGCCCCCCCCCCCAAACTGGCACCGGGCGGGCACGGGGCTCCCAGAACCAGTCTGGACAAAGGCTGCAGCTGCTGCCCTGTCCGTCCGTCACCACACCCCTCCCTCCAGCAGCGACACATCTTTTCAGAGCAGCCGCGCTCCCACCCGCCGCTCTGCTCGTCTGCGTGGCGGCGGCCCGTTATGTAACTGCCACCTTATCAAAGCGCCAGCATGCCGAGCGTCTGTGCGTTCCTTCCATTATGCAAGGCCTGACCTTCCTGCTGGAAAATGCCTGGCGTATTTTAATTGCCCTCAGCGGTTCCGGGAGCATGCTGAGGAGCTCTGACTACATTTTTCACTGTTCCTCCGGTCCATGCTCATGCAACAAGGAGGGAATTGCTGATCTGCAGACCGATAACTGTGTGGAGCAATGAGTCACCTCTTTAGAGTCTCATAAATTCATCCCCATTTTTATGAAGTAATTATATGAATTGCAGTCCCTTACGCGGCACTTACTATGTGCCAAACACGATTTCAAGTGCTTTCCATGCGTTTATTTGTTATCTTCATAACCATGTTATGAAGGAATTATTTTTATTTTTATTATTAATGATGTTTTTCATTGCTAGCCTCACTTTATAGATGAGCAAACAGAGGCAGATGGATGTCCAAGGCCATGCAGCTAGAAATGGCGGAACTGAGATAGAAGCCCAGGCAGGTGGTGTGTCCTGAGTCTCACCCTCATCTCACCCTCATCTGTGTGCCAGGGGCTGGCGAGCTCTGGGCACATGCATGGCTTTGGTTTGCTTGGGCGTCCTGTGGCATGGGCATTGGCAGGCCACAGAGGCCGGGCATCCACGCTACAGAAGGTACTCAGAAACATCTGGGCAAATGGCGTGTTTCTAACAATGCCACTCCACTCACTGTTTTGCCAAGGTATTTGCCCCAAAGTACTTTGGAAAATAATTTTGCTCCTGGGGAAGACGGAAGCTCGGACCCAGGCCAGTCATGCCTGAGGAGGCACGTGGGCTGCAGCTCGGAGCTGGTGCCGTTACCTTCTGGATGGGAATGTGGATGTGGGGGTCACCCTGGCCTGCTCCTAAGACCGGAAGCTTCAGACAAGCTCAGTGTCCACGGGGCCCGTATCAGGGAACTCAAAAGGGAAGCCACACCCAAAGTCTGAGCTCTACGTCTCAAAGGCTGACCTGCGGGCTCCCTCTGTCAGGATCATCCAGGAGGTTTTGTTTGTTTTGTTTTAAATATATTTTTATTGATTTCAGAGAGGAAAGGAGGGGGAGAGACAAACACCAATGACGACAGAGAATCACTGATCGGCTGCCTCCAACGGCGACCTCTGGGTTCACAGGTGGACACAACCATTGAGCCACACCAACACCGCCGCCGGGTGCTGTGTTTTGTTTTTAAATGCGGACAATCAAGTCCGACCCTGGACCTTCTGGATCAGGGTTTCCCACTATTGGGCTTCGAAGTCTAGATTTTTAGAAATCACCGCAGGCAATTCTGCTGTATTCTAAACACTGCTGGCCCATTGCTTTGGATCTCTGGGGTTTCAGGTCAGGCATCAGAGAAAAGCTGTACTTTAAAAGCAATATTCAGCCCTAGCCGGTTTGGCTCAGTGGATGGAGCGTCGGTCTACGGACTGAAGGTCCCAGGTTCGATTCTGGTCAAGGGCATGTACCTTGGTTGTGGGCACGTCCCCAGTAGGGGGTGTGCAGGAGGCAGCTGATGGAGGTTTCTCTCTCATCGATGTTTCTATGAATAGCCTGCGGGTGGACACTGGGAACATCCTTCTGCCTCTGGGAGTCCAAGGCACCCACCCCATCAGTGAGTCTGAGGCACCCCATCAGTATGACCAGGGGACCAAGCTCCTCCCAGCTCTGAATCCTGCGCTGCCAACCTGAGTGTCCTCACCAGACCTGAGTGCTACTTAAACAGAACTGATGAGGTCTGAAAAGCAGCGGCCAGGTGGGCTGAAGTAGGGCGCTGGGCCTTGACAACGGGGAGAATCTGGACTGGGGTGGTCATCCTGATAGGCCAGGCCCCAGAGCAAGGGGAGAGACCAGGTGTGAGGGTGGAGGGGGAGCGAGCTGGGAGGGAAGGAACGCGGGTCTGAGTGAAGGAAAAGGCTTGGAAACACGGGTGGGGAGGGAAGACGGCTCCAGGTTACACCAGCTCCTGAAAGCCAGGGAGGTGAGGCAGCGACAATGGAGAGCGGTGTTTTGGGAAGATGACTGGGTGACAGAGGCAGGATGGGAAAAGTGGGAGGGACGGGCCTGGTGACTCAGCGAGGGAGCCATCTGTGACCCAGGGGACAAGCCTGTTCTAGAGGCGATGTGGCCGCAGTGGGAACCGCAGGGGAGAGCACGTCAGCGGCAAAGCGCCAGGACCCTGGGACCTGGCGAGCTGTTATGGTTCTTTTAGTTTTACTTGTTTTTGTTTTCCGCTTATCTGTAGTTTCTGTTCTCTCTGCAGCGAGCTGATACTGCTGTGTGATAAGAAAGAGAAACATACAGTTCAGCATTTCCTCTGGGAAGCCAGCAAACTGATCTTCATCCCTTGGCAGCTTAACCCTCCTCTCACTAGTCTGTTTCTCTTAAGAACCCCTTTTCTCAAGTTTTTTTTTTTTTTTTAAACCAACTCCTCTGCACCCCATACCTCTTGTCCCTTTGCTGAGAGACTTCTGCAGAGCATTCCTTCTCCTTTGCTTTAAAAAAATATATATATTTTTACTGATTTCAGAGAGGTAGAGGGAGAGAAACAGCAATGATGAGAGAGAATCATTGATCAGTTGCCTCCTACATGCCCCACTCTGGGGATCAGGCCCGCAACCTGGGCATGTGCCCTGATCGGGAATTGAACCGTGACCTTCTGGTTCAAAGGTGGATGCTCAACCACTGAGCCACGCCAGCCAGGTAGCCCAGGGTCCTGGCCTGAGGTCAGTAAACTCCCTGCTATCCCGCAGTGGCTCCAGGCCAGGACTCTCGCCCTCTCTTCACCAAGCAGTCTCTGAGGAGTTAGCTTTCTTTCTCTCCTTGGAGCCAATCTCATGGTACCTGCCTCAACATCTTCTTTTCCCAAAGAATTCCTGTCATCATCCTGGGAAAGGCTGCCCTCCAAGAGGAGGACCACTGAACCTCCCAGTCCGCTGACCAGCCAACTTCTCTGACCACACCTGTGCGCCCATGGCCACCGCGCAGACAAGACCGTCACGCCCCCCCAGGACTCCTATACCATGGGAAGCTGAGCCCCCAATTTGACTGTGGACACCCGTCTTCTGACTTCTTGGATGTCAGGTTCCAACTGAATATCCAGTTATTGGTTCTCTTTCGATTTCACTTTCCTGCCAAGCATCCTGGTTTCTGAGGCCAATTATTTAAATGGCCCTCATCGATATCCTCTGAAGCTCTGCTAAGCCTGGTACCGACCAGAGCACTGGTCGGCAAACTGCGGCTCTTGAGCCACATGCGGCTTTTGGCCCCTTAACTGTGGCTCTTCCACAAAATACCATGTGCAGGAGGGCACGTACAGTGCGATTGAAACTTCGTGACCCATGCGCAGAAGTCGGTTTTCGGCTCTCCAAAGAAATTTCAATCGTCGTCCTGTTGACATCTGGCCCTGTTGACTAGTGAGTTTGCCGACCACTGGGCTAGAGAAAAACTGCCCAACATATCCACGAGGCTCCCTGACACAAGTAAGACACCTCGGTCAGCTCAGCTGTCCACACCTTACTGAGCCCCAGTCATACTGACAATTCTATTGGAGACCCTTCCCACGTTCCACTCATGGCACATGACCTCACCTTGTTTCACTAATATCCCGGCAGCCATGCCTTATGAACGTTCTTATTTTCCCTTCTTCCCGGCCGTGGACTTTCGCATGCCTCCAATCATCTTTTCCTTCTCTCTATAAAAATATGCAGTCCTGTCCCTTTAAGGCTAATTTCTGTGTCTTCCTAGCCTTCCAGAGGATTAACTTGGTTGATAATTCCTTCTTTCTTGTAGACTTCAAGCTCTCCACCATCATGCAAGAAAAATGCTTTGACACTCCCTCCTCCTAACACCCTCTCATCTTCTTGCTACTTGCCAAGCTCTTCGGAAAGTCTCGCTGGAGCTGTTAAAGCGACACATGTTCATGCAAACAATTTATTTATTTTTAAAAATATATTTTATTGATTTTTTTTTTTTTTTACAGAGAGGAAGGGAGAGGAATAGAGAGTTAGAAACATCGATCAGCTGCCTCCACCCCCCCTCCCCCCTCCCCCCCTCCACTGGGGATGTGCCCGTAACCAACGTACGTGTCCTTGACCGGAATTGAACCTGGGACCCTTCAGTCCACAGGCTGACGCTCTAGCCATTGAGCCAAACCGGTTTCGGCCATGCAAACAATTTAAACGGTGCAGATGAGCACAGAGAAAACAACGATTACCCAACATCCTACCCCTCACAGATAATGTCTCTTAGGAATGTGATGACCGTGCTTCCAAATTATTTCCTATGTAAACATTCACATATGGGAGTGCGTACTTAACACAGCTGAGGTTACTCTGCACGTGTTCTTCTAGGACTTGGTTTGGGGAGCCTGCAATATCTCCCCAGCACTGTACCCCTCTGTCATCTGTTTGTAACTTCAAAAGGCAGTCTAGCCAAAACCGGTTTGGCTCAGTGGATAGAGTGTCGGCCTGCGGACTGAAAGGTCCCAGGTTTGATTCTGGTCAAGGGCATGTATCTTGGTTGCAGGCACATCCCCAGAAGGGGGTGTGCAAGAGGCAGCTGATTGATGATTCTCTCCCATCGATGTTTCTAACTCTCTTTCTTTCTTCCTCTCTGTAAAAAATTAATAAAATATATATTTTTTAAAAAAAGGCATTCTAGTGACTATGAACAACATAATAATGACTTCTCTATCCCCTGTTACTTTACAGGTAGCTCCCGTGTTTCTGCTGTGTAGTGAATGGTGTGTTGAATATTTCTGAATTTGTGAAACTCTTTATTTATGACAAATTCCTTAAAAGAGATTGTTGGCTATCGTATACTTACTTTTTATAATGTTTGATATGCACTGCAAAACAGTCTTCCGAATAGAATGAACCAATTTAAACTCCTATATCAATGGCTGTCCTTAAGAACCCTAAGGTTTGGTAATGTTTCCAGATTTCATTTAATATCAAAAATGAAAAAGAGGACAGCATGACAGATTCCAGCCATTAAAAAGATGAGGATATTTGGAACAAAGTTTACTCATTGTTTTGAAAATGTAGATGAAACGGGCAAATGGCTTAGAAAAAGAAACTTGCCAAAACGTACCGTGTTTCCCCGAAAATAAGACATCCTCTGAAAATAAGACCTACTTACAGGTTTCCTTCTGAGTGAAATATAAAGCATCCCCTGAAAATAAGGCCCCCCCTAGGCTCTGTCTCAGAATGCTATTGCTAAACATGAAAGATTTGGTCCACTGATTCTGAAAGAAACGGAGTCACAAGAAATTCACCAGGAAATTCAGGAATTGGATTGTTATGATGATGTTCCAGAAGATGATGACATGATTGTCATTGAATAAACGAGTACATTCTTGATACTGTAGGATTCACAGTTTGTCTAGTTTGTGTTGACAACTACCGTACTATAAACAGGTAATAAATTTCCTTTATTTTCATTTAACAATAAATGTGTACCGTATTCTTCTTCATGGAAAAATAAGACATCCCCTGAAAATAAGACCTAGCGCATCTTCGGGAGCAAAAATTAATATAAGACACTGTCTTATTTTCAGGGAAACAGGGTATTTGAGAAGAAAGGGAGTATCTGAATAGGCCTGCCTCTGTTAGGTAACTTAAATCTATTTTTCAAACCTTCCTACAAAAATACCCCCAGGCCTCCAAGGGCTTCAGCAATGCATTCTGCCAAACACTGAAGGAAGAAATAACACCAACCTTCCAATGTATTTTTAAGTCCAGCATAACATGGACACCAAACCTCACAAGGACTTGCAAAGAGAAGAAAATCACAGACCAGTCTGTTTTGGACATAAAGGTAAAGGTACAAGCACTGTTACTACCTCAGCTGTTTGTTGCCAGTTACCCCAGTCACTGAAAAAAAAATGCTAAATTTTAGCCAGAGGTCATTAAAAACGAAGATGTACTCTCTCTGAAGTCTATTCATGGACCACTGGGGGATTGGTGGCCTCCACGTCAAAATTCCTGTGCTGAAAAGACAAACAAACAAAGTAGAGCTGGAGGCCACACAGCCCCTGGGAAACCAGAGCTCAGGCCACATGGGAACCCCGGCAGGTCAGGTCTTGGTGGCGGCCTCTGAGCTGGGACCACAGTCCTTCCAACACATCTCCAGTTGGAAGGACTGTTAAGAGGCCTCCGCTTGATTCTGCATTTCACACATTTCTTTGTTCTCCTTCCAGTGGGATCTCACTTTGCTTAACAGAAAGGACTTCACTGAACGTTTCAGTCCCTTTATTCCTCCCCATGAATTCCCACGATAGCCGGGCAGAATTGGCAAGTCAGGCGAATCTTTCCTTTGATGACACCCCAGCTATGGGACTTCGCGTTTGTAAACAGAACATTTTAAACCAACGTGGACTTCTGTGGTCAGAACTCTACACAAAGCCCACGTGGCTCTGGACCAAGCACTCATGACACCCTCTGGAAGGTCACCGGAGAGAAACGTGATAGGACCGGGGTGTGCTCTGGCTCCAGCTCACACACCTGGCAAAGCCTGAGCAAGCATCGAGGGTCACTTAAGCCCCTTTGGAAAGTGCAGTGACCAAGTTTTCTGGATACCCTGGACACTTTCCTAGAGGGGAGAGAACTGATGGAATTCAGTAACTGCACTTTTACCACTTCTTTTGAATTCCTCTCTATGGAAGAAAGGTAATATTTTGTCCTGACCGGTTTGGCTCAGTGGATAGAGCATCCACCTATAGATTAAGAAGGGTCCCAGGTTCGATTCCGGTCCAGGGCATGTATCTTGGTTGCGGGCACATCTCCAATAGAAGGTGTGCAGGAGGCAGCTGATGTTTCTCTCATCGATGTTTCTAATTCTCTATCTCTCTCCCTTCCTCTCTGTAAAAAATAAATAAAATATATTAAAAAAGATAATATTTTTTAAAAATGTGTCTTAATATTAAAATATATGTATCTTAATACTCAAAAGTCCAGAATTAACATTTAAAATGATGAAGTATTTAAACATACAGAGACGTACAGAGAATAAATATAACAAACAACCATATGTTAGGCTACCCAATGACTCAGATCTAGCATATCTTTTTTTATTTTTATTTATTTTTATTGATTTTTTACAGAGAGGAAGGGAGAGAGATAGAGAGCTAGAAACGTTGATAAGAGAGTAACATCGAACGGCTGCCTCTTGCACACCCCCTGCCGGGGATGTGCCGGCAACTAATGTACATGCCCTTGACCGGAATCGAACCCAGGACCCTTCAGTCCACAGACCGACGCTCTACCACTGAGCCAAACCAGTTTCGGCGATCTAGCATATCTTAACATTTGGCTGTATCTGTCCCAAGAAAATAGTTCATAAAAGAACAAACCATTAAAA
The DNA here is from genome assembly GCF_014108245.1 of Pipistrellus kuhlii. Lineage (NCBI taxonomy): Eukaryota > Metazoa > Chordata > Mammalia > Chiroptera > Vespertilionidae > Pipistrellus > Pipistrellus kuhlii. Next base: position 44,578,199 of record NW_023425416.1, on the reverse strand, counting down.
ATACAACTGAAGCTATATGTGTACCCTTTCCTGATCCCATTCTCTTTCCTCCCTCTCCAGAAATAATCACTACTATGAACTTACCATTCTTAAGGATGTTTTTATAATTTTATAACATATGCATATATCCATATACTATACTGGAAATGTTTTTGCAAGTTTTCAATCTTTGTATGTATGGTATCCCACTGTATGTGTGATTATTATGGAACCTGCTTTCTGTGGTTCAACATTACATTTTCCCAATTTAGGCATATTCACAGATGTGACTCTAGTTTATTCCTTTTACTGGTTATAAATGATTTGATTGTTTAAACATGCCTCAATTTGTTTATCTAGGGTTTTGTTGTTTATAAGGCCTCTTTTAACTATAATAGATCTCAGCTCCGTTCCGACAGTGAGCATATATGCCTAAAGAGAGTCAAATTCACCTATAAGAATTGGTTTTCTTTTATTCCTCGTAGTCCCTAGAAAGTGAGCACCAAGTTTAAGGGAGAATAAGTGCTGTTATGTTGAAGCTTCTAGGTTCAATCCTCAGCAGGTACCGTGAAGCAGTTTCTTCCTCGCTGTGAGAACAGCCAAATGTGATTCTTTGGCCATCAGAGTTGGTCCACAAGCCACTGAACTCTTGAGACAAACTCCTTTCAGACGAAAATAGTTGAAGTGGAGTATGTGTTTGCCACTAATAACGATGACCAATACAATGGGATCCAAACATCTTTAAGAGCCTTGTTAGCACCCTTTTCTGCTTAAAAACATCTCTTCTAAAATATTTACAGTGGGATTTATTGGAAGAACTGCATTAAGCCTTCAGAACATCTGCTGCAACGCAGGTAGTCAAAAAAGGTATTTCAACTAAATATGCCCACGTAGCAGCTGGGAGAGTTTCTGTGTAGACGGACATCGGTGCTTGATGCTTCACTGGGTAATTTACTAATACACTCAGTTCTCTTTTGCTCAACAACGTCTCATTTCCACTACATGAAGGCTGGTTCAGTTCCGCCAGCCAAGGGCTGCCTGACATTATATTATGTCCTACGTTGCAGGTACCACATAAAATGATTATGTTATAAAAGGCCTCTGTATCACTTGGTTCAAATGAATAGCTGGTTTCATTCATGTTCCAGGAGCAATGGGAAGCAAGTATCCACAATAATTCTCAGACCAATACATTTGATTTTCTAAGTATTCTCCATAAAAGAGCAACAGAGGAGTCCACAAATTTGTTCAAAAAACGCCCAAATTGTTCCCCCATTGGACAGTCCCAGAAACTCCGATCATAGCCAGGTGATGGGAAGAAGAGCACATTTCAATCCGTGGGAATAAAGGTTGGCAATGAAAACAATATGTCCTCCCTTCACGAGGGACAGCAGATGAAGGCTCCCAATTTCTGCTCCTTGGTAGCAGATCGCATTTTGTGCGGAAGTGCTGTGGCCCCCAATCATGTTGAGGGGGTCCAAGAAAAGTATTCTGAGAATTGAGAATTTCAAAGATCCAGTGACAGGATTCTTCTCCTAATCAATAGAAATCAACTAGTCCAGCTTAAAAATTTTTTTTAAAAAATATGTTTTTATTGATTTCAGAGAGAGAAAGGGAGAGGGAGATAGAAACATCCATCAGCTGCCTCCTGCATGCCTTCTACTGGGGATCCAGCCTGAAACCCATGCATGTGCCTTGACCAGGAATCGAAATGGCGACCTCCAGGTAGTACATGGGAGGACGCTCAACCAACTGAGCCACAGAAGCCGGGCTATTCCAGCTTTTTAAAATCTTCTTTCTCCTGCTGTTGAATCTAATGTCCTCAGAGGTCTTAACAGGCTCGGGGGTTTCCTTCAATTTCAGACATTAGTGAATTTTCCAGTAACCCTTTGGATACTGGAGGTATAATAACGCCTTGTGATGACAAGCACTTAAATATGACATCTTGGTGGACTTTTGTGCACCTCAGGAGTTCTTCTACAGTTGACTGTACACGAATATTGCACGAATGGCATCTTGGTGGTCCTCAGGCTGCACCAGATGGTTGGTGATGGTGCCACATAGGGCCATGATCTCTTCATTATCCATGACCTCATCATTATCCATGATCTCATCATTATCCATGATCTCATCATCATCCAGAAGGCTGAGCAGGTTAGGACCTGGGCAGCTGAGCCCCGACAACTTAACCCCCAGGAAGGGGGAAGAGGATGATGACAGTAATGTCGCTCCTGTAGGTCCACAGGGCCAGCACCTTGGCAACAGGCCCTGGAAGTGCCTTTCGGGTCCCCCTCCAAAGTGCCCCAAGTATTCCATACCCTTGGGCAGAATGAACCACCTGTGAGGCCAATCTGTAAACGAGTGGCTCCAACTAGTTGTTCAGGGCAGAGCAGAGCCCCACAGATCGCACTTCAGGGAGCACCACGTTTACACTGGGAACATCCGCCTCCCACAAGGCAGCTGGTTGTGGAAAACTAAAAACATCTTAAAACTCTGCTTTTACTTAGACACCTGGACAGAGTGTGGAAGTGACGAGGGAAGTCTACCCCTCCTTCCAGAATTCTAGCGAGAAAAGCTACTGGGTTCTTGGCCTTCCTATAAACTTCCAGCTCTCTCCTATTTACTATTCAGGTGAGTATGGAGGAGGCGGAGGAGGTCATGGTGAGACTCGAGGAGACAGCATTGGTTATAGAAACAACAGAACGTGAGTTGTAAGGAAGCGTGGCCTGTCGCCTCGGGTAAGCCCTAGCATTTATCCTGCTGAACGTGCTGCCTCTGGCCGAAGTGGAAAGGAGCATCTTTTGGGAAGATAGGGATGTGCCTTTCAAGATGCAAATCTCAAAGGGCTTATAAAATCCACCAAATAGTTGCTGTATTTCCTTTAGACAGAGCCAGGCAGGCTGGGTTTAACTCCTGCCTGTTCGTCTCGGTAGGTATCCCCGTATTACACTGGCAAGCTACCTACCCTCCTGAGAACCAGGGTCCACAGTGTGAAACGGGAATGATACCGCCTTCAGCTGGAGGTTGCTGGAGGATGAACTGAGATGCACACGTAAGTGCTCGGCGTATGGTGGCCACAAAATAAATGGTAGCTCCCATGGTGCTTTGCAAACCTTCTTAAAGGACTGCACATGAGCACCTCAAATACGTGGCTGGCCGGATCCCATTCATTTGTGCACCCCAAGCACCAGGTACAGGTGAAGAGCATGTAGTGGGTGCTCAGTAAATATTTACTGAGTCAAGGAGTTGACGATAATATTAATATGAACCCCTGGTTATTCAATACTTATATAATGCATGTGTATTATATTATTTAATTATCATAACCTTCTGAGGTATTTACTCCTATAAAATCAAGGCTCAGCCCTGGCCGGGTGGCTCAGTTGGTTAAGTGTCATCCAGTGCACCGAAGAGTTGCTGATTCGATTCTGGGTCAGGGCACATGCCCAGGATGTGGGCTCAATCCCCAGTTGGGGGCCTGCAAGAGGCAGCCAATCGATGTTTCACTCTCACAATCGATGTTTCTCTCTCTCTCCCTAAAAATCTTAAAAACTATGAACTGAAATCAAGGCTCAGGGAGATTAAGTAACTTGTCAAAGTTCACACAACTCCTAAGTGATGGAGCTGGAATGCAAACCCAAGCCTGTGCCCTTGAACACTGTCCTCTCCTCGCTGCCTCCTGCTCAGGCAGTGCAGGGAGCTGTCGAGAGAAGGTGGCCTTTGAGCTGGATCTCAGAGGATGACGAGGAGTCCACGAGGCACATAAAGGAAAAAGGAAAAGCCATCCCAGGAAGAAGGAGCAGGACGTGGCCAGCGGAGTGAAAAGCATGGCCTCTCTGGGCTCAGCAGGCAGTCCGTGACAGCATGGAAGGAGCTGCCCAGAGAGAGGTGGGAAAGGGAGTCCAGGGCCAGGCCCCGAAGGGCTGCGGCTGTGAAATGTCGTGTTTTTATCTTGGGGCTGATGGGCAACCATTGAGACACAGCTTGATCGACGCGATCAGAGCTGTGCTTTAGCTCTCCCTTGGGAGAGCGGGGATGAGAGCCGGGCAGCAGGTAGGAAGAGAGAAAAGAATGTGAGCCATTTGCCCGGGTGTTCTTTCCCACCTCTGAGACCCTGGTCATCTCTGAGACCCTGGTCATCTCTGCAGTAGTGACTAAGGCTGTGCTCGGCAAACTGCGGCTCGCGAGCCACATGCGGCTCTTTGGCCCCTTTGAGTGTGGCTCTTCCACAAAATGCCGCGGCCTGGGCGAGTCTATGTTGAAGAAGTGGCGTTAGAAGAATAAGTTTAAAAAATGTGGCTCTCCAAAGAAATGTCAATCGTTGTCCTGTTGACAGTTGGTTCTGTGGACTAATGAGCTTGCCAACCACTGGTCTCAGGGACATCTTCATAGGAGGGGCAAACAGAACTGTGTTCTCTATACAAACCGGGTGACCCTACCTGGATCAGGGTTTCCTTCTCAGAAAAGGTACACCGCGTTTATTTCACTGGTGGCGGAAGAACTCCAGCTGCCAGTGAACGAGCCCGGCCCTTCCCTATCATTTCAGGTCGTTCACGCACCTCCTTTTTCCCCGGGAGACATCTGTGAACAGCCTGAAGGGTGTCCCACACCCTCCCGAGCCCAGGCCCTCTCCGTGGGGCTGGGGCTTCAGCACATTTATTTCTGTTCCAGTGATATTCGATTCCTCTGTGCTCTTAGCCTCCACCAAGATAGCCACTATTTTTATACTACTGTATAACTACGGAGCCTATAATGTAAACTCAGATGCTTATTTATCTTATCTCGGACCTCTGTGTCGGCTTTCTGCAGAAGAAATTCTCAGCCCCCATTTCCAACCTGAGAAAGATATACTATACCAAATCTGTTTGGGTTCCTTCCTAAAAAAAAAAAAAAAAATGAGTGGAGAAAGCCGTAGGTTTTATCTTTCGGAGCCCCCACCCCATCCCTGAAAAATGCAGAATAAGTCTGCCCTGCCAGATTGCAAAATGTCTTCATCTTCTCCTCTGCTTCAGTCATGACCCACAAGTTACTTCTGAGGGAGGGCTGGTACTATATTAAGCTGAGCACTGCTTCACATGAGGGAGGCTGATCAAAATTTAAGGAGAGGATCCGTCCAGAATAGACCCACACTTATGCAGTCAATTGATTTTTAATAAGGTTCAAAGGCAACACAGTAGGGAAAAATGGTCTTTTCCATAACGGATGTGGGCAGAACTGGACATCCACATGCAAACAAGTAAACCTCCATTTCTGCTCTTCCAAACACATCTTTAACATCTCACACCCACCAGGAAGACAGAAAATACCCAGGAATGGTGAGGAGCGGAGACACGAGCCCCTTGGGGACCTGGAGGGAACAGAAAATGGGGTGACTGCTGTGCACCACAGCGTGGCTGCTCCTCGAAAAGTTAAACCCAGAGTTACCATATGATGCAGCCATTCCACTCCTGGGCATCCACCCGGCAGGACTGAGAGCAGGGACTCAAACACTCTCTGCACTCTCTGTTTACCGCATTATTCACAGTGGCTCAGAATGAAAGTAATCCAAGCTTCCACCGAGGAGTGAACAAATATGCAAATAGTGGTATATTTTATAAACCACACATATAAAAATACATAACATGAAAAATATTTATGCATTATATAATGTATATATACAAACACAAAATGTAATGTCATTCAGCCTTAAAAAGGAGAGAAATTCTGACATCGATTAATAACCTTGAGGATATTACATCATAAGAATACAGATATTGCATGATTCTGCTGATATGAGATACCATGGTGTTCAAAATCAGAGGCAGAAAGCATAGTAGTTGCCAGGGGCTGAGGGTTAGGGGGTTGAGGGGGTGGGGAGTTATTTAGCGGGTACAGAGTTTCAGTTTCACAAGATGAAAAAAGTACTGGAGATGGATGGTGGTGATAGTTGCGCAATCTGAATGTACTTAAAACCACTGAATTGCATCCTTGAAAATGGTTTTAAAATGGGGGGAAAAACATTGCCAAGAGAATGAAAAGACAAATCACAGACTGCGAGAAAATACAGAAATCCAGCAAAATGCTGGGTTATCTAGAATATATCAACAACCTTCAAACTAAATAATAAACAATCCAACTTTTTAAAAAATTAGGCAACAATATGGATAGACATTTCACCAAAGAACTTAAATGGCAGATGACATAGAAAAGAATCTCAGTGCTATCAGATGTTAGGGAAATACAAATTAAAACCATAACAAGATAACCGCTAGACACCCATTAGAGTGGCTAAAATAAGAAACCGACAATGCCAAGAACTGACACGGATACAGAGCACCAGAACTGTCCTACACTGCTGGTGGAAACGCAACATGGCATCACCTCTCGGGAAAACGACTTGCAGTTTTTTCTATACAGTTAAAACATTCCCTTGCAAACTGTCGTCCATCCCTACAGTTGAACAGTACTCAGCAACAGCAACCAACTGCTGACGCATACAACCCCTGGATGAATTTCAAAAGTTATTATCCTTCGAGAAAGAACCCAAACGCAAAAGCTACACCCTGCATGATAATGATGCCGCTGTAATAGCCTGGCCATTATTTAACAGAAAAGGAGAGGGAAGACTACATAGAGGTGTGCCATTTCTATAGCTTTGCCAAAAAGCTGCATTGAACATTTTCCAAGTCTGTTCCTCACTGATCAATGGGGAAAGAGACCGGACAAAGGCAGTTGAGAAGTATGCCCAGGAAGGTCTGAGCAACGTGGAAAGGTGCCTGCCTGTCTGCTGGTCATAACTGGGACAAATTAGTGGCCAGGAGGAGCGTGGCCATGGCGAGTGTACAAAATCCTATATAATAAAAGGCTAATATGCAAATCAACCGAATGGCGGAACAACTGGTTGCTATGATGCGCACTGACCACTAGGGGCAGATGCTCAACGCAGGAGCTTCCCCCTTGTGGTCAGTTCGCTCCCACAGGGGGAGCGCCGTTCAGCCAGAAGCCGGACTCACGGCTGGATAGTGCAGTGGGGAATGGGCCTAAGCCAGTGGTCGGCAAACTCATCGGTCATCAGAGCCAAATATCAACAGGGCAATGATTGAAATTTCTTTGGAGAGCCGAATTTTTTAAACTTAAACTTCTTCTAACGCCACTTTTTCAAAACAGACTCACCCAGGCCGTGGTATTTTGTGGAAGAGCCACACTCAAAGGGGCCAAAGAGCTGCCTGTGGCTCGTAAGTCACAGTTTGTCCACCACGGACCTAAGCCATCCAATAGGACTTCCCCTGAGGGCTCCCAGGCTGTGAGAAGGTACAGGCTGGGCTGAGGGACCCCCGCCCCCCAGTGCACTAATTTCATGCACCAGGCTTCTAGTCTAAACATATACACACTAGACAAAGAAGCCCCCCCCCCCCTCTCTCTTTCTCTCTCTCTCGGCTCCAGGACTCCTGTGGTTCCTGTGACAGGGGCACACTCCCCTGTGCCCACATGGTGCGCGGCCACAGTGGACTCCACACATGGACTCATGAACTTCAGTTCAGATGCTGAACGACAGCCGTCTGCAACATGGAACGGACGCGCGGGGCCCTGGCCTTGTCCCTGGCTCTGCCGGAACCCCAGCCGTACCTTGTGCAGGACTGGCCTAAGGGGCAGGGGACTTGGAAACCCAAAAAAAGTAACGCCACGCCCATAAAATCTTTATCCACATCCCATCCTCTCGAGCAAACCTCTGAAAACTCGTTTTCTGAAACTATTGCCAAGAACCTCACTCCCACAAGCTACCGGGGAGCTGGATTCTCCGGTAACAAGTCCATTCAGACGACATTCTGTAAAAGGCAGACAGCGACAGAGAAAAGAACAGACCAGTCATTGTTGGGGGCTAAGTGGGGAGGGACGGTACCAGCAGAGGGGCACAGGTCCTATTCTCCAGATGGACGGTGCTGCGTGAGTTTGTCCAAACACACAGAACCTTGCAACCTTGGGTAACGCCAAAAGTAATAATTTTTTTATTGCATTTAACTTCACCTGAATAAAAGACTTCAAGTTCAAGGAGAGAAGTCAGGCCCATGGTAGGGAATCAGGGTACACTTGAGAGCGGAAAAATTCATGCTCCCCCGTAAGTGCTTCTACACTTGACAGAGTGCATAGCTACCCACTGCTGTGAAATGTACTGCCTCTGCCCAGAACCATTTCCTCCAAATGGGGAGAGAAAACAGGGCTCTGACTGAAGTCTACGGGGCCAGAGTCACTGGTGTCTGACTCGCACAGAAGCGAGCCAAGTGCTTAGGACAAATTTACGAGATGCAAGGTCACGAAACCTAAATCGTGACCAGCGCGCAGAGGGAGACCTTACACACGATTTAAAGTACAGTAGACCGATTCATTTGCCTCTCAGCATAACCATTATGGCTTGTCTCAGTTTCGGTTCTTACACGGGTATTTCTTGGATCACATGATCCCACACACCTAGAGGAAATAATGAACAGCATAGACTGATGAGCAAAAACAGACCCAGAGAAAGAGAAGCAGCGATCAGACTGTCAGACCTCAGAGGGAAGGTAGGGGAGGGTGTGATTAAGCGGGAGAGATCAGCCAGAGGATTTGTGTGCAGGCATATAAGCCTAACCAGTGGCCATGGACAACAGGGGGGTGGGGGCATCTGTGGGGAGGGGTTTGGGATGGGAATGGGGGAATGAGGACAATTATGTGATACCATAATCAATAATAGTAGTAAAAAAATAAATATATATATAAAAAATAAAGTACAGTCCACGTCGTTGTTGGAACTCTGACTCCTCTCTGGTTCTGAAAGGCTACCCTTGTTCGAGCCATGTTGACAGGGTATGGCAGTTTGTTCTTCAAGATCCCCTGAGACACGGGAGGAGGAGGTTAAATACTGATTTCTGAAAGGTAAGGATAGTGTTAGTCATCAAATGTTGAGCCAGCTCTCTTCAATTTGGAAAGTGCTTCAAGTACCAGGATTTAAAAAAACAACAACACTTTGGCAAATAGCCTTCACGCAAATTATAATTACAAAGAGACCTTTCAGTTTTTATCTTGAAACAGCTACTCAGAATCAAAATGAGCGATTACTTAGGTGATTACATAATCCTCAGCGCCCATACAGACCACTGTGTGTTAGGCTCTGGCTTCCCAGAACTATTATGCCACCAGTGTGCTCAGCCTCGATCCCCACTATGAAACTGTCCACACCCCAACCCAGTGCTACAGGCAGTTCCCAAGTCTTTGCTCCAATATGGGTTGTTATGTCAAGACCATAAAGGCAAATGTTTGCTTAATTTTATTTTAAATAAAACACTGGATATGCATTCTCATTAAAAAAAAAAATCAGAAAATGTATGTTAAAAGATTAAAGGAAAGAAAACCATTTAAAGAAAGTAGATTTTTAAAAAAAATTTAGAATATATTTTTATTGATTTGAGAGAGAGAGAGAGAGAGAGAGAGAGAGAGAGAGAGAAACATCTATCAGCTGCCTTCTGCATGCCCCCTACCTGCATGTGCCCTATCAAACCAGTGACCTCTTGGGACATGGGACAATGCTCAGCCAACTGAGCCACACCAGCCAGGGCAAAGAATGTACATTTTAAAAAGAAAGGTTATTAAAAACACTGAACTTTAAATGTCTCATAAACCAAGATTTAAGATCTGGAAAGTAAGTTCCAGGGTATATATCATGCCTTCAACAGTACCCAAGAGAATCCTTATATTCCTCCTTCCTTCCTTCCTTCCTTCCTTCCTTCCTTCCTTCCTTCCTTCCTTCCTTCCTTCCTTCCTCCCTCCCTCCCTCCCTCCCTCCCTCCCTCCCTCCCTCCCTCTCTCTCTCTCTTTCTTTCTTTCTTTCTTTCTTTCTTTCTTTCTTTCTTTTTTCTTGGTAGCTATATGCTGCCGACCTTGGCACCACCTTACCACTAAAGGGAGTGAGAAAACAAATGCAAATCTAGAATCATTTGTGGCCAGAGTGTTTCTTGACCTCTGCCAGTTCCTGGCTGAAAGGACCCAGTGAACCCACTGGCACTGCCATATATCCCCGCTCCCAGCCCCCAACATCATTAAAAGAGAAAAAGCCACTTACCTCACTTCTGGGTATGTAGCCAAAGGAAATGAAATAATTATCATGAAGAGACACCTGCACCCCCAGGGTCATTACAATATTATTTACAACGTAGAGGCCCAGTACAGGAAGAGGGGGCGTGCCCCCTCTCACAGTCCATGACCCCTTGGGGGATGTCTGACTGCCAGCTTAGGCTCACTCCCCTCCCTGGGGCAGAGGAGTCTGGAACCAGTCTTTTCCAGTCCTGGCCAGTGAACCCAGTCTAATGGCCGGGAGGGCTGCATCCAAAGATAAGCCCCTTTGTGTTTGCCCCAGGAAGACATTCCTACCTACTTAAGTGAATTCTTTCTTTACTGAGTAATAAAAGAAAAGGTAAGACACAGGTTTAAACATGCTTGCCAATCAAAGAGAATATGAGATAAAAAAAAAAATGCATTTAAATCAGGGTACTCATGAACTCTGATCCAAAATTTCAGGGTTACGAGCAAAACTCATGAGTGTATTCATTTAAGATTGGTTAAATATGCCACTGAAGCCCTACTGAGCTACATGATTTCACATGGAATTCACCCACCATTTTTCTCGTTTTAGGGGACAATCAGGATTCTCCAGGCACTAACCCAATTTGACTTCCCCATAGGTCATTAGCACAATGTTGAAATAAACATTTAAAGTGATAACTTTCCAACGCCAGCCTTCCTCCACAGACGCACTTTAGGTCGGTCTGAAAGTTCAACAGGCGCCTTCTGCTTCTAGGAAGATGGAGTGAGACATATGTCTTTCTATTCTCCCCATTAAGTTCAACTAAAACATTGTTTGTCCAGCACATATATGAAAGGTGGAGAGAAGGCAGACTAGTTGGGGACTTGGAGATCCAAAAAAACATGGTGGTTGGTCATCCTGGGTTTTCGTGCTGCCTCGCACAGCCCAGATTTAGAGCTGAAGAGGCCGGTTATAAAAACCAATAGTTGCAGACAAAGAGCCCCCTCAAAAGCCTACTCTTTGTAACCAAAAAACTAGTAAAAAGACAATCAAAGACAGGAAACTTTCAGGCAGTAACTGCCCTATTGCAGCCTAACACCAGCCACACACACACACACTATGACCCATCCCTAACCACATGACGGAAATCCAATGGATACCTAGAACTCCACCTTTATCAGGGTGTATGGAGAGATGCCAATAAAAAAGAATGTATTTTGTATCCTGCTACATTGCTGAATTCATTCATTCATTATTAGCCCTGTTGGGGTAATGTCAGAGAAGATGTCAGAAGAGTCAGGGCTTTTACCACTGCCTAGTTAGTAATGACGCCACTCCCACTGCATTTATTTTTTAAAAATATATTTTTATTGATTTCAGGGAGGAAGGGAGAGAGAGAGAGAGAAAGAGAAAGAAAGAGAGAGAGAGAGAGAGAGAAAGAGAGAGACAGACAGACCGACATAAATGATGATGGAGAATCATTGATTGGCTGCCTCCTGCACACCCCACACTAAGAACTTAGCCTGCAACCCAGGCATGTGCCCCAATTGGGAATCTAACCGTGACTTCCTGGGTCATAGGCCGACACTGAACCACTGAGCCATGCCGGCCGGACCCCAGTTTAGAAGAGACCTCGTGGGAGCTGCACTTGCTCCCTGGCCCTGCAGTGACTCCAAACAGCCCAAGTGGAATCCTAGCCTTCTACCTGTATCTGGCAGTAACAAGGCGGTACTGCCCCTTCTCCACTGGATCAGGGTCAGAGGAAACCAGCAGAAACAGTAGGTTTACATAAGATGCAGAGTTTCCATTGTTCAGGCTTCCATCGGAATCCAATTGCTATTCAAAGAATCTGAAAATCTCAAACCAAATAAAAGACAACGGATGGAAGGCCACCACCCAGAGGATGGAGATGCTGCACTCATCTGACAAAGATTTTAAAACAGCTATGATAGGAGCAATTAGGAACACAATTAAGCCAGATGAAAAAAATAGAAGGCCTCAGCAAAGAATAAAGAAAAGCTAAATATAATATTTAGAACTAAAAAATACAAACACTGAAATAAAAAGCTAAGTGGATGAACTTAATAGCAGAATGGAGGGGACTAGGAACAAATGAATGAACTTGAAGACAGGATAGTAGACATCACCTAATCTGAATCAACAGAGAGAAAATAAGTTTTTGTTTTTGTTTTAATTAGTACTGATAAACTTGTGGGACTATAACACAGGGACCTAATGTGTCCTCGTAGTCCCAGAAGAAGAGGAGAAAGGGCAGCACTTGAAAAGTACTTCAGGAAACGATGGCTGAAAACCTCCCAAGTCTGGCAAGAGACATAACCCAGCAAACTCAAGAAGCTGAGTGAGCCACAAACTGGACAGACACAAAGAAACCCATGCCAAAATGTATCATAACTAAACTTCAGAAAACTTAAGATAGTAATGCCACTTTGGAAGCCAATTTGGTGGTTTCTTGCAACACTAAAAATATTCTTACCATACAATACAGCAACAGTGCTCCTTGGTTTCTACCCACATGAGTTAAAAATGTACGTTTACAGAAAAACCTGCATACAACTATTTATAGCAGCTTTATTCATAATTGCTAAAACTTGGAAGCAATCAGGATGTCCTTCACAAAGTGACTGGTGCATCCAGACCAGAGAATATTATTCAACACTAAAAAGCAATGAGCAATGAGCTATTAAGCCATGAAAATACAGAGGAAAACTCAACGCATGTTAGTAAGGAAAACAAAGCCAATCTGAAAAGACTACATACTTTATAATTCCAACCAGGTGACATTCTGGAAAAGGCAAAACTACGGAGACAGTTAAAAAGATCAGGGTTGCCAGGGGTTGAGGAAGGGAGGAACGAAGAAGCAGAATGAAGAGGATTTTTAGGGCAGTGAAAATGCGCTGTATGATACTATAATAATGGATACATGTCATTACACATTTGTCAAGCGCACAGAATGCACAACACCAAGAGTGAACCCTCATGTAAAAGATGGACTTTGGGCGATAATGATGTGCCCATGTAAGTTCACTGACTACAATAAATGTAACGCTCTGGAGCAGAATATAGTGGTATGACCAGTGGGGTAGTCAACGTTATATGGAAACTTGGGTCCCAGGTTCGATTCTGCTCATGGGCATGTAGCTCGGTTGCAGGCTCAATCCCCAGCCCCGGTCAGGACGCAAGTGGGAGGCAACCAATAGATGTGTCTCTCTCACATTGATGTTTCTCTCGCTGTCTCTCCCTCTCCCTTCCACTCTCTCTAAAAATCCATGCAAAAGTATCTTCTGGTGAGGATTAACACAACAACAACAACAACAACAAGTACAATCAATAAAAGGAAAAACCGATATAAGACAAGGAGAAAATAGTTGCAAACCATTTACCCGACAAAGGACTAACATCTAGAATATGTCAAGAATTCTCAAAACTCAACAGGAAAAAAAAAAAAAAATCCAAACCACAAGCAAACGATACAAAGGGCCACCTCACTAAAAATATATGGCACATAAAAAGATGTTTAATATTCTTAGCCTTCAGGGAAATGGAAATTAAAACCATAATGAGACACCACTACGCACTTGGCGGAATGGCTAATATAAAAAACGGTGATAACACTGAATGCTAGCGAGGTTGCAGAGAAGTTGGATGACTCGCACGTTGATGGTGAGAATGAAAGACAATATGTATGCTCTGGAAAACAGCCTGGCAATGTCTTAAAAAAAAAAATTCACAACTTCCATGAGACCCCGCTATTGCATGTCTGGGTATTGATTCCAGAGAAATGAAGACTCGTGCTTACACAAAAGCTGTACACTCAATGTTTATAGGAGCTTTATTCCCAGCAGCCAAAAGCCAGGCACAACCCAGTTGTCCAAGGGTGAACGCATGAACAAGCGGTGGTGGTATATCCACATCATGGAATATAAAGAGAACAAACTATTTATGCAAACAACAACCTGGGTGGAAATCCAGAGAGTGAGAATTATGCTGACTGAAAAAGGTCAATTAATTACAAAAGATCGCATATAAATTACGACCAAGTTTTAGAAACGAGGAACACACTGGTGGGCTAAGGAGGAGGTAGGGATGGCAGACAAGTAGGTGTGGCTGTACAAAGGAATCTTGAGGGGCCTTCCTGGTGATGGAATTTTTCTGCATCGTGACTATACCAGGGTTGACATCCTGATTTTGCACGATAGTTCTGCAAGATGTTAACATGGGAGAGATGTGGGTCGAGGGGATAGGAGCTCCCTGTGTGATTTCTTAAACTGCATGTAAATCTACCGTTATCCTATATAATAAAGAGCTAATATGCTAATTAGACCAAACAGCAGAGCGACCATCCAGACATCCTTCCGGCCAACTGTCCGGACGACTTTCCAGACAAAGCCGGGGCTGTGAGGGCCAAGCCCCATGCACGAATTTTGTGCACCAGTCCTCTAGTCTCTAAATAAAAGGTTTGAGTTTAAAAAGTTAATCAAACTGAATCTACTTCAAATGTCTTCTGGCATCTGAAAGAACAATTGCTTCCAAGAGTTTTCCGCATGCTGTAATTTTGCTAGCAGCCCAAAGGTTAAGCTTAAGTGCCGCAAACATTTGGGAGAAATCTACCTAGCACCTTGGGCCAAAATATCTGCCAAACTAAACTTGCCTACGAGAAACCCCATCCAGGGACGTGGATTAGCTTACAAAATAACCATTTAGCTGGCATTGGTACGCTCTTGCTAATACTGCGTATTAATTGAGGGGGTCTTGGTTCCATTATTATTAAATCCCCTACATTATTTATTTCCCTCCATACGGTGATGAGGAATTTCTTCTCTATTTTAGTTTTTAAAAAATTGATCTGGAAAACACGAGTCCATTGTCATCAATATTTAAACAAAAAGGCCCAAGTTCCTTCACTTGCCATCTCAGCCCTCTCCCCAGAGAAAATCATTGTTGCCAGTTTGAAGTATTTCTTTCTGGATTTTTTTTGTATTTCTAGAATATGTACAGTTCCGCAGGTGCCTGTTTTTACAGCGAGAATCATATTATTTAAACTGTTTTTCAAATCCGCGCCCCCTTCCCTCAATAAAATGTCTTGGAAATTTAGTTGTTAGTATAATATAATTTGGTCTGACTTAACTCATTCTTTCCAGCTGCCTTGCAGTAGTCTGTGGTATGGATGTACGATGGCCGAATCGTTGGCAGGCTGACACTTCCGAAGGTTCCAACTTTGGCTCCTGGAAGCCATGTAGCCACCAGTGACAATCCCTGCACGTGTTCCTCTGAGCACATCTGAGGCTATTTCAATCGGAGAGATACCCAGAAGCGGAACTGGGCTTGCTAGGGAAAGCAGGCATTGCTGACTGGCTGCACCACTACCTGCTCCCCCTCATTTTCAATCCTCTCCTCTCCTCCTCCCACAACCAAGGCTAAAAAAGCTGGAAACTCACTTTGCTTACAGCTAGCGGCGGCCACGTGACCCAGGTGCAGCCAATGAAGCAGCAGCAAAAGAATGCGAAGTGCTCCCTAGGAATGTCTTTGCTTTCCAGGTAAAAGGGATACAGACGTGGTTGGCATCGTCCCATGCCCCTGCCCTGAAGGTGGCTGTGGGATTCAGAGGGGTGGCAAGCCCTGTGACAATGTAAAGGAAAGCCAGGGGAATCGGGATGATGTCAGCCTTGACCGATGAGCTGCTGAAACAAAGCCAGCCGTAGCCTACCTCCAGACGGCTTGCTACGTGAGAAAAACGAACTCCTCTGTGGGTATATGCCGCAGTGTCAGTCTGGTTTTCGGTTACGTTGTAGCCACGTGATTCGGTACTAAATTACTCTCTAAAAAGCCTGTGCTCACTTTATTTATTCCATCACTAAAAAATCGTTAAGAGCATCCATTCCCTAAAACTTTTATTTACTACTTTGGATGTGGGCAATCTTGGTTTACATGTTGAACCACGCTGACGCACGAAAACGTTTCATAAGAATCATAGGGTGCACGGAGCATCTCTTCATGCATGTATTGGACATTTGGATTTCTCTCTTAGGACTTCCCTGTGTATATCCCTTGACCACGTTTTACTGTACTGTCTGACTTTTTTTTTTTCTTATTGATTTGTAAGAGTCAGTTTCCAGATAGCAAAGCAGGCGGAATTATACTCCTGGGGAAATCTGTCTCTGCATCTTTACGCTATCCATCAAATCAAACACAACTAGGAAATCAATCTCCCATGACAGGCCAGGCTGACAGGGACAGTCCTGCCACATAGCAAAGTGTCAAGAAGTAATTCAACTCGTGCAAAACACTACAGCCCATGCTTAGCACTTCCTCTGCAAATCCGCACCTACAGCCAGGCTTATGAAACGGTGACACACACGGGGAAGCGGGCAGACAGCTCTTAACTCATTTCACCTTCAGGTCAACCCCAAGAGGCAGTCGTTAGTATTCCTATTTTTACAGAACTGACGATGAAAGTAAACTCTTTTTTAAAGCCAAATAGTTTCTCTCCTCCCACAAAAACTCACAACATTCCAGGCCCCATGTTTAAAAACAAAAATGATGAAGTGTTTGCCTGGGATTAAAAGGATGTAGAACGCATTGTGCCTATCTAAATACGTCAACATGCTTACGTGAGAAGCGCTGCCAAACCTGTTTAGTGGTTTGTGGATCTGAAGAAGCTGTTCCAAACGCTGGCTCCAAAGTTTATTGCCGCGCTGTAGTTAACCAAAATTATTTCCGTTTTTTAAAAGCAAAAAACCCCCCCAAACAAACAAAAAACTATACCAAGTAGGATTGTAATGCTTCAGCAAAAAGAAGCTACTAGCTAGCTGCCCCGCCCCCAGAGCAAAGGGGTAAAGAATTCCTCTAATCAGTTAACAATCAACCAGCCCGACACTGGAAAACAAACAAAACAGCTGTTAAAGATGATAAAAGGCTGTGGTGAAAAGCAATGTAAACACGCAGACTAGAACATGCACCATCCTGAGTATTTGGACACCGTTGGGATTTTGGATGGACGGACTCCACTTTCAAAGACCCCGCAGCGGGAGGCAAAGAGAACACCGAGGAGGCCCTGATCCCGGAGTCAGGTGCGGGCGGTGGGAGGGCTGAGGCCCTGACAGATACCTCCTTGCTGTAGGCCCCACCTCGCCCGCCCGCACAGAGCTGTGGATTCTCTCTCTGGCAAAGCATCACACAAAACACTCGGTCCGCAGCGGGAGCGGGAGGGCAGGCCTCACACCTCCTGGAGGCATGCTACTCACCCTCCCAGGGGACACTCCCAGCCCAGAGCCCGCAGGCCAGGCCCCCCCAAGACCCGACAGTCCTTAGGGCAGGAAGCCCAGGCCACCTCGGGGCTGCCTGCTTGGGCTCCGAGGTTGAACAGCGGAGGCTCACCTGGTAGAAGTTTGCAGCCAGTTGGTGAGGCACGGAAACATGCCTGGGGACTGAGTTCTCATTTTACAAAAAAGAAAACAAGTCTGCAGACAGAATGTTTACAGTCTACACAAGTGCAAAGGGGCTGGACATTCCCGCTCGGAGGGTCCCTCTGGCTGTTTCCTGCATGTTTCTGGTGGGCTTGCCCGGGGTCCCCTCCCCCCGGGATGAGGCAGTGGAGTGCTCCCCCACCCCACCCGGATCACTCAGAAGGGGTGCCCACCTCACCCCACTGGCACTGCCCGGGTGGTAACACTTGGAAAGAAATGTGGCTCTTTCCCAAAGTCGGTGTGGCATGACCAGGCCTGGCTTGCCGAGGGGAGGGTCCTTCCTGCGGAGCTTCTCAGACCTCCCCCCGGGGTGTTGGCGGGGGCCTGGCAGTAAGAGAGTGAGGCCAGCTTTCACCAGCAGCGCAAAACTAGCTAAATTTCTTGGCCCTCCAGAATATTCTGTCCAAGCCTCGGGATAGCTCAAGGGAGGAACAGTAAGCAGGACACCTGGGAGAAGGGGACACCACGTCTCAGAGAGGGGCCAAGCCAAAAAGAAGAAAAGGAAGGAGGAAACGGAAGTGGGTGATGGGACCAAAAATGGGGCAAAATCGAACCAGGTGCTGCGGCTCTGGGAACGGACACCCCTGGCCACCCCAGGGCTGCCTGAGTGCCTGCCGGAGCGGGACCCTAATGTGCCCAGGGAGGACCAGGCCTCGCAGGCTGGGGTCACTGAGACTGCGGAGAAGGGCGGGTGGCTTAGCCCCAACCGGCCTTGCAAACCAACTAAACACACAGGCACAGAGCCTCACTGTCTGGCGGACACATCCATATGTACAGGCAGGCGCACACATGTGCACACCCAGCTTCCATGTGTGAGAGTGCACACACCCCTACACCCTCCCCGTGCATGCACACAACATTGCAACCTGCCAGTTGAGTGGTGTAGGAACACAATCACACACTCGAACTCCTTCAGGAGCGAACACACACACCACGTCTCTGCAGGCTCCTGCTCATGCAGGCAAAGGTGTCTCTGTCTCTCTCTCTCCCACACACACACACACACACACACACACACCACACACCGCCACCTCTTAGGCACACACAAACCCCTACATGAGATACTTACAAACTCACAGCGCGTTAGGAAAACATGCACTCACACCCATCCTCACCTCTCAGCTGGAGCGTGCACACACAAGTTAGCGCACACACACTCACAACCTGTCTCGTGCACACACAAAACCTGCCAGGGCACACACTCCCAAGCTGCCGGGGACACACACCCGCTCACAACTTCTCAGAGGGCTGGAGCACACACACCAACTCCCAGCCGGGCACTCACCACCCTCACCCCCTCCCGCTGAGAGGCACACACACCCGCACACGCGCTCCGCCCGCGCAGGCACGCTCGGCCTGTCTGGGCCGGCACACGCACCCTCGGAGCCTCCCCCGCGGGCGCACCCCGCACCCTCCCCGGGCCGTGCCCGCGCCGGACGGCGAACTCCGGGCCCGCAGCGCCCGCGCCCCCGCTCACCTTTCTCGCTGGCGCCCCGCGCGCGGCCCTCGTCCTCCTTGGGGTTGGCCACCTGGGTGATGATGGCCGGGCCGTCCATGGGTGCGCGGCGTGGCGGCCGGGCGCGCGGGGGTGCGGCGCGGGGGGCCGCGGGCCGGGGGGGCGCTCGCCGCCGCCCGCCGCCTGGGCGCGCCCGCCGCCCGGCCCCGCGCTCGGGGGGAGGCGGCCCGCGCCCCGGTCCCCGCAGCCGCCGCCGCCGCTGGGCTCGAGCGGCCGCCGCCCGGTCACCATGAACCGCGGAGCCGCCCCGGGAGAGCCGCGCGCCGGGAGGCGGAGGAGGCCGGCGCCGCGGGAGCCGGAGCGGGCGAGGGGGAAGGAGCGAGCGCGGAGCGAGGGCGGAGGGCGGGCGGAGGGAGGGACGGAGGCCGGGAACGAGGGAAGGAGAGCTGGGGGCGGGCGGCGGGTGGGTGTGTCCCGGCCCAGGGACCGGCCTCCGCCGCCGTCGGCTCTGCCCGCCGCCCCGGGGGGAGAGGGTGCGGGGCGAGGCGGGGCGCGCGCGCGGAGGGGGTCCTGGGCAGAGGAGTGGGGCGAAGGGTTGGGTGTGGGGGGTTCCACAGAGGGTCTGGAGGTAGACGTGAGGGGCCTGGGCGTCAGGGGCTGCAGAAAGGAGCGAGGTGAGGGGTCTGGGGAGGGTCTGAATAGTGGGGGGATAAGCAGGGCCCGTCGGTGTGCGGTGGGGAGGAGGGGTACGCCGTGCGGGGCCTCGGGGCCTCTGGGACCTGGAGGGATCGCATGGCTGCGGGGGTGAGGATGGGCCCTGCGGAGGGTGTTTACCTGGAAGAGGCAGGAGTATGGGGTAGAGTGTGGGATGGGCCTGGGGGTCCCGTGAGGGTGTTTGGGGGGGAGATGCTGGGTGAAGGGGGTCCCAGTGGGGGGACCGCAGAGCTGGGGGGGGGGGGCGCCCAGGTGTAGAGGCTGCTGAGAGGGACGCCTACACTGCGGCGTCTGAGCAGGGGTCCCGGGCGCTGGTGTGCGGAGGAACCCGGGTAACGGGAGGTTCGGAAGGGCCTGCGGATGAGGAAACCAGGAGTGTGTGTGTGTGTGTGTGTGTGTGTGTGTGTGTGTGTGTGTGAAGGATGGGGGGCGTCTGCGGACCGGGCTGGAGGCTCCAGGCGTGGGGTGCTGGCTGGCGGAATCCGCATCATCTTTGCGCCCCAGAGCCCGCGTGCGGGGCTCTCGAGGACCCACCTCCTGGCACGTGGTGGTGCCCCTTCGAGGGGGGCCTGGGCAATGGGAATTTCTGGGTGCTCTACTGAAAGGGGTCCCCCCACCCCCGGCCCCGATCGGGGATTGGGGAGAGGAAGGGACCTGTGGCGGGCCGTGCGGGGCAGAGACCGTGCTTCTGAAGCTCCGCCGGCCACTGTCCAGCCTGGGGCGGGAAAGCGCCCCTTCCTCCGCCCGGAGAGGGGGCGCCCTTCCGCGCCCGCATCCCCGCGTTCCAACTTGGAGCCTCGCAGGCAGCTTTGTAAGCCAGGGGGCGGGCCTGGGGGCGGGGCGGGCGTACTCGCGCGCGCTTTCCGCCAATCAGAAGGACTTGGGGGCGGGCCTGCTGGCGTGACTTAGGGGCCAGGCGGAGTGGGCGGGCTGCCTCTCAAGTGCCCAAAAGCTGCAGGCCCTGCAGGCTCGCCCAGGCTTGTTGTGCCCTGGAGGGAGCGAGGCCATGGGACCTTTCCCCTACACGTTCACTGGAGCTTAGATTTGGGTGCAGCCGGGCCGAGTGCTCACGGGGGAACCAGCGAGCCTCTCCAGAAATGTACATTTAAGGAAGCGCGTTTCTGCGGGGGTGGGGTGGGCAGCTGGCAGGCCTGTCTGCTCTTCACCAGGTGTGTAGCCCGGTGAGGGTCCTGTGGAGACACCCCGGGACAGGGAAACAGTCCTGGGACAGGGCTCCTGTGGCTGAAGCGGGGGAGAGCACTTCAGGGGAGTTGCTCTAAGCAGGGGGTGTGTTGCCCCCAAAGTCAGACCTCAGGTGACATCCTGGTTGTGTGCGAGGGGGGAGGAAGGGTCTTGGTGTGAGTTGCCTTGGCATGAGCGCTTCTAACTGCACCTTTGGGACCCCAGGGTATAGCCTGGGGCAGCTGAGCCATGAAGGTTGAGGAGAAGTGCTCTCTGGTTAGGAAGGCAAGACCTGGTTAAGTAGCTCAGGCCCCAGGACATGCCCTGCCAAACCCTCCCAATACAGACCAGATGAAGGCCCCAAGGCACCCAGGCTGTCCTTTGTCCCTAGTTCTGATGCTCTTCACATCTGTTACGAGGGTGGGTTTGGCTGGGCCAGAGCCTGAATTATAATAAAATGTTCTCTGCATTCTATTTTAGAAAACTACTGAGCTCTAGGGTCAGAGAGGGCTTTTGCATAGATAGCTGTGTGGGGAGATACGGTTGCTCAGATAATGCTTAGTGTATAACCACAAAGGTCAGCATCCCTGCTATCTGGCTGACACAGCATCCCAATAGCCAGGGCAAGGTGATGGGAGCATTTGGATTCACTGATCCACAGCCTGAGGCCTGATTTATTTCTGGTAGGAGACTCTCAGAGGTTTTTGTTCACTTAGCTGAGGCTGGGAAGGGGCTCAGAGCTCAGGGTGCAGGGCCAAAGGAAGTGGTTTTTATTACAGATTCTCTACTGGCCTTTCCTCTAATAACTAGGGGCCCAGTGCATGAATTCGTGCACCTTGAAAGGAACTGTGGACCTCGAGGCTGTGGTGGGCAAAGGGGCGGGTCTTAGCCCATCCTCTGTGCCTCCACCTGGACCCTCCTGCCACAGCCCCTGGTCCCCTGTCTGCCAGCAGCCCTGCTCCCGCCGCTGCCACCACTCCCACCCACTAATGGGGTTGGGGCTGGTGCCATAGGCAAGTGCAAGCGGTGGCTTGCTGCCCCAATCACCCCTCAGGAGCATGGGGAGGTGGAGAAGCCATCAGGGGAGATCTGGGCTGACAGCCGCCTCTCACATCTTTGAAGGCACCAAGCAATCAGGACCGGTGCTGGCAGCAGGCGCAAGTGCTGGGCGCGACTGTATCGACTGTATCGTGGGAGTGAAGAATTTTCAGTAGCTACCAGAGGCTTGCCCCAATGACAGCGACTGGCGCCCTGCCTTGGTCTGGCACCCCCACCCTCCTCTGCTCACCTGCTCCACCATCCCACCACTGCTGACGCCCGTCATGTTCTGCACTCTGCTGCCTGCTGCTGACACCCACATGTTCTGCGCACACCCTCTGGTGGTCAGCACACGTCATAGTGACTGGTTGTTCAGTTGTTCCGCTGTTTGGTCTATTTGCATATTAGCCTTTTATTATCTAGGATGACTCCCAGGACTCTCCAGTAACAATTTCCCCTTACCTGCATCCTCTATCCTCAGCTTCCTGAGGTCACCTCAAAACAAGCAAACACAAAACAAATCACACATACAAACACCTAAGTGTTTGTCTCAGGCTCAGTCAACAAGACAGCTTGCTATCTTTTAAGTCCTTCTTCCCCTTCTCCATATTCTGTTCATTTAAAGTTTCAGTTTATTCCCTAAATATTAATAGACATAAAAACACTCCTATCCTTTAGTCAATCTATTTCCCTCTGTTTCTCCCTGCCCTTGCCTAGCTGCTGACATAATTTTTATGTAGCTATTAAAAAAATAGCTAAAATTACAAGGTGAGCATTTTTCCATGTGGTGACATCATCATTGTAGCTGCCATTAAAATGATTGCTTAATGCCTAGATAATATAGCATCTAGGTTTTACAGATAAAGGAGAGATTCAAGAATTGCTATTGGGACAACTGACTGGCCATGAAGAGAAAAATCCATATTTACCTCGGATAGATCAAATTGTTACATATGCAAAATTCATAAGTAAAGAAGTAAATACACCAGAACAAATATGAGTAAATGCCTTTTGATCTTGGGTGGGAAAAGGCCTAAGAGTGACAAAAACTCCAGAAACGACAAATGTAAATTTGGCTCATGAAACCAACAGTTATTGAGTGCTCATTATGTGCTGGTTCTGGTCTAGACCCAGAATCTCAGAGTTGGCCGAAGGAGGTTTTGGGAGCTGGGCTGTCACACCCTCACAGGTCAGATCGTGCCGGGGCTGCCCTGAGGGCCTTAAGCCCCAGGCGCTTGGGGTTCCCTGGGAGAGAAAGCAGAGCAGCCCCAGTGACCCGGGACAGGTGCCAACCACTGAAGGCCAAAGCGCATCAAACCTCAGAGAGGGAGCCCCAGAAACGGTACAGGGGAGCTTAGGGGGCCTGCCTCTGGGTTTGCCCTTCTCAGCCTGTCCCTGCTCTGCTCTCCTTCTCTGACTCGCTCCCCACAAGGCTCCATCTTTGGTCTGCCTTTTCTCTTCTCTGCAGGTAGAAGTGCAAAACAACTCAAGCCAGCTTAAGCATCCCTGGGGACTGTCTTGATGCATGAAACCAAACCGGGTTCCCTGCCTGGGCGGGAGAGGTCTCAGAGCAGAGCCCCTGAAGGAAGGTGCTGGAGGGCCCTAGAAGGAGGCTGTGCACTGCAGCTGCCCCTCCCGTGACCGGAAGACCAAGGTGTTGTTAGGAAAGCCAGAGACTCCCTTAGGTCCCCAGACGCCCAGTCTGGTCTTCCCCGCTCAGATGCCCACGACATCGTTCTGAAGGGCTTCCGGACAGCTATTCCTTTTGCTCCAATGACGTCCTGATCCCTCCTTTCCAAGACTCCCCATCACACCTGGGTCCCTCCCACCAAATGCCTCTGTCCTCTGACACCAGGGACTTCCCAGGCACCATTTCCCTCTGCCCTTATCCCCAGGGATGCGTCCTAACGGGCCCCACATGGGACATGTGTGAGGCATCCTTCCCACCTAGAGACACTTGGCTCCCAAGTCATAGGCCCCTAATGGACCAGTGGTCCAGCAGGTGTAGCCTGCCCCCTGGTGGCCCCTGTATTGTGAGGTCCTGTTCCTGTGCCCAATTGGATAGAAAGCTGGCTCCTGACCCTGCCAGCTCCCTGGGGTTTACCATAGCCCAGGCTGGCCTCACTCATGTCCTCCACCTCACCTAGCCGTTTCGATTTGCACTCCTGTTCCGCTTCCCCCAGGGTGTTAACAGGAACCCCTCAGGAATGTGAGGGTCTGTGTGCTTGTCTGGAGGGTAGAGAGTAGGGGAGTTGATATGCCCCACTTGGCAGCCGGTCTTGGGGTCGGGATGGAGGGGCAGAGTTGCTGCTGGCTGCTGGGTGGGGGGAGAGACGGGAGGTCAGCCGGGGTCCTGAGCACAGAGGAAAGGACGCCCGGCATAATGTTGTTCAGGAAGCACCCGGGGAGCTTGAGAGCAGGGCAGGGCCTGGTCTGGGACAGACTCTGGGGCCTTGGGCTGAGATGGTACATCCTCAGGGTACCCAAATCCGAGAGGCCTTTCTAGAGGAAGACACCCCCGTCACTTCCCCCTAACTCCCAAATCCAAGACCTGTCCTGCCCAGAGAACTTGGGTAGAAGTAGGGGACACGGTCTCAGATCCTCCCTCGGAGCTCTGGGTGGGGATAGGACATGGCCCCACCCTGAAAGCCTGTTACAAAGGAAGAGCCACTGATGCAGAGCGGGGAGGGTCCTCAGCCCACTGGCAGGAATGGCTTTGGCTCCTGAATGGAGCAGAGGGTCAGAGAGTCCCAGAGTGATTTGGTGACCCTAGAGCCAGTGAGCCCCTTGAGGTGCGACCCCCCACGTCGATACCTCTCCGGTGTCCCAGGGTACACGGTGCCACCTGGCCAGGCTGGTGGAACCGCTCACGCCCAGCCGCTGGCGTCTGGCCTCTCACCCAGGTTCCCAGGCCCCGGGCTCCGGCCCAGCCCCGGGTGCTCCCTTCATCCCCTGACCTGTGCTTGCAGAGCTGACTGGGACGGACCCAGACATGCCCACAGCCTGTGACGTGCACTCTCTCACAGGCAGGTGTGGTCACAGACGCACATCTTGGCACACAGAGGTCCAAGCTACCTCGTGCACAGGCTCAGGTGCAAGCTGGGGCACAGTGCACACGTGACAAGGCTGTCTGCCCAGGCTGGTTTCTCCCGCCTTGGCACTGCAAGGTTCTCCCTCCTCCCCCACCCTCTGGCATCCACGTCCCAGCCCTGCCTGGCACTGGAGCCCCACCTCCCACCCCCCTGGTCTCCTGGGACGCTCCTCATGGACAGGGTCACAGTGAGAGCAAAGGAGCCTGCTGGCGATTTCTATTTTTCCACAAACTTCCCCAGAGGCCTAGGTGGAGAGAGAGAGAGAGAGAGAGAGAGAGAGAGAGAGAGAGCGAGAGAGTGCTGGGCTATCTCCATTGGAACTGGGGACGGGGAGAATATAAGGAGAAAAAGTAATGTTAATAAATCAGCTTGTCCATTTCTGCACACTCCCCTTCCCCCCTGCCCCCCCCTGCCTTCAACCCCTCACTCATTCCCACCTGCTGTGCTTTGTCCTACACACACACACACACACACACACACACACACGCACGTCCCAAATGCAACACTGAAGCCGATCCTCATATGGGTCTTGACCCCCAGAACCCACCACTGTCTACCCAGCCTGCTCTGGTGCTAACATGGCATGGAGGCACTTCCCGTGCCCCACATCTGCCTGCTGGGCTGGGTGGGGGGCGGGGGAGGTGTGTGGGGACCCAGGGCTGAGGAGGCCCATCTCCATGGAAAGAGGCCACAGGCAGGTGCTTGCTTCCTCTCTCTTCCAGCGAGAACACGTGGAAGCTGCTCTGTGGCCCAGAAGGGGACGCCTGTCCTGGTCTGAGCTTGAAGGTGGGACTGAGGAAGGAAAACGTTTGGACATTGGGAACCATTCGAACTGTTTTTAAAACGCTGAATGCAAAATGTCCGTGAGAAATGAGGAGACCTGCCACGGGGGTTTGGCCAGACCTGGAGAATTCACAAAGCTCCTTACTGCGGACGGCTTCTGTAAGTCCCTGCGAGCTCCTGGCGGGGGAATGAAGGGGCGGCGGTGTCACCCATGCTGCTTGCTTACTGTACGCCTACCTCTGACTGGGCACCACATGTTCCCACAGACACAGGAGTGGAGACTCTCGTGGGGAAGGACCAGCATGAGGGGCCCAGAGCAGGACTCTCTGTCCCCCCTGAGGCCTCACAGGGATCCAGCTCAGGCCCTGGAGAAACTCACCCCTGCGAGGCCTCCGGGATGATTGGGCTCCACGGCTGACCCCCGGCAGCTAGACCCTGAGGACCAGGCACTCCTGGCCAGCGCTCCCATTGTTCCGGGGTAAGTCCTTGGCCAGGCTGTGTCTCAGCTGTATCTCCATCACTGTTTCTCTCTGAGCCTAACCACCTGTCCTCCTGCTAGCAACTCACTAATTTTCTCAAGTCCTAGCTTGAGTTCTGGGGAGAGAGAGAAATCTGTTTGGTTCAAGTTCCTATGGTTGTATAAAATATTACTCTAAAACTTAGTGACTTAAAAAAATAAAATAAAAGCTATGCCTGGTTGGCGTGGCTCAGTGGGTGAGCATCGACCTGTGAACCAGGAGGTCGCACACAGTTCAATTCCCAGTCAAGGTACGTGCCTGGGTTGCATGCTCAATCCCCAGGGTGGGGCCTGTGGGAGGCAGCCGATCAATGATTCTCTCTCAGCATTGATATTTCCCTCTCCCTTCCTCTCTGAAATCAATTAAAATATATTTTTAAAAATCAACAAACAGATGATCTGCAGTTTGGACAGGATGTGGTAGGAATGGCTCATCTCCTTGAACTCCTTGAAGACAGCGGCGTGGGGGACTGGTCTCACCCGAAGACTCTTTCTCAGTCACAGTGGATGCTGTCTGTGCCCTGAGACCTTGGGCTGCTGGCTGTAGCAGCTGTGCCTTTTATTTACTGCCCTCGGGTGTTTCGACACCTTGGGGCCTTGCCGGCTCTTGCTGGAGTGGCTGCCCCTCCCAGTCCTAGAGATGGCAAAATGCCTGTGAGCACGTCTCCCCTTGCAGGCCAGCCAGCCCACACCACGCCTCCACGAGGCTCTCCCTCTGCAGGCCACTGCTCCCTGTCCCCAATCACCTCAGGGCCCCGTGCCAGGCAGCCAGGGACAGTCCCTGCACCCAGAGGCCGCTGGCGTTATTCAAACTAGCCAATCCTCAGCCTGCTCGCCCTGCCTCACCCGTTCCTTTCCGTGGAAACCACACCGAGGTCTCTAGACACAGTTTCCCTTTCTCCCTCTGCCTCCTGACTAGATTGGAGTGTCCCCGTGTGGCCCCCAAGGCATGGTGGGCCCCCTTCTCTTGGGAACGCTGAGTATAGCACCCTCTCTGTCTAGTGGCAGTTGTCTCCTGTCTATGGGCCTTCCCGCTCCTGAATAATAAGAAAATCTGTGTTTCAAAATAGTGGTCTCTCCAGGGTCTTGGGCTCCCTCACAATATGGAGGCTGGGTAGCCAGGGCGAGCATCCCCTGACCAAGAGAGAGAATGGTGTCACGTTTTATGACCTGGTCTCAGTTACTCTGTGCCACTTGTACTGCACTCTGTCAATGGGTGACTGCATGCAGGGTGGGGTGAGCAGGGAGAGGATGCAGCTGCGATGTGCAGGTAGAGAGAGTCCTCATGCATGGGTGTGGATGCCATGTGGCTGGGGAGGAGGCAGGCTCTGGACCAGGAGCCTGGGCTAGGTCCCGCTCCAGTGAGGAAGTTCAGGGACTCTGACCATTTTACATGTGACCTGGCCTGCCAGCCTTGTGTTTCTTTGTTGCGTCCTGGTTTGGACTGGATGGAGTGAAGAAAACCCGGCCAGCACACAGAAGGTGGGCCAGCACTGTTCTCTGTCTCCACAGATGTCAGACACGGGCCTGCCCTGGCCCCATAGGCTGTGGGTGGGGGTGGCGTTTCCAGAGGTGGAAAGATTGCCCCGCTCGGCCCCCCAGGCTCGGGGAAGAGTCTAATGCAGCGGAGGCATGTCAAGCTCTGTCATGGGATGGTCTGCACTCGTCCTCACAGCCTCTCTGAGCGATGGAGATCAATGCTGCCTCTTTACAGAGGAGAAAACAGGCTCAGAGCAGGTCAGAGGCGCGCCCAGTCACACAGCCAGAGCGCAGAGCCCAGAGGGCAATGGACGCGGTTTTGTCTGGGGCTCCTTCCTGCCCAGGAAGCAGCTGCTGGAGGTTTCAGGGCAAGCCCCTGGCTGGGATTGCTTCCAGATCTTGACTCTGAGCTCCGCCATTCTTGCACACTGTGCCTGCAGTGGGGTGGCTCAGAAAATGACTGTCCCTGATGGATTTGAAGCAGGGGTGGCATTGGCGGAAATCTGGACCAGTATTCTGGGATTAACAATCATTACCAACACCTCCTCGGCCCGAGTGGAGACGTGTTTATCTGGGTGAGCAGGGTATGGCCAGGGGCTGAGATGGGCACTTTTTCTGTGCTCTGGTGATGAGGCCCGAGAGTCACGATCTACTAGGTCTGTGCTCATTAGACCCTTAATTCTTCAAGAAGCTCAACTCAGACCTCCAGACTGCCTATCTGCTGGACTGTTTCCAGAGAGAAAGGAGGAAATAGAGAGAAATGGCAAGAGAGTAAGACGCAGCCCCAAAGTTACGTCACACGCCAGGACTCTGTTGCATATGCTGTTCTCTCTGCCGAGAATGCTGTTCCCTGCTCTTCCCCTTGGGTAGCCTGTCGGGCTCTCCGGGCCGCTCCAGGCAGCTTCCTCCTCTGAGTTCGGTACTCCTGGGCTGGGCCCTCCCTTGGCCTGTGGACTTACTCGTCGGGAAAGAGCAATGGCAGGGTGAGAAGGCAGAGGTGGCATAAGTGTCCCCGGGATCAGTCTCAGAACTGACTGAAGACATCCTAGCTCCGGCAGAGTGGGCGGCACCCTCGGATGAGCTTTCTCTTCCTACTTGGAAAAGCTGGATGTGCCAGGAACATTCCCCTTCCCAGCTCCGAAACACGCTTCTCCCTCCAGAACCCAATTCAAGTTCAAAGTTTCCTTTTTCACCTGGCCAGCATAGGTTGAGTGTTGATTTATGAACCAGGAAGTCACGGTTCAATTCCCGATCAGGGCACATGCGCAGGTTGTGGGCTCGATCTCCCAATGGGGGGGAATGCAGGGGGCAACCAATCAATGATTCTCTCTCATCATTGTTTCTACCCCCTCTCCCTCTCCCTTTCTCTCTGAAATCAATACAAATATATTTTTAAAAATAAAAATATAAAGTTTCTTTTCCCCCTTACGTGTACAGACACATCTTCTCCCGCAGTGGGGTTCTGAGGATGATTAGCTGCCCCTCTGGAGCTGTGCAAGGCTGAGATCAGAAACTGGGAGGCAAGATTGCTTGAGCCTCTCCGAGACAGCTAACGAAATGCAGGCTCTCCGCCCGGGGAGACTGTCTGGACCACAACCGCTTTTCTTCATGTCCCAGGCCTGGGGCTGCGTTCAGATGTAAACTGCTTAATGACCCAATGGATGATTTCTATCAGGGCTGTCTCTACAGCTTCCTTGTTGGTGCTCAGCTGGTTTTAAAGTTCCAGGTGCAGCGAAGGATGCCCCAGCAGTGGCAGAAACGCCTCACTCAAAATCAACTCAGGAAAATGGGTCTAAATCGGATAATACAAGCTGGCTGTGTTATATGAGTCCTGACTGGGGACTGAACCTGCAACCTTAGCGTATCAGGATGATGCTCTAGCCAACTGAGCTATCAGTCAGGGCTGGAGCGTTATTGATAACATTAACTTTGATGCCTTGGGTAAGGCAGCTTCTCTAAGGCTTGTCCACTGTAAGTTTCGTGCCTTTGTGTGTCCCCTTTCTAATTAGAAAGCGTTTTTTGGGGAGATGCTTTAAGACAGTGTCAATATTTTTAGTCTCATCAAATCCTTACAGCGTACAAGTTGGGGACACTTGCCCAAATCAGTTTCTGCTATCAGCTTCCCGGTCTGATCAGTGGGTGTCCGCTCAAGTTGGCTTTTGTGTGTGGTTGACAGATCCCCATTATTCTTTGAGCTCTTGCTCGCTGTCTAGTACAGTGAGTCCCCAGCTTGTCTTGTCCTTCCTCGGCACGAGAAACAGTCACTTATTTAAGGAGGCTTGGTTATTTTGGGGGGAGAATGGTGTTTAAAAACCAAGAACTGGGTGCTAGAGTATATATATTGGGCTGTTATTGATCCTCGGTTCATTCAGTGGACACAGAATAAATTTCTATCTATCATCTATCATCTATTTATCTGCCTGCCTGCCTATCTATCTGAATGTCTGTCTATCTATCTATCTATCTATCTATCTATCTATCTATCTATCATCTATGTCATCTATCTCTTCTATCTTCTAACACCATGAGTTTGTAGTGATTTCTCCAATTCCTGGCTAACGCTACACAATTCATTATAGCCTCCCCTTTTCCCATCCTGGGAAACCTCCTTCTCCTACAGTGAGAAACTTGACTCCCAGGACCCACACTATATTTGTGTACCTAAGATCAGAACACCCAGGGTGCAGCTTCAGAACTGCTAAGCCATTCCACTGCAAATCCAACCCGCTGAGTGGAGGTCAGTATTGGTCTTTTGTCAAAATACTGTATTCAAATGTGACTTGGGTTAGTTCTTCCACCCCCTAATTAGGGTCATTTTTTTTTTTTCTGTCTGTTTTCTATTTTAGGGTTTCCTCCCATTCTTGTTGAACCTTTTTCAGGTTTGTGGAACGTTAATGTGGTCCTTGAAATCAAAACTAGACAGAAGGGTGTACTCAGAGAAGTAGCACTCCCCGATCCTGGGTACCTCACCTCTAACCCCACACCCTCTCCACCCTGCCTCTACCCTAGCATTTAGGTCATCACTCCCATTCCTTTCTGGGTTAGGCTTCTGGGTTTGGTTTTCTTGTTCCACACAAATAGAAGGTACATGCAAACAGTATATTCCTGTTTCTCACTGCCTACGTGAAAGGCGGCATGCAAGAGATACTCATTTGTGCCTTTCTTTCCCCCTAAACAATGTGGCCTTCAAACCACACTCGCCAGAGGGCGATATATTGTGCATGGTAATTTTATTTGGACAGAAGGGTATGAAATATGTTCCGCTCTTACTGTCTTGCACACAGACAATCCCAGAGGGCACTTTACAAATTGACAGTCAATAAACCACGCCACCCAGGGGAGAAATAGAGGAAATTCCAAGACGAAATGTTAATATTCATGACATAGAGGCCTTGTGATAAAAAAAAATAAAAATAAATAAGGAAAAGAAATATTCCAGCTGATGAAATGGGGAATTTAGCAAAGAAAGAATTTTGGGGGTAATGCTAGTTTGAGAATGATAGAAACCAAGGTCTTCTACATTGTTAAAAGGCAAATTCAGGAATTCTTCAGAGACTAACACAGGTCTTCTCTGTTATATAGGGTTTGGCACGTGCCATATGATCAATGGGAAATGGATTTGAAAAAGGAAAGTGTATTAAGCTGAGTGCTGCTCCTCAAATAAATTAAATGGATGCATCCGTGTGTGTCCTGGCCTTTATTGAACTATTTTACATTTGGGGAGCCCAAAGAATCATCAGACATAATACTGTGGCAGATACTGTTTTGGATGTTATGTCTGATGTAATCATTTTATTGTCCCTTTTTGGTTTACAATACTTTTTTCTTTCTTTCTGGAATTGCCATTGTTTCTAACTGGAATTATTAGTTACCCTTAAAAAATTTCTTAAATAACAAGGCATCCTGCTTTACCCTTCTGCAGATACCTAACACAACACATGGTCACATTTCTGGTGGCAAAATGCTGGTGTTTTAAGTCAGTATGCCACAGCTCCAGGTCATGTATTTAAGATAGAACAGTATTAATTTTTAGAAAATTTTAGGATAACCTGAGTAAAGAGACTTAGGCTCAATGAAGTGCTTTCAACACATGGGCTCAGAGCCTACAGTTAGGCATTCATACATATACACACACACATACATATATACATACATGAACACAGACATGGAAAAGAATCTATGATAAACAACTTACAATCAAAGTAGGGCTCTGTTGCCTTTATAGGTTATTGAAAACTCAGATGTTTCTAGTAACTGCAATGGCATTGCAGAGAAAATGCTGCCCAGAGACACCTATCAACTTTTAGTAGCATTTCCCTCATTGTTAGCTGGGGGTTAAGAGTGGTCTCCTTGATATGACAGACATTTGGAGGGCCTGAGAATGGCCCCATGTCTCTATGATCTGTTCATCCTAATTCTTAGTTTTCCCATAATTCTGCAACTTGAAAGGAATGCCCAGTTACAACACTGCTTTTATAAATTGATGGTGGAAGTAGGTTTTTGTTCTCTTAAAAGGCGCTTGCCTTCTTGTCTTTCCCCACTAATTGCCTAACTTAATTTCTTGTTTAGTGTTGCCTCTCAGCACTATTTCACTGACGTCTGAGGAGTTCCATGTCCTGTTCCCATAAACACCAAAAAGTACCCACGTGCTCTCAAAGCTGTTGTCGGGAAGTCTGCCCGACATGTCCTGACCACCAGGGGACAGCCGGGAGCCGGATTATTTGATTCCTCCCTGAGCATTTCAGACTCTTGATGGCAAGGTCGCTAGCGCTGCTCTCACCTCGGGTCTTCCCCTCCAGTGTGTGAGCTGGCAGAGCGCTATTGCCATTCCAGTCGCCTGCTAGGGGAGATCCTGGCTCTGCCTGTCATGCCTCACCTCATCCCTGTGCCTCCTGGCTCCCGTACTCTGGTCTCTGGGATTTCCTCAGTATTTTGAACAGTCTAGGCTCCCACCTGCTACTGAGTCTTTGCACATCTGTTCCCCCTGCCTGGAACGCCATCCCCTCCTTTCTCACCTCCTTATTTCTCCTTCTGAAGCATTTCTGTTCTCAGGGAAGCCTTCCCTGGTCTCCCAGAAGAGGCAAACTCTGCCATTTCATGCCCTTATCACACTCTTGGTATGATTATTTGCATGATTATATGTATGATTACTATTAGTAACCCTAGTTACATGGCCTTGAGGGTTGAGGGCTGGGGTGGTACCCTGGAAGGTCCTGTGCCACCCTCCCTGGGTAGATGCACTTCCACACCCAAACTCATAAGAAACTCATGTGCTGACCTAGTATGTCCTACAGTGAGAGCTGTGAAATCATGGGCTGATCTAGTATGTCCTACAGTGAGAGCTGTGAAACTCATGTGCTGACCTGGTATGTC
The DNA here is from genome assembly GCF_014108245.1 of Pipistrellus kuhlii. Classification (NCBI taxonomy): domain Eukaryota; kingdom Metazoa; phylum Chordata; class Mammalia; order Chiroptera; family Vespertilionidae; genus Pipistrellus; species Pipistrellus kuhlii. The sequence continues at coordinate 44,545,069 of NW_023425416.1, read as the reverse complement.
CTACAGTGAGAGCTGTGAAATCATGTGATCTAGTATGTCCTACAGTGAGAACTGTGAAATCATGGGCTGATCTCGTATGTCCTACAGTGAGAGCTGTGAAGCTCATGTGCTGATCTAGTAAGTCCCACAGTGAGAGCTGTGAAACTCATGGGCTGACCCAGGATGTCCTTACAGTGAGAACTGGGACCACCAGCAGTTTCTTCAGCAACCATGAATGTTGGAGGCGGGAACTTGAGGCCAATGCTTCAGTTCCCATTTGCTCTTCAACTTTTGTTTTCCCTGAAATTAGTAATTGCTCCCCCCTTTACTTGCCTTTCTCACTAATCCATTCCCCGGCTCAGTTCAGGTTGTCTGCATCTCCTCCCTTAAGGCCTAATGGTTCTCACTGATTGTTGGCCAAGCAGCATCTCCCGAAGCCTCCCTCCCGGCTCCTATGGCTGGGCCACCTCAGTGCCCCCCACGCCGCTGAGCTGGGCACCGGTCCTTCCTCGCCATGCAGCCTTTGCTGACGTTGAATGTGCGTACGCTTTCTCTTCTAAGGTCTGATGATGTGATTAACCCTCAAGTGGGCCTGACATTTTCCTGTAGATCTGAAGGCATTGAGGGGATGAGGGGCGTGAGAACAGTGAGAAAACGGGCTTCTCTGCCTTCTGGGTCTTCAAGGGGGTCGGGGGCAGCAACAGCCTCATTCAACAGAAGCAAAGGAGGCTCACGGCCTATGTGTCCCCATTGCAATTCTTGGGCCCACGCCGTTCCTCGTCCAGGCCTCATCAGTGCCCTGCATTTCACACAGGGACCTGATAATCTGTGAATGTAATGGATTTTACAAGTTGACAACCCACAGGATTTCGAGTTTGACTTCTGGCAACCTCAGTTCCGCGGCTGCGTGAGCTGGAAATTCTTTTAGCCTCATCACAGACAGTCCCTTGTTCCCTGCCCTGGCCTTGACCCAGGGCGTTAGAATGTGAGCTGCTTGTTCTGTTTCAGAAGGCCGTCCTGGCAGGTTAGAAGGAACCAGCTGACTCACAGTCCTTCTTCCTGCCTTTCCTGGGGCTGCAATCCCTCCCCGAGCCTTGCCTTCATCCTGGGGAACCGGTGCTGGGAGAACCTGCCTCGGGCTGCTGGAGCATCACCGCTCACCCCTCACAAGTCCTCACTACCTTCAGGCTTCTCCAGGTGAGAAACAAGTCCAGACCCCACCTGCGAGGGCCTGTGAGTGTCAGTCACCCTGGTACTAGGATGGATCAGGTAGGCTTCTCAGCTGCAACAAACCAGAGACCACTTTGGGTAGTTTAAGCACCGATCCCACGGAAAGGCCTAGAGAACGAGGAGTGACTGTCCCACAGCCAGGAATGGGATCATGGAAGCTCTCCTTTAGGAGGTTTTTTTTTTTTCTTCTCCCAATTCCAGAAGAATCATATCAAATAAAATGATGCTGACTAGACTTGGAGGCAAAGCAGAGATTTGGCAGCAGCCCCAGATGGCACAGCCTCAGATTTCAGCCCAGAGCTGGTGATGCCTTGCTATGCCCACGTTAGTTGGACGTGAACATGAAACAAATGAGCACAATCTCAGGGACAGATGGCTTTGCTGATGGACAGCTGCCAATCAGGTTGAGGGTGTAGACAGAGATCTAAGTACGCACTCCCATTCATTTTATCACTAAGCACAGTAACCTGATGGATAGACAGGCTTTAAGGACCCGAGGTAATCTAGTGGACTGAAAAACTCTTGATGGAATGAAGGTAGACTTCACTAATGGGCTTTTCTTCCTCTTAATTCTCTTCCTTTCAGTTCCTCTGAGTTTGTCCCGGTCTTTTCTGGCTTAGGGAGACAGGTTGGACTGCCTTAGAGAAGCACATTTAATTAGCTCTAGTTCCGGTGGCAGGTCTTGTTAAGCCAGGAAGCATCTGGAACTAATATGCTTCAAATTACTTGCTGGACCATTGTCCTAAGTGTCAGGCTCATCAATGCTCTTTGCTGCAAACAAATCTCTTCCTTTCTAGACCTACAATTTGGAATCTTTTTTGGCTTAGTCATTCATTCTCTCCCGGATGTATCTTTATTTCAAAAAATAATTTGCATGTGTTTCATTGTTATAAAAGAAAACTAAAATTCAGGCTAGTAAAAACAAAACAAAAACAAAGCAAAAACACTGGCAGTCCCACCCACTAAAGACAATCATATAAGACTCCTTGGTGTGAATCTTTTCATACCCCCTCTATACTGTGTGGTGTGTATGTGTGTGAATTTTAATGATAGGGGAGTAAAAGAAATTTTAATAAGATCATTAAGAACACAATGTTTGGCCTGGCCAGTATGACTCAGTGGTTGAGTGTTGACCTATAGACGAGGAGGTCATGGTTCGATTCTGGGTCAGGGCACATGTCCAGTTTGCAGGCTTGGTCCCCAAGGGGGGTGTGCAGGAGGCGCCAATTGATGAGTCTCTCTCATCATTGATGTTTCTCTCTCCCTCTTCCTTCCTCTCTGAAATCAATAGAAATATATTTAAAAAAAAAAAAAAAAAAAAAAAAAAAAAAAAGAACATGATGTTTGCAAATGTGTAAGAATGAGGCCAAAAGGTTTCTGGGAAAATGCTTACTGGTGGATGCATGTGGTAGTAGTGTACTAACAATAAGGGATGTATTCTATTTAATTTGGGCACATGTACCTTAAGTTCAAGGTCTCAGGTGTGGCCCTGGGCAGGCAGGTGATGCCCAGAGAAGGTGAATAGATGCCAAAGGTCAGGAACAATTCAGCCACATTCAGTGGGTTGTTCAAGAGCAATCAGATGGACCTACATATCCCCATCTTCAACATCCTATAGAGCAGTGTTTCCCAAAGTATGGTATGCGTACCCCCAGGGGTACGGGAGGAGTTTGGTGGGGGTATGCATTGCACCGGAGTTTGGTGGGGATATGCACTGCACCGTGCTTAGTTGCACCTAATTCTACGTTCTCATGAGTACGAGGGGTACTCAGCATTACGAAAATTATAGAAGGGGTACACATATGTCAAAAGTTTGGGAAACACTGCTATAGAGGAACACATTCTTCAGTAACAAAGAAATTGCAGACCAGACTCCCGAGTCATTTGCAGTCATTTTTCTTTTTATTCCAAACATGTACTTTTGTAAACCTGCATTTCCCAAACAGTGCAAGTGAATTAGAAGTGACTGCATAGACTTAAATACATGTGTCTTCGGGAGGGGGAACGCCCCTCCCGCCAAAAACGCCTTGATGGAAAGGCACACGAAGGTATCAAGTTCTGGAAGTGAAGTTAGCGTAGGTGCCCGCATGCAATGAATCACTCTTAAAGCCTTGAAACGCACTCTGCCAGTCACACCATGCACATCAGAATGAAGAACCCCGAACCTTAAACAAAGTCTGACATCAAGACCTCTGCGCTACAAAGCATTGAACCATATGGGAAATGCCTACACATCCCCTTCAGCCATTTTTTGTTTCAGAAAATACCCTCCACCGTGTATGTCACCGCTCTGGATCGCAGAACAGAACACTGACAAAAACCCCATGGATCGAAGCATTTCCAAAATGACACTCGTTTTCCACCTTCTGTCTGCGAAAGGGCCATCTCCCCCAAACCGGAAGCCTTCCCAGGGCCTGACCTTTTGGGGCAATTTGAGTCAGATGTATGTAGATGTCACGGGTTCCTCCAGATGTATGTTCCATGCCTGTCCTATGCGGAACTGCACTCACCTGGGCGTGACGCCTCACCGAGAATGAAAGCAGCACAATAACCACCTCTGACCACATCCCTCTGCCAGCAATGCCCAGGGAGCATACAGCACACATCCCCTGAGGCAGCGGTCAGCAAACCCATCAGTCAGCAGAGCCAAATAGCAACAGCGTGAAGACTGAATTGTCTTTGGAGAGCCACATTTTTTAAACTTAAACTTCTTCTAACGCCACTTCTTCAAAATAGACTCGCCCAGGCCGTGGTATTTTGTGGAAGAGCCACACACTCAAGGGGCCAAAGAACCGCATGTGGCTGAGAGCCACAGTTTGCTGACCACTGACCTGAGGGATCCACTCGGCTTCGCATGGAAAACTGGCCCCACATGTTTCCTGGAAGGCCTGCGGGTTTTCTGTCTTAACCTCGCGGCCTTTGGCTCCAGGACTGCAGGCTCCCCGTGATGTGGTGAAGAAGGACTTTCTGCAATGTTTACCAGGTTTCAGAATGCCCCGGTGGTGGAATTTTCCTGAAGAACGGCCCAGGGAAGCCTCCGTGACCTCAGAGGTAAGTGATTCCAGATGTGTGCCTGTCAGTCACCAGGTGGCCTGGCCCCTCCTCGCGCCTGGGCGTCACGGCCTCCTCTCTGCGACAGGCCGGGCTCGCCGTGGGGATGTTCTCACTGTGAGTCCCAGGTAAAGGGATCACAAGCAAACTGCTTTTGGAAAGGGGGGGGGGGGGGGCGGCATGCTTGTCTCCAGTTTCTACAAAGGCCCCTTTTCATATTTAAAAAGCATCTCAATACCTCCATCCTTCCGACAGTTGGGGAAAACAGGGATTTTCAACCTGTTTCATCTCGTGGCACACATAAGCTAATTACTACAATTCGGTGGCACACCAAAAACAAAACAAAACAAAAAACCCACTGTATTATCCTTTCTGCAGAGCTAACAACAACAAAGGTACAATTTTGATTCATCCACACCGGGAGGCTATTGTGGTGGCTGTTGTCACTTTTTTGATTTGACAATCTAAGAAAAAAGAGGCCAGTGCCCCCCACCAAATAGTCAGGTATTGCTTGTTTTAAAAATTCTCGAGGCACACCTGTTGAAAATTGCCGTCTTGGAAGATTTCCACAGGGAACCCCAAGAAACGGGGAGGGTAGAAATCGGAGCTCACTGTGGAACTGTAAGAGAATAACAGACACGACAACTCACCCTCTATGCTTCCCCTACGATGGGCAAACTCATTAGTCCACAGAGCCAAATTAACAACAGGACAAAGACTGAAATTTCTTTGGAGAGCCAGATTTTTTAAACTTCAACTTCTTCTAACGCCACTTCTTCAACATAGACTCACCCAGGCCGTGGTATTTTGTGGAAGAGCCACACTCAAGGGGCCAAAGAGCCATAGGTCGTTTGAGAGCCGCAGTTTGCCGACCACAGACCTAGGAGCCTAGAGGGCTCCTGACCTGGGGTGGAGTGGGAGCGCTAGCCACGTGGGGACTCCTTTCTCCATCCCTGAGCCCCGCCTGCTCCTCAGACAAGCAGAGGCACCGTCCCCCACACACGGGTTCCTCCAGTGTCTGCTGGTATTGGCTCCTGCCGAGGATGGTTTTCTTGAAGCTGCCTTATGAGGTTTCAGTGACCTCCTGGGGACGGGACTCCTCAGGCAGGTCTGCCGTCCAGAAGCAAATGGGCCTGGCTCCGACACCGCCCCCAGGAGCCCACCCTGATTGCAACAGGCTTTTCCCTCTGCCTTCCGCACCGCACTTGTCACCCATGCGGGAGTGGCTATAAAAGCATCTGGCCAACCACTTGAGGGGGCCCAGGACTACCGCCCAAGGATTTTAAGTGATTTATTAAAGGACAACGTGACACAACCAATAAAAGCCCATCAAAGGGAAGCTGCAAATGGGGTTTCATAAAATAAAAAAGAAAAAAATCCACTCTCTGTACGCCAAATGCAGGAGGTGTGCCTCCCCGCAGGCAGAAAACGCCCGTGGCGGTGTTCTCTGGGGAACTTCCAGAACCTAGCGCAGAGCTTGACGCAAAGCAGGGGCCCCATAAATATCCTCTGAATGAGCGGCTAGGCCCCACTGAAGACCGCTTTATTACTCTTGATAAAACTCAGAGGCAAACTCTGCCAGAACTGGTTTCCTCGCCTCCATCTGCCCTGCAGCTACCTCTGTGCCTCCAGCCCTGAGAGGCAACATCCCCAGCTTCCCTCTGGACCAACCTCCCTCATACCTACCCTTGACCCTCTGGCTCCTGCTGCCTGTCCCCCTAGCCACCATGATACATTGTCTTCCTGCATCAGGGACGATGTAGAAGAAACGAACAGACACACAGGCCCGGTTTGCAGCTGCCCAGTACCCTGTGATCTTGCCAAAGCTCTCGCGATGTTTGCAAGGATTAGCCAACTGGCTAGCAAACCTCTCTCGTTGAGTTAAATTGTGTCTTTCCTACAGAGGTCACAGTCCCCCACCATGTTAGCTGCCAGCAGACAAGGTCCTGCACTAAAGCTCCTTCGTCTTGTTTTTTTGTTTCATTCGCATTGGATGCCCATCTGCATGCACTGGGCCTTGAGCAGGAGCCATGAAGGACTCTCAGCCAGACCCTGCTCTGAGCCACGTTCTCCCTCTCATTGGATGGTTCTTCAGCAGTGGGAACAGCAGCCACCGCTGCTAACGATGCCTGAGGGTTCACTAAGGCCCCAGGTATAGTGCTGAGCACAGTAGGGCCACCATCTCACTGCCCTTTTTAGAAAATCACAATGCACGCAATACCGGGCAGCCCATCCCATCCAAAAGTAAACACTGTCAAACAGAAAGCTTGGGTTAGTGAAGGCCGTAACTCAGCATCCAACCCTGCAGGGAGGAGGGGGAGGAGGCTAGGATCTCGCTGCATCGTGTCTGGTTGCCTCCACAGCTTCCGGGCGCACCTGCAGCTCTCATTTTGCGGACTACCCCTGACTTATGGAGCTGTTTTGTCAATAGGAACTGAGAGTGGGAAGTTTACCTCTCCCTTAGGTGCAAGAGTGTGAAGGCTCAGCTATCTTGCCTCAGGTTGGGACAACCCTGAGATGCAACTTAACCCCCCAGAGCGCCCCTGCAGGATCTGGCTGACGCTACCCTCCATGGAACCTTTCCCTGGTGTCCTCCCTCGCCCTGCTTCCCTCACCCCCATACCAGTGTTCCCCTGGGAGCACTCCCCTAATTAGTTACCTGCATGCAGATCCTTGTCTTGGGGTCTGCTGCTTGGGAACCCCATCAAAGACACTATTTTAAACAATAAGAACATGTTGAATGGTCATCTCTGGCAAGGAATCTGCGATTACCATTAGCAAACGTGCTAGGGAACTGGAGACCTCTGAACTCAAGGGACCCCACAAAGGCAGCAAATCACAGCATCCGACACAAGTCTCTGCTGGGCGGGCACTGATCAAGTCCTTGTGGTGCGCAGACTCCGATGCAAGGCGTCCAGGATGCAGTGCCGTTCTGAGGTTTACCAGATGGCCGGCTGGCGTTGCTCTCATTCTCCTATTAATCCACTGGAAGGAGGGCGAGATGCCGGCTGGTGATGCAGAGCAGGCTGGCTGCTGGGAATCAGGTCTTCCATCCAAGTTCCTGTTGGGAATCTTCCAAGGAAAGGTACGCATAAGAATACACTTGTAGTTCTTTAGCACATTAGCGTCCAACTTGACTCCAGGCAGGAAAGGAGTGAAAACTGTCTTGGGGGAATCCGTCCACAATCACAGTTCATACGCAGAGCCGCAAGCTTGGTGGGTTCGTGACACGAGGTTTTCTCCCATGATTGGATCTGCGAGTCTGTTGTAACAGCAAGTTCCAAAGAACAGTAAGATTTTTATCCTTTAAAATTTGTACAAACGTACATGTGTTTCCAGGCCAGATATCAGTGCTTTGAGTGAATTATATAACTATTTAATAGAAATAATAAAACATCGATACAAATATAAAGACATAATCAGTATAAAAGGCTTATATTTATAAAAATACTTTTAGGTAACAGTTTTCCCCTGAGGGTTGACCACGCACGTTGCATCCATAAATATTGCTCGGCTCTGCAGCTTGCTTTCCAAAGTTCAGAGTTCATCTTTAAAAAGGAAGTGGTGGACTCCAGTCACGTGACCTGGCCGAAGTGGCGGCCTCAGGTTGGCACCCGGGCTGGATAGGATGAAGATGAGAACAGCATCAGTGGGCCTCCGAAAAATCTGGAGAACATTCTTTCTTCCAAATATGGAAGATACAAAGGTCAAGGACGACAGATGACATGAGTGGGTCATGTGACTGGTGGGGCAGGTCACTGGTTTTTCTGGACCCAGTCCCAATTGTCTTCGTTCTCTTGTCGGTTCTTTTCGGCTTCAATAATTTCTTTGTACCTTCTGCGAAAGAAGCCCATCTGAAAGGCAGACAGAAGAGAAGCTGGGTTAGAGAAGCTGAGGAATCAGTCATTTGGACTGTAAGGCGGCCTGGCCATGGAGTGGCATTAGCTGGTCGTGGAGTGGCGTGACCTGGCCAAGGAGAGGCATGACCTGGCTGAAGAGTGGTATGATCTGGCCGAGGAGAGGCATGACCTGGCCGAGGAGTGGCATGACCTGGCTGAAAAGTAGCATGACCTGGCCAAGAGAGGCATGACCTGGCCAAGGAGAGGCATGACCTGGCCAAGAGAGGCATGACCTGGCCAAGGAAGGCATGACCTGGCTGAGTGGCATGACCTGGCCAAGGAGAGGTGTGACCTGGTTGAGGACTGGAATGACCCGGCCAAGGAGAGACATGACCTGGCCGAGGAGAGGCATGACTGGGACTCACTGCTGGGAAGGCTGGCTGGGAAAACGCCTCTGATACGACTGCTTTAGACAGAGCCTTATGCGGAGCCAGTTTTCACACTGCATGGCCTTCCCCAGGCTACCTCATGACTGCTCCTTGTAAAGTGCTTCTGGTGGAGTGTTTCACCAACTGTGTGCCGGGGAACACTAGTTACAGAGCGTTATTCCAAGGTGTTTGGGAGTAACTTGGGTCTCATGGCTGAATGAGTTTGGGAAACGCTGCATTTCTTTCTTTCTTAAAGAGATCTGCAATGTACACAGCAGCAAAGGATCTGATAGCCTTTAGGAAAGGATGTAAGTAATCTAAAGGCTTGGCATTTCCTGAGCTTATCTGGTTTTGATAAACTTATTAATATCCTGAGAGATACTGGCCATTGTGGACTAATTGAATAATTGCCGCTCTCCCATAATAGGCTTTGGAAAGTGTCTTCGTGCCTGCAGTCTCCCCTAGTCTTTCTCTCATACCTGTATCACCGCCAGGAGCCTGGCATCTGTCCCTGACCCAGCGGGCAGGTTCTCCCATCCAAGTACTAACCAGGCCCAACCCTGCTTAGCTTCCAAGATCAGAGGAGATTGGGCGCTTTCAGGGTGGTATGGCCGTAGACTTTACCCAGTTCTGAAAAGACCTCCCACTCTTGAGTCTTCTGGCTTCTCACATGGGGTGAGAGAAATTTTCGTTTTGCTCAGACAGTCATGACAGGCACTCTACTTTCTGTAGCCCACCGCTGACCTTTTCTCCCACCTGGCGTCTCTTGTCCTTTGCTCACCAGCATCAGTGGCATCTGTTCCTGAGGTCAGACGTCCCTCCTTGCACCTGCCTGTAGGCACGGCTGCCGGGACTGGGGGTACTCCAGCTCCCACTCTCTTTAGGGGTGACATCCCTGAGGTGCCCATCCCACAGTTTCCCAGTGGAACTTGCCCGCTGTGCTAAGCAGCTCGACGCATCCCCCCCTTTAAAAAAAAAATTTTTTTTTATTGATTTATTTACAGAGAGGAAGGGAGAGAGATAGAGAGAGCTAGAAACGTTGATGAGAGAGAAACATCGACCAGCTGCCTCCTGCACATCCCCTACCAGAGATGCACCCGCAACCAAGGTACATGACCTTGACCGGAATCGAACCCGGGACCTTTCAGTCCACAGACCGATGCTCTACCACTGAGCTAAAGCAGCTCGACGCGTCCTTGATTGGCTTCCTTCTCCTGTTGTTTCCCTGCTCTGATCCCTGTTCTATGAGATCACCTTCCAAGTAAATGGCCTCCCTCAAACCTTCCTTTCCATCCCCTTGAATAGAGGATTGAGACCCACACATGGCCTGTGATGCCATACTGCCATTAGCTTACATCCGCAGTCCTATTTGAAGATGCTCAAGACTAGCCATCTCTACCGCCTGCTGCCAGCAGCGAATGCCCAGATGAACCTGCTCTGTGCAAATCACCAGGCAAACCCGCTCTCCCGGTGCATCTAACCTGCTGCTGCCTGCGCAGTGGTCTCCACGCTCCTCTCTGAGAGAAGCATCCACAGCCACCTGATGGAGTGAGCTCCCCAAGCAAGGAAAGCAACGGGGGTCAGGAACTCTCCTGCGCCACCATCTTCCGACCCCCCAGAAGGGGGCTTATTGGTCGAGCCGAAGTGGAGGAGGATCAAGAGCACTGCCCAGGAAGCGCCTCCACCCACAAGGCCAAGGCCATCCTGAGCTCTCACTCTGAGTGGAGCCAATGGTGCGGTGCTGTTTGAATGCCTGGGACGGACTAGAAGCTTCCTTACAACAACCAGCAAGGGTCTTGTGTTATGAGCTCCCGCCCTCATGGCCAGGGTTGCAAGCAGACGCGGAATTCCTCGAGTTTTCAGCCCTGGAGGTCTCTTCTACGCAGCATCAGATCACGTCTGTGGGAACGCCACTTTCTGACAACCCCCCACATGCGCTTTTCTCTCCCCACGTCCCTACCGCTGTCTCCCCTCTGCAAGGGATGTGGGAAAGGGGCTTGGCCCGGAAGTTCTGGATAAATAGGAAAAGGTCCTCATCATTGTCCTTGAAGCACACCCACCGAAGGCTGGAAAAGCAACCTGCGCTTTAATGGAAACGTCTGCCTGAGACGTTACTGCTTGAACAATCGTTACGGGAAGAAAAAGATGGCCGGTCAATGGGGGAAAATGTCATGTGTCCCCTCTGTGCTGAAGAGAACATAATCGTGCCAACGGAGCTGGATATAATACAGAAATGAGGTTCTCCAGCATGTAGCTCTGCCTGTCCATAGTGTCACAGTTCAGGAATTCCGGGTTACTCATTGCTCACTTTCTCAGACTCCTGCCGGCCATGAGATTGAGTTTGGACTGGCCTGCTGAAAGATGAGCGTCCACCCAGCTGGGGACCTCCTACACCAACACACACTGCCTGCAGATGTGGGTGATTCCAGCTGAGCCTGGAGAGCCACCCACTCAGTCCAACTCACGGACTTGTGAGCTATATACACGGTTGCTGCTTTTAAGCCACTACCGGGGTGGGGAGCGTCCAGCCTGTGGGCTGTATGCTAGTAAGGCCCGAGAAATCATTTGGTCTGGCCCTGCCAAGGCATTAGGGGTGAGTTAGACAAGTGTAGCAGGCTAATTTAATGGGAAAAATATATTTTTATTGATTTAAGAGATGAAGGGAGAGAGGGACAGAGAGAGATAGAAACATCAAGGATGAGAGAGAATCATTGATAGGCTGCCTCCTGCTGCCCCCCACTGGGGATTGAACTCTCAACCCGGCATATGCCCTCCCCGGGAACTGAACTTTGACCTCCTGATTCATGGATTGACACTCAACCACTGAACCATGCTGGCTGGGCAGCAGGCTAATTTTTAAATTAATTATTCTGTGTGGCCCGAGAATGATGTTGTAAATATCCTAATGGCCCTTGGCAAAAAAAAGGTTTCCCCCCCCCCCCCCCCCCCCGCCTCGGCATTGTGGTGGTTTGTTACGCAGCGTGAGGTAACTGACACAGCACTCCACCGGTTCTGTCTGACTTACTGAGTGAATGGCAGCCTCAGGAAGGGCGGCAGAGGCAGCCGACGGGATTCTAGATAGAAAGAGCATCACTGTGCCTTGTCCTGCCGAACAGACTCTACTTGTCCACCTCGAAAAAGGACAAAGGTCGCCACTTTCTCAGAGCTATGCTAGCGTGAAGATCTGATACGGAGTGAACAAACAACCTGGCAAGGATTTAGAGCACTTGGACTAACTCACATGTGTACTCATGTTTCATGGGTTTCATTTGTTGCCTAAACATGAAGTTGCTGTCGCCTCCTGCAGGCACCCAGAAGCAAGCTCTTATCTCCCAAAAGGACTGGTGTGTCCGCATTAGTCCTAAAGTCACCGGACCCACGCTATGGTCAGGGTCTGGAGAACCCCGCACCCAACACAACCTCGGTGTGGTCTCTAGAGGGAAGGTTGCAGCTGCCACTGCTGTGTGGCCCTTGGAACCGAAGACCATTTCTTTCTTTTTCTTTTTTTTAAAATATATTTTATTGATTTTGTACAGAGAGGAAGGGAGAGAGATAGAGAGTTAGAAACATCGATGAGAGAGAGTCATCGATCAGCTGCCTCTTGCACAACCCCTACCGGGGATCTGCACGCAACCAAGGTACATGCCCTTGAGCGAAATCGAACCCAGGACCCTTCAGTCCCCAAGCCGACGCTCTATCCATTGAGCCAAACCGGTCCCGGCCAAAGACCATTTCTTAAAACATGGTCCACTCTCATGGGGAGGGAGTGCTGGGTCCAGGAGCGCAGGCTGCCCCCTGCTGGAGGGCGTGTCAGCGGGAGGTTGGTGCCAACTCACTTCACAGATAGTGGCGCGGACTTTATTTCAACCATTTCCCAGCAGGTGTCAGTAGAGAGACTTTTTCTAAGGAAGTCAGTAGAGTCTGAGAATTTCTGACAGGTGGAAGTCACGTTTCTGGGGGAGGGGGCACTCTTTACCAGTTTGCACAGAGGGTTCCTGTCATTTAGTGGGGTCTCTGTCATGCTACTTCTGCTTATTACGTGATCAAACTAGTTCTATTTCAGAAAGGGAGCTGATTGCCTCAGTGCTTTTGTCCGGAGCCTGGCTTTGGCTTTTGATATTGAACCCAAAGCCCTGGCTCTGAGTTTACCAAGCCGTGGTCCCCCAACCAACTGTGTCAACCAGGTTTGCCAGCGCCCCAGGACCTACTCAGAGGAGCGGTACAGGCCAGAGGCGTGGCATGGGGACCCCAGAGGGCCGATTACAGCCTGCCCATGTGCCAGTGAACGGCGTGTGGGCCACAGGATACGTCGTTTGCTGGCTCTGAGCCCCAGTGTCTTTGTCTCTGTCCATGAGACCAATGGCATTCTCGAACCTCCTCTGGCTACGAAACACAACCACCGCTTTTCATGTTGGTCCCCAAAGCCGACTTAGGAAGGCAGCCTGTGGGGCACACAGCTGTGCGGCCAGGACTCATGAAGAAGGGACAGGCACAGAGTCCTTGCTTGATGCCAACTTTTCTGAGAATTTTTGAAAAGGTGAATTTTCAACTTTTCTATTCAAGTATGGATCTAGTGCGAAGAATGATAACATTCTTAAAAATTGAGACCAGCCGAAACCGGTTTGGCTCAGTGGATAGAGCGTTGGTCTGTGGACTGAAGGGTCCCAGGTTCAATTTTGGTTAAGGGCATGTATTTTGGTTGTGGGCACATCCCCAGTAGGGAGTGTGCAAGAGGCAGCTGATCGATGATTCTTTCTCATCGATGTTTCTAACTCTCTATCTCTCTCTCTCTTCCTCTCTGTAAAAAAATCAATAAAATTAAAAAAAAAATTGAGACCAATCAAGACTTCACAGACATACTTCTCCTGCAGCAGGCCTTCCTTAGGCACACACTGTCCTCCTGGTTACTTTGGGGAGGACCTTTGAGAAGTGTTGGGCAAGCCTATGTTTATGCTGCCAGCTAGGCTCACGCTGAGCATGCTGGGAAATGAGGAGTGCTGAGGGGAAGCTGGGCCCTCGGTGGCCCCACACTCAATTCTAATCCAATGGAATCAATGTTTTTCTGCACTTTTTCTGGAACCTTCCCGGGCTTTCTTTGCCACTTGAGGGGCAAAAGGCTCTGTTTAATCACTGTCCTGTCTGCCACAGAGGAAACAGGCATGGAAACTGGAGAGGAGGAGAGAGCAAGCCCAGTGTGGCTGAGCTGAGAGCCGAGGGAGCAGTGCTTTCTGGCCTTTTGTTCACGAGGGTCCCATGGCCCCCCAACAGCAGGTCCCTGAGCCTCTGGATAGACTGACACCATTTTCCTGATGAACTTGTATCAAAAAGCTAGCAGAAGACATCAAGGGCAGTGGTCAGCAAACACATTAGTCCACAGAGCCAAATATCAATAGGACAACGATTGAAATTTCTTTGGAGAGCCACATTTTTTCAACTTAACCTTCTTCTAACGCCACTTCTTCAAAACAGACTCACCCAGGCCGCGGTATTTTGTGGAAGAGCCACACTCAAGGGGCCAAAGAGCCGCATGTGGCTCGTGAGCCCCAGTTTGCCATCCACGGGGCTAGAGACACAGTAGGTTTCCCCCGAATAGCTTTAATTAGGGAGGGAGGAGGACTAGGGGGAAATCAGGCTACTGAGTCTTGGGGTCTGCAGCCTGCAGCTCCGGCCTCTTCCTTCTCAGCCCATTTCGGGGTGCGAGAGAGAGACTGGCCTGGACTCCAGGGCATCTGGTCTCATGTGTGACCCCCACCTCCCACCTTCCCTGGCTTCTGTGCTGCCTGCTGGGCAGCTCTTCCAAGGACCTCCGGCAAGCTCCTTCTTTGGATGAATCAGGGCCTCGTGTTTATGGGTCTCCTCGGGTTCTTGACTATTTACATAGCATGTCTCTGCCTCACGATGTCAGTCCTGCAACATCGGCCCAGTATTTTCTTCCAAACATAAATAAGCCCCATGGAGTGTCTCTGGCACGTGGTTTTGATTGAGACAGCATGATGGTTTTTTTTCGCGCGCGCGTGTGTGTGTGTGTGTGTGTGTGTGTGTGTGTGTACGTGTGTGTGCATGCCTGTGCATTTTTCCTTTTTTCATTAAGAGAAGCAAGGATGGCTTCCCCAGCCTGGCGGGAGGAAAAGTGACGACCCCAGCGACCCACGGAGGGATGGAAGGGGCTGCCAAACCTTGCAGGTTCTCTGAGCCATCTCGCAGATTTATTTTTCTAAACGTTTCTCCTGGGGGTTGGCAGTAACGCTCTCACATAAAAACCAGGATCCCAAAGCCAGCTTGAAAGCAGCAGGCTCTTGGAAGAGCTCCAGCTCAGGTCAGGTCTAAGGCGGTCTTCTTTCTGAGGGCAGACAGCACACTCTGCGGTCCTCTCTTCGCCACGGGCCCGAGGGCGGGGCCGGCGGGGTCTGGGCCTTTGGGATGGACGGGCCGCAGGGCTGGCGAGGCCACGGCACTGCCTGCGCTCTGCTCCAGGCCGCCGTGGCATGCACGGGGCAAACAGGAGAGAGGGGAGAGGTTCCTCGGCCGAAAGCAGTAGGGGAGGATGCGGAGTTTTCTCCCTCGTGGAGTGGTGGCCTGTGTGTTTTGGCAAACTGCATAAAGGCGGGGGGAGGCAGACAGCTGCCTGGGGCCCCAAACGAGGGTTGTTTTTTTCTTCTACGTGAAAGACATCCCAGCATCTTTACTCCCTTACCACTTGACTCTAAGGCTGGCTTAACGATTGAAAGCACCCCTTGAAGGGACAGGCCACAGACAAAGTTGTTATCGCTACTGAACCGCTGAACAAGGAAACGTCCTATCAACAGGCCTTTTAAAGAGGCGCCGGGCCCAGGCCGCTTCAGACCCTGCTGGGGGCTCAGGGAAAGGAGAAGGGACTCATCTGGAGTCCCGCCCCCCCATCCCCCTGAAAAGCGCTTTCTATTTCAGAGTTTTCTCCCTGCGCGGTGGTTTGGCAGCTGCCGCGATCCCCGCACATGAAGTTTAAATTATGGCTCCCGGTGTCTGCGGACATCCCGGCTCTGGGCAGGCGGATGGGGATCCATTTCAGTATTTGTAGAAGGGTCTGGTTCACTCCAGGCCCCTCGCTGTGGATTTTGTGCTGGGGCTAGGGCCTGCCGCCACCAAGCACGAGAGAGTGGCTGTGATGCCAGCGGGCAGTCCTTCTGGAAGATTCAGGGGTCTGCCGCGCGTCAGAGGGAGAGGAGGCAGGGAGCCTGGAGGTCCGCTCTGGGTTGCCATGTTAGACCCACAGTGGAGGATGGGTGTGTGAGTAGCACCACAGTGACAGCAGGAAGGGCCAGAAGCTGGTGGCACAGGATCCTTCACCTGCCAAGTCCTGCTCACCTCTCAGGGCGCACATGGCTCAGCCATCATCTCTGGTCACTTAGCTGACGGAGCGAGGGCCGGGCAGCTACCTGTGGCAGAGCTGGCAGCCTTTCCCATGCTCTCCTGGAGCCTCCAACCACAGAAAAAGACACACACTCTGCTGGAAGGGCCCTGAGTCCATGTGGTGAGGAAGAGGGGCTCAGCTGAGCCCAGCCTCCTAGCCGTCCCCACAATGTGCCAGGCACACTGAGTGACCCCACTCAACGTCATGTGGAAGAGAGGAAGCAACCAGCCAAACCCTTCTTGAATTCCTGACTCACACATCCTATATAATAAAGAGGTAATGTGCAAATTGACCATTACTCCAACACACAAGATGGCCGCCCCCATGTGGACATGAGATGGCCACCACAAGATGGCCGGCAGGGGAGGGCAATTGGGAGGGACCAGGCCTGTAAGGGAGGACAGTTGGGGTGATCAGGCCATCAGGGGAGGGCAGTTAGGGGCAATCGAGCCAGCAGAGGAGAATAGTTAAGGGCAACCAGGCTGGCAAAGGAGGGAAGTTAGGGGTGACTGGGCCAGCAGGGGGGGCAGTTGGGGGTGACCAGGCCAGCAGGGGAGGGCAATTAGGGGCAATTGGGCTAGCAGGGGAGCAGTTAGGCGTCAATCAGGCTGGCAGGGGAGTGGTTAGGAAGTGATCAGGCTGGTAGGCAGAAGCAGTTAGGGGCAATCAGGCAGGCAGGCAGGTGAGCGGTTGGGAGCCAGCAGTCCTGGATTGTGGGATTGGGCCTAAACTGGCAGTTGGACATCCCTCGAGGGGTCCCAGATTGGAGAGAATGCAGGCTGTGCTGAATTTCGTGCACCGGGCCTCTTGTTTGTATGATATGATGTAATGATTGTTTAAAGTCACTCAATTCGGGGTTTGTTAGGTACCCATAGCTAATTGATACAATATAAAAGCCTGCATTTCAGGCATCAGCACCACTAACAGCCACAAAACCCTGCTGGAGTGAATGCCTTTGGGAAATCTGCCTAGTCTCTTTCTTTTCTGTGATTCACCCCCACTCTCACCCCATCGCCTCAAACTGCTCTCTTGCATTTTTCTAATATCCTAATCTCAGCTGTGTGGATTAGCAGGAGGCATGGGACTAACACTGGTCCAGTCTGTTTCTCTCCCAGCCAGTTCCCTGTCCCTAGCCACAGCTGACAGGAGCTAAGCCAACCAGAGTCTCTCTCTAAGACTTGTAGAATGGGGAAACAGAAGCGACTGGAGCAGCCATTTTCTCCCGTGTGTTGGGAAGCGTGGAGAAAGCTGGTCTGCTATGGAGAAGATGATGCAGGCGTGTAGAGGAGTAGGGGGAAGGGCTGTGCAGGACAATGGGAATGGGGGGAGGAGGGAGAGTCCCTGCTTTGGTTTGTGGACGTTTTCTGGGCCTGAATACTCACATTTCCTTTGGTCTCTATGAGTATCTTGCATCCTTAGATTTCTCTCTCTTGCTTAAGTGGCAAAGAATAGATGTGTGTGTGTGTGTGTGTGTGTGTGTGTGTGTGTGTGTGTGTGTGTATTAACTTGAGAAAATGGCTGAGATAAGTATGTTCAGCCCTAGAAACTGAAGAGAAAACTGCCCAGGCTGATGAGGTGATAGGAACGACCTTCGGTTGACCTTCCCTCTGTTTGGTGAAGGTGACGGGGAGTAAGTCTAGTCTCCTGGAGGCAACCACACTCAGAAAGCCTGATACTAAACGCGTTCTATTCCACAAGGACTTCCAGCCCTGCCTTCCTTACCTGTTTAGGGAAACCATTCTCCATCTACTCTAAAAACAGCAAGAGACGCATACGTTTTCCTTCCTGACCTCTCAAGTACAACTCGCCAATACATCCTGGCTCTTCGAACCGGGTCCCTTCCTCTCCACCATGGAGATGGGCCTGGTCCCCATCCTGTCCCCAGATCTCCCTCTTGAAACAGATGTGGCCACTCCACTCCCATGGTCCCCCTTTCTCCTGGTCGGGCGGGACCATCAAATCCGAGGGAGGTCACCTCACGGCCGTCACTGACTGCCCTCCCCTGACACACCTCACAAGCTGCCCCTCACGAAGCCTGCTCATCTCTCACCTCCTCTCCCTCTGCATGGAATATCCACCTGCCCTTCATTGCCTGGAAAACCCAAACCAAACCCAAGGTCAAACCTCGCCCGGTGAAGGCCCTGTGATTGCCGCCCTCTGCTCTCTTCCCCAGGCCACGGCCCAGGGGGATGACTGCCTTCATGGTCCTGGCTCTTTGGATCACACACAGCTGGGTGACCTCAGGGTCTTGGCTGCCCCACAACAGCCACCTCCTGCGACCACATTCTTTAGTCAAACACAATGAAAGCAAAGCTAAGCAGATGGCGGGTGAAGGCATGTGCTCAGGAGACGGGCAGAGCCAAGAGGGGGGACAGAAGGAGGGCACCCAAACCATGACAGCAAATGGACACGCTCCCTACTCTGTGTCCCTGTCTTGTCCCACACACCCAATCAGGAGGATGGCACTTCCTCTCATCTCTCATCTCAAGAGCCTATGCAAAGGCAGACGAAAGGAAGGAACACACACACACACACACACACACACACACACACACCCCAAAGCCCTTACTGTCTTTTCAGATCTCACACACTGAGCTGGCTTTGTTCTCCGCCCACAGAGGCTGTCTCAGCAGGAAGGATTTGGAGAAAATGAAGCATTAAGAATCCATCCGGCCACACTGATTAAACAAACAACAAATTGGCAGATTTAAAAAAAAAAAAAAAAGGTACTATCCACTCCTGGCAAATATACAGGAAACTGGGCACTTTGGATACACGGCTTACGGGAGGGTGCATGGTGTCACCTTTCTAGAGGGCAATTGGCAATATGTGATAAAGGCTTGACATACACATTTCTTTTGACTCGGTAATGCCATTTCCAGGATTTCATCTTAAGCACATAATGAAGGATTTGTGCAAATATCTGGCTCCAAGGATATGTACTGCGGCATTGTTGAAAGAAGTGTGAACCCGGGAGCCTCCTAAATTCCAACCTTGGAGGTGGGTGAGTAACCCGAGGGCCCTGCAGCCTGAAGGCAGTGCTGGACACAGGTTGGTAAGGACACGGAAAGGTGATGTGATACTGTGTTCAGGGAAAATAAGCTGCAAAGCAGACTAATGGTGTCTGAAATGCATGGGACGTAAGATAAACGTATTTTCACGTAATACGCTCAATATACTTTTCTATCCTTTTTTTTTTTTTAAGGTTGTATACACTTTCCCCCCCATTTTTTTATTAAGTTATTATATGTGTACATATCTTACCAATTATCAATATACTTTTAATTTTTTTATCTTAAAATTTGGCTTTTAGAAAGAAGGAAGTGAGAGGGGAGAGAAAAAAACATTGATATGGTATTCTAAATACTTCTTTATGCATTCATTGGTTAACTCTTGTATATGCCATTGACCAGGGGTTGAACCTGCAACCTTAGTGTATTTCGACGACACTCTAACCAGCTGAGCTACCTAGCCAGGGCTCAAAATACTGTTTTTCAACTTCCAGACACATTTTCAGATGATATATCTCTAAACTTAAAGCAATCAGTAAGAAAGTCCAACTGTCAATCTGAAAAATCCTATATAATAAAAGCCCAACAACCAAACGGTGTAGCGAGCAGAATGACCAGTCGCTATGACAAGCACACCGACCACCAGGGGGCAGACATTCAACGCAGGAGTTGCCCCCTGGTAGTCAGTGTGCTCCCGTAGCATGCTGGTCCCCGCAGGCCATGTCCCCCACCAGTGCACAAATCCTGTGCACTGGGCCTTGAGTGTACAATAAAAACACTATTTTTTTTTCTGTGTTTCTAGACTTCTGAGATAAAAGTGTAGTTATTATACTTTTCCAGATGAATAACTAAACCCAATGCTTTCATTTTAGAGGTCTTACACCTCTAAACATGTTCCAGGAAAATGTTTACATGCTACTCAAACCGAGCAAAGGCTACACGAATGCCTAGCCTGTGTCTATTTTGCGGAAAAGAGTCAGGAAGAGGCAGCACGGTATCACCATGGTTATTTCTGGGACGTGGCCTCTGAGTGCTTTACAATTTTTTTCTCCTCCTTTTTAAAATATATTTTTATTGATTTCAGAGAGAAAGGGAGAGGGAAAGAGAGAGATGGAAACATCAATGATGAGAGAGAGGATCGTTGATCCGCTGCCTCCTGCACACCCCTCACCGGGAATTGAACCTGCAACCAGGCATGTGCCCTTGACCCAAATTGAACTCGGGACCCTTCAGTCTGCAGGCCAACGCTCTATCCACTGAGCCAAACCAGCTAGCGCTTTCCCCCTCTCTTATTATGTTGGAACACTAAATACTAATTATTTTGTAATCCCAATGAAACGAATTATTTAGATGTAAAGCATCCATTCGTACCTGGAAATCTGGGTAAGATTATCAGGGCTCTGGCCTCCGGAGTCCCAGCTCTGATCACTGGTGCTATTGGAGGAGCCGGGTCACCATGGAAACAAGAACAAGGCCCCACCCACCAGGATCATGGCTGGCCAGTGGGAGACACAGATCTTCATGGGATAACGACCGACACTCTGGCTGAACACTGAGGCTCTGAAGGGGAAGGACTCCAGCTCTCTGAGAGGAGACTGTGAGGCAAAGAAACCATCCGAGACTTGGGGGCGAGGACACCCCCTTCTCCTTGAGGAAGTGACAAGAGCCAAGTCACAAAGGATGAGCAGGTGCTCCTGGTGAAGGAGGTGGGGCAAGTCGACACCCTGAGTCACCTGCCCACACACCACGTGGGGTCAGAGAACTTACCATGCAGGACTCGGGACCTGGGGCCCATCTCAGCTACCAAGAAATCGCTCTCTTATTCCACACGGGACAGACACAGTGAGTCTCTCTGTAGTTCCTTCTCATGTACTCCCTCCCTTCCCCCCAAATAAATGGTAAACCACCCAAGTCCCAGAGGTTACTCCTCATGCTCCTGTTTTGAGTTAGGCTCCCACCATCCTATGCTAGGCCTGGAGGGAAGGTAGAGAGAGAGAGAGAGAGAGAGAGAGAGCTTTTTGCTCTTTCTCTAAAGTAATCCAGTCTTCCACTGTAAATGACCTCAAAGGGGCCATGATTCCATTCACTGCTGAAGGGGACACTGTCACCTGTCTGCTGTACCTGCACCGTGAAGGATGTTCCAACAGAATCCTCTCTGGCAAGGCAGAAGGGCTGGGCGCCCTAAGGTGGGGGCCTCTGGGACCCGCGATCGCAGACTCACCTTCCAGAGCAGCACGGCCAGCAGCAGAAAGATGAGGATCCCCACCAGCAGGCTGATGGCGATGATCCATCCCACGACGTAGCCGCGGGGCTCCAGGTTGTGCAAGGCCTCGAACACCACCTAGGAGGCAAAGCGAGAGTGAGCGTGCTTCCCGCTGCGAGTGGCCCTGGCGGACGGAGCCCCGCCTGTGCTCAGAGGGAACCAGAGCGGAAACCATCCCTTCCCGCCTGAAGGCAAATGGAGGAAGAGCCGCCCGAGAAACGTGGTGGTCGCTCTGGGAACGGACATGAGGCTTCTTGGTGACGCATGCTCACTAGCTGTGTGACCTTGGGCAAGGTCCTTTACCTCCCTGAGCCTTGTTTTTCTCCTCTGCAAAACAGGGAGAGAACAGCGCCTCCCAGAGCATCCAAGGGGGTAATGCAGGCAGACCCCAGCACAGCACCTGGCAGAGCTCATTCTGGACACTTGGGGGTATTCCTATTAGCATCGTCATGGCTGGCAGGGAGACTCTTTTTGAGGTCGGGCATAATTGGCTACTCATCTAATATAGAGAAAGATTTATCGATACCTAACCCAGTGGTTGGCAAACTCAGTCCACAGAGCCAAATATCAACAGGATAACGATTGACATTTCTTTGGAGAGCCAAACTTTTTAAACTTCAACTTCTTCTAGCGCCACTTCTTCAACATAGAGGTATTTTGTGGAAGAGCCACATTCAAGGGGCCCAAGAGCCGCCTGTGGCTCGAGAGCCGCAGTTTGCAGACCACGAACCTAATCTAAGTGCACAGCTCACGGAGTGTCCACGTACTCAATGCTAAGCGCATCTGCGGAATCCGTACCGAGATCAAGCTCTGAATGTGACCAGCCAGTCCCCCAGGAACCCTTCACAGTCCTTTCCAGTCTCATCTCCCACCGAGGGGAACCCCAGCCTGGGTTAGCTTCCCCTGCTGCCGTCCTCGATGTACCCGGAATCCAACATTCCGTTTGGGAGACTTGGCCAGGGTGCGGCCCATTTGTTCTCAGTGCCGGCTGGCATCTTACCGTGTGGGAGGTGGTGGGATGGCAATAAGCTCTAACATTTGTCATCTAAGCCCACTGTTGTTGTTTTTTTGTGTGGTTTTTAAAAAAAATATTTTATTGATTTTTTTACAGAGAGGAAGAGAGAGTTAGAAGCATCGATGAGAGAGAATCATCGATCAGCTGCCTCTTGCACACCCCTTACTGGGGATGTGCCCGCAACCAAGGTAAATGCCCTTGACCGGAATCAAACCCGGGACCTTTCAGTCCGCAGGCCGATGCTCTATTGGCTGAGCCAAACCGGTTTCGGCTAAGCCCACTGTTTTCTATCTGGCTCCCATGCGAGGGTCCTGTCTCAAAGTCAGAGTCATGCCTTTGGGGTTCTTTCCCCTTAAATGCTGTGTGTCCATCACCTCCCACATTTAGAATCTCTCGTGGTGTCCCGTCCAGGTGAACCGCGAGATACTCTTGGCCAAGAAGCGTGACTTGAGGCCACCAGGACACGACTCTGTTTCCTCCTCTGTGGAACGGGGTCTGAGAGGGAGCATGAGATTGTTTATATAAGATCCCTGCGTGCGGTCGCAGCATAAGATCTGCTGAAGCTCCCTGTTGACCATGAAGCGCTGAGACGTGCTGTGAGCTCCCCGGGGGTCAACTGCGAAGAGCAGCCCTTTGGGTGACCCTGTTGGCTTCTCAGGGACGTTGCATCCCAGCGAAGCCATGCGGGAGGTCTGGTTCCGTGGAGACAGACACAGGGGGCGATTCCGCTACAGTTTAGTCTGGCAAGTCCCGCAAGAATGCGCCGTCACTTCCCCGGAATGCGTGCTTAATCTTTTATTATTTTTAGCGATGCTGGTCAGCTTCTTGGATGTGCGCTCGATGCTTTGGCAGGGCCGGTTCCCGCCCATCGTGACTCGGATAAACTCCTCTGTGGGTGAAGATCCTAGCATCCTGCGGTTCTAAGAAGTCACATCATCTTAAAGGGGACCCAAAACGGGAGGAACAGCAGCCTGGGCTCCGGGGTCAGCCTCTCACAGTTCCTGTGTTCATGACATTCTGGCCACCGAGCATCATCTCCCCTGTGAGACCTGGCTTTTTATCCCTCCGAATGCCTTTTTGTTCCCCATGTGACAAACTCCAATACTGCTCTCCTTACAAATGTTTCTATCTTTTGTTGTTGTTGTTAATCCTCACCTGAGGATATTTTCTCCATTGATTTTTAGAGAAGTGGAAGGGAAGGGGAGAGAGAAACATTGATGTGAGAGAGACACACTGATTGGTTGCCTCCTGCATGGGGATCAAGCCTGTAACTGAGGTATGTACCCTTGTCTGGAATCGAACCTACAACCCTTCAGTCCAAACAGGAAAAGTTTTCTATTCAAAAGGGTCGCTGCGGAATTAAATTGGTGCAGAAGTAGAAATATTCTAAATGTCCAACCATAGGGCAACAGATAAGCAAGTCATGACCACTCATGAAGTGGAATACCACAGAGCTACTGAAAAGGGTGATGATAAATCTGGCTAAAAAAGTATGATTTTCAAAAATGTAAAACGTGACTCTGCTCTACTAGTAAAAATAGTGCGAATACATGTTAAAGACGAACTTAATCCATTACTATGGGAATCAGCAGGATGGTAAAGGCAGTTCAAAGAAGGATCTGACTACTGGGTGGGGCAAACGTAGGTTGACAGCTGTGAGCACCAGAAATGCAGAATTTATTTTTTTTAAATGTATTTTTATTGATTTCAGTAAGGAAGAGGAGGAGGAGGAGGAGGAGGAGGAGGAGGAAGAAGAGAGAGAGAGAGAGAGAGAGAGAGAGAGAGAGAGAGAGAGAGAGAGAGAGAGAGAAATATCCATGATGAGAGATAATCAGTGACTGGCTGCCTCTTACACGCTCCTCACTGGGGATCTAGTCTGCAACCAGGGCATGTGCCCTGACCCGGAATCACACTGTGACCTCCTGGTTGATAGGTCGATGCTCAGCCACTGAGTCATGCCGGCTGGGCCAGAATTTATTTTTGTATTATTATTTATTAATTATTGTATTAGTTTCCATAAGCACAACTGTAAATGTGTAGCCACGGAATAACAAACAAACAAACAAAAACGAATTCTGAAACTGGATACAAAACTCGTTAATTCCCGAGAGGTATATATGATAGTTTATATAACCCTTTGTATTATATTTTCAGCCGGACAGAAATCATTTTCATCTTTTCTGGCAAAAGTCGTTTATAAGCCATTATCTCCTATGAGTTAACACAGTGGTTGGCAAACTCATTAGTCAACAGAGCCAAATATCAACAGTACAACGATTAAAATTTCTTTTGAGAGCCAAACTTTTTAAACTTCAACTTCTTCTAACGCCACTTCTTCAAAATAGACTCGCCCAGGCCATGGTATTTTGTGGAAGAGCCACACTCAAGGGGCCAAAGAGCCACAAAACTCATTAGCCGCCGAAACTGGTTTGGCTCAGTGGATACAGCGTCGGCCTGCAGACTGAAAGGTCCCGGGTTCGATTCCGGTCAAGGGCATGTACCTTGGTTGTGGGCACATCCCCAATAGGGGGCATGCAAGAGGCAGCTGATCAATGATTCTCCCTCATCGATGTTTCTAACTCTCTATCCCTCTCTCTTCCTCTCTGTAAAAAAAATCAATAAAATATATTAAACCAACAAACAAACAAACAAAAAAACTCGTTAGCCGCGGTTTGCTGACCACTGGGTTAACATGTA
Organism: Pipistrellus kuhlii; assembly: GCF_014108245.1. NCBI lineage: Eukaryota > Metazoa > Chordata > Mammalia > Chiroptera > Vespertilionidae > Pipistrellus > Pipistrellus kuhlii. The sequence goes on along the minus strand of NW_023425416.1, from coordinate 44,520,166 downwards.
ACTTCACAGAAGTGGGTCCTAGAAGGTCAAGCAGTCCCATCAAATGAAGGTCAAATGTAAACGTGTATGAGGCCACAGGAACCCAATCACAGGGCGATTTCTGAAACAGCCAGGCAGCCTAGGGTCTGAGACTCTACATGTCCAATAAGCCCGGGCAGGCCAGTGCGGCTGGGCCATGGTCACACTTACGGAGAAAGGGACAGAGGATGCTCCAAGATGCCTGGTGGGACATCTTTTCGTCTGGTATCCAAGACTTAAATTCTTTGAAAATGTGATAGTAACATGGGGGAAATAATAAATGGTAAGTGAAGAAAATCAGGATATCAATGTAATATATAGAAGACTTCAGCTTTGCAAAAAAACAAAAAACAACAACAACAAAAACAAACACACACAGTAGAAACATTTAAAAGTGAAAGGAGGTTTCTGAGATTATGGTTGTTTTCCTCATTTCTATTTCTTACCATTAAAAACGTTTTTGCGTATTTAGGCCAAGTTAAACAAAATTAAAAAGAGAAGCTCTGCCCCAGAACCCCCTCTTCCAAGAAGCCTGCCCATTCCTCTCTTCAGCAGAATTAATCATTCTCCGAGCTTCTGGAAACATGGCCATTTCCAATACTTTTAGCAGAGAAAACCCTACTGGAGCATCTCAATGTATAAACCAGAAAAAGGTGGATTTTCTGGCTGTAAAGATGGGCAGCCGGAGCCCTGCCTGCTCAGCCCCCTCCCAAGCCTGTCCCCCCAATCCCATTTCCAGCCCCAGCCACCCCTGAGCCAACTCAAGGGAATCCCCCGCTCTGCAAAGTTTACTTTTAAGGCCACAGTGAATGTTTCAGAGGCCCAGTTTTAAGTCCTTCTCACTGAAAGGTAATGATATAGCTTCCTGTCTACAGACTCCAGCAAACTGTGAGTTCTTCTAGAACAAGGGGTCAAGGGCATGCTCTCCTGCCACCGACACCATGGCAGGAATGCATTTCGTGATCATGAACGCACAAATGAATGAAGTCAGTGTTGTCTACCATAATGTCAGATGAAGCATGAACGTGACTCAGCCTGCAACCAAAGGGAAGATGGGATTGGAAGCCGGAGTCTCTGTGCTTCTCCTCTCTTAACTTCAAAGATAAATCTGCAAATGTCTTTTCTTTGGAAGAAGTCCTGGCCATCCATTTATCCATTTGCCTATCCACCAGCTCAGCAGTTGGTCCATCCATCCACCCACCTCTCCATTCATCCTTTTGACAAATGAACATATAGCACTTACTATTGCCAAGACTGTGGGGACTCCTTGATGAGTAAAACAGGCAATGCTTGCTCTCAAGGAGCCTTTTGCTTATAGACAATACTGGCCAGATAGACACATACACACTGAAGTGTAACCCTGGCAAGTGGCCCCAGGGAGAGTTCCTGGTTATAAAAGCCCGAGACAGGGATGGCAGTCAGAAAGCATCCCGTGCTGAACAGCTTGAGTTGAGAATTAGAGAATAGGCAGACGTAAATTAACAACATCGTCAGAGAGGGGAGGGAATATCACTCCAAGGAGAAGGAACAGCATGTGCAAAGTCCTTGTGGCAGGAACGAGGGAGGCAGGGGTAACAGTGAGGATGGCGCAAACAGGTTGAACCAGAAGCCAGAGGAAGGAAGTTGTTCAAGTTGAGGCTGGAGAGACAGGCAAAGCTGCAGCCACAGTAAGAATTATTTGCTACTAGAGGCCTGGTGCACGAATTCATGCACGGGTGGTCCCTTGGCTTGGCTGGTTATCGAGGCCTACGGAGGGGGTGCGGTGGGAGAGGGGCAGCCGGCAGGGGTGGAGGGGTTGCGGGAGTTGGCCAGCAAGTTGTGGGTGGGGAGGGGCCAGTTGAGTGGAGGGGCCACAGGAGGTTTCTGTGGGGGTGCACTGACCACCAGGGGACAGCTCCTGCATTGAGCGTCTGCCCCTTGGTGGTCAGCACCATAGCGACTGGCTGACCGGTTGTTCCAGTTCCAGTCATTCGGTTGTAATGGTCGCTTAGGCTTTTATATATATAGATATCTTAAGAAAATGGGGAGGCCATGGAGGGTGTTCAGCAGGGGAGTGACATGGTTGCAAAGAGGCCTCTAGCTGCAAAATGGATGTAGATTAGAAGGGAGAACTTTAAGTGGGGGCTCAAGGAACAAACTGCTCCAGTAAGAAGGTTGCAGGGCTAGTGGCTTCCCAAGGGGAGATCCATGCTTCTGGTATGAAAAAGAGAAAAAAGAGTAAGGGTGAGGGGGGAAGGGTCCTGATAGTCTGAGAGGGTGGTGGGAGGCAGACAGATGGGGAAGGCAGAGGTTCTGACCAGCGACGGAATGGATGCTGGCATGGCTGTGGTGTGAAGCTGGAGGGCTTATGTGTTTGGATGCCAACGCCTAGAACAAGAAAACGAGGAGCATGAGGATTTGCTTCAACAGAGCCTTGGAGGAGGACGGACATCAGCTGGGGGTGATGGCCCGGCCCAGTTGCTGGGCCTCCTGCCTGCGCTGTAGAGCCGAATGCACCGAAGTTGGCAAGCTGGCGTCAGGAAACAACCAGGAGCCCACATCCAGGCCAAGGCAGCTGGTGAACCTAACCCTCAGGGCTTGATTCACTTCTGTGTTTCTGGAAGCTTCCACGTTCTGACTACTGGGACTATGCCTAATGTCACAGCTAGAAATGCTCTGGTCTCCATAAGGCCAGAGGGCATGACCACAATGGGGCCCACTTGTCCCAAACTGGGGGCTCAGTTCAGTCAGTACCACCCCCCCCCCCCCCACACACACACACCAGAGGAGGTTCAATGGGTAAGAGGTCAATTCCAATAGCAAGACCCTCTCTGCAGCCAAATAAGAAGTGGAAAGAGAACAGCATCCGGGACAATGAAAGGTCATTGTCACCTGCTTCTGATGACACCCAATAGCCAGGAAGGGGGAGGGGGGGTGTGGTGCCTGGGAGACATGGTCTCAGCCCAACCACATCTTAAATTGCTCTCAGAACACAGCTTCCAGAAAGCACTTCAGCCGAGGGGCGGGAGGCTTCTGGAGACGACATCAATGAGCAGAAAGTAAACTGTGCATCTGGCAAGACCAAGGCTGCAAGTCTGCGCTGAGATAAACAGATGTCAGCCTCGCCCATGCCTGCCCGGGCCCCAGGTCCAGAAATTCCTCGACCTGTTCAAATTTGCAGAGGAAGAAGCCGGGCTGGTGCTAATTCCTTTGTTGACAAGAACGGGTCCCGTTTGTTGAGCACTTACGACGTGCCAAGCCCTGGGCGGAGAGGTTTTATTTCTCTTCCTCCTGCGGGTCCTCAGAACCGCGCTTTAAAGAGAGGAGGAGAACGCCAGGCCTTGACCTCAAGCCGCCCGGGGCCCTGAAGGAGCCCCAGCTCTCCTCCTGATGAGTGGGTTGCATCTGCGTAGGGACTGGGCCACAAAGGGACGCGTTCCAGAATCAACAGACGTCTCAGTCTGAACACGATGTGCTTCTGAGGCTCCCGGAGCCAAGGGCGCTCCCGAGACAAAGGGCCAGCTGTCTACCACCCAGGACTGTGATTCTGACCTCCTGCTCAGAGTGGCTCTCGCTGCGTGTGGGCGTGGGGCGACGGGACGGCCCAGCACAGAGGGACGAGGGATCAAGGGAGACTCGGATCTTGCAAACGGGCAGGGGCTGGCTCTTCCGCTAATACGCTGTGGCGCCTCTGGCTGGTGGTCTCCTCTCCTCCTGGAGCCTCGGTTTCCCCGAGAGAAAATGGGAGCTATAATGCCCAGTTCGCAGGGATGATGTGAGAGTGATGAGAGGCAATTCCATCAAAGGACCATGTCGTCCTGGCCATCTTTGTGTGCAGTGAGACCCACTATTAATGGGACGGTGGGTGCACCAGGCAAGGGCTTTGCGTCAAGATGATGCAGTGGGCCCCAAGGTTAGTACCGATGCAGTGGCTGAGATAGCGAACAAGGGCTCAAGCTCAGATGGGGAGCCCTAAGGAGAGCTGGAGGTTGGCTGGCCAGATACCCTCGGCATTGGAGAAGCACGTGGGAGGGACAGCTGTCACTTTTCAGCAGCCTCATGCCGAACCCACTTATAGTGCTGGGGCCGCCTCCCGTGTGTCTCTGCTCCAATGGCCAGAAATGCCAGCGACCAGCTCTCCCTGGGGACCAGAACCCAGGGATGGCTGCGTCCCGGGCCTGAGCAGAGCTATTCATCGGGTTCCGCCCAAATGAGACAGAGCCGGCCTGGTCGCCTTCTTGCGCCTAAGACCTCACCCTCTGCACAGACTCCATGTGCCAAGAACTTCCTCCATTCTGGTGGGTGTATGTGTTTCTCATACATTCTGCCATTTTAAAATATCAAGAAGGGGGATTTGCTAGGTAATTCATAAAAGCTCCTTATCCGGCGAGAGAAGGAAGTGTGGGTGGTACGCGCAATAGCAGAGAGGGGCCTGTGGACTCCTGGTTGGCCCCGGGGAAGTGACTAACCTCAGATGTTGGCAGCTCTCCCCGAAAGTAAGAAGGCTGGGTTGAGTAGACCAGAAAATTCAACATATTATTGGCATTAGAGCTGCCCCCAGGTCTCACCCGGGACTCTCAGGTTTGGGCCTATACAAAGCCAAGTAAGCTTGGGGGGTTGGTCTCGGACACATGCTGACACCCAGATTTCTTAGCAAAACAGCGCAAATGCCTTAAGACCCACATGCTCTGTACAGCATGACTCATTCCCTGGCCTAAGAAGCCAAGGCACAAAGGGTCCCAGGGAAGTTACTGGACTTCCCTGTCAGCTATGCTGACCACCATGTGGACCTGATGGGACTAAAAAGCTGACGTTACGTAGAATCTAATGAACAAAATAACCTGATGGACAAGATAGATCCGGAGACACAGAAGCATGGAGCAGACTGACGAATCTCGGAGGGAAGGTGGGGGTGGAGAGGTGGGTGGGGAGAGGTTAACCAGGAAACTTCTATGCATGTATGCACATTCCATGGACACAGACAATAGGGTGGTGAGGGCCTGGGAGGGACAGGTGCAGGGTGGAGGGGGGTCATCGGGAAAAGAAGGGGGACATGTGTAATACTTTATACAATAAAGATGAATGAAAACCCACACGATTATTTCCTCTTCTCATCTCCACCCTGCTCAATACCAGTGGCAAGCACATTTCCTGTTCATTCCAAAGCCATAGCCATTTGGGGCCTCATCTAAAACCCCGTGGCATTTTTGCCCGATTTAAATTTGGTGTTGCCCTCTGTGGAAATTTCCCCTCAGAGGGACGACCGACAGAGAGCCAGGCATTCGGAAGGAGCATGCAGGAAAGACCGCGTTTGCTCTAAAAAGGCAAACCTTCCTTCTCAGAGAAGAGCCTTCCCCCCTGTCTTTCCTGGCAGGGCTGGAACGTCATTGGAGCTCCTGGACTGAAAAAGTCAGGGCAAGGAGGGAGTGGGGGGGCGGGCACTGTGGGTGACAGTGCTGCTCCATTTTTCTGAGGAGCTCTGAAAAATCAGTTGCAACGAGAGCTTCTTCCAAAGAACGCTCAATAGAGAAGACATCACCTCGGTGCTCAAAGTGGCACAGTGAGGAATGGAAGTGGCATTTTGGGGGTGTCCAGATGACTCAATATCCAACAATAGGATGCTAAGCAATGCCTTCCTGCATCCCACACACCGCTCAATGTTCCAGAAAATCGAGGGCCATGTTCCCAGTGATAGATTTAAAAAAACCATCTACACAAGACATTCCACCTGTGGGAAAGCTGCTAATGACTTCCATTAGCTCTTTAAAAAAATTATTGATTTTTTTTTTTTTTTAAGAGAGAGAAAAAGGAACGAGAGAAAGAGAGAACATCATTTTGCTGTTCCACTTATGTGTTCATTGGTTGATTCTTTATGTGCCCTGACCAGGGATCGGCCCTGCAACCTTGGCATATCTGGAGGGTGCTCTAACCAACTGGGCTACCCAACCAGGGCGCTTCCATGAGCTCTTGGCTGGGAACACTATGGTCCTCCAGAACATTCCACGCCTCTCATGCTGGGCGAGTATGGAGTTCTAGAAGACTCTCTAACTAGCGCTACGACAATGAGCAGTGAATCACCATTTCCTTCACATCAGAGTGAAGGTCTGAATTAGCATTGACGTGGCCCAGAGGCAGGGGGGAAAAGGCACCTGCTATATTGCACCTGCCAGGAAAACAGGGACGTTGGCAGTGAAGGATTCCAGCGTAATCCCACCCCATCCCATTCGCTTTCTATCAGTAAAACGACTGCATGGATGTAGAGAGAGGAGGAAAGCTGGGCATCTGACAGGTCTTCCCTGCGCTGAGCCCGATTGGCCAGGTCCTAGGCAGCTTTGACTTCCTCCCCATCCACAGAAGTTCTTCTGCCACGGAAGTCCTCTGTCCCAGCTGGTGGCCCGCCTCCCGCTCACCACCCCTGGCAGCAGGACTGAGACGTCACCGAGGTCCCTAAAGACTGATTTCTACTTGGACCCTTTCCAACCAGGGTCTTACGGGACGGGCTTTGGCCCAATCCCATCCTAACATTTAGACATGTGGTGTCTCCATTGTTATCAGAAAATAAATTAACAATCTTTTTTTTTTTTTTTTAAATCCTCACCCCAACATATTTTTCCATTGATTTTTAGAGAGAGTGGAAGAGAGGGGGCAAATCAGAGAGAAACATCAATGTGAGAGAGATGCATTGATGGGTTGCCTCCTGTGCGCATCCTGACCAGGGCTGGGGATTGAGTCTGCAACCGAGGTATGTGCCCTTCACTGGACTCGAACCCGGGACCCTTCAGTCCTCGGGCTGATGCTCTATTCACGGAATGCCTTTTATATATATATATATATATATATATATATATATATATATATATATATATATATAAAATCTTTATGAACATACCACTTCTGTACATTTGTCCCAGTAGCACTGACCCTTCCAAGTGAGGGTCAGAAGGCCACGTCTCCCTTGAGGCAAGGCAAATTCCGGGGAAGGAGATGCAAAAAGGTGGCATCCTGGCACGGCACATTGGCACAACCAGGTCACAGGCTGCTGTCTCCCCTTCCCATGTGCCTGGGAGCTGAGTGTGTGGGTCCAAGGGTGAGCCCCCCCCTCCCTGCCCCGGGAAAAGGCAGCCAAAAGCCAAGGCCATGCTTCTCCTCCAGCCTCTCCCTTTCCAAGCATCCCAGTGGCCGCCACTTGCATGTCTCTGAGGCCTGCGAGCCAACTGCCTGCTGTGGAGAGCCAGGGGGTGGGTGGGAATGGAGAGAAGGCGCTAGGGCTGGGCCATTTGGACGCACCCTCTCCGAACGACTCGGACGGCTTGTTTTCCTCCAGGGCTTTCATGGGGAAGGCAGCTGAGGTTTCAGGGAGAGGTCTGCGGGGGATAAAAATAGCCTTGGCTTCAGAGTGGAAACCCAAGCCCTGTCCTGGGTCCTTCCAGACTATTTTTCCTTTGGCCAGCCGGAGCAGGGAACCTTCGCGTCAGGATCGATTCCTAAAGAACAATGCGGTCCCGACAAGAGCAGGCCCCACAAGGCCTCCCTGGGGGGGCCGGCATGGTCCCGGGCCTACCACAAAGCCAGCCTCTTGGCTCAGAGGCCATGTTTATCCTCACATTCCAGCACCGAGTCACCCAGATTCCCTCACCCTCCGAGGAGGGGCGGTCCCAGCAGGGGGGGAGGGAGAGGGTAAGGGGCTGACTCACCGTCATCTCTTCTGGGTTCCCGCTGGCGACCTCCACCACCCTCAGGGCAGGGTCTGCTTTCACCTTGGCCCGGGTCATGAACTGGATGACAGACGAACTGTCCTGAGGAGGAAACAGAACGACGCACCATCAGATCGTCCAGCGGCAACGGCTGGGGACCGGGCAGCACCAAACCGAAATGCCAAGATCCCCCGCGGACGGACAAACACTGTATCCCCGCATCAGATGTCTCCCCATCCCGGGCACCCACCTAGGCGGAGACCCCCCAGTTCTCTTGGAGAATTCCTTCATTTCATACCTCGGTGGGTGCGGGACAATGAAGGAGTCTGCCAGCCACCCACAAATTGCCGGCTTGTGTGCTGTGGTTTCCAAGCCCAAAGAGCCAGGTATTGGGGATTGGTGCGGACGCAGTCACAGGGAGCGGAGAATAAACACAACTAAGCGGCGTAAGGCAAACCCAGGGCTGGCATCCCGCAGCAAGCATCTGATTTCCATTCTCCGGCATCCTCCTGCCCTGACCACAACCCTCCACCCCTTCCCAGGAGTTACTTTTAACTCTTCCTTTGCTCCCAGACGAAGATGTTTTGGGTTCAAAGCCATGAAACATGGAAAGACGCGAGGAAGCCGGACGCATCGGCCTTATACGTTAGGCTGTGGCCCGAAGAGACAGGGGCCCGGGGTGGGCTCAGAGTCAGAGCCACGGATCCAGAAAAGGAGAACATGGCTCCCAGGCAGGGATGGGGAAGGGATGTGGAAAAAGACAGGGGTTGGAAACATATGGCGTCGGAAAGGGCCAGAACTGTGGGCCAGTGGACGGATGAGCCGTGGGATGGAGAGGCAGCCTGGCTTCGGCCCTGGAAACAGAGGGCAGGCCCCTGGAGCACTTGGCATCCCCCTGCGGGCATGGCTGGGGCTCTGCCATCAAGGGGGCATGTAGCGCCCCCACCCACATCATGGAGACACGGAACAGGTGCCAGCTCTGCCCACTGCTGACGAAACCCACCGCCCAAACCCAAAGGGCAGAACTCTCCTCAGGAGGCAGGTCCGAGGGGCCCAGTGCTCAGCTCCGACCAGGAAGCCACAGAGACCGTCCTGGGAGGACACATGGCATGCGAACTTGACCTGGGGGTTATGCATGGATTATTGCATTTTTTAAAAACAATAAAACAGCCCTAACCAATTTGGTTCAGTGGATGGAACGTCGGTCTTTGGACTGAAAGTTCCCAGGTTCGATTCCAGTCAAGGGCATGTATCTTGGGTCCAGGCGCATCCCCAGTAGGGGGTGTGCAGGAGGCAGCTGATGGATGTTTCTCTCTCTTTGATTTTATAACTATCCCTCTCTGTAAAAAATCAATAAAATATATTAAAAAAAACACACATCATACACACACACACACACACACACACACATATTTAATCCTCACTTGAGGATATTTTTCTGCTGATTTTTACAGAGAGTGGAAGGGAGGAGAAGAGACAGAGAAACATCAATGTGAGAGAGACACATTGATTGCAACCCACAAGCCCCCAACTAGGGCCAGGAAATGAGCCTGCAATCGAGGTACATGCCCTTGACTGGAATGGAACCCGAGACTCTTCCATGTGCAGGCTGATGCTCTATCCACTGAGCCAAACCAGCTAGGGCAGCAATAAAGCGTATTTTAAATGCTCTGGGAAGCTCGCCACTCAAAGGTACTGCTCCAGGTCGCTCACATGAAGCAGCGAATGCTTTCAAATTCAAATAATCTTCCGCCCCTTTTAGCAGTTTTATAAATGGGGGGGTGGGGTTTATGTGTCAGGATAAACTGCATTGTAAGTCTGGGATGATGGTGATAATCACCATCATCTCCGGTGTTAATCACGACCACGATACTAACCGGAATAAAGAGGCTGAACTGTGAGGGAGCGGCCCCAGCACAGGCCTTGGTGGCTGTGGGAGACGAACCCTCTCAAAGGAATCTAAATCCTCTGGTAATTAAAAAAAAAACACAACCAGATCCCACATTTCACATGAAAACCTAAGGTCAAAACAAGAAAACCTCAGATTCCCTTGTCTGGGGCCAGGCCTTGAGGTCAGAGGAAAGTAAACACACTGGAGGCCCAGGCAGACCACAAGGCTGGCGCTACAACCCCCTCCCCCCTCCGCCCCTAATCCTCAGGGAGTGGGGGGCTCCTGGAGTCACTCCTGCTCCTCTCCTGGGGTGGGGGTGAGGGGGCTGTGGCCCCGACACCACATTTCCAGCACCGGGAGCAGCTGGGCTCCATCTGGCTTCCAGGTCAGCCTCCTTCTAAGCCTGGGATTGCTGCCGAAAAGGCATCTGCAGGGAGAGTGACCCTCCCACACCCGCCGAGGTCACCCCTGGCTTTCCGCTCTCTTAGGGTGTGGACTGGGCCCTTGGGGACAGAGTCAGTGGGACATGCTACTTGGCAAAGGGTCTCCAGGGATCCCCGAGAGAGAGGGAGATGCAAAAGGTCAGGCCGCAGAGCTGGGTCCATGGAAGGCTGGAGGCCAGGCCCGCAGGTTAAGGACAAATGACCCAAGTGCAAGGGCAGCCACCTGGGTTCAAGGTGAAGGAGGGGTCAGAGTGGTTTCCCTATCCCTCCTTCAGCTGCCTCCTGCAGGGCCCCTACTGGGGATGGAGCCAACAACCAAGTGCCAATGAAACCATCACCAGTCCCATTTGTCAAGAACACGGACAGGCTGGGTACGTCTCTCCCCTCATAGTCTGTCACCTGACCTGGCGACCCAGGCCAGGGAGGCACCTGCAGGAATGCGGGGCTTCCAGACCCGCTCCTGGGGTCACAGGATGCCAGGGGTGCTCAAACTCATGCCTGGGCCTCTCGCAACTCTGTCCCTTTCCAGGGAAGCTACTGTGTGACCCCAAGGCGCCCCCAACCCGTTTGCCTCCCAAGGAAACCTGAGCAAGTGGGACGGTGGGTGGCTCTCCCTGGGTGCGTGGGGGCTGCCCGGCTCCACACGGAACATGGGGGAAAAAACATCCTGATTCCCCAGGGCTCGCGACTTCTCAGGTCCGCGTGGGCCTGCCATGCCTAATTGAGAAAAGAATCCCGGAATGAGTTTCCTAAGGACGTTCATTCGCACACGGACAGGCTCACGCGGACCGACATAGTTTTCTTTTCAAAGGAAAATAAATAGAATCTCTGTGGTGAACGTGCATATTTAGTGTTATCTTCGCATGTGATTATTTTTTAAAGCATCTTGTTGGATGTGGCTTTTCCTACTCAGCAGCTCTTCTGTCAAAATAAATCAGAGTGAATTTGTATGATTTTTTCTTTAAAGGGCCAGTGATTCACTGACTGAGGTTTGTTTTTTTTATGAACTTAAAATAAATACACACACACACACACACACACACATATATATATATTTGTATTGATTTCAGAGAGGAAGGGAGGGGGAAAGAGAGAGAGTACATCAGTGATGAGAGAGAATCATTCACTGGCTGCCTCCTGCATGCCCACCCTCTGGGGATCGAGCCCACAACCCAGGCAATTGAACCAAGACCTCATGGTTCATAGGTCGATGCTCCATCGCCGAACCACACTGGCCGGGCTATGAGCCACTTTTTGATAAAGTCACAATAGCAAAGCGACTTGAGGTTCAAAAGTTGGACTTCCCTGAAGCAAGGTGGCATCTAAACCGGGTCACAGACTGCAACCCGCGGGCCAAACTCCGCCCTTTGCCTGGACCCCAGCCACACCACTTGGCTGAGTACCGCCTGTGGCCGCACTCGTAACACCCTGGCAGAGGGGAGCAGAGGCCAGAGGCCGTATGGCCCTACAGGTCTCAAATATTTACTATCGGCCCTTTACAGAGGCGGTGTGCCAACCCCTTGTGTAACATGTGGTCCCCAGACCCACAGCCTCAGCATCCCCAGGGAACTTGTCGGAAGGACAGCATCTCAGGCTCCGCCCCCAGGGACCTGCGTTTTCACGAGGTCGAGGTCTCCGGGTGGCTCAGACACAAGCGGAAGCCAGAGGACAACGTGCGGGCCAAGAAGCTTGTTAAAACGAAGGTGATGCCCTAGCCAGTTTGGTTCAGTGGGTAGAGCACCAGCCTGCAGACTGAGGGTCCCGGGTTCGATTCCGGCCAAGGGTACATGCCTGGGTTTCAGGCTCAGTCCCCAGTTGGGGGGTATAAGAGGCAGCCGATCAATGATTCTCTCACATCATTGATGTTTCTATCTCTTTCTCCCTCTTTCCTTCCTGTCTGAAATCAATAAAGAAATATACATTAAAAAAAAAAGAAGAAGAAAGAAAAGAAAGAAAGAAGATGCTGACTCAGCAGATGTGAGGTGGAGTCCAAGACTCCGCATGGCTAACCAGCTGCCCGGGAAGGTGCTTCTGCGGATCCTTGGCCCACACTTTGCATAGCGAGCCTCGAGCCTCGTGTTTCCCCCCCAGCATCCTCCGGCAGCATTCCCACGGGTACCGGCCGAGAGCGTTGTGGAAGGGAGAAACCCATCCGGATGCTTTTCCGTGAATCTCGTGGGCGCAGGGGCTCAGGACATACCTTCTTCAGTATCTCTGTGTTGAGCAGCATGTAGATGTCGATAGCCCGGCTTTCCTCTTTAGCAAGGGCGCTCAGGTTGCAGTGCATCGTCAGGCAAGGGATTCCTGGCTTCTCGCAGTCCTGAGAAGAGAAAGCAGAGGGCTGGCAAATGGCAGCGAGAGCAAAGACAGATGCACGACAGTTGACGGAGGAGCAGAAGGCTCCACATGCTTCTATCCGGTGAAGGTGACGAGGGCCACGCCAGGCAGAGGAATGGCACGGGAAGATGCGATCCTTCCTTTCTGCCACCAGAGGGCAATGGAGGGATTTCCTGCCCAGTGGGCACCAGAACAGGCCTTCAAGGCAAGCCACTGGGAGAAGGCAGCCCACGGGTTACTAAAAAATGGGAGTTTGCAAGAAAGAAAGAATTTTTTTTTTTTTAAAAGCAAACACATGTACATATTCTGAAAGCAATTTTTTTCTTATGAGAACTGAACACAAGATGTATATCCTACATTATGGAATATCTGCCTGTGCAGCGGCAAATACACGTTCACACCCCTGTTTTTAGGGAGGGCAGGCAGACTCGAGGGTGAAGGAGTCATATGACTCAAGAAAACACAGGACCAAAGAAAAACACATGTTGGATCAAGACAATATGTGAATCACCAAAAAAAAAACCCACACCTATATTCCAAATTTAAGTTACAAAAGAAGAACTCTCCTTTGTAACTTAAATTTGGAATATAGGTTTTCTTTTGTACTGTAGGGTCCAAAATGTACACACATACCTTTATGATGCTTCATGGGGGGGGGGGGGGGGGGGTAAAATGTTCAGCCCAGTACAGAGTAGCACCAGTTACTCGCTAGATAACATTACTCCTAATAATTCTAAGTGTTTTAGAAAATACATGTATCATCAGCCCTAGGGAAGTAAAAAAAAACCCACACACCCAGCATTCCAAGGGGCAAACAGCTTCTACAGGGACAGGAATGCGCGTGAGAGATGTCTAGGCTGGAAAAAGAAGCTACAGAGACGGGACCAAAGATACAGGGGAAGAGGACTCTGCTTTAAAGGCACAAAAAATGAGGGTATAGTTTACAAACAGCAAACAGGTTGCACCAGAAGGGTCCATCTGGATGTATTTTCACCTGTGTTCCTACCCAGATCAAGAGGTAGACCATGGCCGAAACCGGTCTGGCTCAGTGGATAGAGCGTCAGTCTGCGGACTGAAAGGTCCCAGGTTCGATTCCGGGCAAGGGCATGTACCTTGGTTGCGGGCACATTCCCGGTAGGGGGTGTGCAGGAGGCAGTTGGTAGATGTATCTCTCTCATCAACGTTTCTAGCTCTCTATCTCTCTCCCTTCCTCTCTGTAAAAAATCAACAAAATAGGTTAAAAAGAAAAAAAAAAAAAGAGGTAGACCATGTCCAGCACCCAAGCAGGTTCTCTCAGGCCCCCTCCTATGGCTATTCCTCCGAGAGTAACCACGACCCTGACCTCCATCGCCACTGACAGTTTTGCTCTTGCTAAACTTCATGTCTGTGGCATCTATGCCCTTTGGTCTCCAGCTCTGCCACACAAATACCATGCGTAGGAGAGTCATTCGTGCTGTGCGTGCAGCAGTTTCTATTGCTCATATTACTCCGGTGGACAGCAACACCACGAATTGTCCACACACTCTCCTGCCTAGGGACGTCTGGTCTGTTCCCAGCGTTCGGCTATGATAAAATGATGGTGCTTCTCGTCCATGCCTTTTGGGTAAGGTGACCAGATGTCCCGCTTTTGGCGGGACGGTCCCAATTTTAAACAATTTTTCTTTTGGAAAGAATCGGGACTTTTAAAAAAATTTATTTATTTATTTATTTTTAATATATTTTATTGATTTTTGTACAGAGAGGAAGGGAGAGGGATAGAGAGTTAGAAACATAGATGAGAGAGTCATCGATCAGCTGCCTCTTGCACACCCACTACTGGGGATAGGCCCACAACCAAGGTACATGCCCTTGACCAGAATTGAACCCAGGACCTTTCAGTCCCCAAGCCGACGCTCTATCCATTGAGCCAAACCGGTTTCGGCAGGGACTTTTTTTTTTTTAATGCTGAGGGATGTGGGACAAATTATTAAAAATCGAGACTGTCCTGCCAAAAGTGGGACATCTGGTCACCTTACTTTTGGGGGACACAGGTACTCATTTCTCTAGGGGATATACCTGGGAGAGGAATTCCTGGGTCACAGGATACAAATATATTTCGCTTTCACAGACGCTGCCCAGCAGTTTTCCAAAGTGACTGTATAAGGAGCGTCCCTCTGGATTAGACCCCTACTCCATGGAGAGACTTACTACTTTGTATGTGGGTGGTGGGTTGCAAAGGCTTTCCCTTGGCCGGGCCATGGGACTCGAAATGTCAACCGCACCCTTTGATGGAAACCTCAGGCTGAGAAACAGGAGCTGACCACAACTCCGTGTGACTTTCGAAGACGACTGATGAAAGCCAGATTTGGGGAATGAGGCGGGTGTGCCAGCCAGAACCCTCCTCTCAGGCCGCCTTCCTCGGGAGGACCCCCCACGGGGACCCATCCAGAAAGCAGGTTCTCACCAGGACTTTCCTCCCGGACTTGGTGAAGAACGCGAAGATGGTGTGGAAGATATTCTCTTGCTCTTGGGGGATGATGCAGGGGGTCGGGTTCTTCTGGAAGGAGCAGTTCCCCTTCTCCTGGCCCACCTGAAAAGGGAAAGGCCTCTGTCAGAGCGCTCCGCCCAAGAATGGATCGTGAGCGTCGAGTCTCTTACTGTAGAGGCGGCAGCAGCCAAGTCCAAAGGCAACCACCCCCTTGTCCATGATCCGGTGGACAGCCGCGGAGGTTGGGGGGGGGGAATTGGGGGGGGGGGGAAGCTGCGAGGCAGAGGCAGTAGCATCAACATGACCAAACAACAGAAAGTGTGGCTCTCATCCTTAACTAATTGAGAGGAGATGGCCCTCAACATGCGAATGACATGTGCCGAGGAAATAGACGGTCTCAAGGAACAGACCTACTGCTCGTGGTTTCCAAGGCACAGTTACAAGCGCTTTTACAACCCCAAGAGAGATTTGTCCGGAGGAAAAGGAGACTCAGGTTAAGGTACTTGCCAAACAATCACTGAGTCCAGAATACTGGTTCTGAACCCAGGTCTTCTGAAACCCTACCTTTATGGGCAGCCCACTGCCAGAGGTTTTCAAACTGTGTTCCATGGAACCCCTAGAGTGCTGTACAACCCTCTCAAGTCTCACAGCCACTGCACTGAGCCACACAGGAGCTGACATGCCCAGAGAGCCATTGGCAAGTTACCTGATTTTGCTTCTGGCAGCAACAGCAATGGTGCTGAGCAACAGAACATTGAAACCAAAACCAAACCAACCAAAAAAACAATAACCCCAAACAAAGGTGTACATTTTTGTTTTCTCTGAGAACAAAGTTATTTTTAATGTCTATGTTGAGGAGTTGCTGGAAACAACAACAACAACAACAACAACAAGGTCTTTATCTAGTATCATATCGCCCTGGTTGAAGCTTAAGGCCAAGTATCAAAATTAATAATTAACAGCTCATAATTTAGGATTGTGATTACAATTTCACACCATAACCAGAAGCATCTGTTTAAACTCTCCTATCTCTAATGCCCTGCAGTGTGATACAGTGTATGGTTTGAATTTATTGAATAATTTTTTATTGAATAAAAAATTGATTCTCTTTCATGGTAGGTTTTGTTTAAAATGTTTACATAAAGAAACTTCTATTGTAAGCTAACAGTGTTCATCTTTTAATAATGAACTTTTAATAAAGACCCCAACATTTGCTAAATTAATCTCTACTTTACCTTTGGTCTGAAGATATCTGCCAGGATTTACTTTGTAGTACAGGCCTGAACATAAATGAGATGAAGATATATTTCCTCTAGCAGATTATTAGAAAAGAGTGTTGCCTTTACAAATACCTCACCGTTTATGGCTTATGATTCTTTAAAAGTATCTCATAATTCGGTATTTTCTCAATTTCTTTATTGGAACCACAAAATCTGGGAAGATACACCGGCCTGAAATGTTTCCACCAGTTGGTTTTGGATGCTCTCAGAAGTCACTGGGGGAAGGAATGGGAAGGAAGCCATGGGATGTAATACACATTTGGCGATCATTCCTTGGTGCCATTGGTGTAAGCTGGGATGGATATTGGAAAGCTCATTTCAGAGAGCAAAACACGAGTGGCTTACCTAATGCGGATCGTCAGTAATTACTTCTCAGACAAACGAGGAACACAGTGCTGCAATGTACTACAGATGGGGTGTCTCTCAGTGACGTGTCAGCACTAAACCCGGGCCCACAATGCTGTGTATCTCAAGCAAACTGGACAAACCAAAGAAGGCAGGCTCTGGAAAACTGTCAGCTAACAAGCGGCTTAGTGATGGGCACCAATCTTCAAAGATGTAAAAGGACATAACATCTGTGAGATGTGTGGATGGGAAGGGTGGTATAAATGAATGCTATTCTTTTTCGTGGTTGTTTTTTATTCTCACCTGAGGATATTTTTCCCATTGATTTTTAGAGAAACACTGATGTGAGAGAGAGAAAAAACATGGATGTGAGAGAGACACACAATAATTGGCTGCCTCCCGTACACATCCCGACCAGGGCTGGGAATCAAACCTATAACCCAGGTACGTGCCCTTGGGTGCACAGTGAAACACTCTAACCACTGAGTAACACTGGCCAGGGCAATATATTACTCATATATATTGTAATTTTAAGTACAGCAGTCCCTCTTTATCCATGGGGGATAAATTCCAAACACCCCCCGTGGATGCCTGAGGCTGTGGATGGTACCGAATCCTGTATACGCTATGCTTTTTCCTTTACATACCTACCTTTCACTTAAAGGAAGCACTTTCCGACTTTTCGTTGGCACACCTGAATCGCCAGCAGCACTACACTTGTGCTCTGGGGCCATGATTATATAAGGGGGACTCGAACACAGCACCACGACACCAGGACAGTCGATCTAATAACCAAGACGGCTGCTAGTGACTTACAGGCGGATGACATAGGCAGTGTGGATACGCCAGGCCAGTGGTCGGCAAACTGCGGCTCGCGATCCACCTGCGGCTCTTTGGCCCCTTGGGTGTGGCTTGGCGTTAGAACCACTTCTTCAACATAGACTCACGCAGGCCGAAAACCAACTTCTGCGCCTGCCTGGGCCATAAAGTTTCAATCGCACTGAACATGAGTGGCATTTTGTGGAAGAGCCACACTCAAGGGGCCAAAGAGCCGCATGTGGCTCGTGAGCGGCGGTTCGCCGACCATGGCACTAGGCAAAGGGGTGACTCATGTCCCGGGCGGAATGGAGCTGGACGGCTCAGGATTGGATCACGCTATCCAGAGCCGTGTGCATTTTAAAACGTATGAATTGTTTACTTCTGAATTTTCCCATTTAATATTTCTGGAATATGGTGGACCACGTGGGTAACTAAAACCGCGGAAAGTCAAACCACAAATAAGGGAGGATTACGGTAGGCACAATGTTATTAAGTAGATATTGTTGAACTCATTATTATATCTTTTCACTGAGGTAAAATTTACTAAAGTGCAGAGATCTTTAAAAAAATTATTTTTTCTAATCCTTACCTGAGGACATGCTTAGAGAGAGGAAGAGAGAGAGGGAGGGGAAGGAGAGAGAGAGAGAGAGAGAGAGAGAGAGAGAGAGAGAGAGAGAAGAGGGAGAGAAGAGGGAGAGATAAGCTGCCTTCCAAATGTGCTCTGACCAGGGATCCAAACTGAAACCCAGGCATATGCCCTGACCAGGAATCGAACTGGCAACCTTTTGGTGCACAGGAACGATGCTCAACCAACTGTATCTTATGGGTGCAGTTTGATGAATTTGGACAAATGAAATCACCCACATAACTACCACCACAATGAAGACAGAGGACATGTCCATCCTTCCAGAAAGTTCCCTCTGGCCCCTTCCCAAAGTTAATCTCCCCCCCCCCCCCCCCCCCGACGTCCCCGTCCCCGTCCCCTGAAAGGCCAGCACAGTTTTGATTTCTATGAAGTCGGCCACAAAAGTTTGTTCAGTTCACCTCAATTAGGGGAGTGGGTGATGGGCTTATTTGGGGGCTGCTCTCTAGGCGTCATAGCACGTCGCAGATGAAAAACATGTTGCTCGAGGAGCCTTTGAGCATTTGAGTCGTGTGCTCACGTTCTGAATTGAATCACTTTTCCCCCTGAGAAGCGTGTGGGTCTTCCGGAGTGGACAGCGGCTGCTCGGCCACGGAAAATGGTCCCCCTCCACCTGTGGCCTACACTCCTCTGCCGAGACCATCAGGCCCGGCCTCCCAGACACATTCGGTCCGGGCTCAGGGGAACAGAAGGCCTGAGTCTTGAGGGATGCATCGTCCTAATTACAATCGGGGAGGCGGAGCGGGCGGAGCTCCCCCGGCTCTGCAAATCGGCGCTTTGGGTTTCTAACCCAGGG
The DNA here is from genome assembly GCF_014108245.1 of Pipistrellus kuhlii. Lineage (NCBI taxonomy): Eukaryota > Metazoa > Chordata > Mammalia > Chiroptera > Vespertilionidae > Pipistrellus > Pipistrellus kuhlii. Next base: position 44,501,454 of record NW_023425416.1, on the reverse strand, counting down.
CAGAAAGTGTGGGAGCAGAGCCCCACACCAGCCAGTTTTGCCAACGTGCTTCGGGGGAGTCCTGGCGCCACTGTCCCCAGAGGGCAGGGAGCTGGGCTCGGCGGGGCGAGGGGGTGAGGAACAACCCGAGGCCGCAGGGCAGAGGCCTGGCTCTGAACCTCATGTTCCCTTCCTGCCCCGGGAGGCTCCGGGGCGGCCTGGGAACAGGGCGATGACGGCGACATGATGTGATGGATGTGACATCTGACCGGCCCCCGGGGGCATCTGGAGAAGGGAAGCCGAGCCTGAGTTAGTGGCGGATGGAAATCTCAGCCAGTTGTGCTCCCAACTGTGGTTACGTGGGCCTCTCTTCAATCGGGAAGGCGGCGTGTGTTTTTCTGTTTTGTTTTTCCCGGGAGGTTCCGGGTGGTCCGCTTTCAAAGGGAGGCGGATGGTTGCCGGGTCTGATTCAGACCCCGGACCCTCTTGTGACGTTCCCTCGGCTAAAACGGAGCGGCAGTCCGCGGCCAGGGCCACTGAGGGGAAGCATGTTTCTATGGGTATGAGATACACTATGTGACAGCCTCAGTGATACCCAGCACTGTGCAACCCTACTGCGTGCCAGGCTCTGAGTGTTTTACACAAACGAACTCATCCTGTCCTCACTCCCACCAGGCGAGTTAGTATCCCCACCAAGAGGCCAGGGGAGGCCAGATGACTGCCAGAGGCAGTGGCGTGCTCCGCGCCGAGCCTCGCCCCCCCCCCCCCCCCCCCCCCCCCCCCGCCCGCCCCTATGGCAGGTGGCAGAGCAGGGCTGGGGTGCAGGCCATCTGGCTCCAGAGATCTGCTTGCATCCACCTTTCTCTCTCAGATATGGAGAATAAGGCTGGGGCTGGGTGACAGTCACGGAGGCCTGGGGGCAGAGGGAAGCCATCCCTTCCTATTTTGACCTTGGTTACAAGGAAGGAACCAGTAGCCTAGAAGCCTGGAAATCTTTAAGAGTCCTCCACTGTGACCTAGGTCTGCTGCTGGGGGGCAGGGGGATGTGGAGAGAAAAAAGGAAAAAAAAGACTCTTGCTTAGACCATGGAGATAAAAGTTGCCTGCTGGCCGGGAGTCCAGGCCACCCCACGTCCTGGGTGGGAAGGGGAACAGAGCATCCTGGAATGTTGTTTCTGGAAGGCAGCTCCAAAGTCATGTAGACCCGAGGCCTCAGCTATCAGATAAGGGACCAGAGGCCCCGAATTCCATGACTCATCACGGTCATGTTATTGGTTGTGGGTGTAAGTGGCACCACTACGGAGTCCCATATGGCACAGACAGCCCTGATGAACACTCAATGGTCCTAGGCCTCAGCCTTGCTCTGCCTCCTAACTGCTGTGCCATTCGGGTCTCCGGGGCCTCAGTTTCCTCAGGTGTAAAATGAGGGTGGTGGCCTATGCAGTCACGAAGGTGGGCCTTGGTTGCTAATTCCACGCTTTGAGGACTATCCGTGCATTTAAAATATATATATATATTTTATTGATTTTTTTACAGAGAGGAAGAGAGAAGGATAGAGAGTTAGAAACATCGATGAGAGAGAATCATCGATCAGCTGCCTCCTGCACACTCCCTACTGGAGATGTGCCCACAACCAACGTACATGCCCTTGACCGGAATCGAACCTGGGACCCCTTCAGTCCACAGGCAGACACTCTATCCACTGAGCCAAACCAGTCTTGGCCTATCCGTGCATTTTTAAAAGATGGGTTTTTTCGACAAGTGTTGGCGAGGTTGCGGAGAAAAAGGAACTCTCGTGCACTGCTGGTGGGAATGCAGACTGGTGCAACCACTGTGGAGAACAGTGTGGAATTTCCTCAAAAAACTGAAAATGGAACTCCCATTTGATCCAGTAATCCCACTCCTAGGAATATATTCCAAGAAACTAGAAACACCAATCAGAAAGGATATATGCACCCCTATGTTCATAGCAGCACAATCTACAATAGCCAGAATTTGGAAACAGCCTAGGTGCCCGTCAGCAGATGATTGGATCCAAAAACTATGGTACATCTACACAATGGAATACTATGCTGCCATAAAAAAGAAGGAATTCTCATCATTTGCAGCAACCTGGATGGAATTGGAGAACATCATGCTGAGTGAAATAAGCCAATCAATGAAAGAGAAACACCACATGACCTCACTCATTTGTGGATAATAAAGTTCATTATAAACTGATGAACCAAAAGATAGATACAGAGACAGTAAAGCAACAAGCAGATTTCAGCGGGGAGGGGAGGAGGATCTGGGGGAGATAATAGATCAACTGAAGGACTTGTATCCATGCATATAAGTACAACCAATGGACATAAAACTCTGGGGAGGGAGGGGATGTGTGGGAGGGAGGGGGGAAAATCAATAAAATATATAAAAATAAATAAATGTTTAAAAAAATAAATAAAAAAAATAAAAGATGGGTTTTTACACAGAGATGAAGGGAGAGAGAGAAACATGCATGTGAGAGCAAAACATCGACGGGACGCCTCCTGCACGCCCCCTACTGGGGACGGAGCCCACAACCCGGGCGTGTGCCCTGACGGGGAACCGAACAGATGGGGTCACCTAACCTCACATTAAATAGGTAAGCAATTGCTGACCGCCTCCCCTCCCCCAACACACAGGTTGGCTCTAACCAGCCTCTTTGCCCAAAGTCAGGGGCGGTAATGCCTTCTTCTTGTTCTGCAGACCATCCAAGCACCACGGTGCCAATGTCTAACGGCCTCGTTTCCTTGTCTGGCCAAGGGATCTGTGGCCATTGCTCCCTGCTCATCTCTGCCCGCTCACCGCTCATCTATTTTCCAGACTCCGTGAGTCCAAATGCTTCCCACGACACGGCTGCTTATCTTCCACGACCCCTGGGGGCTGGAAGACAATCATGTCTGTGGGAATGTGACTAAAAGGGCTTCACAAACACCCAGAAAAGGCCAAGGCGATGCGGGGTTCAGGGTCACGGCTGCATTCGGCGAAGGCGGCTATTGAGGGTTTTCTGTCGGCAGTTGGTCCCTCCCCCCGATTCCCTTGTCCCAACCCCAAGGAAAACATTGTGCAAGTGGAAGCCAAGAGATAATGGTGACTCGGGAGCTTGTTGGGAGCCCGGTGTGTGTGTGTGTGTGTGTGTGTGTGTGTGTGTGTGTGTGGACTTCCCTTGGTGGCAGGGTCCAGGCCAGCCTCCGTTGGGGGGGAGCCTTTGGGTCAGAAGGACCGGGCCTAAGGGTGGTGTGCACGCTCCAGGTGGTCTGGCAGAGCCTCGTTTCATGAAACACTGGGTTCAAAGGATGAATCAGGGTGTGATACCGAAAAAGAGAATCCCCGCATTGTTTCAAATGTTATGATTTGAAGGAACATCTAGAGCTTTTGCTAAAGACTCTCCAGGCTGCGGTGGTCTGATAACAGGGTTAGAGGAAATGGAATTTCCATGTTGTAGCCTCAAGAGTTGTTTGCTGACCTAAAGTGAGAGAGAGAGAGAGAGAGAGAGAGAGAGAGAGAGAGAGAGAGAGAGAGAGAGAGAGAGATGGGGGGGGGCACACAGATCTTCCCAGGACCCCAGTTCAGAGCAGCCTTAACACAGTGTCTGCCCCTGGGCCTGAAGACTGGAGGGACACCAGAGTCCTCCCATCTGTTTTCTAGGTCTCACGTTCCAAGGAAACCAATTCTCATCTCTATACTAAGTTCAAATACAAATAGAACGAACACCAGCTAACACTAGCTACTATTTTGCTACTATTTTAAGTGCTCTGGGCATACACCGAACCCTTAAAAACAGCCATGGGCAGAGGGCACTGCTATCAGTAGGGTGATCATATAGTTTATTGTCCAAACGGAGACATTTCTGAGAGTGAAGTGGGGGAGTCAACCAGACAGAAGAGCGTGCTAGAGACATAGGTCAGTGGCAGGCAAACCGGAACATCTGGTTCCCTCATTTTCCACTCCCAGTTTAGAGCTAAGAACACTCAGGCTCACAGACGTTAAGTAACCTGTCTTGTACCTGTCAGCGTTGGCCCTGGATATATGAGCTTCATCTCCAAAATCCCCGGCAGGATGATCACAGTCCTGCTCCACCTTCCTCGCACCCTGGCTGAATGCCCTCTGTCCCAACCACACCTGGATCATCTTTTTCTTTTTTCTTTTTTTTAAAATCTTCACCGGATGATATGTTTATTGATTTTAGAGAGGAAGGGAGAGAGAGTGAGAGAAACATCGATTGGTTTGCCTCCCTTATATGCCCTGACCAGGAATCAAACCAGCAACATTTTGGTGTATGGACGATGTTCTAATCAACTGAGCCACCCAGCCGGGGCCTGGACCAGCATCTTATGGTTTATCTTTTCAACAGACCTCAGAGCAGAGCTCCTATTGTGATTATAAATTTCTCCCTCTACCCGCAAGTCAGCCCCTGTCATGATCTACATGTCTGATTGGGAGGTGGCACTTCTGGTGGACCTTGGAGGATGAAAAAGAAACTTTTGGAGAGTGAAGAGAGAAGGGGGGAAGGTAATTCCAGGCAGAGAGGAACAGCATATGCAGAAAACATGGAGGCACAAACAATAGAGTGAAGTCTAGAGAGCCTAGAGTTCAACCTGGCTAAAGCATTGGGTGAATGTTGGGTCGTAGTGGTCTGGAATGAGGCAGGAGAGGGGGCCCTGGACCTGGGGGAGGGCCTTGCAGGTGAATCTTAGGAGGAGCCAGTTACCCAGACGTGATCAATGTGGCTCAAACAGAGGAACCACTTTCTACCTGGGACCTGTGGTCCTAGTGATATATTTCCAACAAGCTAAGGCATAGATGCCCTCTTTCTACTGGCCCATTCCATGGCTGTATTCTGGCTCAGTGGTCAGCAAACTCATTAGTCAACAGAGCCAAATATCAACTGTACAACGAGTGAAATTTCTTTTGAGAGCCGAAAACCGACTTCTGCGCATGGGCCACGAAGTTTCAATCGCACTGTACGTGCGCGCCCGCACGTGGTATTTTGTGGAAGAGCCACACGCAAGGGGCCAAAGAGCCACATGAGGCTCTCAAGCCGCTGTTTGCAGACCACTGCTCTGGTTGGTTGGGTTCTGGGGATGGGAAAGGTCACCAATTTGTCTGTGAATCGAGTTCAGAGTGCATCACTGCCTTGAATGCACTCACATCCAAGGAAAGAAAAATGGGAAGATTCGATCAGCAGAGGAACCCACTCAGCGACAACTCAGTGGTTTCTGTGGAGCAGGCTGGGCATCCTCGCCAGCGTGGGTCTCGGGTGAAGCGGATCTAAGCTCTGTTTGTTGAAGTGACTTGGATGAAAGGGGGCATAGATTCACTCTCTGAAAACACATGTTTCCTGTTAACTGACATTTATCTGCTAATCACGGGATTTATGTTCTTGGTTACATCCTTGGGCCTCTTTTCCATCTCGTGTTACACCCACTGCAGCTGATGGCAACTGGGTAAACATGACCCGCCCCCTGCCTGGCCACCTGTCCCTCTGAATTCACATGCCCCTTGACTTTGAAAACCCAGAGAATGTTTTGCATGCCTCCTTTGCTCATTTCAAGGCATCAGAAGACACAGTTCCCTTTCTGCCATGGGAGGCTGGCCATTGACCCCAGTGGCTCTGGTGACATTAATTTTAGAACTCCAAGGTTTGAAGTAAAAATCCTATATAATAAAAGCCTAATGTGCTAAGTGTCCAACCCTTTGTTTGACCATTCGATGACACGCACTGACCACCAGGGGGCAGATGCTCCGACTGGTAGGTTGGCTTGCTGCTAGGGTCCAGCTGATTGGGACTGGGTGAGATGGGCAGGACACGCCTTGGAACCCTTCTATGGTCCCTCCCTGGCCCCGATCATGCACCGGTGGGGTCCCTCAGCCTGGCCTGTGCTCTCACAATCCAGGACCCCTCAGGGGATGTCGGAGAGCCGATTTCGGCCCGATCCCCCCAGGCCAGGCCCAGGGACTCCACCAGTGTACTGCACCTCTAGTAATATTCATAAAATAATTGAGAAATGATACCAAACAGCTCATGAGGCCAACCTAAGATGTTTTCTACTCAAGGGATAAATAAGAATTCAATTTCCCATTCAACAAAAGGTGAACTGTGATAACTGTGTTACAGGGTCCTTTATATGTGCCTTATGTTAAGCCTCATGGCTATGATTTACTATTGAACGTTTCTTCGTATTGGCCAAAGAACAGTAAAAGATGACAATATATGAATCATAAATCCTAGGACACATGCTTTCACATTATCACTATTCGTTTCAAGCCTTTCCAATAACCTAGAAGGTGTGGATCCATTCATGTACCCTCATTTTTCAATGACCAATGACACTATTGACGTTGAAACAGGAGAGAAATGGTGACAACCATTTGGGAAGCCCCTTTTTTAACCATGCCAGGCTTTATGCTGTGGATGCATTCGCAAGGTTGAGAACACACTTTCTCTGTGTGTATGCATCATATCACGTCAAGGAAGGTGCTCTCTGAAGCCTGCTTTGGTGGGCCCTTCTGAAGAGTTACAGATTCTTTCACGTTGTGGAAAGGGCGCCCTTGTGTATTAGTTCAGTACGTTCTGATTTTCTGGCATTTGCCTCTGGGTGTAGCTGGAGACTCCAACGTGTTCACATGGACAGACAACAGGAAAAACACTTGGATGATCACAAGGGTACGAGGTGAGTGAAATGGGGATCTAGCTCTGGACATCCCCTCTGAGCCCTGATCCTCAAATGAAGAGCCATGTTCTGTTCTGTACTGAAAAGGGGGAAGGAGAGCGGGGTAGCAGCCGCCCATAATCCCAGCTCGCTGCCCAAGCTGCAGAGACGGGGATGGAGTGGGAGGAGCAAGAAATTCACGAATGACGTTACACCATTTAATTTCTGGAAAGGGAAAGACCTTTAAAAAGCCAGAAGAGAGAAGCACTTTAGGTGCCCTCTCTCTTCCCAGTTGAAAATGATCTTTTAAAGAAAACACCTGCTTTCCTCACCCCCCTGCCCCACCCCGGAAGCCCAGCACCACTGCGAAAAGTCATACCAGATCTGAAAGGTCAGGATGTTACTGAGACCAAAACGGAAACAGAAAATGAAGGGGAGAAACAGAAAATAAAGGGGCGAAGTCTCAAAACCAATGTCCCAGGGGAGGAGAGAACATGATGTACTGGACAATTTTGAGGAGTCTGCCATTATTTCGTTAAAAGATCGCACTTTCTAGGATACCAGCTAATGACTCTCAGCACCCCCACCACTAGCTCTAGGTTTTGGCTAAAAAACATCGGGGCTCCCTCTCCACCCCCCAACACCCTTTCCTCTGGGTGTGACAGGCCGACACCCTGCCCAGTCACAGCGTGCGGGCCCCCAGCAGGCTGCCCGGTGGTGGAACAGAACCATCTGCTGCTCCTCCCAGAGAGCCCGGCCTCCCAGGGGGGCCCGCGTCACCAGCGTGGCCTTGTACCCCAGTTAAAGGGATACAGACGGGATGCAGTTTCGGAGACGCGGTGACACCAAAGAATTTCCAGATGCGGCCAGACTCTCTTTCGCGAAACAGCGAGACAGAAATACGTTATCTGAGCACTTGACATGCATGCCACAAATGTTTTCCTTCCACAGATAATGGCACAGTTGGGAGCAGAACGGTCTGCTGATTTGGATAATAAATGAGTCAGTCACGGCGCCCAGCCCCTCTGGCCCCGTGGGACCCAACACAGTTCTCGGAATTGTATGGGATTCTTTAAATTCTGCTTCTAGCTCCTGGACTCATCTTCCCGTAGAGGATAAAGCAGCACTCCTACGGACTCGCTGAGTGACCTCTGCGTTTACTAGGTGTGACATTTTATCATCGCCCCTTCATAAAAAGCTAAAGGAGTCATTTTTCCCACCGTTGTGTGGGCGACCATCTGTCTGACCTCTTACACAACTTCTGAGCCATCAGAGCGGTGAAAAGAGAAAGCTACATGTCAGTCACGAAGCCTAAAGTGTCCTGGCTTCTGGGAGGCCTGGGATATGCATGCTCGAGGGCCGTGGTCGGCAAACTGCGGCTCTCAAGCCACACGTGGCTCTTTGGCCCCTGGAGTGCGGCTCTTCCACAAAATACCACGGCCTGGGCGAGTCTATGTTGAAGAAGTGGCTTAGAAGTTTACGTTGAAAAAACGTGGCTCTCCAAAGAAATGTCAATCGTTGTCCTGTTGATATTTGGCTCTGTGGACTAATGAGTTTGCCAACTGCCGCCATAGGGGATAAGTTTCGATTATGAAGGAGGAGTGAGTGAGTGAAGTGGCTCCCTGAGCCGGGGAGATAATGCCTCATCCATGCCTGACGCTGCTGTCAAGTTGCTTTCGGGAGCCACTTGGGGTGTCTGTCAGAAAGGGGTTCTCCTGGTTTTGTGCTCCCACAGCAGCCACAACCCGTCCTCGCTGGCCACGTGAGAATACATGTTTCTGGGCCCTGGCCGGTGAGCCCCTGGATCCTCAGTGAGGGTTCCTGCGACTGACTTTGGTAACGACCCGTCACCCCTGCCCCGCCAGGGCTCCTGACACGCTGCTTTGAAGGAACAGAGGAAGGAACGAAGGAATGTCAACTGCGAGATGGGCGATGTTTAAGGCCAGAAAACACCAGGTACCCACGCCTGGGCATTCCGGGGGGCCACACCCCGCAAGGAGGCCTTCCTGCTTCCAGACGTCCCCGCAGCCCCATCGCAGGCCCACGGGCTCCTGAGAAGGCCGGCGCCCGGCTCAGCGGGAGAGGCCCCGTGGGCTTGATTCCTGGGCTCTGTCCACGCGGGTGAAAGGGCAGCCTCTGGACCTCACTGTGCAAGACCCTGGCTCACCCGGTTCTGGGACACACGCTCTCTCCCTCCGTCCGGAACTGAAACGGAGCCCGGAGCCCGGAGCCCTGAGTCCAGGAACGTAACTCGCACTCCAGAATTCTGTCAGCCATCTCCCCCTTTCTAAGTGTTTGGCTTCTGTTGAGAAAAACAAAAAAAGCCGAAGCCAACCTAATCCTGACCTATTTCAGGAACTTGGCTATTCAACTCATACTCAGGCATGTGCAGAAAGAAGAAAAAGGAAAAAAAAATGATTTGAGCCTATGGCTGAAATCAGCAGACTGTGTGTGTGGGGGTAGGGGGGCGGGAGGGAGGGAGGAAAGAAGGGGGCGAAAGAAGGGAAAGAAGAGAAGGGGAAAAGAGAAGGAGGAGAGAGAGAGAGAGAAAGAGAGAGGTTTCATGATACTTCTGGCCAAAATTTTAGACTTTAAATTTGCTCTTGGAAGCCTCTCTATTTGACAAGTGATTCAGCCCTTTGTATTTTTTATTTAAAAATATTTTTTATTTCAGAGAGGAAGGGAGAGGGAGAGATAGAAACATAAATGATGAGAATCATTGACTGGCTGCCTCTTGCATGTCCCGCACTGGGGATTGAGCCCACAACCTGGGCATGTGCCCTGAGCAGGAACTGAACCATAACCTCCTGGTTCACAGGTCGACGCTCAACCACTGAGCCACGAGAGGCAGGGTCTTCAGCCTTTTTTATTTATGTCCACGTTGAAACTGGGGATTCCAGTTCAATGCCAATTTGCCGAGTTTCTGGAACATACGGGGTGCACGCTAGATGTGTTGTAGTGTATACAGATGTGTCAGGACACACACCTGTCCTAAGGCAGAAGGAAATATTTGTGATGATGGCAGAGAGGATGTGTGAATTGAGTCTTGAGGTGTGCGTGGGCTCAAGGGGGCCCGGGGAGGTGCATGGTGGATGGTTCAGCAGCCTTCAGGGTCCAGAGTGGCTGGAAGACAAGGTCAGGGATGAGGCTGGAGGCAGAGGATATTGGCCTAAAGGTGGGCTGTGCAGGGTTTTGAACTTCATGGTTTTGGCCATTAAGATCTCCTTGTTGATTTTTAAAATTATTATTATTATTATTATTATTATTATTATTATTATTATTATTTCTACAGAGAATCTCTGGGTGCCTGAGGGTTACACAGAAAAATAATTAGGAGTGGAAGTTAGTAAGTTCTCAAACGGCTAACGGGGTCCTACCTGCCTGAGTAATTACATTTGTGAGGAGGAGAGGTTGAGTAAAGAGGCATCTCCGTCTGGCACTCAGTTTTGAATTTTTATTTATTTGGACCGTATGGAGAGAGCAAAGAGAAGGGCCCAGGACAGGAAAAAGAGAATCAAAGGAATTACGATCAGGCCCAGGCTGGGTAGCCCAGTTGGTTGGTGTCCTCCTGATACACCAAGGTTACAGGTTCAAGCTCCAGTTGGGGCGCATACAACAAGCAACCAACGAATGCACACCTAAGCGGAACAACACCTCGATGTCTGGGTGTCTGTCCGTCTGTCTCTCTCTCATGATGTTTTGTGGAAGAAAAGTGGGAAAAATGACTAAGCAACAGCCCAACTCCACAGTGGGAGCAGGCAACCATTTCCTATTTTAGCTCAGAAAAGGTCAGGGGAATCGGAGCATGGAGAATCGGATAATCATAGAATACGCACTTCCAGCGGGAGCAGGAAGGCTCCTCGCAGTGCACTTGGTGGGAACACAGACCCTTTGTCCTGGGGTGATGTCCTGATTGTGTTCTGTTCAAAGGCCCAGGGTTAGATCCTGTAATCCCCAAATCCACCCCGGGGAGGGGTTTCCTCCCCCGCTTCCCTCTCTTATCCCCTCATCTTACAGCATGAGCTGTGTTAGGAATGGCTCACTTTACATGACATCACTTAAGTGACAGGATATGGAGGAAAAGCATGCACTTCACCCACGGACTTCGCATCCTGGGGAGGGTTCCTCAGCCTTGACCTCTTAGAGCAGGCACCTCCCACCCATGATGAGCACTGACTTGGGATAGAGCGAGTTCTTGAATTTTTACAGATAAAAACTGAGGGTAAAGGTGGAGGAAAAAAAGAACATGTGTTTGCCAGTGGGGAGAGGAGTAGATGCTGGAAGAGGGGGAGGAGAGAGTTGTTGGATTCTGCTGTGGGTTAGTTGCGGGGCTGCTTTAAAGTGCCAGGCCTGGCTTATGTACAAGTGAAGTCTTGGCCTCCAGTAGGCCTGCTGCAGGGGAGACTTCTTGTTGCAATTACCCTCCCTGCACAACCAAGTCGTAAAACCCAGGATGCTTCTCATGCAAACGGCGCCCCCACAGCCGGCCAGCTTTGGAGATCGGTGTTCCTGTCAACTGCCTCTGCCAGCGGAGTGAGCGATCTGCTTTGAGGCAGAAAGCTCCCCCCGAGTGAGCGCCCACGAGCACACACACCCGGACTCCCCGATGCCCAACGTGGACACTGTGCCCGGGCAGCGTGGGGGTTGTCGGGGTAGCGTGGGGGCAGCGTTTCTAAGGAGAGAAACCAAATAGGGCTAAAACCAAGGAGAGAAAATTCTCAGGAAGCTGTCTGGGCGGGGCCTTCATATGCAAATATCACATTACAAACTCCTGAGACAGCCCTGGTCCCCCTAACCCTCCCCAAGGAAGGTCTCAGTGAGTCTGCCTGAGGAGTCCTCGCTCTGTCTACTTTTCTCCACAGCATTTACCAGGGGCATGATACACCATGTCTGTCTTATTTATGTATTCTGTCTCTCTCCACCCGAATCTACATGAGGTCTGGAAATGAGGATTTATTTATTTATTTATTTATTTTTTCTGTTTCGTTCCCTACAGGAAGCCAGCGCTCGGAGGGCAAAGTATTTGTTGAATCCGGCACAGACTGAATATACAGCCACGGGTTGGGCTGAGATCTCTGAGCCCCAGTGGAGAAACAAGGAGATGCTGGACTTTGCAGAAGCTGGGAGATGAGAAGAGCCAGCGAGAAAGGCAGAACCAAGGGAACGTGGTGGCCTGGGAACCAAGGAAGTCAAGAGGCCATGGGAATGACCTCCTGCTGGCTTCTCTTGAGACAAAACCACCTAGAGTGGACTCAGGACCAGAAAGACTGGCATATTCTGCATCAGCTTGAGCTTCAATTTGCACTTAGGTTTTATAAGCCAATGTTCGCGCTCTGAGAAGCTTTATGAACGCTGTGGACCTTTCCGGCAGAAAAATGCATCCAGGCAATTGTCAAGACGGCAGATGGTTGCTGGGGTTTCCCAAGTCAGTGAAGTGTACCCCAGAAATCAGGCCCACACCCAATCCCAACCTCTCCCCCAAAAGTTTTTCTGATGGCATGAGCCACACTGCCCCAATGGAAACATTCAGGTGTGACAGGTCTCCAGGTGTCTCCAAAGATTAGGAGTTAGCGTCCTAGGCCCTAGGGTGGAACACAAAACGGGAATGAGCTGGTTCTGGTCTGAAAGCAACGGGTGAAACGAAGGAGAACTCACCACCACCTCCTGGATGTGAAACATCTCTGCGCCTCCAGGTGACAGTCGATTAGGGAAAGAGATGCTGACAGATGCCCCGGGGAGGGTGCTCGGCCCGGTGTTGTAGACCTTCGGGTGTGAGAAACACATGGCACGTGTTAACAGAAGGAAGTGTCTTCATTTCATGTCATGCAATATACGCTCTGAACTTATTTGCAGGGATTCACAGGGGTTCTGGGGTTTGGGATCTAGAAGGTCACGACTTAAAGTGAAATATCAAATGATGGGAGATTTCAACGTCCTTGTCCCTCAGAGACAAACTAGGTTGTCCTAAAACCAAATGATTTCACCTACAGAAAGGGCTGTTTTACTACACTGTCCAGCGGATATGGTTTCTCCATAACTTATAGGTTACCACTTGCTAACATTGCTCGATGACATCTGTGTGCCTCTTTCCTTTCCCAGCATTTGGTCCTATAAAACTTTAGCCCTCTCATCCCCCTATCGTCCTCCCTATTTTCTGTGACTAGCGGCCTATCATCTCCCGAGGAATGAGAGAAAAGGTGGTGCCTCAGAAAGACCGATAAGAGAAAGGAGATGGAGGGAAGGGTGAACATGGGACTCAAGGAGAAAGTGGGATATGAAGAAGAAGAAAAAAGATGGGTAGATGTGTAGAGGCAGGAAGTTGATTAGTGGAGGCCTAGGGTTGGGATGTAGCGGAGATGGGGAGTGTGGTAGACAACAGAATGCCCACCCAACCCTCCAAAGACATCCATGTCCTAATCTGTGAAATAAAGAGCTTATCTTGGATTTTCCAGGCAGGTGCAGTGTAAACACATGGGTCCTTATAGAAGGAAGAAGGCAACAGGGTCAGAATCAGGGAGATGTGTTGTGAGAAGGACTTGTTAACGTAAAGAAACATTCAAACCTGTAAAGAAATTTTATGAGTTTATTTGAGCCAAACTGTCAGTTATTGCCGGGAAGCAGAATCTCAACATACTGGGATAATGCTCCGGAGAATGGCGGTTTTTTGCTTCGTTTTAAACATTCCAGTCAAGAGAGAAGATGTGAGTTACATGGATTCCACTGGTGCTTGATTAGGGAGGTGGGAGAAAGCAAAGCGGAGAAACCTCTGGGATTGGATAAGAAGTGAATAAGACACACACTTCTTTTACTCAGGTGGATGCAGTCAACAATTAACTCAGTAACAATGAGGGGACTGTGGTCTCCACAGAGCGATGCCTGTGCTTCGAGGGGTCGGGAAAAGGAAAACGACTTTGACTTCCCAACGATACATTATCGTAGATGCAAAAAGACAATAATAGACAGGCTCAGGTAAGGTAAAGATTGACCTTAGTCAGGGAGGATACTGGCTTAGGACATGACTACCCACCATAACTGCTTTTAGTTAAAGTTTTCATCTCAGACCATCCTTTGGGATGACTTTGTCTCTGAGTTTGCAAGGCAGCCATGCAGGCCTCCCCTGAGTGAGTCAGGTGAGCATGTGACCCCTTTTCTTCCACAGAGTCAACCAGTCATTGCTGGCTGGGAAGGTGAAGGGGACCCCGTGCCAAAGAATGCGGCCGCCTCCAGAAGCTGGAAGAGGCAGGAAAGCAGATTCTCCCCTGGAGCCTCCGGAAAGGCACGTGGCCCGCTGACACGGAGATTTCAGCCCCGTGAGACCCATACGGACTTCTGGGCCGCGACTCTCCAAGATGAATGTGTGTTGTTTTAGGCTTCTCCGTTTGAGGCCATTAGTTACAGCAGCGACAGGAAACTAATAGAGGGATAAGGAGATTCTTTTTGGGGAGTGGTGACATGTTCTAAATTAGGTTAGGGTGATCGTTGCCCAGTTCTGCAAATGTGCTAAAAACCACTGAATTGCACATTTTAAGTAGATGAACTTGAAGGTATGTGAATGATATCTCAATAAGATGTTATTATTATTTATTTTTTAAAAAGATGGGTTAGGAGCAAGAGAAAGGAAGAAGTGAAATGCTACTCCACAGCCTGGGGACCGGAGAGAGAATTCAGGGGCTCCAGGCGCCTCTGAAGTTGAGGTCAGCAGGGCACACACGACAGAATATATCAGGATCCGGCTCCAGCCAGCTCCTCCTTAAAAAAGTGTCTTCACTTTTTTTTTCTTCCAATAGTTGGTTCTGTTTCAAAGAACCAAAAAAAAAAAAAAAAAAAAAAAGAGCAGAGATGAGCTGTCATTGCCAACTCTTGATTCAAGAGGAACAAAATTCACCAAGAACAACAACCCTAAGACACAAGAAAAGGAAGGGGAATATCCAACCACAACCGACATAACCGATCTGAAGTGAAACCGGAGAGCACAGAACGGAGAGGAAATCTACTGGCCTGTCTGGGAGATCCCCGATAGAGCCCGCGTTGGGGGAGGAAAGAAGAAACTGGTTTGATTGGCGTTCCTTCACTGAGGGCTTGTATTGCCACATTCATTCATTTTTAACAAATTTTCACATTTCACTCTCTGCAAATGTTCTTTCTCGGGCAGCATCTGCATTATTTTCCATCATTTTTTCAGGTAAGGGAATTGATCGACTCTTGATTTAAACACACTCACACACATGCACAAAACCACACAGAAAAAAAGCCTATCATTGGTCAACAAATGATCTGTCTCTGTTAAGGTCGCCCTGGTGAAATGTAGGATCCAGTCCTAAGACTAGTCTGCCTGCTTTTCTTCCATCTGCGTGTGCTGTGGAGTCTTGAATCAACTGCGTCGCTCACTGGACAATAGCTTTTAAAAGGCACCACAGCAACATCCCTTTATCTTAAAAAGAAAAAGAAAAAAAAGTCTTATATTCTCCTTCAGGAGTGATGTCGCCAGAATAAGGAAGGAGAAGCGACTTGTCCACACTCCTGACCTGCCCCTCCCCCATGACTTCCCCTCCTTGGCCATCAGCACCATCAGCGTGGCCGGTGGCCTTCCTGCAGATGGTCACAGTAATGACAGCTCCACCGGAAAACGGGCCGTGAGAGAGTGCTCAGGGAACCTGTCGGCTTTGCTGACACAAGAGAACCTCCCTCTGACAGTCCCAGCCAGCGCCCTTAATCCTGACGGAATGGCATCTTCTTCCTCCGGCAACTGGGAATCTCGGGGTGCATCTAAGGGCACGTCCATCACTCTTCCGGGGGCCCCGGCTCTCTAGCTCATCTCCTCAATCGGGTCGGATGGATGTCTAGAAACACGAAACTTTAAGCTCTCCGTAAAAATGCCTCCAGAGAAACATGACTCAACCGCATGCCCGCAGATTTTTTTCTTTAAGGGGAAGATAACATTTTTGAATCTTTTGTGTAAACTGCTATTCCTCATTGCTCTCTCCTCTACATCCCATGGCCTGTGCCACGCGGACCCTTTCACATTTTTATTTTTTGTTCATCTTCACCCGAGGATAGTTTCCCATTGATTTTTAAGGAGGATGGAAGAGAGGGAAAGACAGAGAGAAACATCGATGGCAAGAGAGATACATCGATTGGATGCCTCCTGCATGAGCCCTGACTAGGGCCTGGGCCAGGGAGGAGTCTGCAACCAAGGTATGTGTCCTTGATCAGAATCGAACCCGAGACTTTTTGGTCTGCAGGCCGATGCTCTATCCACAGAGCCAAACCGGCCAGGCATGAACCCTTTCAAATAATTTTCTTGACTGTGTCTTTTGTTGCAGGACATCTAGGAACTCTAAGAGTAGCTAAGTAATTAAAATGAAAGTGACTTAAGGAAAATGAAATAGCTCCCCCTGGTCTTTATCTGTCTCCCTCCCACCCCCATCCAATTACAAAAAGCAAAGGAGGGAAATAAATGAATCCTGAGCAGCCAGTCAGAAAGGGAGGTCCTGTTCCCAGCAATCGCTCTAAGGTTTCAAAAGCAGTTCTGACCCCATCCTTCCTCCCCTCCTCTCCCCTCCCCTCCCCCAATAAATCAGGCCTGGGGAGCGACAGCTGGGCCTGGCTGGCGGGAGGCGCATCCTCTCTGAGCAGGAGCCATGTGCTATCCATCCTGGCTGCTGAGGTCTCTCGCCTGGGAGGACACTGTTCGTGTGCCCTCACAGATGTTTTACTGCCACGTCCTCTGGACCCTCACCCCGTCATTACTGGTCACCCCCTTGGTCCATCTATGAGTAGCCACAGGTAAATAAAATAAAGTTTATTTGACCACAGGAATGAGTACCAGGCCAGGAAACCACCTTCTCCAGGGGGAAGGGTGTAGAGGAGGCGGGGGACAGCTCTGGGCAAAGCAGGGTGGCTGCTCAATGCCCGGCCGGTCCTGGACTCGGCCCCGGCTCTCCCAGCTCTGGGCCCTGCAGCCTGTCCTCCATGTCCCTGTGTCCGTCAACGCAGAAGGACGGACTGGAGGATGCGGAGGCCCCTCGGGCTCTGTATTTAGAGTCTCCCATTGAACAGGGCTGGCCTGAGATTGATGCCTTAGAGCAGGCGGGCACTCTGTGGCCTGCAGGCCCGAGCTGGCCCGCTGCCTGTCTCCACACAGCCTGCGAGCTAAGAATGGCTTTACGTGTTTCAGTGGCTGGGGGGGAGGGGGAAAGTAAAAAAAAAAAAAAAAGGTAACATTTCATGACATATGAAAATGACAGAAAATTCAAATTTCAGTGTCCATCACCACAGTTTTGTGTCTGAATCGCCCGGGGCTGCTTCTGCACTACAGGAGTTGAATAAGTTGCCCTAGAGATGGCATGGCCTGCCCAGCCTAAAATACTTGCCCTCCGGCCCTTTCCAGAAAGTCTGCCCACCCCTGGCTTAGAGAAGGAATGCTGTCCCTGCGATGGCCAGTCCACAGTGCGTGGCCCTGAGAACCCAGGGGGAAGGGGACGAGGCAAATCCTCGAGGCTGCCCTGCCCGAAATGGAATTTGAAATAACTCCCTCTGGTTTTTATCTCTCTCTCTCCCACCCCCATCCAATTACATGGAGAACTGAAAGGGTCCTTTGGGGACCATGTAGTCCGGGTTGCTGGTCTGGGCCTCAGCACCAGGAGGCCTCCTGGTGGCCACCATGCACCTCTCCTTGTAAGTGTTGAAAAGCAGGGGTGGGGGAGGGGGAGATCGTCTTCATAGCAGAGCACCAGCCAGGGAAGGCAGGAAGTCTGTGTGTGCTTACAGAAAACATGTATGCACACACACCACACTGCAGCCCACCAGCCTGGGAACGGGTCTCCTGGAAATAGCCTGGTCCTCACGTTGCCTGTCGGAGGATACATCCCAGGGGCCCTCCCGAGGGTCCCCGTGGCAGAGCCGGTCTGCAAGGGTGGGTACCTGGAGGGTGACGTTGAGGGGCTGGAAGTGACACAGCAGGTCCTCCAGCTGAATGAAGTTGGCCGCGGCCACAGACTCGCCGTACACAAAGGAGGTTGGAGACATGATTCTGAAAGAGGAAATCAAGACATCCATCATTCCAACCCGTGGTCAAGCCGCCAAAGGTCACCGCTGTCCGGAGAACCCAATCATCTGTCTCCGAAACCTAGCTGTCTCCAGTGTCTTCCAGCAATTGCTCTCCTTCTGGACTCAATACTTCTCTCTCCTGTTCACAGACACAGCCAGATATATGCTTTCTAAACAGACATTTCCAGCAGTGGCTTCTTACCTTGTGTCAAATCAACAAGCTGCATATGTAAATATGTACTGGAATTATATTTCTAAAACTTGAGGCCCGGTGCACAAAATTCGTGCACTGGAGGGGGGGGGTGTCCCTCAGCCTGGCCTGTGCCCTCTTGCAGTCTGGGAGTCCTCGGGGGATGTCTGACTGCTGGCTTAGGCCCATAGGGGAAGCGGGCCTAAGTCAGCAGTCAGATATCTTTAGTGCTGCCACGGAGGTGGGAGAGACTCCTGCCACCACCACTGGGTTCACCATCCATGAGCCCGGCTTCTGGCTGAGCAGTGCTCCCCCTGTGGGAGTTCACTGACTGCCAGGGGGCAGCTCCTGCATTGAGCGACCGGCTATTCTGCTGTTCGGTCAATTTGCATATTAGCCTTTTATTATATAGGATGATGAGGAAGGCTCTGGTAGCTCTGATTTCAGGTCTTAAAAAAAACTGGATTACAAAATGATTCATGTTCTGTTTTGCCACTGAAAAACTTTCGGTAAAGCGAGAAAGATCATGGCAAGCTTTTGGGAAATAAATGTAAGTGAATTACAGATTTGGAATCCTAAATTCCACCCCCTGACAGAACCATTTAAAAATTTAAATTTGTCAAACTATTGAAAATTATTAGAAGTTCGGCCTTAAAAGTGGCGGCTGTTCGATGGTCACATTTTTCTTCAGATTTCTCACAGGGGCTGTGTGAAACGTGACGAAGAATGCAAGTTCAGTTTACAGCATGCTTCCCACGGTGCCCGCATCAACATGTCTGAGATGAGACGAGGCCTAGAGTCACTCAAATTCCCAGACCAATAATGGGTTCTAGATGAGATTCTAGAAGCTGCTCACTTGCCTAAACACCAACAGTGTAAGATGTGGGGTACCAGGTCCGAATGGAGAGCAATGCATCCATTTTCGCCATAAGTGTGTTCCTTTAGAAATGCAGCCAGTCCTAGGGTTATCAAATGGCGGGACTGGTTCCTGGGCTCGCCCAGTTCTGTGTTCCTGGAGAGACCAGAGGCTGACCAGCTTGTTTAACCGATGGCTTCTTCTGAGGCTGTTCACACCTCCCAGCGAGGCCGCCTGGGGCCCCACAGCAGGCTCACACAACAGGATCAACGGAACCAGTGTTTTCTCTGTGGTCCCCGGGGACAGGGCTCCGTTCAGGGCACATTCTCACTGTGCCTCTGACGAAACAAGCAAATAAACTACACAGTTAAAGACAGAGTTGTGAACAAGGCAAATCTGCATGCTAATGAGCAGACAAACTCCACCAGTGCCTCACGTCTGAAGTCCGTGATGAAAAATGCCAGGAGCACAGGCCTGCCCATGCCAGGGTCCCTGGCAGCGTGCGCTATGGCTCCTAATGCGATGTGTTCGCATTTCCACTGCTGGCCAACGGGGCCCAGAACACTTGGAAACGGAAAAAAGAGAAACTTTGAACCTCCAGAAAGGTCAGCTTGCCCTCGGAGCAGGGTTCAGTGGATTCTCCTTTGATCCAAACGGATTATGCAAATGCTTTCCCCACCATCCAGGAGGTCTGTGCTCTGTTCCCCGAAGCCCGAAACAGGAGCTGGGTCCTCCTTTTCCCAGGCCTGGATTCTGGCTGGTAACGGACTTACAGCTACAGGGCTGTTTGGGGGCCACAGTCTTGCTTTCCAGCAATGCCAGCAGCACAGATGGCCTGGATGTCCCCTGCCAGGGGGGTGAGCCCATCCTGAGGGTCCCCTGCCCACTCCAGACCAGCAGACATTGGGCAGAGCTGCCGGCTCTGCAGGAGGGGTGAACAGAGACACAAAGCCAGCGCCACTGCGAGCCAGCAGGCACTGGGACAGCTCTGGCTGCGGCCTCTGGCTGGCCCCGCGGCCTCTGGCTAATGTTAATCCCAGGGATCATGCTGCCTGCTGCCAGGAGGCGCTTGGAGGGGTGGGTGCTGGGACACTTGCACATAAAGGTGAACAGGACGTTTAAAGAAATGAAGGGCCTTAAACTTGTCATCAAGCTTCTTATGTTACCCTCCGGGTGGGTGGCTGGTGGGGGGAAGGGGGAAGAATGAGGAGGGAGGAGGGCATGAGTCCCCGTCGCTGAGCCTTCACCCTGCATCTCAGAGCTGGGGAGACCGGAGGTGGCAGGGCCACTGACTCCAGGCAACACACGCAAATCCAAGGCACGGTGTCCCCTGCAGGCCTGGGCTACTCACCCCGTGATGGACGTGTCCACTTCGTGCATGAGCGGCACCCTCAGCGTGAGGGTGTTGTCGTGCAGGGCCTCGGAGCGCTCCGTGTTGCCGCTGTGGGGGATGCAGAACGGTCAGCACCAGGTCTCCCGTGCTCCCTGTCAGAGCTCAGTCTGCATCCCTTCCCCCCACCCCATCCTGCCCCATGGCCGCTCTGCGCCTGATTCATCCTCAGCTCTGTTTTGGGACCCTGTACAGAGTCACAGGGGCCACACTATGGCCTCAGTGGTGTTCCCCCTCACAAAGATGTCCCGGGGGGCTGCCCCCAGGGAACACCAGAGCAGAAGAGAGACAGGAAGGGGAGGAAGACTGTGAAGCCATGTGACCCAGGAGGGGAGGGCTGTGAGCGACTGACTGGCTGGGGAACTCCAGGAGGCAGTCTTCCCAGCGCAGGGCATGGGGGCTGGGGGGGCGGGGGGGAGGGGAGGCATTAACTCCCGGGCCCCTGCCCTGTGCCCCAAGGTGAGTGGGCTCCAGACAGGAAGCCTCAGGCGGGTGGTGAGTGCCGGGAGCAGGTGAGTGCCCAGGGGTATGGATGGGCACTGGCAGCCCGAGTACCCATAGGTTCCTGTTCCATGAACAGCAGACCAGCAAGGTTAGGGCACCGCAGCCAGGAAGGGATGTGCCAGGCGTCACAGCCATTTCCCACCTGGAGGCGGTGCCCTTCCTCCACAGCAGGCAAGCCCAGGAGAGCCCGCCCCCCCACCCCCCCAACCCCGTCACCACCCATGGTTGGAAGCTCCCGCTGTGGACTTGAGGCTACAGTGTGTCCCTAAACAGGCATCCCCTTTGGGGCGAGAAAACACGGGATTGGGATTCTTGTGAGGTCATCCTGGAAAGGCAAAGGCACGGGGGCAGTGGCTGCTATGCCAGGGATTCCCCTCCCGGGACAGGTAAGGAGCAGAGGGATTCGGTAACGGGCCCAGGGACCCGAGCAAACCAGGGCAGCCGGACTCTTCCACAAGCAGGGCTTTCCCTCTGGGAGTCCCTTGCCTGATAGGAGGGTTGGGGGGCTTGTGGGGAGAAATGGGAAGAAGGAAGAGGAGAAAAAGACGTGAGAAGACCTAGTTCCCCTTTACTATTTAATTAGATCTCCAATATGAATCGAGATGATTTTTCCAGGGGAGGGACTGCTTTTGGGAAAAGGCATGGCTGTTGGGTGCATGTCGCTGGACCCGGTATATATGGTTGTTTCTACCACATGGTGTGACTATGGCGCTCCGGCAACAAGCCAAGTTCACCCTCCAGGATGGGTACGAGTCTCCCAGACCCGCTGAGGTCCTCGCGCTTCTCCCATCACACCGTTCCCAGCCCGTGTGCAGAGTCCCCCCCCCCCCCCCCGCCCCCCCGCCCGCCCCCTGTCCCCTTCCCCTCATTCCCCTACTGCCTTCCTCTCCCACCCAGCAAGTGCTGAATGCAACACTACTTAAATGGCGCTCACATCCCCTCTCCCCCTCTCTCCAATTGTTCTGAAACAATGGCGCTCCGTGACCCTGACCCGACTCCTCATCCGTCTTCCGTCTTCCCTCTATGGGGTGACACCCATCGCTCAGAGGGCAACCACCACCGTTTGCAAAAGCAGCAGGTACCTCGCTCCCTTGCCCTTCCTTCCGGGGGCAATGACAGCCAGAGGAGACAGGAGGCCCGCACACACGGATGGGGTGGCAACTCCCCGCCTGCCCCTCCTCCCCCCCCAGCATCCTGCCAGGTCAGCGGAATCAGTTCCTGCTGGAAGTGCTCCCCCTTGCCCTGCCATGTGTCCAGCCACCTGTGGCCGCTGGCAGCTCAGGCCCAGCAGTGTCGCCTGTCATCAGGGGACCGCTCCAGACGGAGCAGAGTTGAAAAGTTGAGATAAAGAGGCCAGACATCAAAAGGCTCCCAGTCATCCTGCGAGCAAGCGTGGGACCTGGGACGCGGCCCCGCTGCCGGCAAAGCGCGGTGGCTGATAGGGGAGCTCTTAAGAGGCTGTTTACTCTCAACATTGTGTCCTCCTGAGTCCGCACGTGGGCAAGAGGCCTCCAAGAGGCTTCCAAAGAGTGGTGACGGGAAGAAGGCGGGACCCTAGCTTTCAAGATAAGGAGCTTTGAGGAGCTTCCCATCACAGCGGCAGCGGGAAGAGGAGGGCTGCGGGTGCCCTCGGGGGCAGTCAGACCAGATTGGCACCAAAGTCTGGAAAGGCTCTGCTGTGCATGTAACAGATAATGCAGCTTCCTGGACATTGGTGACTCCAAGAATGGGGGGATCTGATCTTTAACAGTTAAGCTACCGATGCTAGGGGGTCTCCCCATGCCACACAGAAGGAGGTGTTCTTGTAATTACTGTTACTAGCGCTGTATTTGGTAAAGAGTAGCTTAATATTTGGTAAATATTTGGTTAATGAATGTTTGCCAAGTGAAAATGCATACTCAGAGAGCAGACTCAGCAGCAGAAGGGAAGGTATCTCGGGCCGCCTACAGGCTGAGGTTGAGCTGGGTTTTCCCTTTCCCAAAGGGTAAGAGTCAGCTTTGAACCTGCAGAGCCCAGTGGGTGCTCACAGCACCTGTTAACCTAGGCCTGGCCTGGCCCACAAGCCCTGCTGTGAGCCTGGAGGGCTGAGAGGCGGCCCAGGAAAAAGGGAGAGGGCCAGTAAGAGCAAGATGGCGCCCCAAGGCAAGTTTCCCTCCACACTGTGGTTATGGATTTGTGAACTTGCTCAGAGACTTGCCTTGGAGACTTGCAGGATTTTGCATCACCCAAGAGTGACCTGCGAATGCATAGGACCCTTCTAGATGTCCTCCAAGGACAGGGAGAGACAGAAGCTGTGCAAGTGGAATTAGACAAGCACCCCCCTCTCCCGCCCACCCCACCCAGAGATCTGGTTCCCCCAGCGCTTTGGGGCTTTATCTCACATAACCATTTCCTCAGCATCCTGGGCACCATGGCAGCACGGCCAGAACTCCGTCCTTTCGGGTTCCAGCAGTACTTGCCTTTGGAAAAGAAAGCTTTGGAAAAGAAAGCCTCTTACCTCTGAGCAGTAATGATGAAGCTGAGAACTTCTTCTTCGCCAGACAGATGGCTTGTATCAAAGATCACACTGAATTCATACTAAAGAAAGAGACACGGCATCAGCAGGCATCCCACGTAAATGGTTAGCTACAACCATCCCCGCTTGTGACCCCTGGAAACTCAAGCTTTATTTGTATGCACATATGTTTTATTAATGTTTTTATTTATTTTAGAGAGAGGGGGGGAGGGAGAGAGAGAAACATCAATGTAAGAGAGAAACAGCGATCGGTTGCTCTCCATTCCCACCCCAACCAGGGGTTGAACCATACTTGGGTTAAGTGCCCTGACGGGGAATTGAACCAGTGACCTTTCAGTACACGGGGCAATGCTCAACCATCTGAGCCACACTGGCCAGAGTTGTATGCATATCTTTTTGATTGTCAGTCCTGAGATACAGCTTTAACAGTAAAAACCACGCTACCAAGAGCCACACGGTCCTTTTCAACAACTGAGGTTCTCTTTGGGAAGTGATATGTTTGTCTCTTAAACCAGGACTTTCTAAATTTCACTCACTCACACACATGTTCCAAATTTTTGGCCACCTCTGCATACTGTATCCCCTGTGATATGTGCTTAATATTTTTATTGCCTCACTCACCTTGTCTAAAGACTATTTTAAAAGGAAAATGTATACCACTATCACAGACGGGATTCCAAGATCACTTGCCATAAAAAGAAGGTAGTCATCAACTAGGTGCAATGAAAACAAAGCCATGCTGACTTTCGTTGCCTGCTGAAGGCTCTGAGCCTCAGGTCTGCTCTGTTTTGGTAAGAGGGAGATAAACAAGTGACAGTGAGGTGCTAGAGGTATGTCACACTACTGGAGACCTTATCCTAGATGTGATCAGAATTGAAAAAGCGTTGCAAAGGTAGTAACGTTCTCACTGTAAGAATACATGTTGTTTAGTGCTGTGTCCATATGTCACCTAAAATCATCTCAGGTACCTCCAGTGGTGAGCATCCTGTGATTTGGGGAATACTGCCCTAAGCGCGCACACACACACACACATATCAGGCATGTGTAGGAATGTGGGAAGAACCCTTGGATTGGGGTTAGAGAACCAGGCTCTATCACAAACTGACCATGTGATCATTGTCGAGACACTTAATCTATTTGCATTTCAATAAAAAGAAGAGGGTGGACAAAATGGTTCTTAAATTCCTTTAAGCTCTGAGAATGTGTGACTTATTTAGTGCCTAAATGGTTAGCTTCCTTGATGACTAATTCTAGGTTCTAGTCTAACGTTGTAGGACTGGAATCTACTGAACTGCATGCTGCCTGAAAGGACCGGACCTTGGACCGTCACACTGGGCCATCATCTACAGGGGCCACTGAACATTCTTATCTAGACAGACATTTCAGGGGTCAGGCCAGGAAGCAAAGCTGGACGACACAAAGGAAGGAAAGTCAAGGGTTTTGTCCCAGCAAAGAGTCAGAACTGGCAGAAGATGTGAGCACACTGGACACCAAGGGGAGGTGAGAAGCAAAAGATCTGGGCAGAAGCCAAAAGCAAAGATGGAGGACTGGGAGAACAGAAGGTCAGAGACACAGCTAACCAGAGTTAGCCGGCCGGGCAGTCATGATGCTCAGCAGGTGGTCTGCAGCCCAATGACCCACAGGGTCTGGGGGACCAGGAAGGGCAAGCCAGGCTGAGGACAGAGGGAGCCCGTGTCCCTGCCGAGTCCCTTCTTGAGCTTTTTCCAGGGACTTTTCCCCAGATCCCCGACTCTACGTTTACCCTTGCCACCAGGTCTTAACCTCTGTATGTGGGAGGACGGCAGTGCATCCCCAGGTAGGGAAATAAAAGTCAATATTCCAACATTCATACTTCTGTCGGTTCCATATTTTGAAAATTAATTAATTTTGACCAAATTTTATGTCCCAGTTGTTGTTGCCTTCCCCCCCCCCCCCCCCCATTTTCATAATGACCTTCTCTTTATGGCAAATGATTCCGGGTCTATTTGTGTCTGGGATATAAATTCTTTAAACATAACCTTTAGACTTAAACCTACGGCACACCTTAGGTTTGATTTGGGATGTAGACTGAATTTCATAATAAAATGGCAACTGTGAAAAACCAATTGTCTATTAGCTCAATCGGTTTCCAATAACTTGGTGTGTGATGTACCACTACATTACTATCGGACATGGGACCATTATATGGATTTCCACGGTTCAGGGTACTCCTTCCTCATCTGACATGGAGTCTAACAGAGCTTGGCCTCTATTCTGCCAGCGACTAGTAACTCTTTTTCTAAAGCCAGCCACCTTGAGGTTTCCCTCTTCCTGAGATGCATGTGGGCAGCTGAGAACGAGAACCAGAAAAAGGCTCAGAAATCATGGATGTTAAGAGCCACAAACTTTTGGAGCAATGAGGTTCTTCCAATGAGGCTGATGGGTTCCATGGTTTTTAAGAAATGAGTAAATCTATTTTACCTCTATACCAGTGGTCGGCAAACTCATTAGTCCACAGAGCCAAATATCAACAGTACAACAATTGAAATTTATTTTGAGAGCCAAATTTTTTAAACTTAAACTTCTTCTAATGCCACCTCTTTAAAATAGACTCGCCCAGGCCTTGGGATTTTGTGGAAGAGCCACACTCAAGGGGCCAAAGATTCCGCATGTGGCTCGCGAGCCACAGTTTGCCGACCACTGCACTAGAACATTTCCAAAATTGGTTTATTAAACAGCTACCATGTACTGGGGCCAGAAAGCCTTAGGTATTAAAATATTTGATTCTATGACATAGGTAGGAGAGAAGGACCAAGCTCTCATTCATTCTAGGTGGGGAAATGATAGACAAAGGAAGATGACCTTTTCTTCAAATCATAGCAGGAAAAATAGCTTCCATTTCGTAAGGCAGGCCTGGCCTTTCAGACTCTAGTGTTGTCTCCAAAAATCGCATCTTTTACGTACGCCTCTTTGCATCTCCTTATAAGGATGGCACCTGTGAGCATGCCCCGTGAATGTCTGAATACACTGTGCCCTGGTATTGCTTAAGCTTAGAAAATGCGGCTCCTTATACATATCTAAATGGCTGTCATTTCTTTTACTTAAAAAAGCGAAGTGCAATACAACTATTTATGTTTTGAGCCTTTGAAGAAGTCTCTTAAGAAAACTGTAAGTGCCCAGGGGACTCCGGACTGTAGGTCACTAGGCCAGACCGCCCACATTGTGTCCTATGTTGCCTCTGGGACTCAAAGTGGCGGGCAATGTCCCAGAAAAAAATCATTTCAAGGAGGCCAACCAGATGCTGCCTGCCAAATTGCTCAGACCATGCTGTGTCTCTCACGTTTGGGGCATGTCATGTGGGTCGAAGAGAAAGACCACGTGACCGTGGCCCCTCTGGAGTAGACTGCAGGAAGAAACCTCGGGGTAGGCAGCTGGCGGAGTCAGGGGCTGGTGGCAGGGGCTTGGAGCTGCTCCCAAGGAAGTGCCCCACTCCACCCCTTACCTTCGACTTGGACCTCATGAAAGGGAATCCCACGCTGCATTTGAGGAAGTCCGATTCCAGCAGTTCACAGGAAATGCCCATTTCCTCCTGGAAGAGAGGAAAACACCAACAGATGGGCCGGCTGCACAAGACGGATGCGGACCTGGCCTCGGGGAGGCAGATGGAGACTTCGGCGGACACAGTCCGTCGTTAGTTCCCAGACAACAGCCACTGTTGGCTGTGGGGGGGACGAGGAGCCTCCGACCAGCACCAGTCCCAGGCCTCCCCTGGTGCCCATCCTTCTGCTGGTTCCCTGGGAGGACAGGTGCAGGGGACAGAACCACTCTTCATTCTTCACTAACATGTGCTCTCCTGGGACACGGGATGGGGCCCCATGTGAGCTGGACACCTCCTACGGTTTGGATGAAAAGGCAGTCCCGTTGTCTCTCTGGCCCCTTTCTCCTAAGCCCACGCCCCAATCCTGCCTTTCAAGACCTTCCTAGTGTAGCAAAGTCAAGCTCTAAGAAAATGACACCCACAAAAATACAGGGATACTTTCTATAGCCCCGAGAAGTGAGGAGGGCTGAACGGCTCCCCCTGCAAGCCTGCCCGGGCTGGGTCAAGGGCAAGGACAGGTTAGCCCAGCCGCCATGGTCTCTTCATGTGGTGGCCCGAGAACCAGGGAAGGGGCACAGGGAGCTGCAGTTCCAAAGCTGCCCTTGGAACCTGGGGACGTGTGTTGGCAATTTCCATAAGGAAAACCAGAGGATAATTTCTCAGATGTTGTCTCAAGACCCGCATATCCCCAAACGGGTCCTCGTGGTTCCCTGTGGGTGGCCTTTGGTCACCATCCTCTTCCTCCTACTCCTCACCCCGGAAGCAAATGTCCACAACTGGCCCAACGAAAAGCTACTCTGAATTCTAGCTCATTGACTTGTGGGCCTCAGGGGCAGCAAGCCCGGCCCACGGTGACCTTGGCTCTTGTTTCCCTGGGACAGTCCCGGTTCATGTCTGTCATCTGGGCGTAATTACTCTCAAGAGCGTCCCGGCATAGACATAAATTACGTGATGACTCAACCCCTCCAAACTCCTTTTGTAACGCTCAAGAACTCTCTGGAAATGCCTTTCACGCCAGGAGAGAGGTTTTCAATATAAGTCGAAGGGCCTGTCTGCTCTTGACGATGTACTGCCCCAAAGACATCTTCCGGGTGTGCATGTGGGTGTGAAGGAGGGACTGTGCCTTCACAGATGTACACTTAAGGGACCTCGGTTCGCTTAGCTTTGCCTGAGACAGCTCTGGATTAGTCAAGAGCTGCTGAATGACCTCACGCCTGCTAATTCCAAAATATGAGAACATAACATTTAAAGCAGCACCGACGGTACTAGTCCAAGTCTCTCTTCCTCGCGGCCTAATGGAAATTACAAAATCCTGGATGGGTCTCGGTGGCGATAAGCAGAGAGAGCGAGAAGCAAAGACATCTCTAGGAATGAGCGCGCTCAGAGGCTGGCTCGTGCTCCTGAACGATGCTCCAGACTGGATGCCAGGGCTTGCCCTCCTGCCACCTGTCAGCGCCAGTCCAGCTTCCTGTGGCTACTGGAGCCGCCCTGACCAAAAGGCTCTTTCATGCTAAGCCCTGCTCTCCGACCACAGCTCTGTCTGGGAGGCATGACACCCTCCCCCACCAGCATTCTGCAGCCCACAACCGACACGGTGCAGGAGGCCGCCCTCCGCCTCCAGGTGGGACCAGCTGTGTCGGGCAACTCATGAGCCAGAGTCTCGCCAGAACTGGCCAGACAGACTCCGGCCGAGCGCACAGACCCCTTTGGCTCCTTCCTCCTGCGCCCCTCATTCCTCTTCTCCCAAGAGCATTTCCCCAATAAATCACCGGCACAGGAATCCCCATCTCAGGTTCCGCCTCTGATGAATCTGACCTCAGAGAATACGCGTCACAGATGCGGCTCGAGAAGGAAAGCCACTGGAACTCGCTGGGCATCTGCTACCAGGTGGGGAGAGGCGACAGGAGGGGACTTACACCTGCTGAGATCGTTTCTTAACTGTCACTTATAACACTTGCAGGGCTCCCCCATCAGGGGGCTCTTAGCCTCCAAGAAGACTCTGCACCCCCTTTGTCTGGTTTCAGATCAGGCCGAGGTATAACCTTAAATACCAGGGTCAGGAAGAAGCCACGTACCTGGCTGGAAGTCAGGCGGGCACACTGTAGGCACAGAGACTCAGAGAAGCTTTAAAAAAATGACTTCTGGGAGAAGTGAGGAAACTCAGCTGTCCCCTGCTTTAGGTGACATTTGTGGACAGTGTTCCTTTGGGGGTTGCATCTTACCTCTGCCGGGCCACTGGTGCCCACCAGGAGGCATATGGGGGTGATCCAGGAACTAGGCTTCTCCTTGGCTCTGGTTCCTGCCATGTCCCTGGAGAACTTGACTTGAGCTTTATTGCAAAACTCCGGTTATCAGCTCTCAGCCCTCCGGAACTCGGGCCAGTGAACGAGCTGCCTCTCCTTGGACCCTGCCTGCCAGCCAGTGTGGACATCTGATCACCCAATGCACACACAGGGCGAATGTGCCACCACAGAAAACGACACCCTGGCTGAACAAGACCCAGGCTTCCACGAAATCCTTGAACGTCGTGTTGAAAAACGGCTCCCACCACGGAGACCACTGGTAAACCTATTGTAGATCTGGCAGCGATGGGTCAGTTACCTGCTGGAGAAACCACAAATTTCTCCAGATGATAACTCACTAAGCTGCGTCAGAAGATTCAAATAAAAGTATCCAGGGAGCCCTTGGGCAAACCATACCATTGTAAAGAAGACCTTTTTGTGATGGTGCTTGAAAAAAGGCAAACTAAAAAAATAAAGATGAAAAAAGGCAAACTATAAAGCCAAGAAAACATTACTTTATGACATCAGAGTGATATTCACCTCCCAGTGCTGCCCATCCAGCACGCAACACCTTCTTTTGTTTCAGAAATGGGTGCACCGGACCTTTAAAGATGCTAATAAAGCAAGTGAGCGCTTGCCTTGGGCCGGAGATACCCTTGACAGTTATAATCACACTGTTACACAAGCTGTTACCCGGAGGATAACGTAAACTGATCTTCATAATTTTTAGTTTCATTTTTCAAGGGAAGTTCCAATCAAAACTTTTAAAAACTTTACTATGCAATTTTGGACCCTATTTTAAGAAGAGTCACAGAGCCGGTTTTCCCCCCCAGTCCCCCTTCTCTTCGGCGAACAAGGACATCTGATGCTGTACAACGCTATCGGGGTTTCTCCCTGGAGATTATAAGTGATTCAATTAAAAAAAAAAAATATATATATATATATATATACATATATATATATATATATATATATATTCCAGTTTTTAACATTCAGGATCAGGAAACCACCGATTAACATTATTTATTTATTTACTTAAATATGTTTTTATTGATTTAAGAGAGGAAGGGAAAGGGAAAGAGATAGAAACATCAATGATGAGAATCATTGATCAGCTGCCTTCTGCATGTCCCGCCCCCCCCACTGGGGATGGAGCCCACAACCCAGTCACGTGACTCCTCCTGGTTCATTGGTCTACCTTCAACCACTGAGTCATGCCAGCTGGGCCCAATGAACATGGTAAGGACCTAATAAGGGAAAGCTTGGTTTGGGCACCTCTGTTTTCTCAGCGCCTGGCATGGAGCTGGTCCCTGAGGGGACCCCGAGTTTGCATGGATCATATGACCGGGCCCTGGCTCCTCAGGGATTCAGATGAAGGGGCTGCAGGAAGCAGCTCATTGGCTGGTCTGCCTGGCATGGCAGCTGCTTGCCTTGGCACAGCCCCTCTCTTTTCCAGACATACCTCGGCTGTCCTGGCCCCAGGAGCGCCGCCAGGGGGGCCCAGCTCCAGCCCTTGCGTAGCGTGCGGTGGTTGGCAGGAAGGACCCGATCATGAGGCTGGGGGCCTCCGCGGCTCTGGGGCTCCGCCTCCCTATCACACAGCATTTGGTTTCATGGTGGAGCGGGGCTTTATCTGACCACCCACACACTGCTCTTTGGGGAGCAGCGAAGGCTGGTGCTGGGCTCATGCTCAGTGCCAGGGTGCGTCTGAAATTTAACTGACCGCTTTCCACTTCCCACACGTGTCTGTCCAACTGAAGATGACCCCAATGGCCCCATGTCTGTCAGCCAGGGGGCCCCTGGGAGCTGGTTAGAGATGCCTCCATGTTAAGTCAGTGAACAGAGAATTCAGCTGAGTTTTGGTGGCATTTTACGCCAGGCTCCATAATCGACTGGGGAGCCAGAGGCAAGCAGGGCTTCCCAATACCGTGGCCCAATGAGTTAACTCCTAGGGGAAACCTCACTGGCCAGACTCAGCGGTGACTCAGCCCGAGACTCACCAGAATAAACAGTCGAGCGCTCAGAGGAGAGGCCTCTGGGACGAGGCCCTCGGAGTCCTACCTGGGAGGAAAGCACATGAGCTCGCACATGGGAAGTGCACGCATTTTAGCATTAGTGTTGCAACTTTTTTTTTTAAAATGTGTTTTTAAAAAAATTGATTTTAGGGAGATAGGGAGGGAGAGAGGGAGGGAGGGAGGGGAGAAAGAGAGAAACATCGATGTGAGAGAGAAACATCGATCGGTTGCCTGCTGTATGTGCCCCTTTTCGGAAGGGAAGCAGAACTCAAAGAAGTTGTGTCACTTGCCGGGGGTTTCCTATTTGGCACTCGGAGAGTGGGCCAGAGGGGTTGTGGGGTGGGGAACGCCACACAAGGAACAACCAGGTCCCCTGGAACCCGCAGAAATGAGGCCGACCAGGTGGGGAGCACAGACCCCATGAACCTGGAGCACATAGGGACTCGAGCACAGATGCCAAGACTGGCCAGTGGCTGGCCAGGCTGGGCAGCAGTTACAGACCTGCTGCCGATCAGGCACTGGGACTGCACAGCCAGGAGCCAGAGGTGGTGATCCCGCCATGTGGGGATGCGAAGGAGCGGGGCAGAGGAAGTGCTGCAGAGCAGGTGCTTTCTCTACAGTTTGTCAAAACCCCCATTTGGAGGCAAAGGCCCAGACTCTCCTGGGCTTGTTCTTTCCAAGCTTGAAAAAGCGAAGGGTGAAAATGAGTGTCGGGGAGAGAGAAACCACACAGTTGTTAACGCAAACTTCCCTCCAAAGCCAAGCATTAGAAGCGAGAGGGTGCACTTTAGTTATTTAACTTTTAAAAATCTATATTGTTGGAAGTATTACATATGTCGCCCTTTCTCTCCCATGGAACTTTCTAGCCCCGCCTCCTCCACTCCCCTGCCCCACCCCCCTATTGTCTGTGTCTATGGGTTATGCATATATGCACTCAAGTTCTCTGGTGAATCTCTTCCCACCCAGCCACCCTCCCCCTGCCTTCCCTCTGAGGTCCAAAAGTCTGTTCCCTGCTTCTATGCCTCTGAGTGCACTTTAAACCACAGGCTGGAGGGCATGTGGGGGTGCCGGGTTGGGCGGGGGGGGGGGGGGGGGGGGGGGCGGGGGGCACTGGGGAGCAAGGATCTGTTCCAAGTGGGGACAGGGGACTTGTCCCAAACAGGCCTCTTGCCTCTTACAAAAAAGTGCTTTGAAAGCTTGAAAACAGATGAAAATAAACTTACACTTTAAAAACCAAAACGAAATAGGAACGACTTGAATCAACTGTCTCATTCCTGTGACAAGCCTCTCCCGGTTGCACTTCCTGCTGAGAGCGCATCCTGACACTTTCCCGGAGGGAACTAAGCCCGACAGAAACACTTTCCCCAGTGCCGGCGTGCGCCCACTGCGGAACGGGAGCCTGAGAATCTACACAAACAAACAAACAAAAACAAACCCACCGGCCCGAGGGAAGAGGCCGGCGAGCCCTGCCTTCCTTCTAAGGCCCGAGTAATGGGTCTTCACCCGGGACGCTTTGCCTGGCTCCATGGAGGCAATGAGCTTAGTATTAGATTTGAAAAGAAGGCTCCTCTTCTAAGAGAATGCATTCCTCAGAGCCTGCAAATTCCTGATCGGCGAACTGAGAGTCCCAAGTTGAATTCCATCTCGCGAATCCAATTATTCTGGTTTTCCAGCACGCTTCTCCTTTGCCCTGCAGGCTGGACTGAGGAGCACGAGGCGGGGACCTCTCCTGAAACGACTGGAAAGAATGCACCGCCGTGGCACAAGGACAGCTTACCAGTGGTGTGTGGACGCCAAGGTTGTGTGGGAGTCGAGTGGCTGAGGGGCCGGTAGGGAAGTCTTGGCCAGGAGTCTCGATACTAGAACTGTACTCCCAGTGGAGGGGCCCATCCCATCTCCAGACACACGCAGCCCCTGCCCACGCATCACCCACTTGTGAACGGTCTTGCTGCCGTTGTCACGGAAGCTCGGTCCTTGGGCCCGCAGCATCAGCACCACTTGGGAGCTTGTGTTGACGCAGATGCTCGGGGCCACCTGCTGACCCAGAACCTGAGCTTTAACAGGAGCTCCAGGTCGAGAAGCGCTGCTCTCCATCACGGAGCCCACCCACGTCTCCATGGCAACCTGACGTCAACCATGAAGACCACCGCACTTGGGCCCTCCGCCCTGCAGGAAACTACGGCCCTTGCTGATGCCACCTGAGGGCTAGTGTCTATGTGAGGGCAGACTTTTCTGGATGTGAGGACCCGCCCATTCATGGGATCCTTCTCTGGGCAGACAGACTCTGGGATGAGGATTGGGGTGCAAGCAGTGTGTCTGGAAGGTGACCTCAGGGTCCTCCCTGAGGGAGCGGGGAAGCGTGCCGCTAACTGGGGAGAAAGGTGGGCACTGCCCTTCAATTCCTGCCTCTCCTTGGCTGAGAGGTATCCGGGGGACAGCACTATCTGGTGCTTCCAATCCCCTCGGTGCCTGAATACAGCTAAGCACTCTGGAAAGGCGGGCAGAGACCAGGGCAGGCCTCCGCCTGCAGGGGAGCGGCCACAGGGGGTCACCAGGGAGGGTGGAGGGAGCACAGGGCATCGACAGCAGTCTCCCCATCCTCTCCCCTCTGCACAATCAGCAAAGCTGTGGACTGAGAATGGAGGTTGGAGGCAGCTACCGAGGAGCCTCCCAAACCCCCACCCCGGCTGCAGAGAAGACCCCTTTCCCGGGGGCTGCACGCCTGAAGCGCGTCTCCACTGTGCACGCTGTGGGCTCATGGTGCCCATCTCGGCGGGTGGCTGCTTCTGCTCTCTTCTCTCCGGTTGGCACACCCACATTTCAGGACTCTCCTTAAAGAACCGATGCCCTTTTTTAGGAGAGCCCTGCCCTCCTGCCCTCCTGCCCTCCAGCTGCCACAAGGTCCGCTCCCACCTCCTCCCACCCAGACCAGCGCAAGGCAGCCTCTGGGAGAGCCCTGCCCGCAGCTGTCCCGCACTCTGTGCCACAGGCTGCCCCGGCGAATCTCCCCACACCAGGCACGTCCTCACGTAACGTCATCCGCTTAAAGCGAAACCTGTTGTAACCCCGGCTACTGGATATGAATAAGAGTTCCGTTCCTAAACGCTCATCCACGAGATAACGGAGTGCTGGGTGAGATGACGTGTTTGGAGGACCCGTTGTACTCTGTTCATTTTTGCTCCAAAGCCTTGAAGGCCATGAACGACGAAGACCCTTCACGGACTCTCAGGAGCACTCCCGCCCCCCGAGAGCCAGGGGTGCCTTGCACAGCGTGGCAGGCTGTTCCCTGCAGGAGACCTGGCTGAGGGGGAGAAGGGGCTGAAACCAATCCTTTCGCCAAGCCCGGCACCTGGCAAAAGGCTGCGGACCACCAGAGGGGGCACTTCGCTCCAATTTGCGCAATGGTGCTAAAAAGACCCCGTGGCTCTGCTGCGGGAAGTTTTGTTAAGAAGACCCAGATGGAAGCCCCACGGTGGACCCACTGAATCAGAGCACGCGGCTCGGGCCAGCATTTGCTGAAAGCTCCCTGGGTGGTTCCCAAGTGAGGAACCTTTCAACGTAAGGCTGCGTTAACATCCTGACTCAAGGGGCCCATCGCGGGCTCCCTCCTCCATCCTCAGGGAAGAAGCGGGGCCAGGAGAGGTGGATGTAGCATCACCTGAGCAGGTGTCCTGCACCAGCCATGGATACACGGTCCCACAGGGCTAGCACAGTCACTGCCGTTTTGGAGACTAAGAGACTGAACCAGCTGGTGTGGCTCAGAGGATGAGTGTTGACCTATGAACCAAGAAGTCACGGTTCAATTCCCGGTCAGGGCACATGCCTGGATGGGAGGCTCAGGCCCCAATGGAGTGGGGGGTAGAGGAGACAGCTGATCAATTGATGTTTCTTTTTTCTTTTTTTAAATATATATTTGTATTGATTTTAGAGAGGAAGGGAGAAGGAGAGAGATGGAAACATCAATGATGAGAGAGAATCATTGATTGGCTGCCTCCTGCACGCCCCCTTCTGAAGATCAAGCCCGCAACCCAGGCATGTGCCCTTGATGGGAATTGAACCTGGGACCCTTCAGTCCACAGGCCAATGCTCTATCCATGAAGCCAAACCAACAAGGGTTCATCATTGATGTTTCTCTCTCTCTCTCTCTCTCTCTCTCTCTCTCTCTCTCTCTCTCTCTCCTTTTTTCCTCTCGGAAATCAATAAACATATATTTTAAAAAAAGAAGAGATTAAGACCCAGAGGGTACAAGCAGTGCCTTGCTGGGGTCCTAACTTTGGTGAGGACAGAGTACCTGTCCCTATGCCTCTCTGGGCCTTTGAGTCCCAGACTGGAGGACAGACTGTGCCTGCCCACCAAGCCCGGGGCAGGGGCAGAGCGGCAACTCCGGGGGTCAGGGTCCGCTCCAGCGCGGGCGCCCCTCCTGCTGCCGCGGAGGAAGCGCATCCGTCCACTCGGCAAGTGTTTCTGATTTTGCCTCAAATGGGAAACAGCTTCCACAGAATACTTCTCATGGAGGAGACACGTATGTTTTCTGTTACGCATTACATTCCTTTGTTCCTTCCCTCGGTTAATAATTATTTATTGAGCAGCCCCGATGGGCCACATGCCTTTCCAGAGAGTCCCGCGGTCTCCAAGGGGGTGTTCCCAGCCGGGGCGGGGAGGACCAGGCTGCTTGAAGGAGGACTCCCGTACGTACACTGCTGTGTGACGAGTGTGCGGGCAAGGCGCGCGAAGGGTTGGAACCCACATCCCTTTCTTTACAAGAGAGGCCTGGCTTCCCCCCGGCCCCCTGCCTCTGAGTCCCATTTCACAGCTCCTGAGCATCACTACTTTGTCACCTTTCCTTTTCATTGGCTAAAAAATAACCCACCACGTTCTTTAAATGATGAGATCTAGGACTGGGCAGAGCGAATGATGTACCAGAGTCACACCGGTGCCGACTTCGGTGCGAAAACCGAGTCCATCATTCGAATGCCTCGATAAAAAATGATGACTAATGACAACAACAAAAATACCATTCGTGACGCGGCAAGATCCAGCTGAAGGTCCTCTCACGCAGATCGGTATCCAGCTGACTGAAAGGCTGAGCACGGTCCCTGTGGCGAGCTCAGGAGTTGTGCTGTTACTATTATTTATTTTTATTTTAAAAAATTATTTATTTATTTATTTTTAAATATTTGGTTGATTTTTTTTTTTTTACAGAGAGGAAGGGAGAAGGACAGAGAGCTAGAAACATCGATGAGAGAGAAACATCAACCAGCTGCCTCCTGCACAGCCCCCACCGGGGACGTGCCCGCAACCAAGGCACATGCCCCCGACCGGAATCGAACCCGGGACCTCCCAGTCCGCAGGCAGACGCTCTGTCCACTGAACCAAACTGGTTCTGGCATTATTTTATTCAACAGATACTCCTGCACGAATCTCGTGGGCCAGGCCCCGGACGTCTGGCATCTCCCTGTCGTGGCAAGAAGCCCTTCTGCTAAATACCAGGCATCGAGGAATTGTCTTGTAGCCGACCTAACAGAGAAGCATGTCCCGGCGAGGGCTCAAGCCTTCGGAAGCTGAGCGTGAGGAAGACAGACAGGGAGCACCGGCTGGTGCCGAGGACCCTCAGACTGCGCACACAGCAAGCGACAGCCCAACACCGAGACCCTGGGGATCAGCACACAACCGGCACTGCTGCGAGCCAGTCTCGCAGCCCTCGGTCCCAAAGGACCGGCGGTGGAGGCAACTCCAGGCTGAAGGCATGTGTCCCCTGCGTGTTTTCCAGAAGAGTCCGGGGAGGCGGGCCTGGCGCTCTAGGGTTACCCTCGGCGCTCTGCATATTCGGTGCCAGCATTGTCCTCGAACAGGCCCGCTGCTGGAAAGGACTTACATGCACCGAGAGTTGTCTTCGGCTGTTGGAACAGTTGGGTGTTAAGTTCAATCTTGTGAGAGAGTGCTTTGTGAAAACTGTGTGATTCCCTACCCCACCCCCCCACCCCCCCATGGCTCCTTACAATAAGCTGCAGGTCCATAAGATTGCCTGAGCCCCGTCTGTTGGCTTGGAACCTGCTGGAATATATGGGATTTATGACTGTGTCAGCCGCTGGCTCCGTTGCGGGGGAGAACGGACGGATTTATTACTTCCCAGGCCCCAACCCTGCAGAAGTAATCCGTTAGTCAGCAGTTTCTCTGTCTCCATCTGTCATTTTCTAGGGGTCTCTCCCTCACAGGAAGGACATTGCTGTTCCTTTTCTTTTTCTCCCTTTGAGTGTGTTTCTACTGCTCTTGCTTTCCACGTGTTATTTCGTTTTTTTGTTTTTGTGTGTGTGTGCACGCGTGCGTGTGTGTGTGTGTGTGTGTGTGTGTGTGAGTGAGAGAGAGAGAGAGAGAGAGAGAGAGAGATATTTTTAATATATTTTATTGATTTCAGAGAGGAAGGAAGAGGGAGAAAAACATCCATGATGAGAGAGGATCATTGATCGGCTGCCTCCTGCATGCCCCCCACTGGGGACTGAGTCCGTAATCCAGGCGTGTGCCCTGACTGGAAATCCTCTGCCCCACGCTGCGGCCCTGAGACTGCCTGGCTGGCGGGCATCCTGCTTCAGACACACCTGGGAGGGCTGCGGAGGGAGGCCTGTGTCCCGGGCGGGGCCCCTGCAGGGAAGGTGACGCTTCACATGGTAAATCCAGGTCACAGACTCTGGTCTGGTCTGGGGGGTTTTCCCACCAGAAATAGGAAACGCAGACGGCGTCTCATCTGCCTGAGGACCCAGGGTGTGCGCGGAGCCCGGACAGACAGAGGCGAAGTGTGCCCCCAGCGGAGTGGCCCGAAGCGGCAGGAGGCCCTCTCGCTGGCAGCCAGCGTGCCCACCGCCCCCGCCTGGGCAGCTGCTCCTTTGTGAAGGGCGCTCAACGGGCTTTTCATGAAGAGCAGGAGTTTGCTTTGGCGCGAGGTTCAGACTTCCTGCCCCGTTCAATGACCTCACGGGGGGGTGTGGAAGGCCCCGCACCCCCTCCCCAGTGCCAACAATCTCGGTCTCACAGCTCGCTTTCTGCTTGTTTCTTGTCTTCTTAATTTGAGGCCCTTCTCCCGCCTCCTTCTGTGGCTCTCTATCCCCTCCTTTGTATGTGGAGACCAAAGGCCGTCCCTTCAGTTAGAACCTTCTAGAAGGGGGGCTCTGGAGGAGAGAGGCTCTCTGTAGTGAGCACCAATTCTGCATCTCTTCAGCAGATGAAGTATTTTTTAAGTTGATTTTTTTTTAGAGAGAGACATCACTGGTCGGCTGCCTCCTTCATGACTGCCACAGGGGATGGAGCCTGCAACCCGGGTATAAGCCCTGACTGGGAGTTGAACTAATGACCTTTTGGTTCCTGGGTTGATGCTCAGCCACTGAGCCACACTAGCTGCAAATTTTTTTTAATCCTCGTGTAAGGATATTCTCCCCATTGCTTTGAGAAAGTGAAAGGGAAGGAGGGAGGGTAGGAGGAGAAACATTGATCTGATTGGTTGCTTTCCGCACATGCCCCGACCGAGGCCAAGGCGCTAACCTGCAACCCAGGTACATGCTTTTGACTGGGAATCAAACCGTATGGTGCATGAGCCAACGCTCTAACTGCTGAGCAGCACTGCCAGGGCTTCCGGGTAAATTTTTAACTGCTGGTCAATGACACCGGGAAAAGAATTCTGGGTTCAAATCTTACAACGAGGCAGTACAAAGAGAGGAAAGAAAATGTCACTTGAACTTTGACCCAATCCAAGCTCCTCTCGTTTCTGTAGCCCGGGGCTGAGTCTTCTCAGTGTTTCTAAGAAGGGGTTTTCCTAACTAGAAAGTCTGTCTCCTCCGGCCAGCGGCCACCATCCATACCACTATCTCTAGACACTTCCAGAGCCACTGGCCACGTCCCGGAGCTTCAAGTGGCCAGTGGGCTCTCAGAAGTCAGGCTGGCGCCGAAACCGGTTTGGCTCAATGGATAGAGCATCAGCTTGGGGACTGAAGGGTCCCGGGTTCGATTCCGGTCAAGGGCATGTACCTTGGTTGCGGGCACATCCCCAGTAGGGGATGTGCAAGAGGTAGCTGATCGATGACTCCCTCTCATTGATGTTTCTAACTCTCTATCTCTCTCCCTTCCTCTCTGTACAAAATCAATAAAATATATTTTAAAAAAAAAGGCTGGGTGGGCACAACCTCTGCCGTCATCACCGTGAGCTGGGCAGGAAGCGTGGAGCCCAGGGTTCCCCACTCCGGTCAGCCGTGAGGCCGGCCTCACTGCCCGCCTGCTCAGAGCCCAGTTCCCGCCTCAGATAGGACAATGCCACAGAGGACTTCTGTTTCTTGTCACCCGTATCCAGCGCATCTCTGGTTACCCGCCATCACCACAAATCCCCGTGGGGGCATCTCCTCCCCACTCAGCCTGAGAATGGCACTCCACCAGACTGTCCCCTGAGAGCCGGGGCCTGGGACCCAGGCTTCAGCCAGTTAGACCCGTGGTCGGCAAACTGCTGCTCGCAAGCCCCATGTGGCTCTTTGGCCCCTTTGAGTGTGGCTCTTCCACAAAATACCACAGCCTGAGCGAGTCTATTTTGAAGAAGTGGTGTTAGAAGAAGTTTAAGTTTAAAAATGTGGCTCTCCAAAGAAATTTCAATCGTTGTGCTGTTGATATTTGGCTCTGTGGACTAATGAGTTTGTCGACCACTGAGTTAGATCAGCGAGGCTCAGTGACCCTTCTGCAAGGGCTTCTGTGAAATGATGTGACGGACAGCCATTCTGCAACCCTGAGGGGACAGCCTGTCTGAGAACGAAGCCAGAACAACGAGGAGACGTTGACAGACGGAGCTGACTCTGTGACAATATTCTGAGGCCCGACGGCAAGCCGTGGCCGAAGCCAACCCCGGGCTTGTCCAGTTTGCAAAACAGTCCAGTGAGATTCCCTTTTCGCCCTCGCCAGTTTGGGCTGGGTTCTCCATTGCTTGCCACCGAAAGCAATCAAATCCGATACAAATCAAGAAAGATACAAACACCAGTCTCCCGGTGTTCTGAGAAGCACGTTACAAAAAAGTCCGAGCAAGAACCTTGTCCCAGGCAGGGGAACGGCCCCGGACAGGCCTCTGTTTTGGGGCCCAGTTCCCCTGGGGGGTGGGGGGAATGGAGTCACGATGGCTCCAAGCACCAACGGGGGTTTGGAGTTTCTCAAAAGGAGGTCTTAGGAAGAGACACATGGAAGTCCAACCCAAACTGAGGCGACATTTTGGCCACTTGGACCTCTTGTGTCTGAAGAAGCCTCAGAGCAGATTTCCTCGGCCCTCAATGGTGAAGGGGACTCCATTCACCCATGTCTGGAAGGGGCGCTCAGGCTACGGAACATTTGGGAATGCTGCTGCTGGACCTCGGAGGGCCAAGAGAGTCTCCCTGATTTTAACAAGTGCCAAGTACTGTGGCAGGCACTTACGCACAGTCCCTAACTCTTAAGTCTGCAACATCCGTACACATTAGCTACTAATGTCAACTACAGCCACACATGATTTGACACTCCTCCCTTCAAAAGGTGGGGCCTAACCCCCCCCTCCCCTTGAATGTGGGCCAGACTTAGTGAAGGGTGGCAGACGTGATGCTCTGTGACTTCCAGAGAAGGCCAGAAATAGGAAAGTCAGCCGCCATGTTGTGAGGACACCAAGCAACCTGTTGGAGGTGCCTGTGTAGTGTGCTCCGCTTCCGCCCTGTAGGATCTTCAGATTCAGGATGCAGAGGGAAGACCATGCTCTTCCCAGTCCGTTCTCCCTCCCTCTCTGTGTCCACCCCTCTTTGCCGTTTGACTTTGCCTCCCAGCCCAAGGCAAATTTCATTTCTCCACCTCGAAACTGGGCAGGCCCTGTGCCTTGCTCAACAGGATGCAGCAGAAGGGATGCTGTGCCTGTCCTCAATTCTCATCTCAAGAGGCCTTGAAACTTCCATGTGCTCTGCTGAAACCCTGCCGGAGTCGCTTGGGCCTGGGCTGGCCTGCTGGAAAGGTGAGAACCGCCGCGGCTACCTCTGCCCCAGACAGCAGCTGGGCCCCAGCTGACCTGCTTCTAACCACAGACGCCTGAGCGAGGTCGGCCAAGGGCAGCCGAGCGGGCCCACAGCTGAAAAATTCCTCCTAGAGTCAGGAGCAATATTTAACAGTTGTGGCCTTAAAGCCACTGCATCAGGGGACAGTCTGTTAGAGTAAGGGCGGGCACATGGGAGTGACCTAAGCCCCATCTGGCCAGTAGGAAGCACTCAGGAAGGGGTAGCCATGACGATGCTGTCACATCCCCTTACCTCTTGGGCTACCTGTCAAGCAAAGCCCCAGCCTGTCCACTCTCCACTTTCTTTTTTTTTTTTTTTTTAATGTATTTTATTGATTTTGTACAGAGAGGAAGGGAGAGAGATAGAGAGTTAGAAACATCGACAAGAGAGAGTCATCGATCAGCTGCCTCTTGCACACCCCCTACTGGGGATGTGCCCGCAACCAAGGTACATGCCCTTGACTGGAATCGAACCCGGGACCCTTTAGTCCCCAAGCCGACGCTCTATCCATTGAGCCAAACCGGTCCCGGCTGCTCTCCACTTTCTAAGAAGCTCAGGCTGACTCTTCTTTCCTGGTTAAACCCCAAGGAGAGGCAGAGCTGACGCGCACAAGTGGAAACAGACCACAATCGGAGAGAAAGAGTAGGAGGTTAACTGCGAGCAGTAGCACAGATGCTCCGAGGCTCTGATTGGCAAGACCACGTGACTGAGCCCATCTACTAGAGAGGAGGGAAGCCGGGGCCCGGGGAGACGGAGAATGTGCAAGAAACCCTGACACAGGCCCCATTCAAGGCATACTTGGGTACCCTGGGGGCTGAGGGATGACCTTCTGAACACAGGAAAACATGCCAACACAGAGATGAATGACAAAAAATAAAAATAAAAAAAAATAAAAAAAATGGCCATCCACTTTATTTACCGCCCCCTAGCCTTCGGAGCAAACATGGGGACTGCAAAGAGAAAGATGCGTTAAGAACATGCCAGAAACCGATCAGTGTCTCATTCATAGAAAGATGTAAAAGGCTTGCCAAAGCCTGTTTGGCTCAGTGGTAGAGCGTCGGTCTGCGGACTGAAAGGTCCCAGGTTCGATTCCTGTCAAGGGCATGTACATTGGTTGCGGGCACATCCCCGGTAGGGGGTGTGCAAGAGGCAGCTGGTCAATGTTTCTCTCTCATTGACGTTTCTAGCTCTCTATCTCCCTTCCTCTCTGTAAAAAATCAATAAAAATATATAAAGATGTAAAAGGCTGGTCAACCTTGAAGCTCTGAAAGGTCAGAGCCAACCACTCCCTGTCTAATTGAGACAACTTCCCCATCTTGTAATCGTGTAAATCCTTACCGATATGATAATCCCCTTATTACCTGCCTAAGGGCTATGGGTATTTCCCAAAGCTGCTTAAAAGTAATGGGTGTACCCACAGTCTCAATAAAAGGGATAGCAAGGCCAGAGCCTAGCGTCAGTCCTCCCACTAGAGGTGGGCTCCCGCCTGGTCCCCCCATATTGCCAAGTTAAATTTCTTCTAGTCTCTTTCATTTGTGTGCGGCCCTTCTCCAGAACCCGAATCCTGAACCATGAGGGACGTGAAAGGGGTTTCCACAAGAACACACACATAATCAGAACAAGAAAGGTGTCGGTGAGCTGCCTCCCCCGAGGTCTCCTCACCTGCCGAAGGTGTGGCTGCTCACGGAGGCCCCGCTCACACCGAAAGCAGCTCCTCGGAGAAACCGTTTCTTAACTAAATATTTACAGACAGCTGAAGCACATTTAATGTTTTATTTGAAATGTACTGACCTCTGTGGAGATGTTTTAAACATTTTCAGTATTAATCCTTTCGTAAACACAAGAAACGTGTGATGAAAGTAACCAATCCCTTATTTACCTTCCTTCAAATCCGGAGTTTTATTTGTTTAGCTTCAAATAAGGTTTCTGAACAGTATAGCTTCCATGTCATCAATTTCCAGACTTTTTTTTTTTTCACATTCACGTTTTCCCCTCACTTAGACCCAGCGTCCAGAGTAGCGATCAGAAAGAACCAAGGTGCAGATTCGAACCCCCAGCCACCATCCTCCAGAAGGTAAACTCTTCCCTGCTCCCCTAGTGTTGGAATGCAGACGGAGTCCCCTGGCACTTAAGGAGAATCTCAGGAAACCGGCATGGCCGGAAGAGGAGCTGACGGAGGCTGAAGTCAGGCGGTAAGAGCCTGGGCTGGGGCTGGGCATATGCCACAGATCCCTGTGCCACTTCCTCCTGCTCTAACTCTGATTTCTGCCGGGCATGGCAGACAGCTCCCTGGGCACCCCATTCACCTGCACCCACGCCGGGGCAGGGTGATCTGTTCCTTCACAGGCAGCGCTCAGCTGAGTGGGAATGGGAGCTGGTGAAGAAATGCTCCCGTCTCCTGACGGGGAGGCCAACCTTTCTGGGCATCTTTTATTCCACCTGCTTCTTCTTCTTTTTTTTTTAAAATATATATATATTTTATTGATTTTTTTACAGAGAGGAAGGCAGAGGGATAGAGAGCTAGAAATATCGATGAGAGAGAAACATCAACCAGCTGCCTCCTGCACACCCTCCACTGGGGATGTGCCAGCAACCAAGGTACATGCCCTTGACCGGAATCAAACCTGGGACCTTTCAGACCACAGGCCGACACTCTATCCACCGAGCCAAAGTGGTTCTGGCTCCATATGCTTCTTGAAAGGTCTAGGCACTGGCAGCAGGGACCTCAGAAACACGCCCTCGAGCTGGCTTTCCCCTCTCCTTCCTGGGACCTGCAAGCCACCTGCCTCATGCCCTCCTTTCAAGCTTTGCAAATGGCAGCAAACCTCAGGCTCAGGCACAGGCACGGCCTGCACTACACCCCTTTGGAGGAAACGGTGAATCTAAAAGCTCGACAGCCAACTGGGCTGAAAGGGAGATGCAGAGGGAGCTCAGGGGAAGGCGCATCCTGGCAGCCGGAAGGGCTAGCAGGCGAGGTTCTCAAGGACAAACAGCCCTGCTAGACAGGGCCGCTGTGTGTGCAGGGGGAGGAGAGAGCGAGGGCGTAAGAAATTAACCTGCCTGGGTTCCTGCTCTGCAGAACCAAACCTCCTCCAGTCTTACTTGCACCCCACATTTCCACTCCACCCCCAGGGGCAAGCCCGTCCCATGGAGACTGCTGGGCCCTCCGTCCACCTTTTCAGTGTGTGCCTCCTCCATCGGAGAGTCAGGAGGAGGATGGGCGGGTGACTTCAGGAGAGGAAGACTCCCGCTCGGGCCGAGCCCTGCTCCGACACCCCTCCTTCCGAGCAGAGCAGGCCGGGTCCTAGAAAGCGCGGTGAATCGTGCCTTTGACCGAGCCCGGCTGCTCAGTATGCGGACTCTTTCCTCTCGTGGCCCAATTAATTCGGGAGGCGCGGGCGAAGTA
Organism: Pipistrellus kuhlii; assembly: GCF_014108245.1. Lineage (NCBI taxonomy): Eukaryota > Metazoa > Chordata > Mammalia > Chiroptera > Vespertilionidae > Pipistrellus > Pipistrellus kuhlii. The sequence continues at coordinate 44,456,987 of NW_023425416.1, read as the reverse complement.
AAATGGTTGCTGTATACTTCCAGCCAAGTATACAAAGAAACCTGCTTCCCGAAGCCAAAACTAATACTGCGTGCCGAAACGGCCTGGAGCCCGCGCCGGGAGCGGGCAGGGCGGGCGTTTCAGGGAACACACGTCGTAACCCTGAGCTGGGAAGCCAGTCGGCGTCTCAGGGCCCCGGCCCCGGGCTACGCTTCCAGAGAAGCCGAAGAAAGGAGGGATTATTCGGAACCTAGATTTGGATTTCTTCACGGGGACCCCCGCATGGATAGGCCGCGTGGCTTGAGGACTCTCAACAGACCATTCCCTCTGCTAGGGGCTTGTCCCATCTGCAAAATGTCACCTGTTAGGTCTTTTATTGCCGTAGCTTCTTCTGACCTCCAAGGACAAGGTTCAGATTTAAAGCGTGGATTTATTTTATTTATTTTATTTTATTTTATTATTTTATTTATTTATTTATTTATTTTACCACCCTGGTTGTTGAAAATCGGCTGCCATCATGAACGACCCAGTAGCGATTGGTTCTGTGGATGTCTAGTATTTCCTCGGTGGACTGTGAGAAGATTGAAGGCAGGGCCTACTATGTCTGTTTGCTCATGTATCTCCTATGCCTGAAACATGTTAAATACACAATTTCTACTTGCCGAATGAGGGAATGAATGGCTTTGTGATCCTACTCACGATGGAGACATTTACCAGTATGCCACTCTCAGCACCCACTTCCCCAATTGTATGCTCAGAACGCCGAGGAGGAGCAGTAATCCTTTAGACCTTAAGGAGATATGTTAATGGTGATCTCTCCAACAGTTCTAAATCACCCAAGTGCAGGGCTTGTGTTGTTCATTCCGTCTCCTATGGATGGAACTTGTCCTTTGACTTACTTAGAGTAACACAAGACAACATGAAGAGCTTTTATCCCATAGAAACTGCAGTTGTCTCTGCAACCCAGCTCACCCCATTGCACACCGTACACCAGGAAATGGGAACACGTCACAGGGGTACTTGACATCATCCATCATTCGACAACCTACTGATCGCCTTGGCGTCTATAAGCTTCAGACCCACCGTGCCACAAGGCCACCAGCATCTTCTCTCCCAGCGGCCCAGGTAAATGTCAAAACAGGGAGGACTGTGCGACCCCACCGTCCCAACCCCATGTGAGGACCAGGCTTTCGCGTGGGATCTTCCTTTTGAGTTCACTTGGGGACAAATTCATCCCAGAGAGGAAACCCCTGGGGGTGAGGCTGCTGCCAAGCTTTCCAGGATCCAGCGTGGAGACACACAGGCACCTCGGGGTGGGGGGTGGGGGTGTGGGGGGAGAGGGGGTGCTCTGGGAGGGCTGGAGGGCTGGAGGGGAGCTGGGTCTGCGTGCCAGGGTCCTGGGGATACTGAAGAGAGCCTTGTTTGGACAAATTGCAGCTGTCCCTAAACATTCATCAATGCTTCCTTGCCCACTGCCTCCTGCACAGAAACACTGGTCCTGATGTAACGAGAAAGACCTAATTCATGAAGCACCTGGCATTGCCGAGGGGAGCAGCCATAGAGCCCCATGGGCAGCCAGCACAACGCCCCAGACGCGGAACTAAGTCCCTTTATGTGAAGGACGTGGCTGAGAGTGTGCTGTAGTTGGTCTGTCTGCTCCAGCACTTATCCCTGCGGCTCTTCCTTAACCTCGAGAAATCTTGGTTTCCTCACCAGGAAAGCTGAGGTCATCACTGGACACACCTCACTGGGTCGTCGTGGGGGTTTAAATGCGTTGGCAAAAGTTAAGTACTGAGCACAGAGCCTGGCAAGCGCCCCAGGAAGGGGGTAGCTGCTGCTGCCCTCCGCTGCGATCATGCCGTGCGATTTCCAGGGTCCGGAGAAAGAATGCAAGCTTTCTGCTTGTTGTTGGCAAACACTAGCAAAAGCCTGGCACCAACCTGACCGAGACCACACAAGAAAGAAGACGACAGACAAGCTTTGCTTATGAACATCGACACAACAACACGAGGTAAAATGTTAGCAAACCGAATCCAGCAACATAGTAAAAGAATGGTACACGATGGCCAAGTGGAGGTTGTAGCTTTTAAAAAAACAGAAATGGCTTTAATAAAAAAAATTAAATAAATAAATAAATAAAGGCAATATGAATAGCTTAATATGGCAAGAGTTGAAGTTTTATTAGCTAATTCTGAAAAGCTGTCATATCAGTGTCCCAGTGGATCAAATCCTTTTGAACGAACTGCATTGGATTGGGCCTCATTCAGGACGAAATCACTCAGAACAAATACTCTTATAGTCCTGTTTTTAAAATATATATATATTCTATTAATGTTTTACAGAGAGTAAGGGAGAAGGATAGAGAGTTAGAAACATCGATGAAAGAGAAACATCGATCAGCTGCCTCCTGCACACCCCCCCACTGGGGATGTGCCCGCAACCAAGGTACATGCCCTTGACCAGAATTGAACCTGGGATCCTTCAGTCCACAGGCCGACACTCTATCCACTGAGCCAAACTGACCTCGGCTAGTCCTGTTTTTAATGAAGAAGTTAGATAAGTACTGTGTGAATATCTGTAAATAAATGAACTGGATATTAGACCTGATGCGAATACAAGTGACCATTCCTTTTCATGCCTAAAAGCTCTTCAGATCGGAAAGGATCTTATAAATAGACCGAGAGCATGTTTGACGAGATGTCAGCATCCATCATGCTAATGTACTTCCTTAACATGATTAATAAGATATGAGACTCGGGGTTACAGCCATCTTCATGCTTCATTGCATTGGAGAACAGAGGAGTGCCCACGAGGCCTGCCACTGTCCACATCATCTTAAAGTGAGGGGCAGACAACTACTCTGAAAGGAGTAAAGTGTTGTTTTTGTTTGTTTGTTTTTAATCCTCACCCAAGAATATTTTCCCATTGATTTTTAGAATGAGAAGAGAGGAAACGACAGAGAAACATCAACAGTCCTCCCTCACACACCCAAACTAGGGCCCGGCCTGGGGAGGAGCCTGCAACCAAAGTATAATACTTGCCCTTGACAAGAACTGAACCTGGGATCCTTCAGTCTGCAGGCAGATGCTCTATCCTCAGAGTCAAACTGGTTAGGGGAGTGGTCGGCAAACTCATTAGTCAATAGAGCCAAATATCAATAGTACAACGATTGAAAGTTCTTTTGAGAGCCAATTTTTTTAAACTTAAACTTCTTCTAACGCCACTTTTTCAAAATAGACTCGCCCAGGCCGTGGTATTTTGTGGAAGAGCCACACTCAAGAAGGGGCCAAAGACTGCATGTGGCTCACAAACCTCGGTTTTCCGACCACTGGGCTAGGGCAAAAGGTAAAGTTTTAATATGATAGGACTTCTATCTCAAAAAACAAAACACAAAAACAACAACAACAAAAACTCTAGTTTAAAAGAACTGAAAAACTAAGGTATAAGTTCAGGAAAGTCACCAGTTAAACTTATACCAAACCTGAAAGCTCTTTTAATATACACATAATATCTAGCTATAAAATATAATGGAAAAGGGCCCCATGTACAGCAGCAAGGATGCAGGAGTAACTTGAACATGCTGGTCCTAAGTGGAGGAAATAATGATATTCTTCGCTAGAGAAGGAAAATGGACAGACTGCAGATTCTTAAACAAAAAACCCAGAACACTGAAATATGTGTATATGTTACTCCAAAATTAAAGTACATGTGTAAAATAATTCCAATCACATTGGAATGGAGTGTTTCTGACCTTGAAAGGATGGTTTATTTGAAAGAACAGACATGGGATACTAGGCAGGAAAAGTTGAGCACTCAGGGAGAAATTTCTTCCAGATATTAAACCGTCATATAAAGCGTCCGCAATTCAGGTTCAAGGTATGGCCCTGAGGTTGCAGATCAGGAGACAGCACAAAGAAATCCAGAAACAGATCCAAATGCAAGCAAAAATTCAGAATATGAGAAAGATGGTACCTGATCAAGTCAGTGGTGGTACCGGGGGGGGGGGGGGGGGGGGGGGGGGAGGTAATAGGGTGTTTAACAAATCTTCTGGAGACATCTAGCTGTTGGAAAATATAGACTTGGATAGCTACAATTTCTTCCTTATACCAGAGTGAATTCCACCAAAAATGGATTGAAAATTTAAAGGTTGGAGAGAAAAAAAAAAGAAACTATGAATTATTGATAAATATTTGGATAGATATCTAGAGATGGGGAGAAATTTCTAAGCCAACACCAAAGTCAGAACACCTATGCAAAAAATAAATAAATAAAATAGATGGATGAATCTGACTGAGCTAAAGACTTCTGTTGGGTAAAATATCACAAATAAACTTCAGACACAAAGAACCAGTTGGGGATAAATGCCACAGGCAAAGGGTTACTATTTCCGGTATGATATGCCTAAAACACTCCACCTTTTCCTTCATATAATAAGTATTCAAACACATAAAATAAGTAAACAATACAAGAAGACATTTAGGCTGAAACCGGTTTGGCTCAGTGGTAGGGCGTCGGTCTGCGGACTGAAAGGTCCCAGGTTCGATTCCGGTCAAGGGCATGTACCTTGGTTGAGGGCACATCCCCGGTAGGGGGTGTGCAAGAGGCAGCTGGTCCATGTTACTCTCTCCTCGACGTTTCTAGCTCTCTATCTCTCCCTTCCTCTCTGTAAAAAATCAATAAAATATATTTAAAAAAAAAAAAAAAGAAGACATTTGGGACAAACTTATGCCAACATTTCCTAATAGTTATCGCCAGGCTGTGGGATCATAGCAGGTCTTTGTGCCACATATTCTCTCAGGCAGGGCAGCACCAGGACCTCCCCCTGTCCCAACATCTGTTCCAGCTGCCATCCTAGGGCCGCTGCAGGCACCACGCGGACAGAGGACGCTCTGGCAGGAAGGAGCAGCTGGCTTCGAATGTGCAAGGAATTCAAGGAACTCGGCGGGCATGGCCTGGCCCATCAACTGTCACCCCTAAAAGTCATAGCCCCAAAGCCGACCCCTCAGAGGTGAATCTCAGCACTGAAGGACTGAACTCCCTCCTCAGGAGCCTACACAGCAAGACTCCGTCACCAGGTGGGGGTAACAGCTCTCCACTTTTCCCATTCCTGGTGGTTTGCCTCGCCAGGGAGATAAGAAATCAGTATGCAGCATTTTAACACTACCGGTGCATTACTATCGATAAAATGTAACGCTACTGACACAGAAACCATAAAGCACTGTTCTGATAGTTCTGAATGACAGAACCACCCTTTATCTGTATGTTCATCCTTCATCCATTTGTTCACTCAATCACATTGCGATCTGACCACGTTCCAGGCGCTGCTGCAGGGATTAGGGAAGAATCAGGGAATACAAAGTCGTTCCATACTATATGGGCTTAAAGCCCTGTGGGAGGACCGAGACAGTCAGCAGCAAATACACAGAATGTCAGATCCTACTAAGTTTTGTGAAGAACATCAGGGTAAAGAAATGAGATGGGAGTATTTGGGACAGTAGTGTATTTCTTTCTTCTTCTTCTTTTTAAACATATTCTATTAATTTTTTACAGAGAGGAAAGAAGAGAGACAGAGAGTTAGGATCATCAATGAGAGAGAAACATCAGTCAGCTGCCTTCTGCACACTGGGGATGTGCCCGAAACCAAGGTACATGCCCTTGACCGGAATTGAACCTGGGACCCCTCAGTCTGCAGGACAATACTCTATCCACTGAGCCAAAATGGCCAGGGCATGTATTTCTAATCAGGTGATATTCGAGCTAAGACAAGAAGGACTTAAAGAAGTGGGTCCTATGCATATCTCAGAGAAGAGACAGCGCAAAGCCCCTGAGGCAGAGACCTGTGGCATGGTTCTGGCACGGAACATGTGCATGGAGCTTCAGGAAAGCTCTTTAAAATGGGGCTAGCCTGCTCCTTGTCTCCTTGCTCCCTGAATGCAGCTGCAGCCCTGGGACATGCAAGCCAAGAAGCATCATGGGTGAAGAAAGGCTGAGTGGAGAGACAGAAGGGAGGGAAGGGGGTCCTGATGGCATCCGGCACTTGCTCACCTGTGTCAAAATGCCCCATTCTAGGTTTATTGTCCCCAAAGAAGAGTCAAAATCTCTTATGATCAGCTGCTAATAGCTGGCTTTTCTGTCACGTGCAGCCAAACATATTCCTAACTGATTTTAAAAATCAGTTGCTTAATGCACTTCCTTAGGAGACCAGGGCAGGCTGGCTAGCTGTCTTCAGGTGCCTGGGTGAGAAGGATGCCAGCTGCCAGTGGCGGGCACGCAGCAGGGGCTACAGAAACCGTGACGACTTGTAAATCCCGCTTCAGAAGGATGAAAGGACAGCTCTGGTGAGCTGCTGTAATGGGCCGCAGCTGTGCATTCACGTTCTCTGTGACATTCCATGGGCACTGACGCGCCCGCTTCCCTAATCAGATGTGGGCAGAAATAATTGTGTGCCTGTGACATTGAGAGTATCACACGGACACCTCAAGAGTGCAAAGACCTTGGTCAATATGAGTGCAATAGCCCAGCCGGTGTTGCTCAGTGGTTGAGCATTGATCTATGAACCAGGAGGTCATGGTTCGATTCCCAGGAAGGGCATATGCCCGGGTTGCAGGCTCCATTCCCAGTGTGGGGTGTGCAGGAGGCAGCCGATCAATGATGCTCTCTCATTGATGTTTCTCTCTCTCCCTCATTGATGCTGCTGGCATTGGGCACTTGCTCACCAGTCTCAAAATGCCCTTTTTTGATGTTTCTCTCTCTCCCTCCTCCTCCCTTCCTCTCTGAAATCAATAAAAAATATATTTAAAAATCATGTTTCCAACAGACCCTTCAGAACACAAAGGAAACCAGGTGGTAGTAACTGTACCGTAGCAAACACTTTCAGCGGCCCCCCAGACCCCTGTGGACCCCCCCTCCCCCTTTCTATGCCCTCTCTCTGGCTGCAGTTGGCATTTGCTTCCAAGAGCAATATTCGCAGACATTCTCCAGAGGCCTCCCTCAAGCGGCCACAGCCACTCTGTCCGCACCTCGCCCTCAGATACATAAATCCTGGGACACCTATTCCCCTGGAAGTGGCCCCTGTGAGAGAACAGAGCCCAGCTTCCAGGCCTGAGATGGGACGACACTGAGGCGTGCAAGTGAGAGCTGCCCTTGCAGGACCAGGCTTGGGCCTCTCTCTACCACCCTGTGCCTGCAGCCACCCCCTGCCCTGTGCGGCCGCCTCATCCCCACTGACTCCCGGGGGGCGCATCCTTCACAACCCACCTGGCACAAACCCTCCTCTCAGGATCGGCTCCAGGGAAACCCGGCCCAAGCCACCCCCATTCATCTTGATGTTTTTCATGCCTGAGCTTAGCAGACCATTTTCATGGCTTTCTTTTTAAGGGGTGTGATGCTGCTTTATGAAAAACGGTTCAAAAATCCTAGACTCCCCCCCTCCCCTCCGAAGAGGAGATCATGAGATTGCTGTTTTGCAGTTCCTTGGAAAAAAAAAACACAAAAAAACCAAAAACTACCCAGAGGTTTCACACATGTGCTCTGGGCTCCCCCCCGCCCCCCCCACCCCCCGCAAGCCCGCAGATCTGGGCAACGTCCCTCTTAATTGATCCTTGTCGCTGCGACAACTCTGTTGACATTGCTGCAGCAAAAACGCAGCCCTCCTTCCCAACGCAGTGAATACACAAACGGAGCTTTTCATATACGTGAAAGCTGAGCCCCACGATGGCGCACGGGCCACGCTGGCTTCCAAAGGACACCTGGGATTCTCCCCCGGCCCCTCCCTGCCGGCCAGCGCCCTGCCCTCTTCCCTGGGGCTCAGCTCCCCTCTGGGCTAGGACCTCTCCCTCCGCAGGGCCAGAGAAGGCTGATCCAACGGCCACAGGTAATCCAGGTGAGGAGCTAAAATCCTGGCGTGGCCGGAGTAGGCAGTCCCTGCCACAGACCCTGGGCCTGGAGGAGGAAGGCCCAGGCCGGCAGGAACAACTCAGGAATGCCCAGGGCTCCCGGGGGGATGTGGGATCCACCTCTGACAGGCCGGATGGGAAGAGCAACTAACGGTGCGAAAGGAAGAGCTTGCTGCTCTGCTCTGGTAGCGGCTCAGATGGGCTGGGAGCCAGGTGAGGTTTTTCTGCCTGGCATCGGGCAGGAAGTTCAAGGTAAAGTCACCAGGGGGCTGGGGGCATTGGATTAAACACAGGAAAAGGGGCGGAAGAGACTTATTATTTTCTGAGTATCGATATCCACCCTCAGGGCTCTGTTACAAGGGCGGGCAGCAGCGTTCATTCATCATCTTAATGGCCCTGCTGCGGAGAGGACTGTAAACTTCTAAGGGTTGCGTTTGACTCCGGGCTACTATTAACTTGACGAGAGCCACCGGAGAGAGCAGAGCACAATGAGAGTCAGTTCCGGCCATGAATGAGAGAGAGGCGGCCCAGGGAGCCGAGGCCCTGGGAAACCTGCTGACTCCATGAGGCGGGGTGCGCCTTCTCGGGAGCGAACCCTTCTGATGGAACCCCACCGAGTAGGATTCACTTTGTTCCTAGCACGGATGCTGCTTCCGGATGGAATGTTCTGTCTGAGAACAGGCCCGTGCGCTCCCACACATACACAGAGAGATGAGGCGCGTCTCTCTCTCTCCCGCTCCGCCCGAGTTAGAAGCGGATTGGGTTGATCTTGGGAGAAGGAGAGGAGGGGCCTGCCCCTTCTGTGGTCAAGGTAGATGCAGACGGGAAGGATCCCTTTGCAAGAAAAACAACCTGAGGCTGCCCTGCGCTGTGTCCACCCCCGGAAGCCAACGTGGAGGCCCGGGATCTCAGAGCACTCACTCCCCAGCAGGGGCAGCCTGAGCTTTCCTCACTCAGCTTCCCACACTCTCACACCTCCCCCAGGAGGCCCTATGGTGGGAGAAAAGGAAAGGACAGAGGACACAGGGCCCACCCCTCCCTCTCAGCCTCTCAGGGAGGTGAGAAGGCCATGCAACCACTCAGCAGCCGGATTCAGTGACTTCCAGCCAGCCGCAGCTGAGCACTAACTTGAAAGCTGTCAAGTGAATGACCAGGCCTCCTCCTCAGTGGCCTCTTCCCTCCAGCAAGCCCCGGACAAAGCTCACCTCCTGACCTCTCTTGTCTGTTCCCTCTCCCTTTGCGCTTCCTCGGGTGCCTCCAGCCTCTGTCCTTCTGTTCCCGCAGTCCAGACCCTCAGCGGAAGCACAGATGGCCCCGCACTGCCCACCTGCTAAGGAGCAGAGTCCCTCCAGCAGGCTCACCGGGCTGCCATGCTCCACAGATTTCTGGGCTGGTGTCCCTCGGCCCCATCTCCAGCACCAGGACCGCCTCAGTGCCCTGCCTCGGTGTTTGGAGCTCCCCATTCTCTAAAGCTCTGACAGCATTTATGGCCTGCGTCACATGCTCAAACAATGATATATCTTAGATTTTAAAAAGCCAACATCCCCCAACCAGAAATTCCACTATTTCAGCAAAAAGTAAATGTGGGGGGGGGGGGGTGATCAACAAGCCCAATTAAAACAAAAGCGAACATAAACATTGATTTAATTGACATATATTTACTAAATGCATGTAATAATTTTATTTTTTTAAATAAAGGCAATTCGTTAGATGTAAAAAAATGTTCACGTTAGCACTACTGCTGTTTTTGACAGTATAAGTGCATGTGCACACGTGTGTCTGCATGCACATGCAGTCTTGGTGAAGACGATGATGGGTCTTTTTCTCCTAGGATCACAGGTCTTGATTTCTGATTTGAAAGGAATAGTCGATGCCCTCGGGCTTACATGCTTTGTCTGATACCCTCGCTCCTTTTCCTCCTCCCCCTCAGCATGTACCCTTGGTCTGAAGTAGGTGACTGACGGATGCTTTCTGAGTAAATGAATGAACTATACCGCATGTGCTGAGGTACACCAGGAGTTGGGTGGAGACCTCATTGAATCCTAGCGCATCCTACTTTACAGGGAAAGAAACCGAGGCGTGGAGAGAAAGAAAGCCTTTGGCCTGCGGTCCCACCGACTGCAAGAAGCCAAGTTGCCAGAGGCTCACCTCACTGCTGGCATGTCGTCTCCTCTAAGAACGTCTAGAATACCAACGCCAGCTTAGCAGCTTCTCGCAATCACCACGAAGCACACACACTCCAGCCCGACAATAGCTTTCAAAGCATCACTCGCGACCAAGATTCCATGGGCATTTTGGGGTTCGTCCTCTCCGATCACCTCCCTCCCCACAACACACAGCCACAGCCGACGCCCTCAGGTTCCAATCTATTATATTTGGGCCTGTCTCTCTGACACCCAGGGAGGGACGTGACGTACAGACATCCAAGGCTGCAGACAGGCCAGGTTCACCAGAAACACAGACATGTGATGCACGGGCAGGAAGAGAATGGGGCTGGGACATATGGAAAGCAGCGAAGCTGGAGGTGGCCTGTGGGCTGGCTGTAGCCTGCGGATGTGTTTTGTTTGGCCCATGCAATGTTCAAAGAACATTTTAATTAGCTGCCAAAGTCATGAGATTTCACATAAAAATGTGGATTTCTGGCTTTTATTGAAAAAAAAAAAGGGGGGGGGGGGGGAGTCTGGCAGCACTGGCGGTGACACGCCCACCTGGCTACCACGGACTCCGCCAAGAGCTGGATGAGGCTGGAGACCTCCCTTTTTCTGGTCTCAGCGGCGTCCCCATGTCCCACGGGCAGCCCCTTCTCCAATGTGTAACACCCGCCTTCTCACGTCAGAACTTCCGTGACGTTCTATGAGGCCAATTCACAGCTTCTGGGAGCCCAGAGAGTGAGGTGCTCACGTGGGAGGTGCTATGCACGCGGTGGGTGTTTCCAGCGGATGCCGGAGAGCCTGCTTAGATGCCTCGCACCTTGCCCGGCGCTCCAGCCCAGGGCCCACTGCCAGTGTCTGCGTCTCCGCACCCGGGGGCGTTCTCCAGAACCGTGCAGGCTGCTTCGCTCATGGGCATTAGAGGACAGAGCACCAGGGAGTGCACGCCCCCAGCAGGCCTCGAGCACTGATGCTGTGGGAGGGGGTGTCCATCCCCCAGCTCCCTCACCCCTCAGGTTGGGATGTTGCTCTGCTTCCCAGGTGTGCTTATCGGGGATTAGGCCCCATTGCCCATTGCAGTCGCTGGTTTAACATCACCCTCTTTTTTTTTTTTTTTTTTAAACTATCCTTTTATTTTTGTAAACATATATTTTCACTGATTTCAGAGAGGAAGGGAGAGGGAGAGAGAGACAGAAACATAAATGATGAGAGAGAATCATTGATCGGCTGACTCCTGCACAGCCCACCCAGGAATCGAACCGTGACCTTCTGGTTCATAGGCTGATGCTCAACCACTGAGCCATGCCGGCCAGGCATCAGCACCTTATTTGTTAGCTGCCTCCACCTGCCTGAGTCCTTCTCTGCCTCCCTACCAGTGTTTGCTGCACCTCCCTGATAAGCTAATGGCCCTCAATTCTTGGGTTCAAGGCCAGCACCTGGGAGACCCAAACCAAGAGAGCACTCACACTGCAGAGAAGAGCCTCGTTCAGAGAGTCTATCCCAGCTCTCCCTTCTCCCCAGCACAACCTCCTCTGTAACCCCAGGGCAAGCTGCCATGTCTCCTTTGCACCCAGAGGTCAGCTGAGAGCTCTCTTGCACTGACCAGAAGCTTACACTGTCCACGTCCACGTCCATGTTCATGTGCATCATAACAGTCAATACCACAGAGATGCACTCATGAGCCCAGGCCCTTCTTCGAGTTTCTCTCTTCCTTGGTCATAGGAGATATTCCAGAGAGCAAGCTTCCTACCTCATAAGCAACTTCAGCACAGAGCAGCAGGCACCAGCCTTCCTATAACGCCCTGAGGCCACCCCCACTAGGCGCGTTACTGGCCCACATGGGCAGCTTCTTTCCACCCTGCTGGCTTTCTCCTGCCTCTCCTCCTTTGCTCTCCTCTGCCCTCTCACCCCTGCACCAGCCCGGCTCGCTCCTTCACCACCCAGATCGAGAAACCCACCCCACCCACCCACCTTTGCTCTGAATGTTGACACCAACTTTTCAGAGACACATCCGTCCTCTGTAAGCCTTGATCGCAGGGTTTTGTCCAACCCAAGACTGGCACTGGCAGTGACGACTGACTGGCTTCACCTTGCAACTCCTCAGCACCTCTGTCGAGCAGCTGGCATCTTGTGCCCCAACTGCTTGCCGACAGGCCTTTCACTCACCAGGCTGTGAGCTCCCTGGGAGCGGGGACCAGACCTCACCCATCCTCCTGTCTCCAAACAGCGGGTGCCTGCCTGGCCCTTAGCAGGTGCTTAATCACTGCTGTCCAAATCAACCCACTCCGTTTCACAGAGGCAACAGGAGCCAAAGCCGTTTGTGCCAACAGGCACCACAACAAGAAATTAGCCTTGACCGAGTCTCGATGCCAGGGCCACCTGTCTGTACAGCTCCAGGCCACCGTTCACATTACATTGTGTGGCATGTGGTCTGGGGTATCGCTCACATAAAACCCAGCGTGAACGTGACCTTGGAGGTGTACGATGCAGTGGCTCCAAACCCTTTTCTTTCTTCTTTCCTCTTCTCCCTTTTAACTGTACGCCCTCGCCCCGCCCCGCCCCTCGGAGTCCCCTTTCATGGCTCCGCAGGAGACCATTAGGTGAGTGTGACATGCTGTGCTTCAGCCAGACAGCACACGCCAGCCAGCCAATCAACTGGCCGGGTAGGCACCGACAAATTAAGTCCTATTTTATGGAGTGTTTTCTTTCTTTCTTTCTTTCTTTCTTTCTTTCTTTCTTTCTTTTTAATATATTTGATTTTTTTACAGAGAGGAAGGGAGAGAGATAGAGGGTTAGAAACATTGATGAGAGAGTCATCGATCAGCTGCCTCTTGCACACCCCCTACCCGGGATATGCCCACAACCAAGGTACATGCCCCTGACCGGAATCGAACCCAGGACCCCTCAGTCTGCAGGCCAACGCTCTATCCACTGAGCCAAACCGGTTTCGGCTTTATGGAGTGTTTTCAAGTTAGCGTGGCATAGGCCAGAGGTGAGTCAGTGGACGCTCCTCCATGTGCGTGCCAGGCCTCTATCAGCAGCTTCCGCTACAGGAGAGAACCAGCATGCATCTACAAAAGCAGCCCGTGTAAGGCTAGAAAAAAAACCATCCCAGGGGCATCTTGTGTTCAGGCTCAGAAACTCAGATGCCACTAGTTGTGTGATGGCAGAGAAGACTGGACACCTCGGAGGCCTGGGCTCCCAGTGGCTTTGGGACTTTGGACAAGAGAGATATCCATCCACCCAGCCACCCACCCATATCACCTGTGCAGTCCACAGAGGGACCTGCCTCGGTGGAGAACTGAGGTTTGAAGGCAGAGCCCAGGGCAAGGGCAACTTCTGTATTCAATTCCGCCTGGATTCCAGTGTGTGTGGGGGATGGTGAGCATTGAGGCTGTGGGGGAGGAGGGCAGGAAGGCCCGGGCTCAGCATGGCCCCCAGTGAACAGCTGAGGGGTCTGGACTCCGTTCTGAAGAATGCGAAGCAGGAGGAGTGACGAGATTAAGTCTTTTCTCTCATTGTTATGGCATTATGGGCATTAGAAGCTTATTCTTAATCTTTCCATTTATCTATTTACTGTAAAACACTGCTTTTGGTATTCTGTGTGTAACCAGAAACCATCCAGGTACTTTGTTCTCTTGTGATGGGGTGGAGCCTCAACCAAGGACAATTCTTAGGGTGCGGAAGGGGAGTGGAAAGCATGCCCTTCCTGGGGTCCTTCTTGATTCTTTCTGGGGCCTCCCCTAACCCTGGAGCTCCTGAACCCACTAAGCGGTGGAGAGTTTGACATGGTCCCCGGGAAAGTTCGGGGAGCGCTGCCATTCTAGAGCACTGCCAGCTCTAAATGCTTCGGTTGCCTCCTACGCTGGGCAAGATCGGCACAATCCCGTCAGAACTCCTGAGTCTGGCAGGACACATGCCTGAGCAGAAGTAAAGTTTGAAGGGGCACCCAGCACTCATCTGTGGGTAGGGCGAAGTTTTTCCTTAGAAAGTGATTTTGGTTCCATTTTAACACAGAGACCAAGGCACTGCAGTTCAAGGCTGCGAACACTATGAAAATTCCCATCGGAACCGCTGTCAACAGAGCAACCACAGGGTGGGGCGAGGTCTCTTTAAGTCCACCCGTTGCCCGCCAAGAAGGCCTGTTCTTTCTCTCCAGAGATGATCCATTGAAGGAAACACTGAAGGATAAAACAGGCGAGAACCCCAGCTCCTCTTTCCTTTGTGAGTCATGCTACTTAAAACGCCAATCCATTCAAATAAATTAATCCACTCTTAAAAGCTCACTCAATTCATGGAAATAATTTAATTTCCTCAGTTCACTCAGATATGCCAGGAATAGATAAATGCGCCAGAGTGTAGGCTGTTGAACATGACCCTCTAATGAAAACATCAAGGGCAGATAACAAGCATGCTGAGCTGTTATCCGTCCTCATCTCTTATCTTGTTTTTCACAACTACTGGCCTAGCATGAACACTCTGGAACATGCACTTGCAGGAGACTGCGACCATGTCACTGTGGAGAAGAAGCCAGACAGAAAACTGTACAGACAGGGTTCCACAATAGAGAATGGGTAGGAGACACCAGAGGGCATCGATTCTGCCCCATCATTCTGTGGGTAATTATATAGGTTTCTTCTCTGGAGGGACCATCACACGTTCTAAGTCTAGATGGAAAAAGATTCTAACAGTCCCAAAGGATAATCCACGTAACGAAACAGTCCTTGCACAATCACTGCACCTTTTGAGCTATGACGCAAGCCAGGAGATGCACTAGATGGGTCGAAGGCTCTCTTTCGGGGCGCCCTCCTTACCTTCTGCCACATGTTGATGAAGAAGAGCTCCCGGGAAACATTGAAGGACACGTTGGCATCATAGGCGTCGTCGCCGAGGTTGGAGATGGAGATGTTTATGGAGATGTTCTTCACAGCCCCCAGAGCCAGATATGGGGTTTTCTCATCAATGCTGCAATGAAAAAGGAACAGCCATTAGTACCCTGAAGCTTTCAGCTTTCAATAATAAAACATGACCTATTGTGGGGTGGCTGCGGGAGGCGGGCAGGAACTCCACTAGGATCACAACTACAAGTCCCAGGCACCCCATGAAGCAGCCGTGCATCCTTGGGTGATCAGACCCCATGAGCCTCCGTTTCTTCATCTAAGCCCATGAGCGTTCTGTCCTGCCTATATCACTGGGCTGTTCTGGGGCTCACACAGTCTCGTACACCCAACTTGGAAAGTTACAAGACATTTAATAACCTAGACATGGAATCCAATCAGACATTGATTCATGAAAACATTTTTTGAGCACCTCCTCCATGCCCATCATGACTATCCTACAAGTGTTCTTTGCCTTCCTGTAGCTTCACAGACAAAGACACAAAGAAGCAAACACACAGAAGCCTCACTGATGAGGTGACCTCTCAGTACAAAACTGAAGGAAGAAAGGGAGCAAGATACAAAGATTCCTGGGGACTAGCCAAGGGAAAGTTGTGGCTGGAATGTTCATAGGCTGGCAAAGAGGCCAGTGTGGCAAAGAGGGGTGAGCGAGGGGGATAGTGGGAGGAAATGGGGTAAAGGCATTAGGGGAAGCAGATCACGTGGGACATTGCTGGGCCATCAGAAGGATCTTGGTTTGACTGAGATGGAGCCCATGCAGAGCTCTGAGGGCAGGACCAGTGCGATGACCTCCATGTTTAAAGGCTCACACTGCCCATGATAAGAACTGTCTGTGGAGGGAGTGGTCAGAGGGAATAAGGAAGCCTGGTTAGGGAGCTCTTGCATAAGCCAGGTGTGAGAAAATGACACACTGGACCGTAGAAGCTGAGGTAGTGAGAAGTCATATTCTGGATATGTTTCAAAGGATATGCCAACAGATTTTGCTCATGGATGGATGAGGGGTGTTAGGGATCTTAACAGGAGAGTCAAGGATGGCTGCAAAGATTTTAGATTGAACAACAAGAAGGGAAGAGTTGTCATTTATTGAGATGAGAAAAATAGCTGTGGGTATAGGGGGTTTAGCAGAGAAAATCTAAATACTGATTGAATTTTTAAGAAGAGATGTTGAGATAGTTGGATGCCCAAGTCTGGAGTTGAAGGAGGAGTCTGGGTTGGAGGTATACGCTTGGGATGGATTAGCTATGATCAGCAGGGAACCTATGTAGGTAGAGAAGAGGTGTCATATGCAGGAAGATGAGGAGGAGTCAGCAGAGGAGATTGAAAAAGAGTGGCGATGAGGAAGGTAGGAGAGAAACCAAGTGAGAGGGTGTCAAACTGGCCACAGAAGATGTGTTTCAAAGCAGGAATAATCAATTTTGTCAAACATGGCAGAGAGGTAAAAATAACATGAATTAGAACTGGCTATTGGAAGTCACCATTCAGAGGTCATGGATGATCCTGTTAAGTGACTTAAGTGAAGTGATTGGTATGAAAGCTTGAATTGGAATTGCAAGAGCTGTAGGAAGAGAATAAACAGAAACAGTGAGTACAGTCAACTATTTGGAGGACTTTTTCTACAAAAGTGGGATTAAGATGGAAATTATCATAGCATATTTACATGGTAATTGGAAAGATCTATTAGAGAGAGAACAATGAATGATGACATGATAGGGGACAACTGCTGGCTGGTTTTGAATAAATGGGAGTGGGGTGGGCTGGCCTCAGCTGGAATGAAGTGAGAAAGAGGCCCATATGGCACAGATGCATTAATCGATGGCTGTTAGAAACAAGACACAATTCCCTTACGATTGCTTCCATTTTTCAGTGAAATAAAGCTGAGGCAATGACTGGGAAGGGGGAAGGAGAAGGAGGAGGAGGGAACATTTGAAGGGCAAGAAGAAGGAGGGAAATGGCAGCCCAGGAGAGTGGGAGTGAGCGGGCTACCAATGGGATAATGCTGGGGATGACCATGATGGGGATGAGAATGACAGTGAGGAGGAGGATGACAAAGTTGTTGTACATGAGATTGATGATTATTATGTGATGTGAGCTTTGGACAAGATAAATTCACGTGGATGGCCAATCTCTGATTGGCTAACCAGTTAATGGAAGATATGGTTAAGCACATGAGGGTTTGTGTAATGGACAGTTGGTATTTTTGGCTACCCCACATCCTGACACCTTCCTGTGGTGTCTCAAGATTAAGTGGGAGGGGCACATCAGAAGAAAGGGTTAGAGTTGGTTGCTAAAGTGTGAGCACGTAAGTGCCGTCATGTGATCTCAGATGGTCAAGTGGTCTCAGAATGGTGGACAGAAGCTCCTAACGCATGGATTTTGAGTTTCCCAAAGGCACCAGAGCTCTCTGAAACATCTGAGGTGACCACGGAGGATTCAGAGCTCTGAAGTGGCATCCTGAGCTCAGGCTTGCCTCCTTTGCTTCTGGTAATGATGGTTCTCCAGTCTTCCTGGCTAAGTTCTGAACCAGCCTCTTACCTTTCCAACAAATTCCTTTTCTGTTTTCTTTTCTTTTCTTTTCTTTTTTAAATATATTTTATTGATTTTTGTACAGAGAGGAAGAGAAAAGGATAGAGAGTTAGAAACATCGATGAGAGAGAATCATCAATCAGCTGCCTCTTGCACACCCCCACTGGGGATGTGCCCTCAACCAAAGCACATGCCCCTGACCAGAATCGAATCTGGGACCCTTCAATCTGCAGGCCAATGCTCTATCCACTGAGCCAAACTGGTCCTGGTCCTTTTCTATTTTCTTTATAAAATATATGTTTGTTGATTTGAGAGAAAGAGGAAGAGAGAGAGAAACAGTCATGTGAAACATCCATCGGCTGCCTCCTGTACGCCCCCTACTGGGGATCAAGCCGGCAACCCAGGCATGCGCCCTGGCCAGAAATGGAACTGGTGACCTTTTGGTGCATGGGATGATACCAAATCAACTGAGCCATACTGGCCAGGGCTCCTTTTCGCTTTTAACCAGCCAGCACATGTTTATTGTTGTTTGCAACCACTGAGATAGCTAGTAGAACATGAAAGACAAGAGAACTATCCAAAATCTCAGTAGGCTAAAATACTTTGAAATACAGATGTTACGGGAGGAATCCTCATTACTCATCCAAAGAAGAGGGGACCTCACTTTCCTGCGTGCCTGGCATGCCAACAAGAATAACATGTGCAAGGAGAGACCTGATGGTCATGTTTTTTTGGAAGCAAGACTAAGGATCCAAACAAGACGTGAAAAATTAACTCAGAGGAAAGTTTCAAATTCTTGAATGGCCTCCAATAAATTACGACCCTGACCTCAAGCTATGTGGCAATTATTTATTATTGTTGGCCACTTTCATTTTAAACAATTGATGGGTTATTTCTGTCCTCGTGTTTGCTTTTGTAAGATTAAAGGAGTCATCTTCAGGCCTGGAGGAGTTATGACAGAGAGAGCGCTAACCTTTTGCTTTATCTCGAGAAGGAATTGCATAAGCACTCACAAGTAGCTCAGTGGCCTCAGAGAATCCCTACAGTTTCCAAATGGAATCTTAAACAGAGACACTGCAAAAAAGCACTAGGGGAAGAGGGGAGGGTTGGGGGCGGCCTCCTTATTCTAATTTTACTGTTCATGGTCAGCCACTTTCCCTGTGTACACATGTCTAACCTCCTGCCAGCTCTCAATGCGTAGACCTCGGTCACTTGATCATGCAGCAAGGTCATCCCTGGGGGTCTCAAAGTCAAGTGACTCAAACACGGCCCCGTGATTGAGGGAAGCCAGGCACTGTCCAGGGCAAACAGTGAACTCAGACGTTTTAAAAAGGAGGTCTCAAAGCTGTGTCCCTCCTTCTCCACAGCGAGAAACCCAAGTATAAAACAGAACATCTCTGTTTCCAAAGCTATTCTTAGCAATGAAATGTAATTTGCCTGGGTGCTGGGTCCTTTCAAACATGTCATCTTTCTGAAACCTGACGACACCATGAAAGGCTCCTGATGTAAGTTCCATTTTTAGAGGCGAGGAGACTGAGATGCAGAGAGATAAGGTGGCTGGCCAAGGGGTTGTGCTGGCTTAGAACGTGTGCTTCCCGGGCCTTCAAAGCCCACTCCTGGCCATCGCAGCCCATGTTCTCCAGCCCCTCACATGCCACGCCCAGGAGGCCCTTTTGGAGGGATCCTGGAGAAATAAATCTCCCTGTTAGGACCCCTTCTTGCCCCATGTGCTCGACCGTCCCTCACAACACCATCCAATGACGCGTTTACTTGTGTGCATGTTTATTGAAGAGCTGTCTCTCTCCCGTTAGGATCTAAGCACCGGGGGGCAAGGGTCCCTGTCTGGTTTTGCTCATCATTGACCCCTCAGTGACAGGGTTGTGCCTGGCTCTCAGTAGGAGCTCAACAAACCCTTGTGCAATGAATGAATGAGCACGCACACCGTCCCCCCAAGAAGATCATCAGCTCAACCTTTGCATTTTGCAGAGAAAGAAGCTGAGCTGTCCTCCTGCCCTCCAACCCCCACCCACACACAGAGGGAAATGGAACTTTCTGGGGGCTGAGCCGACGTTAGCGCCACACTTCCATGGGCAGGAAGGCTGTCTGAGCTGCAGCTCTTCCATCAATTCCATCTCGGCCGGGAAAGGCGGAGAAATATCTTTTCATGACATCTGAAAAGAACAGGACTTCTTGAAGACCAACCTCCGAGAGGACTGTTGAAAGAGTAAAACAACCAGGCACAAGCAATGCCAAACATTCCCCCAGTGCTTCCTTATCCAGTAAAGAACAACCTTTCTAATTTTCAAGAAATTGTATTCCCGGAAAAAAAAAAATCTCCCATTAATTTTAATTTGCTTGTGCAGTCTTTTAAGCGGGTCCTATTACTCTGAACACCTACCGCCCCGATGTGCTTGGATAAGAACAGCATTATTAAGCGTCCACACGAGAACCAACTGTAGTTTCTAGAAAGCTTATCTTACCACACATCTGGGGCCGGGGGAAACACATGGCTCCTTTGTTATAAAAACTAACAACTATAACTGTCCTAATACGTCTCATAGCAGCTGGTTTTGAATATGTTGGCTTTGGCACCATCCACCCAGTATTCCCAATGTCAGCAGTGACTGCCACCATCTTGGCGGATGTGTGATGCCTGAGGGTCACTGTAGAATTTGTTCTGTGCCCTCACTCACCCCTCCCATTAACAGTGTGTACCCCTCAAAGTTCCTTGTTGGGAACATGTACCTAATGCATTCCCATATCAATCATCATACGCTGAACCACGAAGGCCACTAAACTGAATTCTTCCCCTTCTACCACCATGGAGAGAATTTTATTCTGATAATTTTTTGTGAAGATGCTAAGGGAAGAAACTAAAGTAGCTTCAAGGTATTTAAAAATGATTTTCAATTGGAACATTTTTTAATTTTCCTTAAGTCTCAGAAATATGAGTCTTAGAAATATTAAAAAGGACCTTATTTAAATAATCTGTGGGTAAATCCTACCTTCCATAAAATATAATACTTTTATTTCCTTTTGCTGCTAGTTTTAAACAAGCATGAGCAATAGATGTAAATTCCGGAGTTAATCAAGTGCATTCTGGTCAACTATATTTCTAATTTTATGTTTCTTCTTGCCATATCATTATTATTATTGATGATATTATACTTTCCAACTACAACTATATTGGATCATGACAACTAGGAGAATCATACAAGGCAGCCAAATTCACCGATTGTTTTCTTCCTGCCTTCTTCCTTCCATCCTCCCACCCTCTCTTGCTCCCTCCCTTCTTTTTCTAGTCATTTATTCATTCATCCATCCATTACCTAAAATAAAAATAAAAACTACCTTCCCAACTTAGGTACCAGGGATACAGTTTCCAGACCTCAAAGAGCTCCCTGTCTAGTGGAAGAAACAAACATGTAAACATGATGTCAACATGTGCTAAGTGCTGACCAGAGAGAAGAGGAAACATCCCTATGAGAGCCTTTATGGCCTAGGGGTGTAGAACTCAATCAGAGAAGGGGCCAAAATCTAAAATCCAGCCTAAATCGCGGGCCGAATGGTTTACTGAACAGTCATAAACTGTCATTGTGATGGAAACGCAGCGGAGTGCAGTGATGACAGCGCGGTGCGGGCCACATTGCAAGGTCTGGCGGGACGGATTTGGCCCGCGGGCCTTGTGTTTGACACATGTGCTTTATGCTATGAAACCACAAAGAAGAGATTCTGCAGGGGCAGTGTGGGGAGGGGAGGTGTATCGGAAGGTTTTAGGCAAGGTATTACTAAGGAGGCATATTCTGAGTCTTACAATTAATTGGATGATAGCCCTGTGAATAAAAATGTTGCTAAGATTGATTGTACACACACACACACACACACACACACACACACACACAATCATTAGGTTTTTCCATTAATGGAAATCATATTAAAAAGAACATTGTGGTTCTGGCTGGTTTGGCTCAGATCAGCCTATGGACGGAAGGGTAGTGGGTTCGATTCCAGTAAAGGGCGTGTAATGTCAAAATTGAGAAATGTCAAAATTGGGGGCAGCCTTCCTGAGGAAGGATTCAGCATCCCACAAATCACCGATATCCTCAACAATGTGTCAGAAAAGCCATGACATCAATGATAGCCACTGTAATGTAAAAATCATAAACAATGCTTCCTAGTCTTAAAAGTGGGCAGACATAAAATCAGAAATGGAATTTGGCAGCTGGATGGCAGCCCACTGGATCCTTCACTTCACAGATCAAGGCTAAGGAGTTAACCACTTTCCCGTGGCTGCTCAGCAGACAGTGGCAAAGCCAGTCCAGCGTTCCTCCTTCTGTTCCTAAGATACAGGAAAATGCAACAAAACTGTATAAAATTCATATAAAGCTCAAGAGGCCACATGCGGCTCTTTGGCCCCTTGAGTGTGGCTCTTCCATAAAATACCACAGCCTGGGCAAGTTTATTTTGGAGAATTGGCGTTAGAAGAAGTTTAAAAAATTTGGCTCTCAAAAGAAATTTCAATCATTGTGCTGTTAATATTTGGCTCTGTTGACTAATGAGTTTGCCAGCCACTGGGCTATACTAATATGAGGAATGAAATTGTGTTCGTCTTCTTAGCATTTACACTATTTAGAATATTGGAAGGTGTCATCTCTTTATAAAAGCTATCTGAGGCGCTTCCTCTTCCTCTTGTCAACTGTCCTTGAAGTTGGTGGAGGCACTCAGGATGGTTCCAGGTGCATTCAGACCTCTATTGGGCAATGTCCTTGGTGCTTTGTTGATAACGATCAGTTTTTCCACTACGAGAGCTTATACTTACAAACATACAAAAAAAAAAAAAAAAAAAAACCTATAAAACCACAGTTGCTCATCTGACGTCTTCTTACGAGGGCCAGGAACACAAATACCAATTAAAGCCACATCTTAAAGAATGAGGAGCAGAGAAACAGGAAGTACATTCCTGGCAGAGGAAACAATCAACAACAGATAAATGAATGGAGGTGACTCAAAAATAACTTGGAAAGCAGCAGGAAAAGGACTTCCTTAGCAGTAAAATCAATGGGAGGCCAGCAGGTTATGTAGAATGCATCCAGATTCCCATGGACTTCAGACGTCAAGAGTTTTGGGTTGATCCTGTAGGCCAGTGAACTTAACCATGTTATCTTGAGTCAACAATGTCAGGTGTGCTGAAAATAATCCCATCTAATAAAGAGGGAATATGCTAATTGACCATCACACCCTAACAAAGATGGCAGTGCCTATAGCCAATAAGGAGGGAATATGCTAATTGCTGCCACTCCCTCAAAGATGGCGACACCTAGAGCCACAAGATGGCAGAGCCCAGTCCCCTCAGCCCCGCTGGAACAGCAGGCATGTGGCACGGCCGGGCCTGCCCCCAGGTGGGTCTAGCCAACACTGCAAGCGTGCCTCCAGAGTCCCCCAGTTTCCTCAGTCCCCAAGCCACCCAGGGCTGGCCCAAGGTGCAGGCAAGCCTAGGATGTTGGCTGCCCCGCTGCCCAGGGCCACCCGAGGCTCAGGTAACCAAGGCCGGTGGAGGCTGGCACTGCCAGCAGTGGCAGCAGCAGAGATGTGATGGGGGCATCACCTTCCCCTGATTGCGGGTTATCTCCTGGCCCTGAGGGCTCCTGGACTATGAGAGGGGGCAGGCCAGGCTGAGGGACACCCCCCCTCCAGTGCATGAATTTTCATGCACCAGGCCTCTAGTTTGCTAATAAATACAAGGCACTAAAGTGAAGGTATTACAAATGGGTAGACTATGGGTTGTTCAACCCTGTCCCCTGGGGTCTTATCACTTGTAGTCTGCACAAGCTGCAATTCAATCTCCATATTTGACTGAAGGACTTCTCTCTGCAGACCAGCAAAGTGCCAAAGAATCAAGCTCCTGACAGCCCCCTAGCAGCCCTCAGCCAACGACTGATGCAACTGGTGCATAATGATCTCAGCGCCTTCCCTTACTGGGTGACTATGCTGAAGTACATGTTCCAGTTCTAAGCTCTGGCTGCCTAATATGGTGGCCACTGGTCACCTATGGTTCTGAGCACTCGAAGTGTGGTAGGTCTAAGTTAAGTGTGAAATGCAAATCAGCTTTCTAAGGCTTAGCACAATAAAACAGGACAGGGTGTAAAAAATATCTCAATCATTGCTTTAATATTAATTACATGTTTACCTGATTTTTTTGCTACGTTATTTTTGTTATCTATAAAGATTTGTTTTACAAGTTTCACTTTAATGTTTCAATGTGGCCACCAGAAAATTTTAAATTGCATGTGTGGTTTACAGTATGTTTCTACTGGTCAGGACTCTGCAAGACTCTCAGTAAGTTCTACATATTTTGCTCTCAACAATACAATATGTTTGACTTGTGATTAACCTTCGATGGTACACATTTGCTCATGTTACTTGCAAAGGAGAGGTCGCGGGGGGGCGGGGGAAATAAAACAAATTTGGGTAAAAATAAAATTGGTACTATTTAGCCTCACCAACTCGCTTGCTTGTGACACGCAGTAATGAATATTGTGAAATGCCTCAAAAGAAAAAGCATGCCACATGTGGGCTTGTCTTCCCCACAAAGTAATTTTGAGTTTCACCAAATCTGATGCCCCAAGTGGTACACTGTGCAAATAAGCCTCACTGGTGAGGGAGGCATTTATGTGCGGCCTGCAATCATTGGTGGAGGGCTGCTGTGGGCACGGGAGGGCACTGTTCCCAGCACCTCTGCCTGGTGGGCAGGGCAGCCGGAGAGGCAGTCACTGGAGCTGAGCACCGGGCCTGAACACAGGGTAGAAGGGACACAGGCAGTGCTGACCGTGCCCGCTGCAGGGTCCTATGGATGGGAGATGCAGCTTGATGAACGGGAGAAGGAGCCAGCCAGGGAGGCCTGTGGCTGGCAGATCAGCAGAGTGAGTCCTGTGATTGCTAAATGTCCAGAAGGGCCCCAAGGCCCTGGAGACACCCCAGCAACCCTTGCGAGCCACATCCTGGTCACTTCCCTTCTTTAGCAACTGTCAGGAAGATCCTTCCCAAGTGCCACGGTCTCCATGTCTACCGATGGTTCCAGCCCGCGCGGGCCTCATGGTCCTGCCACACGTTGGTGTGGGCGACCAAACACACCCCTGACCCAGGGCTGACAGCCAGAGGGTCACACAGGGGTGCTGTCCTGGCTATGCATGGCTGCCAAGAGCTCTTAAAGGCAGGTATGCCCAGGCTATGAGAAGGCTGTTTATCATTCTGAATGTTATCCCCGCTCTACACCAGGGCACCACAAGGTAGGTCATGAGACAGTGCCCTTGTTGAATCTGGGGGGTACGTACATCGAGCTTCTACCATGCAATCCACTTTAGGGAGAATGATCAGGGATAAATTCAAGAAGCGATGGGTGGCAGCGAACACCATCTCTGAGCCCATCTCTGAAGGATGCGCACTCAGTAAGGAACTGCTCTCGACTTCCCAACCTGGGAAGGCAGTGGTCCATACCCCCAATGTTATGGAGTTCACTCCACAGCCTCTGTTCACCTCCCCAGGCTCGAAGCTTGTGCAATCAAGCCAAAATACTACGGCCTGGGAGAGTCTATTTTGAAGAAGTGGCATTAGAAGAAGTTTGTTTAAAAAATGTGGCTCTCAAAAGAAATGTCAATCATTGTACTGTTGATATTTGGCTCTGTTGACTAATGAGTTTGTTGACCACTGCTCTAGACCAACAATACAAAGACCCCTTCTCAAAGCCGCAGCATCTCTGCACCTCCAAAGACTGCAGCTGCCGATACCAACATTTAGAGGCAAGATGCCAAGGCGAATGCCCTCACCCAATTCTGCACACGTGAGTGTCACAGGTGAGAGTCACACATGCGTGTTACACGTTGAGTGTCATACATGAGTGTTAGCACTGTGTTTTCAGAGTCTCAGGCCCTGTCTCTCAGTTTGTAATTAGCTGGAGAGGCTCCCCTCCCCCCAGGACACAGTCACTCTCCTGTGACAAAACTCTGGACCAGGGAACCTTCAAGTCCAGGTGGAGACTACAAAGGAGTCCGCTCTCATGGAATGTTCCAGAATAAGCTCTGAAATTTCTCTTTCCTACAGGGATGGGAAACTGTTTTTGTCTTTCTGGCTCATTTCAGCTAGTAACTGCCTATTCCTTTACATTCCCATAGATCTTCCTGATACATTATTTAGAATCCAAATACCTATTTTCACTGTTATAAAAAAAAATCATTAAAGTCTCTTGATTTATAAGGTTTTAGTTATTGGGGGGGGGGGGGGGGGGAAGATATCCCTTCTGTTTTTGTTTTTTTTTTAAACGAAAATATTTTTGGTTTAAAAAAAGCACCAAAAGATATCCAAACAGGATATTGCACCAAAAGGTGTGATACTAAATATACACAAACAATGAGATCTAATCTTAGTTTAGCTTTTAATAGACTCTAGCGTGATGGCCATGGTTCCTTCTTCCCAGCCCTCAGCCTTCTGTGTGGTCATCCTCACGGCCCCATGGAGGCGCAGGGCAGAAGCAGCCCCTGTGGTTTGCAGCCCCAGCCTGGAGCCGCCGGCTCCTCACTACCCCGTGTCCCTCACACTGACACTCAGGACCTCTCACCCCATGCCCTGCAGTACGTTTCACTTCCTCCAATGCTCAGGGCCGCATCTGGACCAGCTTGCTTCGCAGGTGTTCCCACCCTCCCCCTGCCTCTCGCTCAGCCTCCCCTCCTGCCTTTGGTTTCCCTGGCAACCCCCTCCCCCACGACAGGCCGGACTAGAGCTGGACCCTTGGGTGGATGTGCTTCCACGGCCTGTCCCAGACCTCCACCAGCATGTCCTGGGCACTTGTCTGCGTTCCAATACACTTAAAAAAAAAAAAAATCTAAATAGCAACAGTTCCCATGAATTGAGTTCTGGTTTTGTTTTAAATATGCTTTAATATTCATAGGGTTCATACCCTTAAATACTGCCTCAGCCACTAATTGGACTCCATGTGTGCGTGGATGGAGGTTTTAATCTTTTCCAACAGTGGGTTATAAAGCCCGCACCATGCTTTATAAACCCCTTCGAATCCTGCAACACAGGCCCACACAGTTATTAACTCCAGATAGGAATCCCCAGGCACCCCTGGGAGGCACGGCCATTAGGGTTCACAGCCGGGCAGGGAAACGATGCCTGGGCCTGCACTTCTGGCTCCGTGGGCGTTGGAAAGCCACCCTCCTGTGTACCCACCTGGGCCAGTTTTATAATCACCAAGAGAGAAAAGCGTGTATGAAGGCCATTCAAGCCAAAGAGTGGTTTCCCCGAGCAACACTCAGATCATGAACGCATGTTTCTTTAAAAAAGTCATACGCCCAACAGCCTCGCTGACGTCACTCGCATTAATCTGGCCCCAGCCCTGGCTCCTTTGCTAACTCGTGCAGAGACAGAACCAGTCCTCCTCCGTGGGGCACACGAGGAGGCCGAGGCTCCCCGCTGCCCCTCCAGGCAGCGCCGGCTCCTGCCTCCTGCCCCATCTGCTTCACCGTGGAAAAAAATTGGTTCCCGGCGAACAGGGCCATTCCGATCCTCTTCAGCCTTTGCTTTGGGAGTAGTTTCCGGAATCACTAAATCTTAGGACATCTGGAACAGATCAGCGGGGTTCACTCACTGTAACAACTGGATTAAAGAAGACTCGGGGCGGCGGAGGAATTCCCCAGATCTGGGGGCCGCGCAGAGGCCTGACGTCATGAGACACAGGGATGGTGTGCAGTGATGGATGGCGTGACCCAGCAGTGGCACGGTGCCACCCGAGGTCGCACGTGAGCCGCCTGCTCATTTGGTTCTCTCGAGTTGTCTGGCCTGCTGGGGTCTGGGAGGTGCAGGTTCCCCCTTCTTCCCCACCCCCCCTTGAATTTTGAGCAACTAGGGGATGGGACCCACAGCGGTAGGACACTGCAGTGAAAGACATCTCTCATGAGGCTGCCAGCCCCCCTGCTGTCCATTGTGTCTAGACAGCCCTTTTTTGTTGTTGTTAATCCTCACCTAATGATATTTTTTCATTGATTTTTTTTTTTAGAGGGAAGGAAGAGGAAGAAACACACACACACACACACACAGAGAGAGAGAGAGAGAGAGAGAGAGAGAGAGAGAGAGAGAGAGAGAGAGAGAGAGAGAGAGAGAAACATCTATGAGAGAGAGAGACAGCAATTGGCTGCCTCCCACACGTGCCCTAACCCGGGTGGGGGATCTAGCCTGCAAACCTGGTACGTGCTCTTGACCGGAATTGAACCCGGAGCCCTTCAGTCCATGGACCTCCACTCTTATCTAATGAGCCAAACTGGCTGGGGCTAGACAGTCCTCTTTTAAAAGCAAGGCCCGGGGAAGAAGCAACCAGCAGTAAACCTCACCACCTACAGGGCCCTCCTCCACGTCACTCAAGGCCTGGTCTTTAAAAAGCCCACCCCCCTCCAATTTCAAGTGAGCATATGCAAAGCCCACCAGCAACTGTCTCTCATCTCCCCTCCCCTCTTCCCTCTTCCTTACTCCTCACGAAATTAATACCCGACAGACACTGGATTTGGTTTCCTTCTGAAACTCGGTCCTAAAAAGAAATGAGATTGCTTGGCCAGGAGATCTGAGGGCAAACAAGTAAATATATGTGAGGTCTAATGTGCCAGGGTCTCAGGTCAGGTCCTGGAAGCATCGTTGATGTTGACAAGGACTCGGGTGGGTGATGGACAGATGTCCTGAGGAGCAGGGGCCAGGGCCCGAGGCAAGCAGTGGGGCGGGGGAGCGCTGCTCAGGTCTGTGGTCTCCGCAGAGTCTGCTCAGCCTGATTCCCACCGGGGCTCTGCAGCGCAGGCCACAGCATGGAATTGCCCGCACGGACACGAGGGGCTGGCTTTTGGCGCCCCGATGGGTCCGTCACTGGCTCAGGGCTGCTGGGGACGGGTGTAACCTCCCAGGCAGGAGAGCTCCCGAGAGCTGAGGGCCATTCTCCAGGCCAGAGGTGGGACCGCCGTGAGCCCTTAGCAGCCAACACTTACACATCTGGGCACGTGGCTCCCACACAGCCACGGGAGCCGGGCGTGGCAGCAACAGCACCCACCCGGCCTCGTCATTGTTGGGTCAAGATCACCTGGAATAGCCCTGCCCGTATGGCTCAGTGGATGCAGACTGAAGGTCAAGGGCACATGCCTGGGTTGCAGGTTCGATCCCCAGTAGGGTGTGTGCATGAGGCAGCTGCTATATGATTCTCTCTCATCATTGATCTCTCTCTCTCTCTCTCTCTCTCTCTCTCTCTCTCTCTCTCCCTCTCCCTTCCTCTCTGAAATCAATAAAAATATATTAAAAAAGAAAAAGATCACCTGGAATGGAGTCAATGGAGAAGGCTCTTAATATCCAAAAGTTCCTTACATGGTCCTCCCTCTCGGGGCAACAGCAATGGCCTGTGACCTGTCGCCTTTGGCTCAGCGGGGCATGACCACTGGGGACAAAGCAAAGGTGGCCTGGGCTTTCCGAGGTGACGTCAGGCGGCTCGGAGCACCCGGGGAAAGAAGCTAACGGGAGTCTGTGCGCGACCACGAGAAAGGATTGGTGTGGAGGAAGGTTTGCCTCTGGAAACAAAACCACTGTGCATCTTTGGAATTTGGCTTTTCTTACAGCAACTAAGTCTCTGGTGGGACGGGTGAGTCTGGTGTTAATGGCAAGAGACCAACAACCTGGCCACGCAGAATAAACTGTGAGAATCTTAGCAAAGACGCAGCTCCCCGCCTGCTCTTCACCTGATGGTATCGAGGAACCGAGTGGCTGCTCTCTCCGGACGGGCCCCTGATCTCAGGCCAAACATCCAGTGGGACGGGCACAGCGGCCATCTCGTTCTGACCCTGCTGGAGAGGGGCTTACCCATAAGCCCTCTGATGGTTGGCTGTATTTGGGAGCCAAGGAAAATACTACCAAATAAAAGTATACCCAGGAGGTGGACTCAGATGTCCCAGGTGGTTAGGGAGGAAGGCCGGGGAGGAGCATGTTCCCAGCTTCCTCTCTGGTTGCCATGGTTACTCCTCAGCCTGCCTTCCATGGTCCTCCATGGACTTCTCGTCCTCTCACCATCCAGATGGAAAATCTCCATCAGTGTCTGCTCCACCAGAGGAGGGCCATTCTTGAAACCCAGAATTGACTGGGATAGCTTTCTGCGGCTCCTGTGTGTGTGTGTGTGCGTGTGTGTGTGTGTGTGTGTTTGTGTGTGTGTGTGTGTGTGTGTGTCGGGGGGGGGGGGGAGAGGAGGGGAAAGAGGAGCCTTGAAAATGAAGTGACTTCCCTAAGGGAAAAAAGTCAGTTCCCATGGTAACAGCTCACTGTCCACAGCCTCATGTTGAGGCCGGTAGGCCGTTCAGGACATCGGGTCATCCCTGAGATAGGAAGGAATTTCCTAAATGGGATGGCAGCACATCACAGCGGGAGGGAGAGACAGGCCAGATTCCCCAAGCTGCCACGGCCATTGATTTCTTTGTGTCTAAATATTTTTTGTTGATTTTTAGAGAGAGAGAGGAAGGGAAAGGGAGAGAGAGAAACATTGATGTGAAAGTAAGACACTGATCGGCGGCTTCCTACACGCAACCCAGGCATGTGCCCTGACCAAGAATCCAACCTGCAGCCTCTGGTGCATGGCATGATGCCCAACCACTGAACCACACTAGCCAGGGCGGCCACGGCTATTTAGACAGAGACCAGGGGTCCGATGGCTGGAACATTGGCCTGGGACTCAGGAACCTCCCGGCAGGTGTTTTGCCGGCCTCTGCCATTTAACTTCCTTGCTGACCTCAGTTAAGGGACCCCAATCCCTGCCTGTCAGCGCCCTGTTCTGCACCTGAAATGCCATGGGCTCCAAGGGCATGCGCGGAAACCACTAGCCAGCCACGAGGAGCCTGTGAGCTGGGCCGGGTTCGTCCTGCCCAAGTTCCTCTGTAGGACAATGGGCGGGTGGCTCAGAGCCACAGAGTCAGCATCTGTGCTCATCCCTGGGGCGCAGCCAGAGCCAGGGCTCCAAAGAAACACAGCTGTGTGGCCCCGCTCCACCCAGGTCCCTCCCAGGATGTCGAAGGGGTCAGAGGTCTCCTCCTCTCTGCCTGTGATGCCCTGTGGACACACCCCTCCTCGTCTGCTGTCCTCAGGAACACGGGACAGAGCTCTCAGCCCCGAACTTGGCTCCTGGGTTTGCTCTCAAGCCAAATTCCCTTCGGCACGTGGGCAATCCGTGGCTATGCCTGGTAAGGAAGGGGAGAAGGAACAAGATGCAGACGATGGGAGAGTGTTGGCTGTTTGGCAGCCCGTGGGGAGAAAGCATTCCCAGGAAGTTCGTGGGAGAAAGTCTTGGTGTCAAAAGGTGCTATGACACTCTTGTTGGAAATTCCAGAATAAACTCATCAACTGAGATTCTTTGAGAAAGTGGATGGAGCAGCAATTACAAAAGCCAGCTGCCCCCAATCAACAAACTTCTTTTGCCCCCTCCCCAACCTCTAGATCTGGAGCAGAAAGTGAAGAAACGAAAAAATAAATAAGTCACATGGCTAATGTTCTGGCAAGGGCCAAAGTTTTCCAGGTTTCTGATCAGTTCCCTCTCGTCTTCCTTCTTTCTTTCAATAATAATAATAAATTTTTGTTGATTTCAGAGATGAAGGTAGAGGGAAGAGAGAGAGATAATAACATCGAGAGCGAGTCATCGATCGGCTGCTTCCTGCACGCCCCACACTGGGGATCGAGCCCACAACCCAGGCATGTGCCCTGACTGGGAATGGAACCGTGGCCTCCTTGTTCATAGGTCGATGCTCACCAACTGAGCCACTGATCAAGGAAACTCTTACTACGAGAGCCTACCAGCACGTGGTCAAACCTGAGACCCTCCAAGGACAGGAAAATTCAGCCTACATGGATTCTGAACGCAGTGACTGCTGCAGGGACCGCCATTAACAGGACAGGACTGGTGGCCAACATCTCCAGAGAGAAAAGCGATTTCACAGGTCCCCACAGGTCAGACAGTACATCAGGGAGCACGAATGGGGGGTGGATGAAAGCCAGCAATGAGGCTACTCACACAGGGGAGGACTTTCCCCCCAAGGCCCCCAGCCTTGGTACTTCCAGTCTAGGACCAGCTGATATCAGACCCCAATAGCAATGGTGGGACGGACATTTCCAGCTATAATCCCTCCTCCCACCTTGAGCAAGTAACCTGGCCTCCCCCGAGCCTGTGTCCTCCGTACTAAAAAGGAATGTAGTCCTATTTCCTTCTCTGTGTTGTTGAGAGGCTTAAAGGAAACGATGTTAGCTCTCATCCCGAGTGCTTGCTCTATGCCAAGCATGTGTGGAAGGACTTAAATACGTTTTGATTCATGACATACAATCACTTTATAAGGGGCCGCTCTTATTTCTCCCACTCTGCAGATGAGGACACAGAGGCCCAGAGACAGTCAGCAGCTTGCCCAAGGCTGCACAGCTGGGAAGACGCTACAGGGTGTTTATGGGTCCTGAGGACTCTATAGGGTACCCGAGGGCATGGAGGTGCTCAGTAAAGAGGGGTCTCTTCCCCTTCGTAAAAAAAGCCAACTTTACTTCCACCCCACAAGGTGCCCTCAGTGATTCGGGCCACTTTGCCACTCTGAGACGAAGAACAATTTGTTTCAAACTCTGAAGAGCTCTCGGGATGCAGTAATCCTCCTCTCCAAGGCCGGTCTCTCGTGGACAAAGCTACCCAACTACCAGGTAAGGGTTCTGGGAAACTCACTGGATGACCCCCCACCCTCACCACGATGATAATAGCATTAGTAAGGGTATAACCACAGGACCGTTCTATGTGGCCGCTCGATGGTTCTTTTAACATCATAAATATTCCACCGTGTCTTTCCCTCCCCTAAGAGTGCTTTCATTCTTGGAGTTGGCGAGCCAGAAGGCGCTGAAATGGTTCACTGGTCTCCTAGGGGAGGCATCGAAAAAAAAAAAGTTTTTTTAAAGCTCCACTGCCATAGTCTATATTTCTTTTTCTTTAACCTAATCACATGTGACGCCTTCTTAGGAGCTGTGCGTATTCAGACAGACAAAACAAAACGTCGCTGCATCGTTTTACAAATGGAAATTTCAGTCCTGCTTCATGGAAACTGTCTGTACAGCTTCATCGGTATTCCTGGACATTTTTGGATATGGCGTGTTTTGGAGCTGGACTCAAGGCCATTAATGATTGTGAACTTTTCATTAAAGAGTTGACTGCTTTAGGAGACAGCAGGCCAGCCAGGATTCATGCTCTCTGGAGAGAAAAAGAAAAACATCCACGAGTCCCAGGCGCAGAGAGCCCTTCCTGGCTCGATCCCGGGCCTTCTGGTCACCCAGTCACTCGGGATGATTCAAACAGCTCCTCAGTCCGGTGGGAACTTGGCTGCTTCCTGCCACAATACCTTGTACTGCACCATCTACACTCATTGGAGGAGGATCTTCTCCGTTGCCCCTTTGCTTCAACGTTGCAGTACAGCGAGTCACAGCTAACGCGAGAGCTAAGTTCTAAAGACAGCACAAAAGGCAAAACGCATGTCCAAATGGCCCTCGGGGAGGCACCACGGTGGAGATCAACACACCATCTCTCCTCAGTCCAGCCCCGCCCAGGGCGCTCCTGCATCGAGACAAAGGCCACGCTATGGGCCTGTGCCAGGGATGTATGGAGAGAGTAGCTGACTCCGAACTCTAGCTGGAAGATACTTTCACTGAGTGGAACAGAGGACCACATGATCCATACCATCCTCTCTTTCTCTCCCTCTCTCACCTTCTCTCTCTGTCTCTCCCTCTTCCCTGCCTTCTTCTCTCCCTCTCTCTCTTCCCCCCTTTCCCCAGAATGCATGGTCCCTCCTCATTCTCCTTAATTCCACTTCTTGGAAGCTGCTCCATGGCCCTGCAATGACCCGTTCACCTCTCTGAAGCACTGAGCAGGTGGTGCCACCATCACCCAGGTTTCTTACACGGTAGGGCAGACAGAATGACCGGTCCCAATTCTCCATCCCTTCTTATCCTGTGCCCTTGGCTGTGTGCCTCTTTAGTTCCTCTCACTAAAGGGTCAGAGTGTTCTTCCCTGCCTGTGACTTCGGGTTTGGCCATGGACTCGTGGTGACCGTTAGGGTAAGGCTGAGGTAAGGATGCTCAGTTCTGAGCCCAGGTCTCAAGAGGTGTGGGATGTTTCTGCTTGCTCTCTGGCACCACAGCCACTCAGGAGAAGCAG
Organism: Pipistrellus kuhlii; assembly: GCF_014108245.1. Classification (NCBI taxonomy): domain Eukaryota; kingdom Metazoa; phylum Chordata; class Mammalia; order Chiroptera; family Vespertilionidae; genus Pipistrellus; species Pipistrellus kuhlii. Next base: position 44,423,311 of record NW_023425416.1, on the reverse strand, counting down.
GATCCCAGGCTGGCCCTCTGGTTCCAACAGGACGAGGAAAGACACACGAAGCAGAGCTGACCTGGGTCACCTGTGTCTGGTTGAGGTCAACCCACCGTCTGCTGAACTGCAGATGCGGGAGCACATCAGCCAAGATCCAACTGAACCCAGCCAACCCTCAGCTGACCTGCAGGACCTCGAGAATATGTGATCGCTGTTTCAAGCCACTGAGGTTTGAGGTAATTTGTTACGCAGCATATGTTGTGGCTGTAGCTAGCGGATACATTATTGATGGCTGGACCCACGGAGCAGAACTGACTAGAACCGACACTCTGAAGAGGCAGAGTTGTGGACGTGGAGGCAGCTTTAGGCATAAGGTAACTTACTGATCACCAGCCTTGGGTTTTCCATCTTAATATATGAAACACACAGTTCAGTAGAGATGGACTGAATCACCCATTCCAGACTTTCCTAACCTAAAATTTTACCTTGGAACAAGCGAGCGTTCCCCCACCACAGGAACGCCTCTGTAATCCAAACGAAATGTCCAATGTCCACAGTCCGCCCCAAAACAAAACAAACCCCCAGATTGTGTTTCCTGTTACTTCTCCCCTAAAACACTTTTTGGAAGACCTAGTTAAAACTAAAAGGAATGACCTGATAACTTATGAAGGCTTCTTTAGATTTGGTTTTCTTTAATAATCCCAGAAGGTCCTTCTTACTAATGTTAAAAATTTCCAAGACCTGCCTCATGAGGTTGAAGTAATTGTCTCAGTTTGGCAAAGCATGAGGGACTTTAATCTATCTCTCTTGTCTGAAGTCAAAGAAACGCTAATTAATATTTAAGCGGTTTGGAGTATTTGTGTGTGTGTGTGTGTGTGTGTTGGGGGATTACATCACCTTTCGCCCAATAAAGGCAAACAAAAGGAAAAGAACCTCAGTATGTCTTGCATTTGATGAATAATACATTTATCATCATAAGTGTCCTAGTGTATTCACTGGTTCATGAGGCGATATTTCATTCCACCCACACTTAACGCTCACAGATTCAAACAGAGGACACAGTACGGCGTTTCAGAGAACTACTATCAAAGCGGATGGCGATTTTTTGAGAAACGGTCATAAATCATATGGAAGGGCTTTCTGGCCCCAAGGCTAAAACAATCTTTCAGAAGGAACTGTCTGGAAAGGAAACCGCCCTCTGAAGTGCGGCTAAGGGGTCCAGGGCCAGCACCTTCATCCTCGGAGAAGTCTGCAATGCAGGGCTGGCGAAGGGGAAGTGGGAGGTGGTATGCGGTTCGCCTCTAGCCTGGGGGCCTCGGGGGCTGCAGGAGGAAACCCCCAAACAGCAGAGACTGGCTGCTCACTTGGACTGGGACAACCTGCGCCCCCCCTCCTGCCACAGAACAGCTGATTGTTGTTAAAGCAGACGCCACTGCCAAGTGTGTGTGAGGGGGGGGGGGGGGGAGGGGAAAAAAGAACCCTTATATAATGATCGGTCCAATCACAGGAGTTGTCCCAAACAGTTAAATATTGGCAACTTCATATGGTTCAATTTAATACAGCGAGTAAACATAAAATACTCCGCCCCCCTCCCCTCCACACACACATACATACAAACGTAAGTCCTCACAGAAATTAGAAATATAGACTAAATTGTGAGCTATGTGGAATGGCAAACAAAAACCAAATTCCCCTTGATCCCCAAATAATAGCTGTTGTTGAAACTATTGTATAAGATACATTTTTTAAAAAACCACAAAATACAACCCACCACCTCTATTTATCCTCTTTGACGGGGAGGGAATCTGCACACTGAGGCTTTGGGCCTGGAGTCAAGACGAAGGAACCTTCCAGAACAATGCTGTGAAAGGAGCACTGACTTACCTGGACAGCAACAATTGACCCTGAAGCTGCAGGTCAGCGGCACAGTCCTCGGAACGGCAGTTCCTTTCAAAAACGGTCTGTGAGAGATACAATAGGGGGGTTGGAACAGGAGTTAGTGGTAAACAAGTGAATAACAGCCCAAAACCTTCTTCCTGACCAGCCGGAATTCTGCCCGTGAGCCCTTCAAGCCCTCGACGCCCCAGAAGCCAGCTCCCCGGCTGCTCGGGGAGGGCTCCTTCTCAGGCTCCAGGGAAACCCACGCCAGCGGTGGTCTTGCCTGCTGAGGGGATTCCTTCCTGGACTCCTTTTCAGTCTGTTCCAGGGCTTCTTTGAGTAGTTTTTTCAAGAAGGGTACATGTTAGAGTCCTTCCCATCTTTGAGAATCTCTCTACTGGGCCTCAGGTTTGAGTGGATAATAGTCAGTTGAGTCAAGCATCCTTACATGATTCTTGAGTTTGCCAACCACGGCTCAATACAGTCAAATTTAGTGATTGTCTGGCCATTTCCCTCTGTTTACTATCTAGGGGAGGCAGCAAAGCTCTAGCTGAGACCAGCACTGGGGCAGACCCTGACTCTACTGGACCGCCAAGACTTAATCCACCTCCATGCCGCAACCCAACATGGACTCGAAACCTTGTAGTGGAAGAAAGTAAGGCATTTCCGTCCTCGCGATAGCTATCTGGCCACGTGACTTAGAGAGCTCCAGGAGCGAGGGGAGGCGTTCTTTGCAGAGCCATCACACAGGTACGCAGAGGATAAAAACCAGCTCTGCTTCTTGGGCGGGGCCTCGCTCTCACTCTCAGGATCTCTCTTCCCCTCCAACTGAGCCAACATCTGGAAGACACATGGAGGCAGCTCATTAAATTATCTTAAACAAAGTATTCATCAGGAAGAGGGGAAGAAGCAAGGCTCACTCTCCCACAACTTTTCTCAGGCTCCCGGACAATCTTCCCAGTTTTTTTTTTTTTTTTTTTTTTTTCTTGCATTTTAATTTCAACCAAAGAATCGCGTGGTTAAAACAAAAATAATGACTGTCCTCTAACCTCTCCCTATTGAGTCCGGCTCTCCAGGATCAACCAGTATTTACTCGTGTTCACTTTGTGTTTCATTTGGTGATTATGTCCTCATCTCTAAAAATCTATGGGTACTACCACTTCTTGATTTATTGGATGTAGACATTACCGGAGAGAATTCCGGCCAGGATAGACAACACGTTATCTCACGTTCACAATGGACCCTCCTAGCTATCTTTTCCTAATTTTAACAGGGAAATCATTACCCTTGGTGCCCCTGCTACAGTGATTCTCCACTAGGACTGCAGCAGAATGACCTGCTCAGCTTGTTAAAATGCAGATTGCTGGGACACACCCACAAACATCTAACCCAGTGGGTCTGGGGTGGAGCCCGAGACATTCATTTCTCAGAAGATCCCAAGCGACCGCACTTTAAGCAGCACTGCTCTGCTGGTGACCTCTGCAATTTTAAGTAATAAACAACTATCTCTTGTTTCACCAATTATCATACTATCTCTTGGCTCACCCATTTAGAGCATTCATATATTGAGAGAACTTCTATAGTTCTAATTTTACCTCTATACCAGTGGTTGGCAAACTCATTAGTCAACAGAACCAAGTATCAACAGTACAATGATTGAAATTTCTTTTGAGAGCCAAATTTTTTATTTAAATATATTTTATTGATTTTTTTACAGAGAGGAAGAGAGAGGGAGAGAGAGTTAGAAACATCGATGAGAGAGAAACATCGATCAGCTGCCTCCTGCACACTCCCCAATGGGGATGTTCCCGCAACCAAGGTACATGCCCTTGACTGGAATTGAATCTGGGACCTTTCAGTCTGCAGGCTGATGCTCTATCCACTGAGCCAAACTGGTTTCGGTGAGAGAGCCAAATTTTTTAAAACTTAAACTTCTTCTAATGCCACTTCTTCAAAATAGACTCCCCAATGTCATGGTATTTTGTGGAAGAGCCACACTCAAGGGGCCAAAGAGCTGCATGTGGCTCGAGAGCTGCAGTTTGCTGATCACGGCTCAATACAGTCAAATTTAGTGACATTTACTCTCCATCCTATAACCATTGTCTTCTAATCCTTCTACTACATTTTCGGCTCTGCAACCAAATTATTCATTTTCGAGAAACCTTTCCTTGTTCTCTGGCTCTTCCTTTTAAGAAAAAGTAGAATTTCAACCATTTTATAATGGATAGAATATATTCTTAAATCTCTTTATGGATATTACATAGCGATTAGGTTGGTTTTAAATTTTGTATAATCTCTTCTATTCCATAAATAGTTTATTTCCTTCTAATCAGCTATTTTGCAGGTTTATTTCTTTCATATAACATCCCCCTTCTCCCTCATATCTCAGGTTTCTTTGGTTGTTCATTCATATTTAAGAACAGGTAACAGGGCTGATTGGAGACTCTGTGGGAGTGTTTGGGTGGGTGGTAGGAGCGGAAGCCAGCTTATGCATTTGGAGAAATGCCAGAAATAAGGCTTATCCTCTGGGGAAACCACACTACCTCACCAGCAGTTCATTCAGTTCTTTTATTTTTTTAAAATTAAATCCTCACCCAAGGACATGCTTAGAAAGAGGAAGGAAGAAAGAGAGAGAGGACAGCGGGAATGGGGGGAGGAAGGGAGGTAAGATTGATCATTTGTCTTCCGTACACTCCCCAACCGGGAATCAAACCCACAACCCTGGTATGTGCCCTGGCCCTGACTGGGAATTGAACCGGAAACCTTTCAGTCATGGGATGACGCTCAACCAACTGAGCACTCAGGCTGGGCAGTTTATTCCGTTCTTTAGAGAAGAAGATACCTGGTTGCTGCTATTTCCATCCACATACCGACCTTCACTCTCAGCCTTTCCCTGTTTCCAGCCCCATCCTCTCTGCGCCTGCTGGCCTGGCCGCCGCTGCAGCCTCGCTGGGTGCATGGGTGACTCCTGCCACAGAGACCTGCCCCCTGGGGCCCCAGTTTGGGCTTTAAGGTTCTGACCTGGTTCTTCTGGGCGATCTTCTGTCCCTTCTTCCAGCGGAGCACGGGGGTCAGCGCCGGCAGCTCCCGCTCCCCCTCTCCGGTCACGTGCTGCCCCAGGCTGTAGGCGGCCTCGAACACGATGGGGCTGATGACGTCCTGCACCCTCCGCTGCAACGGCAAACACAGCGCGCGTGAGCGGCACGGCCAGCAGGCATGTGCGGAGCGTTTCACGGGTTACAAAGACCATCCACGTGGCCTGCCCCTTGGGACCCTCCCCGCCACTGGGAGGAGGGATTTCACTGTCTTGGCATTTTTGATGAGGTCACTGTGGCCCGGGACAATTCAGGTCCTGTCCAGGGTCACGCTGCTAAGGAGCGGGGGCTCCTCCAGCTACCTCGCATGGCGCTCTGTCACCGTCCCGTTAGCATATGCAAGGCATTACCTTACTCATCTCCTAAACAGCCCTGGAGCTGGCGGGATGAGCGGGGAGCATCTGCCCGCGCCCTGCAGCGCTCACCCACACTCAAGGGGCCAAAGAGCCGCAAGTGGCTCTCGAGCCACGGTTTGTTCCAGAGAGATGAGCGACACGCCTGAACCCTGTGCGCTGGACCTCATCCTCCTCCGTGAAAGAAAGGCGCAGGGCTGCGGGCCCAGGGCCCGAGGCTAACAGGGGTTGTGAATCACATCTGCTCAACCCTGGAGTTCCCGGCTTTTCTGTACAAGGTGTCCTTGTCTCCCAGGGACCGGGGGCCCCCAGGCTCCCCCACGTTAGAGTCCGCGGAGGAGGAAAGGGTAGGGAGTCCTACTTTCTGGGCCAGGATGCTCTGTGGGAGGCAGGCGTCCAGGTGGAGCAGAGCAGGTCTGAGCCAAACTGGTTTCGGCCGGACTGATTCTTAAAAGCTAAAGCTAAACAACTTGCCCTAGCTGGTGTGGCTCAGTGGTTAAAGGGCCAACCACCTACCAAAAGGTTGCAGATTTGATTCCCGGGCAAGGGTATGTACCTGGGTGGCAGGTTCGACCCCCACCTTGGTTGGGGTGTGTGCCGGAGGCAAGCAATCCATGTGTCTCTCTCACATCCATGTTTCTCTCTGTGCCCCTCCCTACCCTTCCACTCTCAAAAGCAAAATCAATGGAAAAAATATCCTCGGGTGAGGATTAGCAACAAAACCAAGAATATTATTTTAAAATGATCTAACCGCTCTAGTTTCTAACATCAAACCTTAAAAGTTACCTGTTTCCATCAGGGCCTGCGGAAGGGGGTTTGCTTGGGGAATGTCTCGCACACAGGCATGGAACACAAATAAATAGCAACTCAGAAACAGCCTGAGGTGAGGGCTGTTCCTAAACGCGCTGCCACGCCAGCCACAGAGGGAGACCCCAGGCAGGGCCTGGCTCCTCTGGAATGAGCTCTGACCTCCGGGGCTGGGAGGCTGTCTCTGGCTCTGATCTCACGAACCTGTGTTAACTAAGCGTCTGAAAAACAGCTTCCTGTTACACGTCCCGGTAGCTCTGGGCAGGAGGGATCCAAACCGCACAGGGCCCTGGGCGGAGGCGAAGTGGGGGCAGCAATGAGGAACAAGCCCACGCCCCGGAGGACAGCCCCCCGCCCGGCTCCCAGGGCAAAGCGGCGCCCACAGCTCGCGGTTTCCTCCCGGTTTCGGGGAGGGCAGCTTCCCCGGGCTCGGCACTGCAATGAAGCGGGGGAACTCCCGAGGGGAGAGAAGGAGCTTGGGGTTCTGGCACAGACTGTGATTGCTGAGATTTTACTACTAGGGGGGGAAAAAATCACCACTACCGACTGAGCCTCTACGAGCGAACACACACTTCTTCCGCAGGCAGAGGCCACGGGAGCTCCTGGTTTGCAAACGGAAGGGCCCGCCCGAGAACACGCAGCTGGTGGCGGGGTCTGCGGCAGCTGAGGTTGCTCAGGGAACTTCGCACATGCTCCATGGGAAGTTTGTGGGGTGCAGAGGGCAGGGCTCGAGGGAGGGCTTTCAGGAGAAACAGGTGCGCGGTGATAATCCAGCGCCACATGCACAAGGGTGGGGGGTGGGGGGGTCTTTGGGGACACAAATGAGGGACCCCCGGATGGAGGGTTGCAGGCTTCCTTGGGGAGGTGTCCCGGGCCTGGCTATATCACAGGAGGCTATTAGGGAGCACACGGGAGGGCATAGGAGGGCCTTACAGGGTAGAAGTGGCCTGGGGTGTCCAGGGTCCCCAAAGTGGGGAAAGTTGGGCTTGTGGGCAGGAGGGGAGAGGAAGCTGAAGCAGAGACCAGTCTCAGGGGACATAGAGGCTGGAGTCACCTGTTGGGGTGAATTCATCCTAAAATGGAGAGAGAGCCTGGAGGGGGCTCAGGTGATGCTGGAGGCTGGGCTATGGAGAAACCTCTCTGGTTTCCTGGAGTGACAGGGCTGGGACCGGAGGCAGAGAGGCCAGGAAGAAAGCGGGAGGAGGCTGTGTTCTAGAACGATCCCTCTGGCTATAGCATGGACATAGAGAGATGGGCAGGCCTGGGGACGAGGCTACCATTGGCGTTCCCCACTCTGCTCCACTCCCTCTGGCCACAGCTCCACCAGGAAATCTCTGGCAGAAAGCCCCACCTCCCGATTCTGATTGTGGGGAGCAGATGCAGGATACCTAGTAATAAATTGGTCACGCCCCTCAACTACCATTGGATGAGGTTGGAAGTGGGTCCCATCAGTCAACAAACATTAGGCGATGTTGCAAGCGGGTCCCGCCCTGAACAATCATTGGATGTGTTTGGATGTGGGTCCCGCCTCTTAACAACCGTGGGGTGAGGCTGGAAGTTGGTCCCCTCCCTCAACTACTGTTGGGTGAGGATGGAAGTGGGTCTCGCCTCTCAACAACCATTGGGTGAGGGTGGAAGAAGGTCCTACCCTCAAACCCCATTGGTTGAGGTTGGAAGTGGGTCCCACCCCTCAACAATCATTGGGTGTGTTTGGATGTGGGTCCCGCCTCTCATGAACCATTGTGTGAAGTTGTAAGTCGGTCCCACATCTCAACTACCATTGGGTGAGGTTCAAAGTGTATCCCACCCCTAAACAACCATTGGGTGAGGTTGGAAGTAAGTCACCAAGGCAGGGAACAAATTAATTACAGAAATACAGACCTCTCTGAACAACCCCCACAGTTAGGCCCAGCCCTTTTGACCACTCCTGTCTCCTCCTCACTGCTCATGCCCAATCTACCCTCAAGGACTGGGGCAATTGTGTTATCCCAAAGCACCCCCCCCCTGCTTTCCTACCCCTCCAAGGAGGCACTTTATGTCTCTCTCCCAGTGCTCAGACTGCGGGAAGGAAATAACAGCTTGTGTACAGTGCAGACCCTGGCAGACACCCCAGGATCCTGGAGAAAAGACCAACATCATCAGGGACCCACGGATAAATCGTGTTGGGATCACGTGCCCTGACTCTGTGCAAGGAGCATGCTCCACACCTGTGGTGCTCTTCCCTAAACCCCAGTCTATTAGGAGGAAAACATCAGAGAATCCAAAAGGCTTCCTTCAAAACACAGGACCAGCACGGTGCAGCCACGCACCACTCAGGGTGGCCCTGAGGGGGGGCGGCTGAAAGTCTTGGAAAAGACAGATAAGAGATTGAAAGCTGGGTCTCGGGGGGATGCTGCTTCCTGAGAGACAGCACCCGAGCCCACAAGCCGAGGCTTTCTTTTGTAGCAGATGCCACGAGGCAAAGAAAGGACTTGGTCAAGATGTTTACAGGATTCTCAAGGGTTCCCATCCTACTCCATTGCATGCACCTGATATAACTTTGTTTACTTGCAGCCTACATCACTCAGGCAAGTGGGGCCATGTGTTCAGACAACGGGTTCAACATTACAGCTCTAGCTGTTGGATAGAATTGTGCTGGGCAGCACGAGGCCATGAGAAGACTGGGTCCTCTCATTAGCTCCAGTCTTGAACCTTTCCAAATGCTGTACCCCCTCCCCCCACCAACAGCACCCTCTAAGCTCGTCAAGGTCATTAAAAACAAGGACGACTGGAAGACAATGCACAGACGGGGCTAAAAGCAGTGCCGGGTTCTGGGTAGATCCTCCAACAGAAAAAGGCTATTAGTGAAAGACTAGGGAAACACAAGTCTGTAGTCCGGTTCAAGCACGGCACCAGCCTTCACTTGTTAGCTGTGTTGGTGCCAGGGTTATGGAAGCTGTGAACAACAGGAGACACTAGCTATGCAGACCTGTGCTCAGGAACCCTGACCTCGCTATGCAATTGTATGGTAAATCTAGAATTATTCCAAAATAAAAAGTTTCATTTTTAAAGAAAGAAGCAAGAAGAAAAAGTTTGGCTTGAGGAGGCCGAGGCTGGTCTGTGTCTGTCATCTGCCTTGAGCCCGAAGACGTGTTCCTAGGGTGCTGGCTCTGTTCTTCCTGAAAACAAATAAAGGAAGGACAGAGTAAAACCTGGAGGTGAATGTAATGGAGAGCCATGGCCAACATGCTCCTCTGCATGTAATCCTCACACGTCCCCAGTCCTGACGAGGAACTGCTTGTATGGTGGTCACACACGGGCTCTAGCCAATTGTGTTCAGTGGTAAGAGCATCAGCCCAAGGACTGGTTCGTGGTTCCAACCGCCCAACGCCACTGGGTGAGGTTGTAAGTGGGTCCCACCCCTCACCAAACATTGGGTGAGGTTGCAAGTTGGTCCAGCCCCTCCACTACGATTGGGTGAGGTTGGCAGTGGGTCCCACCCCTCAACTACCATTGGGTGAGGTTGGCTGTGGGGCCGGCTCCTCAACTACTATTGGGTGAGGTTGGAAGTGGGATCCGCCCCTCAAGAACCATTGGGTGGGTGAGGTTCAAAGTGGGTCCCGCCCCTCAACAATTATTGAGTGATGTTGTAAGTATGTCCCACCCTTCTACAACCATTGGATGAGGTTGGAAGTGGGACCGGCCCTTAAACAACCATTGGGTGAGGTTCAAAGTGGTCCCACCCCTAAACAAACATTGGGCATGACCTAGCTGGTGGCAGTACCCTTAAAGGAGTGATAAAAGCCAGGGAAAGTGCCAGGGACCACCCACAGCCCGTGTGTGACCACCATACAAGCATTTCCTCGTCAGCACTGGGGACGTGTGAGGATTACACGCAGAGAAGCATGTTGGCCATGGCTCTCCATTACATTCACCTCCAGGTTTTACTCTGTCCTTCCTTTATTTGTTTTCAGAAAGAACAGAGCCAGCACTCCAGGAACACGTCTTCGGGCTCAGGGGCGGACGACAGACACAGACCAGCCCCAGCCTCCTCAAGCCAAAACTTTTACTTCTTGCTTTCTTTTTTTTAAAAAACAAAACAAAAACATTTTATTGATTTTTTTTAAAGAGAGGAAGGGAGAGAGAGAGTGTTACAAACATCAATCAGCTGCCTGCTGAACACCTCCTACTGGGGATGTGCCCGCAACCAAGGTACGTGCCCTTGACCAGAATCGAACCAGGGACCCTTCCGTCCGCAGGCCGACGCTCTATCCACTGAGCCAAACCGGTTTCGGTACTTCTTCCGTTTTCAGAGCCACTCAGGAAACACCTCTGCATCTAGCACACAAGGCCCCGAGTCTGACAAAGGACGGGGCGCCGAGAGGATGGGCTGGACTTGGGCTACCACAAACCCACTTGAGCTACTAAATCCAAAGCGTTGATGATCTGTCACCGCATGTCGCATCAATGATAGACTCTCCCGTGTTTTTGTGTGTGTGTTTTTTCCTACTTTCCATCAAAATTGTATCTTAAACCAGAGGTCATGAACCTGGTCTAAGGAATTGGATGGAGAGAGAGAAAGAAAAAAAAAAAAAACAGTACCTCTTTACTTTCATCTATCTAGCTGAAATGTAGTATTTCCATTCATTATAAATGTATTATACTAGGCAGCAAGCACGGAACTATTAGAAATACCTGTGACTCCATCAACAGCAGAAATCTGAGAGCTTTTCACATTGTCCCGCAGTGGCAGAGTCCTTGAAATCCGGTGTATGTTCCTCAGAGCTTCAGAATTCTAGATCTCGTTACTCAATGCATTCGTAAAAAGCAGGTACGGCCTGCTGTCACACGTGTGGGTTTTCTTTTTTAACGTTTTGGCAGCCGGATTTGAAGATGCCTGGTTTCCGTGTCATCCTGTGTGTTTCACCATGACGCACTCAGGAGCATTCTGCCCCCGAGGTTTCTCTCCGCTGCCAGGGAGGCCCGTGTGCAAAAGCGGTCAAGAACGCGTCTTCGTGGTAAATGATACAACGAGACGGGCCAGCCTGCGGTTTTTGAAAGGCTCCGAGATACGCTTCAAAAACTTCAAAAAGGATCATTATGTTGTTTCAGTCCTCATCGCTTGTATGAACTCACTGGTCTCGGCAGTTCAAAATAGACCATCCATTACATTGTGTGACAGGTTCAAGGCCTGGGCTCAGAATCACCCCAGGGCCCCTGGGGTTTTAAGAATCTGGGCCTGGATAGATACTCCGGGCCGGGGTCGGGCTACGCTGCTTCGTGGCCGACGGCTCTCTGAAAGCATCTGTTTCGCTGTGTGAGGCCTCAGGAGGGCGAGGGTGGGGAGACTGGGCTGGCGGGGCCCCATGGAGGGCTCACTCCTTTTACAGAGAGAACCCTGACCTTCCTGGGGCAGGTCTGTGGCTTCACAAGCTCTGAGAGGATATCTAGAAAGCTGAGACGCTTGCCCTTGACCTTGGTGGTGTGTGAAAATCCTGAACCGTGACCGAAGTGAAGAAGGGAGTCCAAATGCCAACCCCACAAGATTTGCAAGTTACTCAACCCACAGTGGGCCTGGAGGCTCAGCTCGGGGACAAAATGAACCGGTGCAATTGCTGTGAATGATCTGCTGCTCAGCACGCGAGGAACGGAGCTCCCCTCAAAGCGGTAATAACACAAGGTCATTGGAATGCCAGTGACTTGCATCAAAACGTGTTCAACTCTTGGGTCTCTTCCATTCTCCTGCCTGCCGCTTGGTTCCCATTGGTTTAGACAAGGTCACCAAGAGCTGCTTTGCTATTAGATCCGATGGGTTCCCTCTCTCCATCCTCATCTTACTTGACACACACCCCCCCCCAACACACACACACACACACACACACACACACACGCATTCTTTATAGTTGAATCTCTTCTTCTTGCAGCTCATCCTTCCTTGATTCCCCCAGGTATAGTTTACTCCTCCTGTCCCCACTGTTCCTGACCCTTCTGAAATGATAGCTAAAGCAGCACATGGCATTTACTGGCTGACATTTCACCACCACGGCCACCACCAAACCTGACTGAACTCTTTGTGGGCAGAAGCCAGCCTTTAGCACAGTTCACAGAACGGAGTAGACACTCAGTTACTGAGATGTACATGCACCGAAATGGACAGTCATCCAAAAAGGAAGACTTTGGTGAATTTGAGATCATCCTTCTTAAGAAAGGGCGACTTTATTGCACAGACCAATTTTACCTACCCACCCCCACCCCCACAGTCAGAGCACAATACACATATAAGCATATTACTGAACATTTACCTAAAGCATTACTTCTTAGCTCTACCATTACTTCCTCTCAGTGTGTATACATCTCACACCTCTTTACTGGGTTTCCTTCCAAATCTTCCCTCCTTCTTGCCGCTGGCTATTTTAAACACCTCTGAGCTCAAAAGAAACAATGCCATACCTATCCACAAAAACCTTATTAGACCACACAATAAACTGCATTTATTATACCGCATAGCTGGAGCTCTGGGGTTTACTGGGAACTGTGGGATCCTAACCCAATAAAAGGAGACAGACACCGGGTTCTTAGTGGCGGGACACGGTTGGAACATTGGCTCTCCTTTCATCTTGGTCTCTCCAGCATTGCTACCCATCGCATCTGAATTCAACTAACATGGAACTGTCATTAATTCTCAGGACTGGGCCACAGGGTTTTTTTATAGGTGATCTGGTGTAATCTCACCATCAGTATTATTTCCCCCCAGGTGGTGAAACTCAGATTTTGACACATTAATTCTGTATATGCATCATTTCAGAGCTGACTGATAGGATCTCAAGAGACTGTTAAACTTGTCAGGAATCACAGCAGAATGCTCTGAACCATCATTACATTTCTGGAATCTTTGCAAGGAGATAATAAAAAGAATGTGTATCATATCTCCTTCTCATTTCTCCCTCTTCCTTTCCCGCCTGGCCATTAAATGGAAACCATGTATGAATTTAAGATGACTGTGAATTTTAATGAAACAATTTAAAGAAAGATAAAAATCACCTTCCTTTGGGTAAACAGAAGATTAAGCTGCCTTACTCTAAAGAATTTGAAAGCTATCTGACAAAGAAATAAAGAAAATAATATCATTTAAAACAGCATTTAAAAGAAACCCAATAAAATACTTAGAAATAAATTTAACCTAGGAGGTGAAAGATCTATAAGATATTGATGAAAAAATTGAAGAAGACATAAAAGGAAATATTCTGTATTCATGGGTTGGAAGAATGAATATTGTTAAAATGCCCATACTACCCAAATCCATCTATTAGCTTCAATGCTAAGCTCTATCAAAATTCCAACAGCATTTTCTAGAACATGGAAAAAACAATCCTAAAATTTCTATGGAGTCACAAAAGACCCTGAATAGCCAAAGCAATCTTGAGAAAGAGCAAAGCTAGAAATATCACACTTGCCGATTTCAAATGGTACTTCAAAGCTATTGTAACCAGTGGCTGAGCATCGACCTATGAACCAGGAGGTCAGGGTTCGATTCCCGGTCAGGGCACATGCCCAGATTGCGGGCTCAATCCCCAGTGTGGGGTGTACAGGAGGCAGCCGATCAATGAGTTTCTCTCATCATTGATGTTCCTATCTCTCTTGCCCTCTCCCTTTGTCTCTGAAATCAATAAAAATTTTAAAAAATGATAATAGAAGGATTTGTAAGTACCGATGGACTATCTGGGGCTCTGAAGACAAACCCATCTACGGAATTCACACAGCTTCGTGAATTCTCTGGAGTCCATGTACCACATTTGTGACATAGGAGAGCCAGAGTTGATGGAAAAGCTTTGCTTGCTTGTTTTGTAAATCTTCACTGATTGAGCCATTTTCCACTAAATCTCAGCCTATTTGCATTACATGTATTCCATATAATCAGTTAAACACACACACACACACACACACACACACACACAGGCACACACACACGAAAAAGCAAATATAGTTAACACTTTTTGGTGTTTGCTTTCAAAGACATGGTCCCAAATCCTTTCTGTTAATAGAAAGAGCTGCCTTGTAGGTTCCTGAAACAGCGTGCATGCTGGCATTTATGACCTCTTTGATCTGAACGTTTTCAGCGGGGAAGTTAATAACATGTCTCAGGCTGCAAAGGGAAACATAAATGACACAGGCTCCCCCATCAAGGGAAATTTGGCCACAATCTTTAAAAGCATATTCTGGAAATACAGCCATAAAGAGTCCAAAGACACCCCCCACACACACACACGCAAACCACCTGTTTATAAGCAGATCTGCTCAAACCGCGGGTGTGAACAAAGACGTGACGCATAGAAAGAGCCAGGGCTGCAATCCGGATAATTACCTGCAACCGGAGAGCCCTGCATGGCGGCCTCGCGCCTGGCCACCCCAGCGGCAATGAAAACAGCTCTTGGGAGTGACCACCAATGGCGAAAGCAGGCCTAGCCCCAAATTAAAACCGGGCCCTGGGAAGCCTGCGTTTTGACAAAAGCAGCAGCAGCAGAACCACGCCCACCGGGCCCCCCCGCCCCCCACCTCCCTGACATCACTCCCAGGACCGGGCTGTTTCTGGGCCATGATGTTGTCTCTGCTGGATTCCATGGGCTCTGCATACCCCACTCCTGGGATGGATGGCACCAGACGTGTGTAAGCCCTTCCTTTCCTGAAAAAATTACATTCTAAATCTAAAACATGAAACAACGAAACCAAAACCCACCACCAAAAAAAACAAAAAACAGAGTTGTTTTCCAAAGAACATCCATCTGTTATCTTTCACATGTCTGTTGCTGTGTAGAATATAAATCCATCACCCTTAGGCTGAATGCTGATATCTTAATTGATGCCATTCACAATGAACACCCATCAAACTTGGCGGTCCTCCCTCACCAGTCTTCCCTTCCTCACCTGCAGATTGAAAAGAACCATGTTGGCCCATTTTTTGTCCTAATGCTGTTTTCCCATCTGCTCCAGAGCAACCCGCAAGGGCTCCCTCTCTGGACAGGTGAGCTACCTGATTGGCTGCCCATGAATCCAAGGGTTTCCTGATCCAGGCGAGCATGGCTAGCTCACCCATCCACCCTTCAGATGCCAAGGCTCCTAAAAACACTCATGTACCTAAGGATGTGGAAACACAGGGGAGAGGGGGAGGGGCGTCCAGTTGGCCTTGCTGCTGTTATGGTCCCCACACTGTGGTCATCAGCCCCCCCAGTATCTCTCACACAGGCCAAGAAGTGGGCACGTGCCCCCAACCCACTGACTTTCAAGCTTCTATGCTGGTGGGGACAATATTAAACCAACGTCCTTCCCGGGACTGGCCATCCTTCGCAGCCACAGCTGGGGACGCAGAGACCAAGCAGGAAGGGTTGGAGGTCAGGGCAGGGCTGTATGCTTCTCAACGACCCCTCTTCAACGTCACTTGAATCTCATCCCACGGACAGTGCTGAAATACTGAGACGTGAATGTGATCCTTGTAACTGTCCCACAACCAGCATGTGCCACAGGAGTCCCCAAATGCAGGAGCCACGAGAGCCACATGACCAGCAAAGTCGCCACTAGCCACACGTGGCTGCCTAGATTTCAATGCATTAAGGACAATGCGGTTTTCAGTTCAGTTCTTGGGCCATGTCTTGAGTGCTCAGCCAGTGGCCACGGTGCCGAGCAGGGCATGCGAGGACCATTTCCACCACCGAGTGCCTCCTAGCAAGCCTTTTTAAATGGGGGGGTCTCTCTGGGAACCCCGAGACCCGCATGGATGACAGGGCAGCAAACCTCAGCATCTGCTCGTGGCCATAAGAGGACATTGCGTTTGAAACAGGACATTTCCTTGTAACATAAGGATTCCAAATGGCCCACGCTCGTGGTGAAAAAACAGACTTGCTGCCGAGACCAGTTTGGCTCAGTGGATAGAGCATCGGCCTGCAGATTGAAAGGTCCCAGGTTCAATTCCGGTCAAAGGCATGTACCTTGGTTGCAGGCACATCCCCAATAGGGGGTGTGCGGGAGGCAGCTGATCGATGATTCTCCCTCATTGATGTTTCTAACTCTCTATCCCTCTCTCTTCCTCTCTGTAAAAAAATCAATAAAATATTAAAAAAAAAAAAAAAGAAAGAAAGAAAAGAAAAAACAGACTTGCTGTGTTCAAAGCCAAAATAAGTACTCTGCGACTTTACCCCAAGAACACCGAGGTTCTTGGGGGACCGAGGGGGAAGCAAGGACATAGCATCCCGCTGGACGAGGGGGTAGCGATGGTCTGTCAGCGCTGATTGGGTGCTAAAAGCATGTGGTCCTCCATCAGCGGGAGTGTGACCCTGGGAAGGCTTAAGGGGCCCCCATCAGGTATCTCACATGCGAAGCACATCACCCCTACACACTTTAGCACACTCATATGTCACCCACATTTGGTGACCAGAGATATAAAACTTAAAAAAAAAAAAAAAAGGCTCAACCATTCCATGTTATCACCGCCGTCAGTGACCACGTACAAGTGACCACGCCATGGAGTTTGGAACCTTGTCCACGGACTCTGTAACCGGCCGCCCTCCCTTAGAGAGACGCTGATGGCAGTCAGGACACAAAAGCATCCTCTGAGCCTCCGCCCGCAATAAACTGCCGCTGCGATGGGCAGCTGAGCGGTTTTTCCCACGTTGCAGGGGTCCGCCTCCTTCCCATATGAATCATGTTACAGCTCCGATAAGCATATGGTCCAGGTTTATAGGGGCCCCTATGCATGCGTATTCCTTCCAGAAACCACATGAGAAAATACGTACCCCTTGTTATTGGGGGTGAACGCCAGAGACATGCGGGGGGCCTGCCCCACGTGGCACGGAACCCAAGTGGTGGAGGCAGACTGGAATTCACCCCGGCTCCGTGGGAAGCACGGCGGTGTCATGCCTGATCTGCCACACGGGCCTCCTCTCTGGCTCCCTGCTTGCTCTCCTGCCCGTTCTCCACGAAAGAGCAAGGCAATGTCCTGAAAACACAAGTAGATCCACCCGCTCAAAACCCTTGTCAGCCTCTCCCTGCTCATCTACCTGAGCCCACTCATTGGGCGTGGCCACCAGGCCCCTCGGCAACGGGCTGTGTAGACATCGCCACCGTCACCGCCTCCCACCCTCTCCCTCGTCCCCCCCACTCCAGCCATGCTGGCCCCTTGGACCCCTCTGAACACCCATTCCTGCCTCCAGGCTGCCACCTCTGCTGTTCCCTCTGCCTCCAATGCTTTTCCCCCAGCACTCAGCATGCATTTCACTCTGGTCCCCCCGTGGCACCTAGAACAGTCAATGCCTACTGTTTAGCTAATACATGCTTCCTGTCTACACTCCTATCAGACAATAACCTCAGGGAGGAGCGTTCGCTTCTATCTCACAGGGCCCTGAAAGCCCAGCCCAGAAAAAGACTGTCAGGGAGCCGACTCAGTGAGTGAACTGGAGGAAGACCAGCTTTCTCACGCCCTGCCGATCGGCCTCGGCGTTGTTGCAGGCAGGTCCGGGAGACCTCCCCAAGCATCGAGATCTCTGCCCGACTGCCCTCGATGTTCTGCAGAGAACTCTCTTTCCATGGTTTAAAGGGGTGGGGCCAGAAACCCTGGGCTCTACCGAGCACATCTGCCAAAAGCTACATGTGCCAGGCGGCTGCTCCACGGTGAGTAGAGGAGAGGGGAGACAGTGGGGAGCGGGGAGCTGCAGAGCTGCGGCTCCCCAGAGCCACACAAAGCCCTCAGTGTGGAGAGGCGCTGGCCAAACATTTGCTTCTATAAACAAGGTTTTCCCTAAAAGTCTCACTCGTGCTGTTGATTCTCACAAGGAGCCCATTTTTTGCTCCCGCCAGGTACACAGGGTAGGAATGGACACAGCTTCATGAGTTCCTTTCGAAATACACCAAGAGCTAAGGCCTCGCTTTCCATAAATCCGCTTCTGGGATTCCCCGGATGAGGGAAACCGAGTTTAGCCACAAGCCGCAGGAAATGTAGAAAACTAGAAGGATCTCGGGACTAAATGGCAGCTGCAACTCCTCAGCGTTGACTTAGCATCCTCTAAGCCTCACTGTTACCTACACCCAGCCGCCACCTTCTCCCTGAAATCTCAGCGACGTCTGTGACTCCAGATGCTTCGGAAAGAAGTGCAGCAGGTGGGGCGTGATCTGGGAGAGGGAGCCAGGGAAGAACGGTAATACTTTCTTAAAACCAACCAGTTTCCTTCCTTCCTTCCTTCCTTCCTTCCTTCCTTCCTTCCTTCCTTCCTTCCTTCCTTCCTTTCTTTCACTAATCCTCACCGAAGGGTATTTTTCCATCGAGTTGAAGGGGGTAGGGAGAGAAAGGTAGGAGGTGGGGAGAAGGAGAGAGAGAAAGAGAAAGAGAGAGAGAGAGAGAGAGAGAGAGAGAGAGAGAGAGAGAAACAGACAGACA
Organism: Pipistrellus kuhlii; assembly: GCF_014108245.1. NCBI lineage: Eukaryota > Metazoa > Chordata > Mammalia > Chiroptera > Vespertilionidae > Pipistrellus > Pipistrellus kuhlii. The sequence continues at coordinate 44,404,796 of NW_023425416.1, read as the reverse complement.
GACAGACATCGATGTGAGGGAGACACATCAATTGGTTGCCTCCTGTTCCCGCCCCAAGCGGGGCCAGGGATTGAACCTGCGACCCAACCCGTGTGCACGCTCTTGCCTGGGAATTGAATCCGTGATCCTTGGACACGAGGGTGGATGCTCTAACCACTGAGAAGCACTGGCCAGGGCGGTTTCCTTTCTGATGGAAACGCTTGCCCATCTGAATCCTCTGTCCATTTCCTAACAAAACAGGTGGCCTGCTTTTCAGTTCCAGCCCAAACCTAGGGAAACCAAAGCAGTTAGGATGTGGCTCAGACACACTTCAAATCGGGTATGTTCCCGATCCTTCTATCCAGCACTGAGCCCCCTTGTTGCCCCGCCCCATCGCAACAAGACCGAATAATGGCAGTGTGGGGTGGTGATCGGAAACCCCAGGTTTGAACCCTTCAACCTGTGTTACCTTGGATAAGGAATACAGCCTCTCCCAGCCTCCGTTTCCTCCCCTGGCGGAGGAGACAAGTGCGGGGACATGCGCCTCAGGGTGTCTGGCACCCTGGGTGAAGGAGAGCCATCTCCACGCATCTGGTGGGGCACAATCTCCTGCCACGTGCTCCCTTGTCAGGTAAGAGCATCGCCGGCGTTTCCAAGAAGAAAGCTTAGAAAAACTCCAGTTAATGCCTTAATGTTCAGGCAACATCACACATCACTTTCCACGATGATCGCATAACTGGAGCTTGGCACCCGGTGAGGGAAATACTGAGCAACACAAACCCCACTTAACGAGGCCCAGATCCTCAGAGATACCGAGTGCCTGGAATATATGATTCCCCGCGCAGGGGTGAGGGCACTGAAAGGCTGGGTCAAGTTGGAGAGGGCTTTAGCGCCTTTGACTGAGTCCAGAGGATCGCATCGCAGTGAGACACAGCACCATGGGAAGTGGGTGACCCACAGAGAAACCCTAAGATGGGTACAGGTGTTTCACCCTCACAGGAGAACCCCAGAGAAGGGCTGAAATGACAGCCTTTGAAGCAAAATGAACCTTCATCCCGGCTCTGCCAGGAGAAATGGCTGTGTGGACTGCACGTATTTTGTACCCTCGAGGCCTCTGTTTCCTCCTCGGCAAAATGACCGTCACGGTGGAACCGTGACAGAGCGTTGGCTTTGCTTACATGAGGTAATGCACACTGAACACCCCACGTCAAGCAAGGTCTCCGAACATACCAGTTTAAACGGCCGCTGCTAAAAGAGAAGCGTTATTTACCATGACAGCTTGAATCCATCGACTCTGTAACTGACCTCACTTGGAAATGGCCAAGATAGAGAAAACGAGAAAAGCATGCCTGGTTTAATAAGCATAAATGAAAGAATGCAAATAAAAAAAAAGAATCTCAATCTTCATACAAAAATTCTTCATCTAATGAAAGAAGATAGCGTTTTCAAGAGAGCCAGGAACTAACTTTGAACTGTATTTTTACCCCCAAGATGATGGATGGATGATAAAGCGAATGTGGTGAGAGGTTAATTGGAGAATCAAAGTGATGAGTGCAGCTGACCCTTGAACAACATGGGAGTTTGGGGTGCTGATCCCTCCACCCCAGACAGCTGTGGGGGGAAAAGGCAGTGAGATCATAAGAGAAAATACAGTTACAGTATTTGGGAAAAAAATGTTATTATTGAAGAAACTCCGCATGTAAGAGGATCCACACATTTCCAACCTGTGTTGCTGAAGGGTCAACCATATATGGGCATTCTCTGTGAAAACTTTTACATTTTTCTAATTGTTTGAAACCTTTTAGAATAAAATATTAGGGAAAACAATAGAGGTAGGAGGTGAGAATCCTAGATTAAAACTCCCAAAGTGTATAATCCTTGAAGGAACTCGGATTTACCCTGTAAGACAATCTTCAAATGCTGGGCTTCCTTCACACGTTCCCATTAACACTCGGAGGATGTGTATGAGCACACGTGTGTAGTAATTACTCAAGGGTTCTATTCAAAGAATAGATTCTTGTTCTATACGATCAGCTATTTTCCTTGCCCTTCTCATTTCCCTCCCCATCCCGGGTCACTATCACCAGCCTTCCAGGCCTTGAGTATGTATCTTATACATGTACATCTACAAAGAAATACAGGCATGCTTTGTTGTATGGAGCCTCACTGGATCGTAGTGGTCTGCAACTGAACGCACAGTGTCTCCAAAGTATGCCTCTAGGTAGCATTCTGAGGGTTGTTTCAATGTAAATGGTACCTACTAAGTCTACGGTTCTGCGACTTGACTGTCGCAGGCTGGGTCTGGGGAAGCCACCTTTGGGATGGCAAGTCTGAGGATAACTGGGGAGTGCCCTTGGGACCAGCCCTTGTAGAGAAGGGACAGAAGCAGACTGGGAGCTGGAGAAGTTGAGCTGTGATGTGGTCTCAATGAAGGCTTAGCCAAATCTGTTAACTATTCAAGAAATAATAAAAGATAATCATTAAATATTAAATATTAATTATTATTATCATTCAAGAGTTCAGAAGATGGAATGGCCTTTAAAAGCGTGATCTTGGACAAGGTCAACTGAAGGTGATGCACAGTGCGAGGTGACAGCGGAAGCCTCACCTGGAGGAAGAGATCCCTCATTTCTGGAGAAGGCCTGAGCTGCGGGCTGTGCCACAGCATCCACCACACTGCTCTCTTCCTTTCTCTTCCCCTCGACTGTAAAGTAGGCTCTCTGAGCGCTTTCTATGTCAGTACAAAGAGGACCACCTCACTCTTCTTAGGGGTGCATGTTAGATTCCGTAATATTCCTCCATCACAGCTCTTCTAACAGTCTCCCTACTTGTGAACATTTGGGTGGTTTCAAATTTCTACCATCATAAACAACACTGTAGTAAAAACCCCTGCTTTGAACATGTGTGCAAATAATCCCGTAGAGAAGATATAAAACAGGGGAGGCAAGTCCAAGGACATGAATGAAGACATCTGATGGGAAGGGAAGTGCCACTACCATCACTGCTAAATGCAAAGAACTTTTCCCTATTTTCACCAACATTTAAAATGGTTCATCTTTAGGGGTGTTTTTTTGTGTGCCAATATTATGGGTGAAAATGATATTTCATTGTTTTATGTTTCCTTATTCACAAATGAGAATAATTTTTTGCTTGTTTTTATATTTCCTAGACCATCTGTTTCTTACTGGTGCTAAATGGTTGTCTTTGTTGTTTTTCAAAAAGTTCCTATGAAATCCACAATTAATATTAGCTGAATAAATCAATGGGATAAAAGAACAAAGTTGTATTATTTCTTTTTTTAAAAAAAGAATACACAATATCTTGTTTGTTTGTTTTTTGTTTGTTTTTTTTGTTTTGTTTTGTTTTGTTTTGTTTTTAGAAAAATAAAGCCATCAATTTTGACTTGAAGGAAGACATGCAAGCCCCGATATGTGGTGAGACTCTCGCTCCAGCCTGTGCGGACAGGGCTCACGCCTGCTTCCTGTCAGAGGGAAGCCTCGCATTGCTCATGATGGTGAGCAGAAGCCTCGGGGTCTGGACAGGATCAGCATCTACCTGGCGTCCTTGGGAAAAGTCCTCCGTGGGAGGAGCTGCGGGTCTGTGGGAGGCTCCCACAGGATTCCCCGCTGCAGGGCGTCACCAAGGTGGCTCAGGCTCAGGGCGTGCTAAAAAGTGGATTCCGATGTTGACAGCTCGTCGCCCCTTCCCTTTGCTGCTTTCTGGTAGTAACAGCTGACGGGCTGACAAGGGGACCTCTGCTCTTCCGGGGCTCACGCCCTGCCCTGCGATCCTGCGGGCTGAGGGAGTTTTCTTTTCCACAGGGCTGTTCAGTTTCCGTTCACACTGCACCCGCCCTTCCACCCTGGACCCCCACGGGGCAGGGAAGGCCTGGTTCAAAGCTGTTCTGCTCACCCTGGCCAGTTTGGCTAGTGGTTAGAATGTCTCTGGTTTGATGCTCAGGCAAAGGCATGTGCCTGGGTTGCAGGTTCTATCCTCGGTATGTGGTGTGCCTCTCTCACATCTATGTTTCTTTTCTTTTCTTTTATATATTTTATTGATTCTTTTACAGAGAGGAAGGGAGAGGGATAGAGAGTTAGAAACATCAATGAGAGAGAAACATCAATCAGCTGCCTCCTGCACACCCCCTACTGGGGATGTGCCTGCAACCCAGGTACATACCCTTGACAGGAATCGAACCCGCGACCCTTGAGTCGACACTCTACCCACTGAGCAAAACTGGTCAGCTCAATGTTTCTTTCCTTTTCCCTTCCTTCTTACCCCTTCTACTCTCTCTAAAAATCAATGGGAAAAATATCCTTGGGTGAGGATTAATAACAAAAAAAAAACAAAAAAAAAACCACTGCTCTGCTCAGCAACAATGCCACGGAGAGAAAACGGAGGCCTCCGAGGGAAGACGGAGTCACGGCAGAAAGAAAGGAACCACCATCCCCTCTGCCTCCAACAAGGCTAGGAACTCTGCGGGGAAGGGAGCTGGAATCTCACAGCGTCGCTGGTACACCGTAGAGGGCCGTGACGGGAAGGAGAGGGGTCCCTGCGCCCCATCACGGGTCCGGATAAGCCACCCTAAGGCCACCCTTCCACAGCCACATGAGTGGTGTCTGCGGACAATTTCAGCTTCCGATGTCACTTACGAACTAGCATCTGTACTGTGCCGCATCCTGCGCGTCTCCTCCAATAATTGTGGGCTCCGTGGGAAGAGGATGGGGAGGTCTGTGCAGATGGGTCTGTGATGAGGAGGGGTCTGTCACTGCCTGGGCAGTTCCAGGACACGGTGTGCTGTCGATGGGAGGACGTTGGAGGCAGAAGAGGAAGGACGACAGTGTTTCTCTCCATGGAGCTCTATGGAGGGGTTAGACTGGTCCACAGACCACTTCAGAGTGGACACTGAGGAGTAGCTGATCACAGCGACTTACGGAGGTTAGGGGAGCCTCTTGAGATGAAGATAACAGTGTCCAACCTATGGACTCGGGACCCTTCAGAGCCCAGCTGTGAGCTGGTTCAGGATCCCTACACCCAGCCCAGGTGTCCTACTCAGCCTGGCTGCTCCCTACCACCGACCCTGCCATGTGGAGTCCATTCCTGCCCTGGTCTGAGGGGAGAACGCCCAAGCACAGGGCACGGAGAGGACACGGGGAGGAGTCCCCGTGGACGTGAGTGCAGCACAGGAACCACGGAGGGAGGCCAGCACGGCGGCACACAGCGAGACCACGCTGTGGAGGGTCTTGAAGTCCCAGCTTGAGAATCTACCACACCCGCCCACTAGACTGGTTCATGACTGCTATATCCCCCCCGCACCTAAAAGAATGTGTTGCTCATGACAGGTGCCAAAGAAATGCTTGCTGAATGAAAGAAATCACTCCTTTCCTACAGAATCTCCCGTGCTCCCCATTGCCAGCAGAATAAGATTAAAACTCCCTGGCACCACACCCCTAGAGCAGAGAGAGACTTCAGCCCACCTTCCCGCACACCCTCTCACCTCCCCATTCCCAGAGCCTGGGCGCTATCTCATCTCCATGCCTTTGTACGTGCTATTTCTTCAGCCTGGAATTCCCCTCCCTCCCTCCCTCCCTCTGAACTCCTCATCTTTTAACAGTCTCTCTTTCTTCTCTACTTGTGCCATAGGCAGAGCTATTTATCCCCTCACGATGGCACATTCTCGCTGTTATTTAACCCTCCCTGCCCACTGAGATCGATTTTCTTAGGCCCATTTTACAGATCAAGACACTCAGGCACAAAGTGTAAGAGACGTCACTGAAGGTCACAGGACCAGTGACTGCTGCAGATGGAACTCAGACCCGTGTCTGCTGTGGCAGTGACTGCACCGATGGGCCAGATCCTGCTTTCCCACACCTCTTCCGTCCCGAGAAGATCCCCCAGGCAGGCCCGCTGGAGGACGCGATTCACGCAGAACAGAGCCGAGCTGCCACCGTGACCCCAGCCGTGGCCAGCAGCCAGCTGACTCCCAGCTCTGTGAACAAGCCACTGCCAACCCCACATTTGGGAACGATACGCTCATTACACGCCACAATTAATATCTGTTATGTAACATCGGCCCCTCTTCCTGCAGACTTCATTTCTTTGGGGGGGCACCCCCAGGCACCCTGTTCTTCAAACTAGAAATTGGGGCTCCACAAACTCCTCTTGAAGCTGCATGTCCGACACACTCCTGTGTGCCGGGGACTCTGGAGAACCCCAGGGCAAGCTCTCTGCGGGCCCCCTCACTTCCCTCGGCCTGAAGGGAGACATCTCTTCTCCGAGGTCTCAGGGGAGAAAGCACCGCCCACCAGCCTTCCCACAGCCTCCTCTCGCCAGTGTCAGTGCCTGGGCCTCTCGGATGGCAATCCCTCTGTACCCCAAGGTCAGTGAGCGGAGCCTTTCTCTTTCAGTCTTTATAGGTAGCTGAGCATCTCGACCAAGGCTGTGGAAAGATCTGCAACCTCCTGGGGCCCAGTGGAAGCGGACGAGAAGATGTCACATGTAAACATCCAGCTACACGTTAATAGCAACACGTTTCTTCATGGCGCGGTCACAGCCGGAAGGGGACACTGATTCGCTGCATTAGTGGAACTTGGGGAGAGCCAGGGCCATGTCTGCTTCTTCCCACTGCTGTATGCACAGCATCATGCACAGCGCTAGCCCGTGGTGGGTGCTCAGTACATGCTCACTGACGGACCTCACGAACCAATGAGCGAATGGAAGGAGAGGAAAAACCTGTGACTGGAAAACAGGGGTTCTACGTTCCTGCCGTGGAGGGACCCGGGCCCGGGCACAGGACAGTCTGCACCCGGCAAGGCAGGAGGTCCTGGCCGAGGGCCCGACTGCCTTCCCTGCCACCCACAGGGCTGGAGAGAACACCCTTGAAAAATGGGTGGCAGGACCTTGCCCGGTAGCCGTCTCGCTGACAGGACAAAGCCCACGCCAGGAAAGGAATGGAATGGAATGGAGATGCAGACTGAACAAGCTGTCCAAACACACGGGAAAAGCCAAGTGCGGCCAAGGGGGTCCGAGTCCAACTCTGCTCCTACCAGCATTCCCCGTGCCACCTCCGATTACCGAGACAGAGAGCTCTAGCAGCTGGGTCTGCCTGGCGGTGCTCACGCGTTCATGCCACACACACACACACACACACACACACACACACACACACACACACCCATGCGCGTTGGACAACAGAACATGTTTCTCAACTCCGGGCTGTTTGCTTTCCATTTGATTGTGTGTTTTTTTCTGTGCAGTTTTCAGACTCCAATCTGGTCGCACGCCATCAGAATTCCTGACATCTGCACTTCTTGCTTCTATGGCCCTTTCTCACTGTTTTCCTATTCCACCGGCCTGGGCCTTGGGTTGCCAAAGTACTTACTGCCTGGCCCGATGGGGAAACCGGCCACAGGCTGGCTGCCGAGCCTGCTCTGGGGAAGCGGGGTAGAAGGAGGAGGGGATGAGCTTGTCCCCTTGGGCGGCCTGGGGCCCTCTGGGGTTTGCATCCCTCCACCTCCCAAAACTCAGGCCTCCGAGGCGACCAGCTCCTACCAGCATCCCAGGCCCGACTGGAAATCGGTTGCCTGCCTCTTCCTAACTGGCTCCCTGTCCTCATGTCCAAATCGTCCCAAGTTTGAATAAGGCACAGGTTTTGGGCGCCTTTCCAGTGCTCCCACGCTGACTTTCCAATGCCCTACACCCATGTCTGGCCTTCCCAATGCCAAACAGTGGCCACCTCAAGGTCACGTGGCTCCCTAGGAGAAGACTTCATTGTCTTTATTATTTGTTCTTGAATGGGGCCCAGACTGTGAAAGCCAGATGCTAACTTGTGGATCACTGACCATCGGAGAATGGTTTCTGTCTGGCAGAAAGATAGCCCTGAAGGTTTCTGGTTTTGTTGCTCTACCAGGGTTTTTGTTTGTTTGTTTGTTTTTTAAATATATTTTATTGATTTTTTTACAGGGAGAGGAAGGGAGAGAGAGTGAGAAACATCAATGAGAGAGAAACATTGATTAGCGGCCTCCTGCACACCTCCTACTGGGGATGTGCCCACAACCAAGGCCCATGCCCTTGACTGGAATTGAACCTGGGACCTTTCAGACCATAGGCCGATGCTCTATCTACTGAGCCAAACCGCTTAGGGCAGTAACCAGTTTTAAATCAAATTTTAAATCTGGTTCCTCCTGACCCCAAAAACCTTGGTCTCACCTGTTCCTCACCCCTTCTCCCTGTGCTCCAAGGGCCTCCCCTTCCTAAAACCTTGCACAGCCTGCACCTCGGCTCCCATGAAGAAAACACCCCCAGTGCCTGTAGGCCCCTGTGTGGTCTTGCCCTGGAGCACTGCTGGAGGAACATGGAATTTCACACCATCACAGCCTTGTGGGAGAGTCATTCCTCAGCTTACTCCCGCAGCCTCTGCTATCTCAGTCACGGACTAATGACTAATCCGCAGCTATCTTTGTTTCCTCAGAGTACTCAACAGTCAGCAGGTGCTCAGAAAGCACGGACAGATCACTGCCTTCAAGTGTCAGAATAACACAGTCAAATGGCAACTGAAACAGCAACCTTTGCTCGGAAGGACCCGAGCCCCAGAGCCACCTGTGTCCGATGCAGGAGCGATGAACCAACGTCTAGTGCACATGTGTCAAACACAAGGCCCGCGGGCCAAATCCGTCCCGCCAGGCCTTGCAATGTGGCCCGCACCGCGCTGTCATCACTGCACTCCGCTGCGTTTCCATCACAATGACAGTTTATGACTGTTCAGTAAACCATTTGGCCCGCGATTTAGGCTGGATGTTAGATTTTGGCCCCTTCTCTGATTGAGTTCGACACCCCTAGTCTAGTGGGTTAAGTCACGAGAAAACCGACGGTCAGCACTCGGCTAACCAGCACGCACTCCCAGGGCCGCCTGTTCTTCATGGGCGTTAATGAGCACGTGTGAGCAGAGAAACGGCGGGAAGGGACCATGCCAGGCCGCAGCAGGGAGAGAGACAGCGGCTGCGGGAGAGAATGGTTCCCCACCATCTCCCAAGATGGGGGTGTGGCAGGGAAGGTGAGGCTGCACCCCCTCCTCACGCCACCCCCTTCCGCCAGGACTGGGCCTCTTCACAGCTACGCTAAGTTCAGGGTTCCACAACCCACTCTCTGGTGTTGCCGCTTTAAAACTCAGAATCCTGGGGGGTAATGGGAGACAGCTGGAATACTATCAACAATAAAAAAATATATATTTAAAAAAAAAAAAAAAAAAAAATATATATATATATATATATATATATATATATATATATATATATATATATATATATATATAAAATAAAATAAAATTCAGAATCCTGCCCTGGCTGGTGTGGCTCAGTGGTTGGGCAACATCCCTGCACCAAGGAGTTGCTGGTTCGACTCCTGTCAGGGCGCATGCCCAGGTTGCAGGCTTGATCCCCGGCTGGGGGTGTGTAGGAGGCAGCCAATCCATGTAATGCTCTCACATTGATGTTTCTCTCACTCTTTCCCTTTCCCTTCCATTCTCTCCAAAAGTCAATTTAAAAAATTAAAAAAAAAAAAATCAAATTCAGGTTAAACTTTCAGCCCCTGCAAACCCAGGACAAAACCCCTCCCTTCCCTTGTCCCCTAAGTATCTCCACGCAGACCCTGCCCTAGCTGCTGAGCAGAAATCGAGGCATCTTGGGCTGGGGACAGCCAGCAGTGTGGGGACAGATTCCAAAGGCGGCTCAGGAAGGAACATGCCAGAAACAGCTCTCAAATCCCGCTGAGGCTCAGGCAGGGATGCTCAGGCTTTTTCCCTGATCGGAGGGCCTCGGCTTTGCACACAGGGAGGGAGGGTCACAGCTGAGGAGGGGGGGGCGGCCCGGGGAGGTCCTCATCCAGCAGCTAACAGAAGCAGCTTGCATATGGGTGGGGGGGCCTCATGCTAAGGGCGCGGGTCCCCAGATGCCAAGGGATTCATTCCATCCCAGGTTACATAACCTCGCGGCTGCGGCCAAGGTCTGAACCAAACATGAAGACGGAAAACGCTCCAGCAAATAAATTCCAGGGGCATTAGGCAAATGGCCCTTTTAAATAAACAATCATTTTCGTTTTCACACAGATGCGATGAAAGGGAGGTGGGGAGCAAAATGGAGAAAAATGGGATCGTTCCCTGATCACAGAGATGATCCCGAAAGCCCAGGGCCTCTGTTTACCCCCCAAACCTGGGGCACTGAGGTCAGGGGCAGGGGGGTGAGCTGGGCTGCCCCGTGGAAGGCAGACTCTGCTGTGGGCAGGGCCCCCCTCTGCAGGGCAGGAGTGTGGGGGGTGGGAGGGGAAGGCGGAACAGGCTGCAAGGCAGGACTCCCTCAGTCTGAGCCACCGGACAGCCCATGGGCTGTGCAAAGGGAGCTGGCGCTGGTGTTTCCACTGGCAGAGTTCTCCCAGGAGGAGAGCCACGGGCTTCTCTGCATTGATTCAGAGTCAGGGTGGGAGGGGGTGCCTCTCAGCAGGGGGCTCTGACTCAGTAGGAAACCTCTGACCCAGCCCCCTTTAGTCCTCCCCACACACACACTGCTGGGAGCAGCTGAGAGCAGCAAGTGAAGCACGCCTTGCTTATCCCCCTTGTCCCCCCGATGCCCACCCACAGAGCTGCAAAGGGGGACATCTGCACCCTGGCACTGGTCCCAGGAGAGCTTTCCAGCCCCCCACAATGCCGAGGGGCCGATGCCAAGGGCAGGGCAGACACTCTCGGAGGGTGTCTGGACCGATGTCTGTGCCACTGTTCCAAGCAGAGCAAGGGCTGGCGTGGCCGTGGCTGGATGTTTGGGCTCCGCGGCACCATCCTTTGGAAGCTGGAACAATCTTCAGGCGGAGCCTGAAACCCCAGGGGACAGCCCCGACAGGGAACTGGTTAGAGACCAGAACCCAGCCCTGCTCCCCACTGGCTCCCTAACACACACACCCTCCCCAGCTGCACCACCGCCCTCCGCCCAGCCCTGCAACCTCTTCTTCCGTCTTCCTGTCCCCTATTGCTGCTCACCGGACAAAGCCAGTCAGGAGACCGGGGCCCGGCATGGTCTGGGCACAGATGCCAGGCTCTGTGGGGAGTGGGGAGAGCCCAGCCAAAGAAGGGTGGCCTCACAGCCCTCCTGAGAGGTGAAGTGAGCCCCACCACCCGCCCCATGTCTGAGTTCCCACCAGCAGTGTCACTCCTATTTTAAAGGGGCCTCAGAGGATAATGTATCAGATCGCAGGCTAGAATCAGGCATCCTGAGGGAATGGGACCCGGGGCACTGTGGCTGGGGATGGAGAGGGGCATGCGACATGGCCAGGAAGTAGTGAGCCTGGAACAGGAGGTGGGGGAGTTTTGGGGGTGCAGAATGACAATACAGAGTCAGCCTGAGCGCTGGGGTCATGGGGAGGAGGTGCTGAAGTTATGTCCCTCCTCCCCGCTCCCCATACCCTGCAATGGCCATCTCACTCAGAGTAAGAGCCACGCCGTTCAGTGGTCCTTCAGGCCCTACACGATCTGGCCCTGGCACTTCTCTCACCTAATCTCTAGTGTGCACGCTCACACAGACACGCATGCACACACACTCATTCTGCTCCAGCCACACCTGGCTTCCAGGCTGACCCAGGAGCAACAAGCACTTCTGCCTCAGGGCCTCTGCACTGGCTGCTCCCTCTTGGAATGCTCTTCCCCCAGATCTCTCCACATGGCTCTTTCCTCACCTCCTTCAAGTCTTTGCTCCAATGTCCTCTCCTAAGGCCAGTCCTAACTGCCCTATTTAAAATGGCAGCCCACTGTGGCATGACCAAAGCCCCTTCCCCTATCAACTCTGTCTATTCTTCCAGGATGGATGGATGGCAGGCAAACCCTACTCAGCCCAGGGCTGTTGGAAAGCAGTGGCAGTAGCAACAGCTGTCAGTCACTGTGTGCTAACTATGGCCTAAGCCATACCCAGGGTGTAGATTTCTACATGTTTCATTCTCCACCGACACAACTCAGATTCCCTTGGAGCCACAATTTCCAGATGAGGACATTGAGTCTCCAGAGGTTGAAAAGCATCACAAAGCTGGTCAGGGGTTCTGCTGAGATATGCACCCCAAAAGCGGTCCTCAAAGCTGACAGCTTTGCACAAACAGTGTGCTGAAATCACATCTCTGCAGCACAGCCCCTAAGCTACAGGCACCCATTCGGGTCCTCGCGCCCAGAATGCAGCCAGGACGGTGTTTGGAAAAGCTCAGCCCTCAGCAACTGCATGCAAGGGGCAGGCTTACTTTGCAAGATGAGAACAGGACCCTGGCTGGGGCACCGGAGAACAGGGCCCCAGATCCAGCGTTGAGACTTACTAGCTGGCTCGTCTGTATAAAATGCATGGGGGATATGGTCCTTACCTCACAAAGATACTCTGAGCATTGGAGACTGCTCGGCAACAGGTTGTCAATAAATGATGCGTTATCATGTAGACACAGTGCCAGGTACCGTGTAGGAATTAGCAAATACTGATATGAGTGGCTGGGTGGGTGGATAAATGGATAGACAGACAGATGCACAGATGGATGGTAGACAGGTGGGTAGATTCCTGGTTGGATTCACTAAAGGGTATTATAAACTACCCAGTATTCACAAAACTCCCCACCCAATAACGATTCATCCAACATTGCCCTTGAAATAAACCTCCAATACCAGGGCATAAAACCCCCTTTGTCTTTCAGAAAGAAAAACAGTAACAACAAGCTCGGAATTCGCTACTGGAGTTGGGACTTGCTCTTCTGAGGCATATGCTGGGAGGTCATGCGCAAATGGTCACAAGCTCAGCTTTAGATGATGCACAGTTCAGGGTTCATGGCCCAATCTCTGCCCTTGGACATACAGATCACTTTTAATATCACAATTATTGGTTCAATCAATTGAGGCTCAAGTCTCAGTCACTGCTCTGCAGAATGAGCAAACAGGCACCACGTTGTTTTTCCACATATACAATGCAACATATGCTAAACCAGGGAGGCCAATACGTCAGCCTCAATCCGAGGTATCACCATGAATGAGGGAAATATGCCAACACTAAAACACATGGGCATCACGGTTCCCCAACCCTCCAACCGTCCACTCAATGGTGCCACAGACTTTGCAGAGGGAAGAGGAAAGGGTGTGGGTGGGAAGGAAGTGATGGGGATAACAAACGGCATGCGTGGGGGCGACAGAATAATGGAACTGTCAATACTTTGCCAGCGAGACATTTTTTCTTCAGTGGGTGACAGAAAAAATAACCAGATGAGCGGTAATTAACAGGCGGCCCAGGCTCTCTGGCTTAAAGTGAAAACATGATGGTCCCCCAAATGTAATCATTAGTAGTTTGAAACCCTCCTCTCCCCCAAACCTCAGGGTAAGCAACCTCACAATGCACTCGATACCAAAGGCTGTGAAGTCATCAGGGATGTGAGTACCTCTACGCTCCGTAGGTACGGCGCTCACCAGAACTGTCACAGACACCCGAATGGCATTCCTGAAGGGCGCCTCCCTAACCTACACACCAGCCCGGCATGTCCTTGTGAGGGAGAAACACCTGTGCTCCTCTCCAGAGGGAGGTCTGTCTGCAGGAAAGCTCTCTGCAGAGCTTTCTAGAAACTCCTCCTGCAGGATCCAGGCACAGGGCAAGGCTGAAAGATCTTATCAAGAAATTATGCTATGGTTCTCGAAGGGTTTTCTGAAGGCTGTTTCAATGTAGCTTTCATTTGTATAACATGATATAATTGCTGTATCTTTGTTTCTGGTATCAATTAGACCAGTGGTCGGCAAACTCATTCGTCCACAGAACCAAATATCCACAGGACAACGACGGAAATTTCTTTGGAGAGCCTGATTTTTTTGAACTTCAACTTCTTCTAACGCCTCTTCTTCAAAATAGACTCGCCCAGGCCGTGGTATTTTGTGGAAGAGCCACACTCCAGGGGCCAAAGAGCCGCATGTGGCCAGGGCATTAGACTATTTAACAAAAACTGGTACCATGGTTTCCACTCAATTCTGGTAAAATAATGTTGGTGCAGGCCTTATTAGATAAGAACGAGTCCTGAAGGGTAAAAGGAAATTATATATATAATCTTCGCAAACTGGACTGTGATTTTTAAATGTCATGTCGTCGTCATCATCATCATCATCATCATCGGATTTTTTCCTTTAGTCAACAGACCAAAACCTGGGAGGGTCATTAGCCAGACCCAGTGTCTCCCACATTTGATTAATATGACTCACCCAGATACATGCTGAAAACAAATCTCTAGGCCCCACCCCAGGCCCAGTGAATCTGAATCACTGGAAATCTGAATTTTTTTTTTAACAACACACTATCTTGGTCAGGGAAGTTTGGGAAAGAGTCCCATTGTTCTCCAACTCATCTGGAAAATTGAAATTTGGGGCCTTTGTTTCCCTTGCTTGAGAAAACGAAACTCATTGCTCTGTGGAGCCAGGCGCGGTGGTGTCGATCACCCCTCCCCAATCACTACTGGTGGGTTTTACATCCAGTCTCCGTATGTTGAGACTTCTTTGGCCACAGACATTCTCTGCATTCCCTTCTTGGAACGTGATATGGTACATCTGGGAAAGAAAACCTCCACAATTTATGGAGAGAATGTTGAACTTGAAAGAATCCCTAATTATCCCTCAGGGCATGCCAAAAAGCCTCAGAGGAAGAAAGGAACCTTATCTTCTGAATTCACTGATGAATTTCCTCTGCCGGGTTCTTGGAGAGGGGACGGCGGCTGGACAGTGAGGGGGGTGAGAAGAGGGGAGGAAAGGGAAGGATGGGGGAGAAGGAGGCTGCCCAGATCTGAAATCCCATAGGGCTTTCAGGTAGAAGAATTCAAGGACCAATTGAATGGCCAGAAAAGAGGGACACCAGGAAGCCATGATGCTCTTCATCATGCACTTACTGAGCACCTAACGCGTCGGGAGGGTCCTGGCTGGGAGGAGACGGCTCTTGCAAACACGCAGAAGAGGAGCTCCCTAAAGAGACAATTCATACGAGAGGGGCAGGTGTAAAAGGCAGACCCCGTGGGAAAGCACTTGAGGGCTAGCACCAGCAGGGAGCTCTCACTCGCTCAGGTTTGGAGCTCCTAGAACCCCGAGGTCAACAGAACTGGGCTCCCGGGGGAAGCTCTGGCCTCTGCAGAGGGTGGGGCTCAGCCACACCAACTTCTTTCCAGTGGCCTGACTGGGCCCAAGTGAAAGTCAGAGGAAGGTGGGCTCAGACGTGAGGCCACCCTGATGTGGCAGCCTAATGGAAGTGAGAATATAAACCCCCTCTCAGAGGAGTGGATGCTTTGATGATTTAAAAAAAAAAAAGAAGTATGCCTAGCCTTGCTCCAGCAGGATTTAAGCATGCTCACAAAGATCCTCACGATAACATAAGCAAGTGAGGAAAGCAGAAAGTGAGAAATGATGGCCTGTGAAGCCAAGGAGTCATTAAACCAGATGCACGCCACAGCGTCCTGTCCTCTTGCTAGACATGAGGTGCAAGTTACCGCCGAGCTTCCCAGCAGCGAAGGCAAAGACAGAGGCACGATTCAGAGCGGGAGTAAGGTGCTAATGAACCAGTAACTTTGCAGAAGGACAACCATTTCCTGGAAATGAGATCAGCTAGCCATGTCTTCCCCCGGCCCCATAAGACTCTGGGTTATACAGGGAGCAATGTTCTCAAGAGAATCCTCACCAAAAACCACCATGATGATGATGATGATGACGGCAACGATGACGAGGATAAAGATGGTGAGGATGATGATAACAATAGTTAGAGCTTACAGGGTGCTATCCAAAGCACATACAGGTGTTGGTAGGTGCGCAACATACAATTAATTTAACCCTGTTCTTACTATCCTCAAAGAAAGATCAATGGTTGTTTCTCATGATCACCCGCAGGAGAGCCACTTCTGGGGACCCCACTCACAGAAGACGTCATCTAAACCCAGGACGTGTCTGAGAGCAGCAGCGGTGGTCCGAAAGATTGGTGACTGCTGTCCTAGAGCCGTGGTTGGCAAACAGCCGCTCACGAGCCACATGTGGTTCTTTGGCCCCTTGAGTGTGGCTCTTCCACATAATACCACGGCCTGGGCGAGTCTATGTAGAAGAAGTGGCGTTAGAAGAAGTTGAAGTTTAAAAAATCTGGCTCTCAAAAGAAATTTCCATTGTTGTACTGTGGATATTTGGCTCTGTTGACTAATGAGTTTGCCGACCACTGTCCTAGAGCATTCCATGAGAATCCAGCAATGAGAGGTTATAAATGAAATATCCCACTTTTAAATAACGGCACATGTATAGGTCAATACTACAGGGGAAGGAAAACATGAACGGAGCAGGATCCAGGCTGCAGGCCAGCAGCTTTCAACCTCTGGCCTTGGGACAAAGCGATGGCTCACCCTTTGGGCACTCCACCGAAATTCAACTTATTTCAGCCAAAGTTTCAACAAACATTGAAGGGCAGAGCGATTGGGGTCCTCATGGTTGACACCTAGGGCTGCTGACATCCGTCATGCTGTTCAGGATAGAAGCCTGAGGATGGCCTAGGCCTGGGGCGGGACTGACGCCTTCTTTGGGGGGCTGTGGGACAGGATGACAACCCTGTCATTACCCAGAAATGGGACGAGGAAGGTCCAGGAACCAGCCAATCATCTTGGAGAAGTCACACCATTCTTCCTTCAACGATGGGCTTACTTCTTCATCTTAGCGGGTTTGTGCGGAAGCCAATCAACAATGAGGCCGCCAGCACCGCTCCTCAGACCAGCTGCTATCACATGTGCCATCAACACATGTGCCATCACATGTGCCATCAACACGCCATCACCGATGCCCTTGGAAATTTGGCCACCCAGGCGGCCCCCCCGGACTCCCCTAGAGAACCAGCCCCTCCCTCCTGTGCTGACGGGGAAATCTGGAGTGACGCAGGAAGAGGGAGAGAAGAAAACAAGAAATGCCATATATATTCAGCCACCTTCCTCCCCTCACAAACCCATCCCTATTTGGAAATGTTTGCGGCCCCTCCGCAAACAAGACACGTGACCTCTCGGGGCCGGAGAACTGAAATCCCCTGCCTGTCTCGACTCAACAGGTTCCTGGACAAGCCAAACACAGCTGCGGTCCAGCCGCTATTTTTAGAGCCTATAAATTCTGTCTCTCTTTCTCTCTCTGAACTATTCTTTACAGATTTGCCAGCGCCTTCTATCTGAACTCGAACTCCAGGACAATGGCTCTGTAGGTACAAAGCCCTCGCTGTGTGCACTTGCTTGTGAGTGTGCTCATTTTTTTAGGGAGACACGTGTAAAGCACGTGAGGGGTTTCTGGCTCCTCAGAGGGGGGCTGCCTGCCTGTGATTGGCCCCGGAGTCTGATGATGAACAGGAAGAGGAAACGCTGCCACCGAACTGATTTCCCTCCCAAAAACAGTGGAAAGAAGAGAATCAGAGTGTCATCTGGCACCCCTCCCTCCCTTGGACCCTGTTCCTCAAACCCCTGATTTCCAGGGAACCCCTGTGCCCCCTGAGAGATAAATAACAGGGGAGTGGAGGGGCCCTGACCCCCCTGGTAACATCATACCACTAGAGCACCCAGATTTTGAGGACGGTGCTCAGATTCCAGATCCCATTCCGAATCCAGATCTGGTGTGTTTCACTCTATGCTGACTCCGTGTTAGCGCAGACAGCTGCAGGGAAGGACCGGTGTCCCCTCAGGTGGCATCAAGGTGAATGTAACAGGTCCCTAAAGATTGCAGGAGGCCGGTGCCTTTCCGGCCCCTGCTCAATGCTGCCCAGCTTGATCCTAGAAGCAACCATCTCCCCGAGTGGGCGGTCGGAGGACTAGCTTCAAAGCAGAGTGGACGTTGGCCTCTCCCATGGCATTCGCCATCCACACGGCCCAATGCCCAGTAACACGCACGCGTCTCTCCTCCAGGTGCTCCTGAACCCAGCCATCCAATTGACATTTTGTGGGTGTCGTCCACATGCACATCCCCCAACCTAGGACTCCTGCTTGACTGCTCTTGCCCGCCCTTTCCCACATGGAAGAACTGAGCTATTCCTACTGTCTTTCTCTCCAAACAGATCCCAGATCCTTCTGCTCCTTCTGGCCCGACTGGAACAGAACTTGTCCAGAACCCTTGCCTGCCGCTCAGCTCTGGCCTCCTAGGGGGGCTGTGTGCTTCCACTCCTGTTCCCCTGCCCTCCTCCACTCTCTTCGCTGAGCCAGAGCGACCATTTGCCAGCACCTACCATCCCCTGGGCACTTAAATAAAACCCACACTCGCAGCCCAGCACAACCTGGTCTTCGCCTACCTGCCTGGGCTTCCCTTCATATGATTTCGCTTGACCTTCTCAACAACCCTTTGGAGTAGGAATTAACCTCCGCTTGCAGGTGAGATTCAAGAGACGCAGAGAGGTGAAGTAACTTGCCCCAAGTCACATAGCCAGTACTGGTGGGGCTAGAATTGACACCTGCGTCTTTCAGACATCAAAGGTCACGCTATCCACTTGACCTCTTAGCTCATGTCAACCACCCTCTAGAAGAGAATCATGGCAGGCAGCCCCTATGGTTTCTAGTTCATGCATTCCCGAAGTTCAGACCTGAGTTGATTTTGGGAGAGCAGAATGGCCACACACAACTAAAATAAAAAGCACAGGTAAGAGAGACAAAGAGAAAGAAGGGAAGGAGAGAAGAGAAAATGAGCAATAGGGGAAAGAGATGCTCTGGCCAACATCTAATACAGAATTACAAAACCTAGTGCAAAACTTCATCTACTTTTGGCCACAAAGCTCTGCTCCGTTTCCTGTGCCAGAGGGTTGGGCCAACAATGAGGTCCCCCTGCCTAGAAACTGCAGCCCCTGGTTACGTCACCTCCCCCGGGACCTCGCAGACAAAATGAATCAGCCGGTCACGTGGTGAGGGCTCACCAAACACGTTCCAAGGGAGATGTCCCGTCCGGCACAGTCAGAGTTTCCTTCCCGCCCCGAGCGAGAAAGAAAAGGCCTTCCCTCACAGCCACGCCGAGCTTCCCATCCACTCCGTGTGTCTGGTGTGCCGGAACACCAATTCCTGTCACCAGATTTGCAGGAGGATTCCCTGCCCTTCTACAAATCTCCAGCGCTGACCTGAGCTTTCTCAGCAAACTCTCCGCTTCCTGCACTGTTCCTGCAGGCGCAAAGGAGACGGTCAAAGGGGGCATTTTTAATAAAGATTTCTCCAGATCAGCCTATTAATACGGACCAGTGGGGAAACCCTTGCTTCTTCTTTCTTTAACATCTGGAATCAGACAGTGTAACTCCCTATTTTCCAAGACTGGCAATTTTTCACGGCCCAGATGTCTCTCCCCCCACCCCCTGCCAAATATTGATCATTATTAGCACCTTTATCATCATGAGGTATTAAGCTGATGATTGTGTAAAAGCCCTCAGGGAAGAAGCTACTTCTAAAAATATGTTTATAAGTAATTTCGTATGAACTGTAGATCCATGGGGAGGCAGGGGGAAGGGGAGGTGCTGCATCTGATTCAAGTCAACAAAGATGGGCTGAGAACCTACTCATATACCCCTGGGAGGGGAGCTACCAACAGTACAAAGACCCATGGGGGGGCTTGACCGGGGCTCCCAAACAGCAGAGGGTCTGATATGAAGGCGACAGATGACGTAAATGGCTGGAATGCTTGGTGGAATACGCTAAGGTACTTCACATGTGCTAGACTGTGGCAGGGGCTATTTGCCTGGCCACTATCCAGTCTTCTCTTTTCCCCGTTCATGGAGCTGGATTTTATTCCAGCCCGCACTGCGTCTTGCTAAAGGGCAGCATTATCCGATCTCCCCCGGAGGAAGGTCAATAGGATGCGAGCAGAAACTGCCACGCAAGGCTCCCAGGAAAGCTCTGTCAAGGGAGGCTGCTTAGCGGGGACGCACTCTTCTCACACACCCGTTTCCGATCTGGAGTTGGGTGTGATGGCTGGAGCTCCAACAGCCCTACTGGGTCATGAGGATGGAAGCCATGTTCGGTGGATGCTGGAACAAAGAGTGAAGAGGATCCTGGATCCTTCATGACCTTGAAGCCACCAAACCAGTTCTGAACTTGAGTCTTATAAAACGTATTCTTTGGATTGTCTGCTCCATGCAAGTTGGTCTGGCCTAAAAGATGGGTGGCACCAAGGAGCCATGAGCAGAGGACTCCAGAGAAGGACAGGCTGAGGAGAGCGCTTCCCGGGTTTACGGGGCAGCTGGGGAGATATCGGAGGTCCTCAGGACGCCCAGAAATTGGAGGTCCTCAGGACCTCTCTTAGGGATGGGATACTACATGGCGAGGGAGGGGTCAACGGGCGGGGACAACTCTTCTGACCTTCTCATAGGATCTAACTCCACTCATCAGTTACAAACCGCCTGAATGGGCCTTCCTCTCCTCCTGGATTCTGCTCGCTCCCCTTAGATGACTCCTACGAGGCTCCATACAACTGACCCTCAAGAGCAGTAGAGAGAAAACACCGTAGGGCCTTCCTTCTCCCCTTCCTTTTCCCCTCCCACCATAATGAGACAGATTTCTCTCCCTCCTTCTCCCTCTCTCTCTCTCTCTCTCTCTCTCTCTCTCTCTCTCTCCAAAAGGGCTCCAAACAAAATCCCCGACCCCGTCCAAATCTGACACAGAGTGTGGGCTAGAGCCCAGAGGGCTGGCAGGTGAGTCTCTCTCGTCTGAACTGGCAGAGGCAAGTGAAGGGCTGCAGCGCCAAGGGGCCACCGTGGGGAGGGAGGGTGAGAAGCAAGCACTCCCCAAGGTCCGCCGCGCCCAGCTGCAAGAGGGGCAGCTGCCTCTTTGCAAATGCATCCCAAGCAGACTGGCCTTGCGAGTTTCCACCAGAAAGCAGCACGTCACCCAGGCCCTCCTGATGGAGGTGAGCTTCCCCACCCCTTCCCCACGCTGGCTCTTAAAACACACGCCGCCTTGTAAAATGAACTCACCCAACATTTCCCAGCAAGGAATTAACATTTAGCAACCCCGAACAGTACACTGAAACGTTCCAGAATGAAACCTTCTCTCCCCCCCCCCCCCCCAACAGCAAACACACTTTTAAAGAGCAAAAGGAACAGGAGTCAGAGTCTCCCTTCACTGAACAGTTTTTCCACCTTTTAGACACATTCCTTCCGTAGCCGACCCCCCCAAAGGAAAAAAATTCTTTCTAGAACTAAAAATACCAAGCTTTATTAAATATCTTTTCCTCACAAGAAACCATGTTTGGGCTTGAGATTAAATAGCAAGAATTCTTTAAGGCTACATGATTTTTATTAGGGAAAGTAAAAAAATAAAAATAAAAAAATAAATACAACCAAACTATATTATTTTTAAAAAGTAAATAATGACCCAGGTAAAACGAATCCCAGATTTTTCCAATACAACATAAAGCTGACAGCACAAGATAATACTGAAGGCCCACTTTATTCTCCAAGTGACACTCATGTTTAAATAAAAACATGTTGTCCAAGCCGGTTTGGCTCAGTGGATAGAGCGTCGGCCTGTGGCCTGAAAGGTCCCAGGTTCAATTCCGGTCAAGGGCACATGCCTGGGTTGCAAGCTCAATCCCCACTGAGAACATGCAGGAGGCAGCCAATCAATGATTCTCTCTCATCCTTGATGTTTCTATCTCTCTCTCTACCTCTCCCTTTCTCTCTGAAATCAATATATATATATATATATATATATATATATATATATATATTTTTTTTTTTTTTTTTTTTTATTTTTTTTTTATTTAAAAAGACCCTGAAAGGCAATCCCAGGGCAATCCTCTGAAAGAGTAGGAGAACGCTTCTGCCCTGGAAGGATCTCTAAGTCCGGGCCAGAGGTCTGTGGGGGCTCCAATGCCAATGTGGGCTCAAACACAAAGGTGACCTCTGACCTGCACCGCCAGGAAGGGCGAGTGGAGCCCACCGGGAGCGCTCCTTCTGCGTGAAGGCATGCAGCTGCGAGCCGTGAGCCGGCGGGGTCTGCACAGTTAGCAGTCCCCACTCTGATGGGAAACGGCAGGGCTCTTTCCAGAGGCTCAGTAAGAAATCAACTCCGACGCAATGAGGAGACAACTCAGGAAGTTTAGGAAAAGGTGACCACATCCCAGTGGGAGTTCAATGGCTTCACGGTTTATTGGTTAAAGCCCTGAGTTTTAATTTCAAGATTGGATCTTAATGTAACAATTCTTGGCTGCCAGAGCTGGATGAATATGGAATAACAGGAAAGAATAATAGGAAAAAATCAGCAAAGGTGGCTCAAGGGACCGATATTTCATTACACCACACTTGATCCTCACCCAAAGGTCAGAAAGCAATGCGATTTCCCTCTCTGCTTCACCTGGAGCCTCGCCAACCATTATCTAAAGTGAGATGTTCTGAGGGCACAGAGATGATTCAAAAATAAGAGCGAGCTGATGCTGGTGGGGAGTGGCAAGTGAAGAGGAAACACGCCATTAACAGTCTTAAAAGAAATACCTACCCCATGAAGAACACCAGGACCAAAAATAAACTTCCCAAGGATGGAAAATAAACGTTTACAAGCCATCTTCCCCCCGTGCTGATTTTTTTTCCCTTCCCATCTGACTGAAATATAAGCAAGACAGGACGCTGACTGAGATGAACTTTTCACTTTTTTGAAAAATAGCAAATGGAACTTGTAGGTCCTGTGCTACATATAAATAAATCTTAAAATGGTCTTCAGCAAGGTCAGGTTTCCAGCAGGATGAGACTAGACTGCAAAGTCCCGGGTTTCCCATGTCCAGAAGCCTGGCCCGAATGAATCTGAACAAAGGGTCATGAGGTGAGTGATGGCCCAGCTCGCCCTTCCTTCCTCTACTCCCCACCTTGTCCAAACGGACTCGATCCTCCACTTGGGAGCTTCACCTGAGCTCAATATGCCTAGAACACATCAGCTCACATTCTCCATTTTCAATGTAAAAATATATTTCTGTCCTTGAAGTCGTCTGCTTTTCTGTAATGAACCTTGACGCTCCTCCCACTGAGTGGCAAGGTTATGTGCCTTCCCCTTGAACTTGAATAGTCTGTGTCTACCTTGAACACCAGAAGAGATGCCCTGTGACTTGAAGGGTAGGTTGTAAAAATGCCATGCATTTTTTGGGAAAAGTGCACAACATCTGTGGCCACATTGGGTGGAAACCCAGATCAGCCCACACAAAGAGTATGTGTTGAAAGGCCACAGGTAGGTACCTGTTCTTAGCAGCATCACTATCTCCAGGGAGTGGTCCAGGCTCCCCACTCAGGCCTGCTCAATCAGCAGCATTCCTCCAGCTGATCCTGACACCCGATAAAATCTCAGAACCATTCTTCTCAAATGAGCCACGGACCTGAATTACAGGACCACCAGAGGGCTCTGGTTCACGTGGTCTGAGTCATGCCCTGGCTAATGTCCAGGCAGTGCTCCTAGCCACCTAATCACTCCATACCCAGGGCCCCTCGGCCTTGGCTGGGCGGGCTGTTGGGATGAGCTCAGCTTTCTGGTCTAATTGTCTTGCCCTTGATCAATCAGCCTTTCATTCACTGGTCCATGGGCAACACAGATGGAGTCTTGTGAGACCCCCCCCCTAAGCACAACTCAGATGTTGCACACTTTCCCAAGCTCTTAGACCCATGGTCGGCAAACTGCAGCTCTCGAGCCACATGCGGCTCTTTGGCCCATGAGTGTGGCTCTCCCACAAAATGCACGGCCTGGGTGAGTCTATTTTGAAGTGGCGTTAGAAGAAGTTGAAGTTTAAGAAATTTGGCTCTCAAAAGAAACTTCCATCGCTGTACTGTTGATATTTGGCTCTGTTGACTAAAGAATTTGCCGACCACCGTCTTAGACAACTCACGTATGGGAAACACTGCCTCCAGTTGACCCCCTCTCCCCCAGTCGACCTCTGGCCAGGGAGCAGCCGCTCTGCACTCAGCACTACTATGCATCCCCTTCCACCCTTAGCAAGCACCTCTGAGGAGATGTTTTCCATCACCCAGCCTTCCCCAGGTCTATTCCCTGGGCTTGTTCTTCTGTTTTCAGTGACCACATCTATAGGGATAGTCTGTTCGTTTGACAAAGATTCAATCAATTCTTGCCATCAGACTGAACAATGCTTATCTATTAATCAAGTTTGATGAAGTGATCACTGTCCACAGTGGTTCAACCTTCAAGTGAAGGGACGAGCTTTCACTCTATAGATACTATGAAATAAAACCTTCAAAATAGTACCGTCCCAAAGTCTACATGTTCTGCTCAGAAAAAGTGGATCCCGTTTCTGGCCCGGGGAGCCCCAGTAGAATTCTCTGGGTGTTGGAGAGCGATGGGCCTAACAGACAAAGGCCCGTTGCTGCCGATGGTCCATTCCTAGCATCCAAGACAAACAGCTCCATTGGAGCCCTCAGCAGAATCCTATTTCTGTCCCCCTCTCATCTGTGGGTTCTCATGACTTGGGCTCGCCTCCAGCGCTACTTCTGGCCTATATTTTCCTAATGTTATCTCATCTCTCTACTCTGCAGTTGTCCCATTCCATTTTTATTTCCCTTCTGCAAGTAAAAAGAAAAAGAACTAAAAGAAGAACATCTTTTCAGAAGCTGAAGGACGCTCTCCAAGGTCAAAGTCTGTCTTGGTGAAAAGGTGCAAAAGTTCCCAGGGGTCCTCACCCAGCTCACTACAGAGGCAGAGGCCCCTCCTCTGGGAACCTCATGTGTGTGTGTTATTAGACTCCCAATGAAATATCCTCACATTACATCTGACAGATGTAACGGAATGAAGACGGGGACCATCCGCTAGAAGCGACCCAAACCTATGCCTCTAGGTGGCTCAGAGGAAACCTGTAAAGCAAACTTGTTTGGGGAAACTGCTCACTGCAATTCACAGCTGCAGCATTCCTCCACTCCTGTCCCCAGGGTCCCATCCAGCTGAGGTCGAGTTTGTGAATCCTTTGAACACTTAACGTGCAAGAATAGCAACAGCCAGAATAGTCCACGGGACTCGAAAGCTGTTCAGAAAAAGCTGCCAAGCCCTTGAGAGGTGCATCCTGTTAGGCCTCTGCTGTGCCCTGGAGAAGGAGGTCAGCCAAGGCCAGGGGTGGCCAAGCCCAGGGAAGAAATGCTGGAACTCAGGGGGGAATCAAGGCAGCTGCTTTGGGATATGGTAAAACCGCTGACTAACCCCGCCTTGGGGAGCTGGTTTCTCACAACTGCACATTAGTTTAAAACCTCCCACTGGCATGACTCAATACAAATTCTCAAAGCAGCTCTCAGTAGTACCAACATTTCGTCATCGCCATAAATTGGAGGCCAAATCTAATCCGGCTTCATGCTCCGCCACTTCTCTGCCCCCTGGAACCTACAATCTGTTAAGGCAAAGTTCCTCAACAACTCCCATGCATACGAAGGACCTTTGCATGTGCTATTTCCTCTCCCTATAATGTCTTTGCTTCCCTGATGACCCCCCCAACTCCTTGTCAATTCAGCAAACCCCAACCCATCTTGTGTGGTCCAGCTCCTTTCTCAAACTTGCACCCTCCTGGCCTTAGAGATGTTTATAAAACTAACCACTTCTTCTGAGTCTCTCAGCACTTTGTACCTGCAAGCATTGTGGCACTTATTTATATTACTAGAGGCCTGATGCATGAAATCCGTGCACAGGGCTCGGCCTCCACCGCCACTGCTGCTGCAGCCCCTGCCGCCGTGGCTTCGTCAGGAAGGTTGTCTGGTCTAATTAGTATATTAGGCTTTTATTATTATGGACTAGAGGCACGATGCATGAAAATTCATGCAAGAGTAGGCCTTCCTTCTCCTGGGTGCCGGCACTGGCTTCCCTCTGGCACCTGGCATCCAGGCTTCTCTCCTCCGGCCTCCAGCAGGCACCGGGGACCGGGCTGGCTTCTCTCCAGGACCCGGGCTGGCAGGCAGGACTTCCGGAATGACATCCGGAAGACATCTGGTGTAATTAGCATATTGCCCTTTTATTATTATAGATAGTTGCCTATTTGCATGCAACTTCCCCACTAGCTGTTGCCTTGTATTCACACTGTCTTTTTCATCTTTGTACTCTGGGGCCTAGAACAATACCTGGTATTCAGAGCACCAGGATTTAATTCACATGAACTAAGTAGAACAGAGCCCAGGAAAATGATCAGCATGGAGTATCGCTCGATTCATAGTCTAATCGGTGCTCGCTGCAAACTCTGCCAAAGCAAATAAGAGAATCACAGGATTTTCAAGGAGTTGGACACTGAAGAGACACGTGGTCCAAGCTCCCTCTCAGTACTGGGGACAGGGACTGTAAGGTTCATGCTTGAATCTCTCTGATGATGAAAGACTGACTCCCTCATGAGACAGTTAATTCCAAAGTACAAGGTGGGTCAACTATATGCATACGGGTGATGAACCAACCCATCAGGTCCAGAACTCTCTCCCTTGTGGCCAAGTTGTGCTGAGGACTGTGGCTAATCCAGCTGATGGTCCCCAGCATGTATCTCACCCAAGTGGAGCTAAAGTAGAAGACTCAAATAATTGTGCTGAAAATAGATAGATTCCAGGTCTTGAGCTAAGCACTCTTTAAAAACATATATGACATTTTATCCATGTCAGTTTTCTAGTTTTGATAATCTACTAAAGATATGTAATGTTATCATTGGGTAAAAGGTACCTGAGAAATTTCCACACCATTTTGACATGAAACTATTTCAAAATAAATTTTTAAAAAAAAATTATATTTATATATATGAAAAGACAGAGAAAGATAAATATGGGAGCCAACGTCACAGCCCAGGAGGTATGTACCATAATGGAATGATTTGGGCATGGACACAGGGAGATTCCTCGGAGGGTTTTATCGTCTATACTAGAGGCCCAATGCATGAAATTCATGTAAAGGACTTGGCCCTCGCAGCCCCAGCTTCATCCAGAAGGTCATACAAAGGACGTCTGCTCTAATTGGCATATCAGGCTTTTATTATTATAGATAAGTACTAAGAGAGATGTCAAATTCCATCACGTCCATGGCCTTGTCCTCTCACCCACTGCTTTACACACTGGACTTGAGACCAGAGCTGTCTGGTCAGTTTATCGTGAGGCATGCCCCCACCTATATTAGCCAACCCAGCCTCTGACCAGCAGCCAAGGTAACACTCAGGCTCACCAGGAAACCAGGGAAGGGAAAGTCAGTGGATCCATAAGGAGCATCAACTAGTGCTAAGGACCCTCTGGGGCGCCCTGCACAAGTCATCCCCCTTACTCCTCTCTGCCATCCATGCTCTGTCCATTCTACAGAAGCCAGGAGGCAGGAGATGTGCTTCCAGCCGTTAGTGCAGAGGTGCCAGTCACACACTGGTCCAGTCCTCGCTTACCTAAAGGCTCACTGCAGGGGACTCACTGACCCCTGGGTCAGCAGGTACACCCACAAGTTTTCAGAAGTCCAACGTCCAACCTGTTTTGTTCAAACCCTTTAACTTCACTTCTACTTTGAATCCCAACGCCCATATCTACTCCTCTCTAGGGTCAGTGTTTTGGAATGTCCGTTAATCCTGGACTTCTTTTAGCCCCTTTCTCCTCATTGAGTCTGGGTGGGGATGGGTGTGGCTGGAGAGCCAGGCCTGGGAATTTTGTTTGGGGCTTCAGGGCTCTTCAGCGAAGCACCGGTCCCCAGGCCTGCAGTGGCGTTTGCATTCCTGGGCGTGCAACAGATGCCTGTTGAGGCAAAGGGGCAAGTATTTCAAGAAAGACTCCCACTTATCCAGTAGTCATAAATCCGTAATCGTTTAATGATGGGAGGAGGAGAGAGGATCACATTTTCTTCCATTAAGGCCAGCCATCAATCAAGCCTGCTGAAAGTCCAGCTAAATTTAGCATGAGATATGGGCTTTCAGAAAGTCCTCCACAGTGTGGGAGGCCACTAAAAATATAACAAAACAATTAAGTCACCACAGGAGTGATGGAGGGCTATAAAGCGGGTGGAGAGGAGAACCACAGAGATGAGGATTAGGGCCCACCATCCCTTTAAATAGGTCTTAGGGATGAGGAGAACCTGGAGAAAGACCTAGAGATGTGAAGTATCACTCAGTTGTTCCATGATTGAAATGCGATGCTAAAGGAGAATGTCTGAGTGAATGAGGAGACAAGGAACAGGAGGGTGTACAGTCAAATTATTTACAGGGAACTCACCCACCTTGTACGACTATCGCCTAAACTTCAGGAGAAAAAAGTGTCCTGTGGTCAAGGACGTTTGGGTTACCCAGAAGACTGTATCCCCCATGTGTCCACGAGCTTCTAAAGGTCCGGCCAACCTGCCCCGTGTTAAGTGCAGTATTTTTTCCCAAGTGATGTGAATGCAGAACTTTGTTTTGTTCTTGACATGGAACCTGCTACCATCCCATGGGGGAGAGAGGGAAAACACTTTGGGAAATGTATAAAGGATAATATTCTTGATGATATAGAAGTGACTTCAACAGAGACCTGGTGTCACCAAAGACTGTTCCATGAAGATGGTCAGCCCGTGCATTACTGCTGACACACACCAGCTGTACTGACTGAAAAAAAAAAAATACACTGCTTCAGTCCAAGACTGAGTTATGGCAACCCCATATTCGGCAGGAGGAGGCGGGGAGTTGCTGGCTCTACTCTTCCTGAAGCCAACCTTCCAGTGTAGGAGCTCTCCGATGACCATTTTTCATGCTATCGGGCCATGTGAATGGACGGGTATACATTTACTTGCAATTACAATCAACAGCCTATTTTTATTCACATCTGGTCTATAATATCTTGGACAACACACAAATTAACTCAAAATGGATCACCAACTTAATACAAAAGCTGACATTATAAACTTCTAATAGAATACCTTGGGCATATGTTCAGCTTGGACCCAGTCCAGCTTCTTCCAACATTCAGTGAACATTTATTAAGCAATTAGTCAATGTCAATTACTCTGCCTGGTGCTGGGGATATGGCGAGAAACAATGCAGTCCCTGGTGCCAAATGTGTTACTTAGGATCTCCTAGTTCTTTATGGGTTTGTCATTAATAAAAGTAACCCAACCTCTTGGAATATATGTCCATTTCTTGACAGTACTACCTCGGTTGTAACCTAAGTACATGGTACTTTTGGACTCATTAACGGGTGGAATACGGATACTATCTGCTGTATGCTAACATTTCTCTTACCAAGCAGATGGGAAGAAGGACGTCAAGCCTGGGGCAAGCATAGGATGAAAGAGGAGTACGTATCAGTTTGTGGAGAGTCCCACGGCCGGTGTTGAATCCAGACCCACACACTGTGGAAGAGCCAGCCAGCTGTGGGCCCAGGTGGTAGGATTTCCTCAGCCAGCCTGAGGGAACTGGCCCCACGGGAAGGAATTAACACCTGCATGTAACCCTCTGCTGCAAGCCTCTTCCCACTCCCATGCTGACAAGGAGCAAAAACAGGCTGGCTTGAATTTCTTCCCCTTTATTTTCCCTGACCTTTGGGGAGGGAGTGGCTAAAAGTTCAGACACAGAAGAAGAAAGGGATAAAAACAAAGAGTGAGGGCATCTGGCTAATGGAACAACAAATGGGAGACCCAAGGGAAGTGGGCCCCTCGGAGCCTGGGAGGAAACAGGAAATGGGGGGCTGGGAGGGCGGACAGACAGATGCCTGTGGCTGCTCAGGGCAGGACTAGGAGGGGTGTGATTACCAGGGATGGACTCTGACACTGTATAGGAAGGACTCTCAGGTTATCTGTACCTCCAATGCCAGCTGGGCTGCCAAACACAATGGCTCCCTCCCATGCCTGGTAGTGACCTCCACTGCATGGCTCTCTGCTTGAGAACAGGGAGCACCCCCACTCCCTCAGCAGAGCAGCTGTAGGCAGAGGCGCTGAAGGAAGGGGGGCAAAGTTGCATTTCCAGCCATTGCACCAGGTAGAGAGCATTGTTTGTGGCATCGAGGAAATGCTTGGCCCCAACTTCAGCACAGGAAGTCCTTAACCATTAACAGTGCTCACTACTTCTTCCACCTTGCTGTCCTCCAAGCCTCTGAGTGCTAACAGGATTGACTAATGAGTCCAGGGAAGGTCAGTGCCTACATCCATGGGTGAGGAACACAGACACCAGACACGCGGGCCTCTCCAGCCCTAAGCCCTTCTACACCCACTCTCTCAGCCCCACCCCCTCCAGCGTGATCCCAGGAATCCCTACAATGTCATCAAAACCTAAGCAGGAAGTCTGACAGCACAGGCTCCCCAAGCTGTCCTAACCCATGCGGAAAGCAATGATGCAGACGTTGTCAGCAGCTGGGGGGCAATCGCTGGGACCCCCGCAAGGCTTTCTGAGAGGCTAAAAGAGTTTGCGCACCCTCAGCACCACGTTTAAGGACCCTTAGGCTCCGGGGAGACACTTCGGAAGCATGCTTCCTAACCTAAGCATGAAGGCAACCTTTCTAATGTGAACATGCTTCTCGGAAGCTCAGGTGGCAGAAGTTGTACTTTGACTATGAGTTGGTTCAGGGAATGTGTTTGCACATACAAATTCAAGGTCCGGCCCCTGCAGCAATCCCAAGGTGACCAGGAGGTTGGACTCTAGACCAGCATTGCCCGACAGGGTAGCCACTACCCATGTGTGCCTAGTGAGCACGTCAAATATGGCTAAAAGACACATCGAGTTCCAAAGACTGAGTGCAAAAAAAAGCACACAAACATCTCATTAATACGTATGTGGATTTCAGGTTGAAGGATAATATTTTGCATATACTGGGTTAAATAATACATCTCATTCAAGTTAATTTTCCTAGTTTAACATTTCCAAGGTAGCAACTACAAGATTTATGATGACACCTGTGGCCTACGTTACGTTTCTTTTGGACAGGGATGCTCTGAAGTTTCCACACAGGGACACCTCCTCTTCCTGGACAGAAGGAAGGGGTCCCCGCCAACTGAATCAACCTCCTGCCACCAGGCATCCCAGCGAGCCACAGAGCTGACTGCACACGGGCCCACTGCTCTGTGTGGGTTTTTAAAGGTGCTACAGCCTTGACCCGTTTCCTGCTAAGTGTGCGGGCCTTCCTTCATTCCTTCCAAGGCCGGCTCCGCAATCGGGGAAGGCACGTGGGCCAGGGTGTCCATGCGACCCCACAGTCACCAGCTGGTGGGTTTGGGGTTTGAAACAAATAATAAGCAAAACCACAAAGGGCTAAAAAGAGTGGGGAGACACCTGCCTGGAAACTCCAGCACCGTGGACTTAGGGAGGATTCTCACGTCTGCGTGTGCATAGTTTCCAGTGCGCTAAGCTTAGCACTTTCTAAACAGGTCTCTTTTTCACCCCCACACGGATGCCATGGGGTGAATATCTGGGCTGTGCCTTCTCCCTGTATCACATCTATACCCTAAGGGAGACACTGGCCAGAAAGCAATTCCTTATTTTTTGAAAGGACCCCAAAAATGGTTATGTTGTGTGCGTGTGTGAGTGCACGCGCGTGTGTGTGTTCCTATGGTCTCATCCACCAACAGCTTTCCAGGATCAGAAACATTGGATCATTACCTCAGGAAACAAAAATCTCCTTTGAAGTTCAGTCCAGTAACTGTACTCATCCTTTGAAATGGACGGTGAGGGAGAAATGACACTGGAACCTAATCAGTCATTTGACGGGCGCTTCGGCGGCCCTATTCCATATTAGGCATGGCCCAGGGTGACAGAAGCAAATGTCGTAAGCTGTCTGCCCTGAAAGAGCTGATAATCCCATAGGAGAGACACAAAGCAAGCCCCAGAGTGGGAAAGGCTGATTCTGGGCCTCCCCAAACTCCTATGTGGAAGTCGTAAACACCCGCAGAACCTCAGAATGGAACTAACTGCACGTAAAGGCAGGGTAATTAGGAGGTCATTTAGTTAAGATGGATCCATCAGGGGGGGCGCCCCAATCCAATGTGAGGGATGTCCTTATAAGATCAGAAGATGTGGACACAGAGAAGGACACAGGGAAGACCCCGGGAAGACTCAAGGAGCAAGCAGCCATCTGCAAGCCAAGGAGAGAGGCCTCAGAAGAAACCAAACCTGCCAACACCTTGACCTCCAGAACTGTGAGAACTAAATCTGTCCTTTCAGCCACCGGGGTGTGCAGTCCTTTGTCACGATGGCTCGAGCTGACAGACACCAAGCAACACAGGTGGGAAGAAGGCCCAGAGCCCACCTGGGGTGGGGGTTGGGTGAAAGGAGGACGTGGGGAAAGGAATCAGGGTGGTGGGCCGTCACAGTGGAGAGGGAGGTAAGGTCTGCACGGGTGAAGCTAGTGGGAAGGCAGCAACAAGAGCAAAAGCAAGGAGTCTGAGGGCGCCAGGCTGCCTGACCGGCCAAGCCATGGCTTTCAGAACTGAGGCCAAGAGACCAGCGTGTCTTACTGCTCGCCATTTCCCCAGGGATCAGCACAGCATCCGGCACACAGTGGGTGCACACAGTGGGTGCACACAGTGGGCGCTCGATAAATGCAGTGGCACCCATAACTTGCCATCTAAAGGGGAACGCATTGAGAGTGAAAGGGTAACGATTAATGGCTCTGCTGGGTCAACAGGTGTAAACCAGGCCTGTCCCAGGCACGCTTGGACGTGGGCCACTACATCAGTGATGCGAACTGAAAACTGAGAAGTGTGAGGTGCGTGGGGCCAGCTGGAAACTGGCCGGGGCCCCAAATGCAGGTGTGAAATGACCGGAGCTTCTCAGAGGCGGGCCCTGGTCTTCCTCTCCATGCACCCAGCAGAGCCTGGCACCCGCCAGTACGGGTACTCGACTCGTGCTGGTGGGCAGCATGCATGAACCAGACACTGAGTTCCTCAAAAGAGGATTAAATGACATTTACTGTTTTAAATGGTTGAGGCCAAAGACAGGCCGAAAAGACCAGAGAGGAGGAAAGAGAAGCTCCAAGCTCCCTGCCCCTCCCTGGCCCGGGGCTCACTAACCCACACCTGAGCTTCCCTCTAGCCCCACGGTACACCAGACACCACACACAGGGCACAGCTGTGAGTCCAGGTCCATGGGAAACCCAGGACCAATTGGCCTGAAGGCAGACCTCCCAGGGCCAGGGCCTCCCCGGCCTCAGGCCCTCAGACCGACTTGTGCATGGTAATTACAGCGACCATCTGTGCCAGGAACAGAACTATTAAGTTGCCAGATGGAATTCAAACCCAAGACTTTGCTGCTGATCAGCCATGAGGCCTTGAGAACACTAAAGGCTCACAGTCTGAGATTCAACTCTACCATGGGGTTTTATTTTACTCTATAGATATATATGTAATATAACAAACATCGTTTTATGTATAATGTCACTGGGTTCTTAGAATGACTAAATGTGCATAGGAAACCACATCAAGTTCAGTGACAGAGCTATTATCACTGTTATGTTACTATGGATCTTCTTGTTCTATATGCAGCCCTAATACATTTATTTTCTTTGTTTTTAAATGTTTCTATTGATTTTTTTAGAGTGAGAGGAAGGGAGAGGAACAGAGAGATGGAAACATCGATGAGAGAGAATCATCATTGATCAGCTATCTCCTGCACGCTCCCCATAGGGAATTAAGCCCTGAACCCGGGCATGTGCCCTGACTAGGTGATGCTCAACCGCTGAGTGACACGGCTCGGCCCTAATGCTTTTTATAAAAAGAACGTGCAGATATTAAAGTTTTATGTCACCCTCTTTCACACAAAACTTCTAGGACACATATGGATCGATTTTTCTCGTTTGCCCCCCACCACTACTCCAACTCTCATGACATGGGGCCAACCACCTGCTACTTGGAAGGGGGGGGTTCTCTTCTCTGTGGGGGTGTCCCTGGCTGTCAGGGAGAGAACCTTTTCTGCCATCCCACTCACTACAACCAGAAAAATCCCCACTCTTAAAATCAGAGGTCACCCAGAGGGGGTGCATAGCAGTACCCTGCCAGCCTGTCCTGCACTGATCAGCACGGGGCCAGATTCAGTCTCAATAGGTGAGGAGACTCCTGGGGTTCAACCAGTTCCCTTCATCAGGCCCATCCCCTCCTCCATGCAGCTCAACAATCAGCTCTTCATTAGCCTTTGGGGCGTAGAGGACTGCTGAACAGAGCCTCAACATGTATGAGGGATGAGGAATCGTAACCTTGATCAATTTTTATTTTTATTTTAAAAATACATTTTTTTTTATTGATTCCAGAGAGGGAGAGAGAGAAACATCAACGATGTTGCATGATAGGAGCTGTTTTATTATCACCGAGCCAGCTTCCAGAATTTTACTAATAAAATGATGCTTTTGGGGGGGGAAAAAAAATCAATGATGAGAATCATTGCTCAGTTGCCTCATGCACACCCCCTACTGGGGACTGAGCCTGCAACCTGGGCATGTGCCCTGACGGGGAATCGAACTGTGACCTCCTGGTTCACAGGTCGATGCTCAACCACCAAACCACACCAGCAGGGCTTAAATTGATTTTTAAAAAAAATCTTTTTCATTATTTTAAATGGAAACAATTAAACCATCTAATAATTTCAGTCAAAATACAGAGCGCCCCTGAACCAAACGTGCAGACATCGAAGCTACGGCCTGGTGGTGAAACCAACCCGCAGACTTACTTTCCTATTCTTTGTCAACCCAAAAAGCCACAGGAAACAAGAAAAAAAGGACTCTGCTAATCAAAACATCTTGGTGGGGAAGGCATGCCTTGAGTGATAGGAGCAACGTAGCAACAAACACAACAGACACCATGGTTACGGTGGGGGGAGCTCCCTGGAGCTGGCTTGCAGGAGCCAAGTGCTGAGTTTTCAGAGGGTTTATGAGTCTGTGGTTAAACATGGCCATTATTAAAGTTGCATTTACGATAAGTGAAATAAGTCAGACGAAGAAAGACATTCTATGATCTCACGTATAAATGAAGTCTAAAAATAAAAAGCAAGACCAAACTCACAAAGAGAACGCATGGAGGAGTGTCAGAGGAGGGGACCAGGAAGATAGATAGAAATGGTGAAAAGGTACAGTTATAATGTAAGTCCCGGGAAGCCATGTACACACGTGTTATATGTTTGCAAGTTGCTAAGAGAGTAGGTCTTGAAGGTTCTCATCAGAAGACATGGTGCCAGTGTGATGCCCTGCCCTCCGCCACACCAGGATGGCCATCTGCCCCCACAAGTGGCAAAGCAGCTATAGTAGCTTCGGGTTCAAGTTCTCTTGAAAATTCCTCCCGCCACGGGAAAGCACAGCCTTGGGGACATCTGCAGCTCCTCAGAGAGCCGCTGAGCCTTCCCCGTCCCTTGTCGACCCTGGAGTGGCTTTTCTTCCCTTTTTTCACTCATCGTCGTGCTCGGCACCCTTCGCAGTGGCTGGCGCATGGTTTTGCTCACCAAACTGAAGGCCTCCGGATAGGGTGTCACTCAGCCTCACCATTGGGAATGATGCAACTGACCCCACCCTGGGCCGGGCCTGGCCTGGTCCCTGTATAGACTCAACAAGGTCCCCCTGGTTTCCTGGCTCCCGAGGAGCCTCCCAGTTGGCCCATGAGGCAGAAACGCCTGGCCTCACAAAGGGCTGGCTTTCTCGGTTTTGTTCAGGGCTCCGGGATGGAGCGCAGCGAGCACTCGGATAAGTGCCTCTGGACCGGAAAACAATGCAGTCATGACAAGACTCTTGTATGTGTTCTTCAGCATGGGCCTTGTGTCCACAACTCTCTGCTCCCTCACCTCATGCCATCGCTTCCCTGCGGTAGGACCTGAGCAGGCCCCGCCCCGATAAGATGCTGCTTACGACTCCGCACTCCAGCTGACCCAGTTAGTCCTACCAACGAGTTTCAGTCTGACAAGCGTTTATGTTGTGCTTACCTTTCTTTCTCAAAGCAGGTGTTCGGCAGCTCTGAGAAGACAGGAAGCGTACAGCAGCGATGTGGGGCAGAAATAGAATACGGGGGGCCAGCTATACTGGTAAGGAATATCAGTCCTGCTCTGTGAACCAGGTTTGGTTTGTTCAGACTGAAGAAGCCACATTCTCACCTGGCAGGGGGCTGCAGGTGGGACCTGGGAGCTCACCTGGAAATGCAGCCCGTCCTCCCTACCAGGAGCTGCCTGTTACCATGGAAAGACTAACAACCTGTTGCAGA
Organism: Pipistrellus kuhlii; assembly: GCF_014108245.1. Lineage (NCBI taxonomy): Eukaryota > Metazoa > Chordata > Mammalia > Chiroptera > Vespertilionidae > Pipistrellus > Pipistrellus kuhlii. Next base: position 44,368,733 of record NW_023425416.1, on the reverse strand, counting down.
AACCACAGCCGCCAGCTCTTTGCACATCACCAGCGCTTTAAAGACCCAGGCTTTGCTCACCCGCAGGCCTGTGCAAACCTCCAGCCCTGTGAACTGCCCGCTTGGCCTATGCTTTGCCTACTTCCACATGTCATCTCTGTCCTTCTACCCAATATGAACGACTGGCTTATGGTGGGGTGCAGAGCAGATTTTGGGGAATACCCGCTGTTCCCCCACGCTGCCGGCAGGACTGGAATAAACGCTCACAAGTCAACCCTGTCTCTGCTGAATTGGACCCAGTAGTGACAAGCAGCACTGACCACTTACTGTCCGGTTACAGGGGCATCACCAAGGACAGAGGCTGGCGGAGGACACTGAAGACCTGGGGACTGACTGAGCCTTGGAGAACAGGCCCACCTTCAGCAGACAAAGGGTGAGGCCCAGCCAATCGCAGCCCAGCACGCCGGGACTTAGGGCTTCCCAGACTGGGCTAAGGGCATGGTTTCCATGGCCCACAGGCACTGCTCTGCAAAAGGGCTGCCATGCTGGAAAACGATTCCCCTGGAGTCCTCTGACTGCACCGGGGAGAACGTTCCGGAGCAGTTCCGGAGCAGTGCTAGCTGTCCTCCATGCTTCCCTCGCACTCCGTACCCTCCCCTCCTAACACGAGAGCAGGCTCCTGCTTCAGACACTTGGCAAACCATGCAATCCAATAGAATTCAATGACGTTGTTGTGTCTTGGACGTATTTGTTTTTACAGTTACTTTCTATTTTGGCACTCAGTAATTGGTTTTCTGCTTTTGGGGGGGGGGCGGGTAACAGCGTTTCTGTTTTAAATTACTTTATTTGAGGCTGGAAGTCAGCTGGTTTAAAGGAAAAAACATGACCGGTGTGGCTCAGTGGGTTGAGCATTGTCCCATGCAACAGGAGGTCACGGTTCCATTCCCAGCCAGGGCACACGCCAGCGCTGCAGGCTCTATCCCCAGTAGGGGGCATGCAGCAGGCAGCTGATGGATGTTTCTATCTCTCCCTCTCTCTTCAATCAATACAAACACATCAAAAATAAAAACACTGGGTCTCTGATGACTGAAGAGCCAGAGACACAGGGGTGAGGCCCAGAGCCAAGGCAGAAAGCTTAGGGCACATCCCAGGGGGAAAGGGTCCGTTCACCTGGACCAGAGCCCAAGGCACATGCGATAAAAATCCTATATGATGTCCTGGAGGCCCCACCGGGGGCAGGAACAGAACAAAACACGGGCCAAGCTGTGAGCCAGGAGGCAGGTGTTAGCATCACCCCCCCCCCCGCCCCCCCCCCCCCCCCCCAAGTCCTCTAGGATGGAGATCCTTCTCACCATATAAGGCATAAAAACCAGGGAGAGGAGGAAAGGGGGAAAAGCGATTGGAATAGGCTTAAAGAAAAAAAGAATAAAGAACCTAAAGATAGCCTAAACAAAACAGCCCGCCCGGCCAGCCTGCCTCGCTGTCTGCCGGCCATATGGTGTGCGATAAGCCAGAGCACTTTTATTTATCTGCCTCCGCTGTCTATTCAGCCCTCGGACAGGCTCCACTCTCAGGCTGCTCTCAGGCTGCGACAACCGGCTCCCAGGCCTGGCTCCCGGAGGCAGCCGGGCGGCATCCTCCCCCCAGCCCTGCTGCCTGTCTCAGCCCCACAAGTGCCCTGGCCTCCACAGCTGTTCCCCCACATCTGGAGAGCCAGCCGACAGGCCAGGCCAGCTGGCCGCACCGCAGACAGCCAGCCGGCTCATTAGCGCTCACCCTCACTGGCTTACTTGGCCATGACCAGGGTCCTCTGCTGGGACCCAGACAATACCCAGTAGAAACACACACACACACACACACACACACACATACACACACACACACAAACACACTCACTCACACACTCACACACACACACACACTCACACACACACACACACACAAACACACACATTCACTCACACACTCACTCACACACACACACACACACATTCACTCACACACTCACATACACACACACATACACACTCTCTCACACACACACATGCACACACACACACATACACTCACACACACACTCACACACACTCACACTCACAAACACACTCACACACTCACACACACACACACTCACTCTCACACACACACACACATTCACTCACACACTCACACACACACACACACACTCACACACACACATTCACTCACACACTCACACACACACACACACACACTCTCTCACACACACACATGCACACACACACATACACTCACACACACACTCACACACACACTCACACACACACACATTCACTCACACACACACACTCACTCTCTCACACACACATGCACACACACACATACACATACACTCATATACACACACTCACACTCACATACACACTCACACTCACACACACTCACACACACACATACACATACACTCACACACACTCACACTCACATACACACTCACACACTCACACACATACACACACTCACACACACTCTCACACACTCACACACACACGCTCACTCACACATGCTCACACACACACTCACTCACACACCTCTCCTAGTAGCAGTAAGTTATCAGACACCTTGAGTGTTGCTTAACAAGGATGCTACCTCGAACCGTCAACGCCTCAGGGCTTACGCCTTTCTGATGTAGCCACCGCCCCCATCTCCCCACATGGGAAAATGGTCAAGCAATAATGATACCTGCATTTCGCCAGGTCCAAGTTCACTGCTGTTCCCTATCATGTGTCAAACACAAGGCCCTCGGGCCAAATCCGTCCCGCCAGGCCTTGCAATGTGGCCCACACCGCACTGTCATCACTGCGCTGTCATCACTGCACTCCGCTGCGTTTCCATCACAATGACAGTTTATGACTGTTCAGTAAACCATTTGGCCCGCGATTTAGGCTGGATTTTAGATTTTGGCCCCTTCTCTGATTGAGTTCGACACCCCTAATCTAGATAATCACATGAAGGTCTATGCCAGCTCTGCACTCCTGAGGCCTAACCTGAGCCTCCACCTCTATGATCACCTCTCACACTCTCCTCTCCTCAGCCACGTTTGCTCTGAACGGAGAAGTGTGACGCGGGGGGCGGGGGGGAAAGGGGGAGGGGGGCCGATGGATAAGGTGCATCTTCCAGCAGAATGCCCAGTGAAATCTGAATTCTGATAAACAAAAGATCCATTTTATTAAATTTTAGCCTTTTTCGGTTTACTTTTCAGTTACAGTTTACATTCAGCATCCTTTTGTCTGAGTCCAAGGGTATGGTTCAACAACCCTATCCTGACGTTGCCAGTGCCCACCTTGTACTCTACAGTCACTACATTATTAGTGCCTTCATTCCCTGAGTTGTCCTGGGCATCCTCGTGATTATTTCAACAAGTACATTTCCATTGAGGTGTATCACAGGCGCTATTTGGGATGTCCATACACTAAACAAATTATTTGCTGTTTATCTGAATCTCATGTTTACCCAGAAACCCTCTGGTTGTATGCGTCAGGGGAGGAGGTGAATTCAGGGGGTGAAAGGAGTATCCAGTGCCGAGGAATGGCCAGCCACTGACCCCCCAGGCAGAGGCAGAGACCACAGGAGGTGGGAGGGCCCCTGTGATCCAGACCACGTGGGAAATGAAGTGAATGTGGGCTTTGGAGTCTCACAGAGCCAGCTGGTGTCCAATCAGATGAGTCCAATGAAACTGCTCTGTGTCTCAGTTTCTGCATCTCTAAAATGGGCACAGAAATACTTACCTTAAAAGGTGGTTGCAAGAATTAAACATGACATGATGAATATACTCAAAGGACCTTGCATGGAGCCTGAACACAGCAGGTGCTAAGCATTATTATCATTTGATTGAGCTATACACGGAGTGGCCAGATTATTAAGATTTCTGAACGCATAATAATCTGGCCACTCAGTGTACATCCTATATAAAAAAAGGCTAATATGCAAATTGTCCCCTTGACCAGGAATTCAACCAGCAGGCAGGCCAGCCAACCACCGCTGACCATATCCCACCCATGCACAAATTCATGCACCAGGTCTCTAAAAAATACACACACACACACACACACACTGAGTGGCCAGATTATTATGGGTTCAGAGATCATAATAACCTGGCCACTCAGAGTATGCAATTGCCAATATTCTAACAGTCTTTCTGACTTACAAAAAGGGCCATTTCATGTAGTGTAACCTAATATTATTGGCCAGTGCCTTTCTGACAACAGCAAAAATAGTCCACCGATTAGGGGTGAAGTGTCATTCTATTATTGCTTTTGCCCAACCAAATTATAATAATGCTTACCTTCAGCTGCTGGGCCATCCATCCTGAGGGCTTTTAAGGGCAGCAAGAACTGCTTTATAAATAAATGGCTTTCACCCAGTCCTTAGAGCAGTAGGTCTGGGCAGGTCCTAACACGAGTCCGGGCAGGAGACGTAATCCAGGCCCAATGACAGGCCTCTTAGGGGCATGGACTCATGGGCTCTGGGCCAGGCCAAGTGCCATGGATGTGTGCCCCGTTTCTCTATATACAACCCAGAAACATCTAGAAGCAGCTGTTATTCTCCTGCTCTGGCACTTAGGGCAATAATAGAATGATACTTCATCCCTAATCTGTGGACTATTTTTGCGATCGTCAGAAAGCCACTGGCTAATAATATTAGGTTGAACTACATGAAATTGCCATTTTTGAAAGTTAAGACTGTTAGAATATTGGCAATGACATATAACTCAACCAAATGGTAAGAATGCTTACCGAGCATCTTCTGTGTTCAGGGTCTATGCAAAATTCTGTAAGTGTATTTATCATGTCATGTTTAATTCTTACAACCACCATGCAAGGTAAGTATTGCTGTGCCCGTTTTATTATTTAAATATATTTTTATTTAAATATATTTTTATTCATTTCAGAGAGGAAGGGAGAAGGAGAAAGAGAAACATCAATGATGAGAGAGAATCATTGATCAGCTACCTCCTGCATGCCCCCAACAGGGGACTGAGCCCGCAACCCGGGGAATGTGCCCTTGACAGGAATGGAACCCAGGACCCTTCAGTCCGCAGGCTGAAGCTCTATCCACTGAGCCAAACCAGCCAGGGCTACGTGCCCATTTTAGAGTTGCATAAACTGAGCCACAGAGAGGTCAATATATTCATCAACTGGACACCAACTCGGTCTGTGAGACTCCAAAGCCCACATTCATTTCACCTACCCTGTGGCCTGGATCACAGGGGTCCTCCCACCTCCTGTGCCCTCTGCCTCTGCCTGTGGGGCAGTGCTGGTCATTCCTCTGCACTGGGCACCACCAAGATTCCCACCCTGCCATCGCCGCCTGCCTACGCAGGGCCCACTCTGTAGCTGCTCAAAGGCTGGCCTCCTGAATTAGCAGCAAAGCGTACTTAACAAACAATTTCAAGAGGAGAAAAGCATCTGAGCGTTTATTTAGAGTGAGAGGGGAAAGAAGCCAAAGAAATGCACTCCTAAAATAAACACCGAGTAATCAAGGGAGAAAAAATCTAGTCCGAGGGAGAAAAATCAAGTCCAACCAGTTTTAAAACGCCTTACCCATGACTACGAGCTAACACGTGGTGGACCCCTGAGAAGGCATCAGGTGCAGTGCGATCCAGCATCACCGCAGACCCAGAAGCACGAGCTTCTGTGACGGTCCTCTGAGCAGATCACTGGGCCTCCCCGAGGGGAGAGGAAGAAAAACCTCCCGAAAGAACAAGTCAAAGACAGAGAGGGTGACTGGTCTCCTGGCCCACCCACCACAACGCCCCTCGGGGACCGAGGCCAGCGCGGTAATACAAACAAAGGGCCGCCAGACTCAAACGTTAGAACGAGAAGAAAGGAACGCCCTCCTGCGTGAGGCGATTTGGGAAGTCAGAGCGCACGCCATGCACCAGGAAAGCAGCTTCCGAGGTTCCACGAGAACATGGGCGGACCTCCAGGTCGGAGGATGCACAGCAGCACTGACCTTCACGTGTGCCACATAGTGACGGCACGTCTCCTCCATGTGCACCAGATGCAGCTTCTCCGAGACCTGGCCCGCCGTCTCTCCCAGCAGCACGAAGTAGACCCGGGGCAGCTGGCTCTTCTCCTTTTTGGCCACATCCGCCGTCAGGACGTAATTCAGGCCTGCCAAATAAAGAAGGGCAAAATGTCAGGGAGGGCAGACACACGGGGTCAAGGCCATCTGTGGGCTCACGAGGGCATCTCCTAGACACCTAACCCTCCACGGCACAGGGGCCTGCTGCCCGGGCCCAAACCTGCTGGGTGAGAAGCATGCAGCCCGGTGCACGTGGAATCCAGAGATGAACAACCGGATGCCCTGGTCGCCCCGGCCTTCCTGCTGGGTCTCTGTGCGTCACACTTCGTGACTCTCCCCGACTGAAGCCTCACGAACTATCAACAGAGCCACCCAGACCTGCGTCAGCCATCGACTGTGCTCAACGCGATCCGTGTCCTGCAAGGCAGACACCCTGTCGAACCCACAGAGTAATAGCATGGGGAGCTGCTCAAACGATCAGGCTGCCTGGAGCAGGGACTTCTACAAAGCAATGGGATCTATGCCAGTGCAAGGCAGGAAGGACCCAATCATTTCCCACTCACACGGCAGAGGCTAAGCCGTGCCCTCTAGTCACTCCGCTGGGTACAGACCGTGTGCCAGGCACGGTGTGGGTGCAGGGGCCACATGGGGGAACCACACAGACCAAACCCCCCGTCCTCACAGGACGGACACTCACGGAAACTCACACACACACCCACACACACACCCACACAGTCTAAAGTAGGGGTGTCGAACTCAATCAGAGAAGGGGCCAAAATCTAAAATCCAGCCTAAATCGCGGGCCAAATGGTTTACTGAACAGTCATAAACTGTCATTGTGATGGAAACGCAGCGGAGTGCAGTGATGACAGTGCGGTGCGGGCCACACTGCAAGGCCTGGCGGGACGGATTTGGCCCGCGGGCCTTGTGTTTGACACATGTGGTCTAAAGCTTTCTTCCCATGCGGTCATCACACATGGCAGAGTGCCTCCCATGTTAACAAAGCCATGACCACCCTGGGGCATGTGTGTGTAACACCAGCCGGCAGAGCCTGCTAGGACACAACCTGGGACTTTAAAAAAAAAAAAAAAAAATATATATATATATATATATATATATATATATATATATATATACTTTATTGATTTTTTACAGAGAGGAAGGGATAGGGAGAGAGAGTTAGAAACATCAATGAGAGAGAAACATCCATCAGCTGCCTCCTACACACCCCCCACTGGGGATGTGCCTGAAACCAAGGAACATGCCCTTGACTGGAATCGAACCTGGGACCCTTGAGTCCGCAGGCCGATGCTCTATCCACTGAGCCAAACCGGTTAGGGCATAATCTGGGACTTTTAAAAAAAAAAAAAAAAAGTCACAATAAAGACTGCACATTGGATGAACCCAAAAGGTTCTGCCTCTGTTATGTGGGTCTGTCAGAAAATAGAGGACAGCGCATTTTATTAGGTAAATATGGCGTTAGTATCCACAGGCCTATTTCACGGCTTGTCTGTACCCAAGAACCCCATTTCAGCGGTCAGCCCCTTTGTACCACTCTATTGTAGCTGCTTGGTGGGATACGACATTTGTAAAGTGAGAGAAAAGGAACTTTCTGTCCGCAAGCGGCCATAAGAGATGGCTAAGCAATGGGAAGGCAGAGGACCCGGGCCCTGCCCCGGCCCCACCCCCCAGCCTCTTCGAAGCTGGGCTCTGGCACCCTCACACCCACAGGCACCGACATTTGGGAGGCCAGGCGCCCGGCATGGCCCTGGCTTTGAATCCCATCACAGGGCTCAGCACCAGGGGAGGCATGGAGTAGGAGAGAGGGGAGTGACCTGGGCTGGCACTCGGCAGCTGTCACCGGGCATGCTTTTGATGCATTTAATGGTTTTCCTGGGCCTCTGCCATCTCAGGCCTCTTGCCATGCCAAGCTGGCGGATTCCTGGGCAGCAAGGGCCAGTCTGCCCCAACGTGTTGATGGCGGCAATAGCTGATTTCCACGGCAAGGCTGGGTCACCAGGAGCGACCTGGGCCCTCGATCACCCCGGGAGATACTCTGAAGAGGAAAGGAATGCCTGTGGGAAAGGACTTCGCAGAGCACACACAGGAACCTGTGCAAGAGCTGCACCCTGACTGCCTGCCAACAACAGCGGAAAGTGGGGTACAGGCATAGAATGTCAAGCATTTGTGGCAATCCTAGGGACCAGTGAGTCCAAACCCTCATTTTTCAGATGAGAAGCTGAGGCCCCAAAAGTGAACTTGACTTGCTCCAGGCCAGAGAGCCACGCAACTCAGGGCGGATTCTAGACCTCCCCAGACTACCATGCGGGTGACTCCTCCAACCCGGGGTTCTGGGTGCATCTTTTATAGGGCCTGACACAAAACACACCTCACCTTTCTGAGTGCACAGCCCAACAGGTGCAAAGATCTACAATAGAACTGACCTCTGGCCAGTTTACTTTTTACCGGTCACCACTGCTCTGAGCGTCGGCCACGCAGTGAGAAAGGACACGTGCAAGTGAAGTGAGTTTCCTAGTTCTGTTTAGCAAGACCGGAGCTAGAGAGGGGCATCGATGGAAGAGGAGCCAGGGGCCTTGGCAAACCACCGTAGTGGTGGCAGCTGCCAACCGGGGTCTCTGGGCAGCCCCCTCCCTGGCCTTCCTCCTGGGTGTCAATCCTGGCTGCCTTCCCTCGGGAAGGGTGACCAGGCAGAGAGCACAGGTGTGACCCATCTTGCCAGCAGCGAGCTGACGGAGCTCGGAGAAAGCCTGGGCGGAAAGGAACACAGGAAAACAGAGCGGATCGTAGCGGGGCCCCACCCACATCCTCTCGGCTTTTCCGGTTTCTCAGCTGTCCAGCCTGACCTGCCCCTGTCAGTACCTGCACCCCCTTTCCCGGGGGCTTTCGGGTGGCTCTGCCCAGGTGCAGGACAGACCAGAGGCACCCAAGGGCTCAGTGCCCAGAGCAGCCCTCAGGACTGCGTGACCCAGCTCCCTCTTCCCTCAGGGATTACTCTGAGGGGTACTCTGGGCACCGGAGCCCTTGGGTTCCCCGCATAATTCACCTCCCGCCCACGGTGGTGACGTGCTCAGTCACACACCTTCTACGTGGCAGCTGTGATGATGGTTTATGTGTCCACCCGACCAGGCCACAGTACCCAATACTTGGTCAAGCACCAATGTGGGTGCCACTGTGAAAGTGTTTTGTGTGGGGGTTTTGTTTGTTTGTTTGTTTTTTGTTTTGTTTTTAAATATAAGATTAACATTTAAATCAGCACAAAGTAAATAAAGCAGATTACCCTCCATAACGTGGGTGGGCCTCACCTAATCAGTGGAAGACCTAAAGCCAAAAAAAAAAAAAAGACTAAAGTTCCCCCGAAAAAGAAGGCATTCTGCTTCCAGATCCACACACCCTTGTGCCCTGTTTCTCTGCAGAACCCTGACTGGTGCCGCTGCCTTCCCTTCCTGTCTCACTGTCCCCCTTTCCTACGGGTGCTTCCTGGGGTCCACTCCTGCATCGACGACGTGCACGCGAATCCTTGACTCCAGGCTCTGCTTCCGAATTAAAACAGGGCAGGTCAGGGAGAGGGAATGAGCTCAGCTTTCAGCGCGTGCCAAGCACGGTGCTGGGTACTTGACAAAGACCGACTGTGGTTCTCAGAGCCCCACCTCACTGCAGAGTCTCAGACGCCATATATCCCTCTTGCAACTCAAGGGACAAGGGACGGGAGAAGCAGCTTAGATACTAGAGACTGAGCCGAGGAGCACCGCGGTGCCCTGCTCGAGGCGGCAAGTGGGCATGGCGGCACGTTCACCTGCCAGACTCCTCTCAAATGTCACAGTGTACGGTCGCAGACAGGCTGAATCACCCAATTCCACTCTGCCAGCCGTCCTCTGTGTGGCTCTGCCACGATGGAGAGCTGCAGGCAGGGGCTGCAAGGCTGGAGGAGGGAGAAGGGGCTTGCTCCGTCCTGCCTGCCTTCCAGCCCCACCAGCTGAACCCGCATCCGTTTGTCACAGCAGCTGGCTCAACAGCAGTTCTCTCAAGTTTCCATTTCTCCCCCTCAGCCTGCCTCCCTGCGCCCCTCTGGAACCCAAGCAGCACCAGCCAGCAGCCCCCCTCCAAGCTTCAGGTCCTGGCTTTGCATGGGGCTCTTCCCCCAGCCTCCAGGTCCCCGAGGGAGTGGCCCCCCAAAACGTAACCTTTGCCCTTGATTCCCCTAGGTCAGTGGCCGGCAAACTCATTAGTCCACAGGGCCAAATACCAACGAGACAACGATTGAAATTTCTTTGGAGAGCCACATTTTTTAAACAGCTTCTTCTTCTTCTTCTTCTAAGATAGACTCGCCCAGGCCGTAGTGTTTTGTGGAAGAGCCACACTCAAGGGGCCAAAGAGCCGCGTGTGGCTCTCAAGCCGCAGTTTGCAGACCACGGCCCTAGGTGACCAGAGGTGCTCAGAGCTAAGCCACCTGGAGGCTTGCGGGGCCCCACCCTCAGAGAGTCTGATGCAGTTACAATTTGCATTTCTGACACGATCTGGGGACACCACCTGGCGCAGACCTAGAAGCGGTGGCTGCTTCCTGTGGTTCCTACCCGGTGCTCTGTGACCTGCTGAACCGACGCCCACGTTCCACTCCCTTTGTTAAAGTAACTGCTGTGGCTTCTGTCTTCCTGACTGGACCCTCCCCGCGGAGCCAGGGCAGCGTCACCCCTACAGCAACCCTCCGGAGTCCCCACGGTACGGCCAGAAGCCACAGCAGCCCCCAGGGGCGTGGCGAATCAGCTGGCCCTGAATACTCCCGTGGCCACGGGGGAGCCGTGGTTCTCCAGGGCTGAAGCGGAAAGGGAAGAGGCGTGTGGAGTCTCTTTCCCTGCAGTGCCCTCCCTGTGCATGTGCCTGAGCCCCACCAGGTCCCAAGGGGGAGAAGAAACCAGAGACAAGGCGTTAACACCAACGGCTGTGGCTCCCACACCGGCCCCCGGGGTGCTGCGGCCCAAGGTGGCAGCAGGTTGATATCACGGAGGACACCATCCGACCATCCGATCGCTGTCCCGGAGGCTAGCTCCCCACCGGTGCCTCCTTGTTGCCCAGCCCAGAGGCAGCCCTTCGCTGGCAATCCCGGCCCCGGATATGCAGGCTCTCCTGTGCCAGGCCTTCGTGCCAACACCACACCACCACCAGGGCTCCTCCGCAGCCACCAGCGACGAGAATGGGGAAGGCTCCTCATCAGAGGCCCAGGCATGGCACTGAGCTGCCGGCAGCACTGTCGGCTGGGCTAGGGGGAGGGCGGAGGATGCCCTGGGCCTGGACATCCCCCCACCCCACCTTCATCTGAAAATCCGATCTTCCCCAAAGCCTGCCTTCTATGCCCAACTCCAGAACCCCCGCCGGAAGCTGGACTCACACAGCCACCTGGCAGCCCATCCATTCCCACAGTGGCTGCTCATACCCTTCCCAACCTTCCCGCCATGCCACTGCCCGCTCATTTGGGGGCAGGTTTCTGCATTTCTCCTTTCCCGGGAAGACTGAGCCATAGCTCGTTTCCCTGAACATCGGGGGGATCTGCGGCCCGCTGCCTGCAAACCCGGCTGGGAGGCACCCCTGACTCGGTGGCTCCTTACCGATTTCTCCGGGCACGTGCCTGCCGCGGAAGCGGAAGCAGGCGGTGACGTTGAGGCAGTTCACGGGCTGCTGGCCGTCGCGACACGGGGGCGCCGTGATGTTGATGGAGACGGGGAGGAAGATGGACACGTCCACCGTGATGACCGGTCTGGCCCTGCGGGTCAAGAGAGGAAGGCGACTCAGTCGTGTGGACCAGCGGCTGCCGGAACCAGACAAGAACCGAACGGACGGGACAAGCCCCAGGCCTCCGGCCCAGCCCTCAACGTGGGACATCGCCCAAGAGACAAGGGCTCGGAAGCTCGGTCCATACTTTTCTCTGGTTCCTCGGCTTATTTCGCAATACATGAACCGTTCGCCCCCCAACAATAAGGGCAGGTGGGCTGTTAGCGAAACCCATCTGGTGGAAGCCATGAACGAACCACCGGGTGTTCAAATACCACCAATTAGGTCCCGAGTGCCATTTCATCAGGAAGAAATGAGTATGTGTGGTGTTGGACAGCCGACAGCAGGACTCGGGAAACAGATGCACCATTGGGACCCCCTCCCCCCCCACGCCTTCACCGCCATTAGAAGCAGGAACTGCGAGGTTCCAGGCCTGGCCAGGGGGCCAGACCTCCTATGGAGTCATTCAGCATTTCTCTGAAAGACCTTGACCCAAGGAGTCCCAGCTGGTGACAGCAAAGCCCTTCAGAGCTGAGGGGACCCACCCGCCTGGCCCCCGTGAAACCCCATAAACATCCCTCTCCTCACCCGGACACGGGCCCCTCCCCGCTGGGCTGGGTGGAGGGGCCTCCCCGTTGCAACTCCCCAGAGCGGGTCAGCCCATTGTGCTCTCCCGGCAAACATCTGCTCAGGGGCTGCTCGCCACCTAAGCTGCGGCCTGACCTTCTCCTCCCCGCCAGGCCTCACAAAGAGACCGCTTTGCCCCCACGGGGCCCTGGCCTTCGTGCACGGGGCTGACATAACAAGATTGAGGGGCGTTCGCGGCCCGAGAACAATGACCTTCCTTGTGCACGGTGACCCCCTCCAAGCGTGGCCAGGGGGACAAGGCAGATGGGAACGAGGCCCGACACCAGCTCCAAGGGAAGGAAGCCTGAAAGGAGACCTCGGAGGAAGAGGGGGCCAGGGGATGTCACTGCGGCTCCCGGGGCCAGGAGACGGGGGCCAGAGGAACAGCTTGACGAGTACAAGGGAACGGCGGGCGGGGCTCCCGGAGCAAACCCAGCTTCGGGACGCGCGGGAGGCAGGTCACAGCAGGGCCGGAGAGAAACCCAATGGCCTGGCCTTCCCAACGTTCTTCTGGGCTCGTCCTTGGAAGATGAAGCTGTCACAGCTTCTCCTGGTCAATGTCCGTACAGATGGTCACTCCCCAGAGCCTCCCAGGTCCTTCACGGCCAGCTCAGGGCTTCCCCTCCCTTCCTTAGCAACCCTGGCAGTCTATGCCTACCCCTGCTGCGGTCTCTGTGTTCGCATACTAATGAAGGGCACTGTCTATTTCCGAACCTGCCCCACCCACCTGCAACCCCCTTCCCTACTCCCCTGAGGCTGGGATCCCATCAAATTCATCCCAATTGGTCTCAGGATAGTAATCGTTCAAAAGCCCTTGTTCAAGGGCTGCAAACTGCCGAAACCGGTTTGGCTCAGTGGATAGGACTCACGCAGGCGTCTTCAAACTACGGCCCGCGGGCCACATGCGGCCCGCAGAGGAGTCTGATCCGGCCCGCCAGGTTTTTTGGGCAGTGAGCGCAGCCGAGGTGTTACAGTAGGAATTAGTAGTTCATATAGTCCAGCCCTCCAGCTCTCTGAGGGACCGTGATCTGGCCCCCACTTTAAAAAGTTTGAGGACCCCTGGTAGAGCATCGGTCTGCGAACTGAAAGGTCCCATGTTCGGTTCCGGTCAAGGGCATGTACATTGGTTGCGGGCACATCCCCAGTAGGGGGTGTGCAGGAGGCAGCTGGTCGATGTTTCTCCTCAACGTTTCTAGCTCTCTATCTCTCTCCCTTCCTCTCTGTAAAAAATAATAAATTAAAAAAAAAAAAAAAAAAAAGAGCTGCAAACTGTACTCCATTATTGTAAAAGGGATCACAAACCGCAGGAAAGCCCAAAGTTTCACCAGACAGACGAGGTCCCGGGGAGAGCGGGTCTGCACCCTGGCCCGCCCAGGATATGTCCTCGTCATCGTACCTAAGAGAGGCCGGCGCCCTGCCAGCGTGGCTAAGTGGTTGAGCGTCGACCTATGAACCCGTGGGTTCGATTCCCAGTTGGGGCACATGGCCCCGGCTTGTGGGCTGGATCCATACGGTGGGGCGTGCAGGAGGCAGCCGATCCACGCTTTTCTCTCATCACTGATATTTCTCTCTCTCCCCGTCTCCCTTCTTCTCGGACAGCAATAAAAATATATTTTTAAGAAGGAAAAGAAAAGCCAGCCCCTCCCATCAGCCCAGGGGCCACCTGGGGCATCTGGCTCCCCCTCCCGCGGCAGAGGTCTGCAGAAGGCGAGGCGAACAGGAAACAGAAGGGAGCGGGCCAGACAACGTGAGGAAAGTTGTTCACACAGAACCCTTTGAAACGACCGGCGAGGACCTTCCCGGGCACATCTCCCTCCAACGCCGGTTCCCTCCAACCTTTGTGTTCCAGCTCCAAGTATTGTTGTTGGACCGGCCGGAGCCCAGAAATCTTTCATGGGCCTCTCTGATCGCTTCCTCTGCCTCCATGGCACCACCCCAGCCGCCTATCGTCCCGCCACAGGCCCTGGCCTCCCCGGCTAATCGGAGAGAACAAACTTCCTGAGGGCAGAGCTGGCCCCGCCTGCACTCCTGTAGCGGGGCCAGCCTCTGAGATGAAAGCAGAGGGGCACCTCAGGACAGCCACACACACGTGTTCCCGAGATTTTATTCTGGGGGAAGCTGGTGGCTGGAATGCCTTCCGACGACTGGCAGCCATAGCTCCTGTCTAACAGGTGAAGAGTGAAGCCAGGCAGGGCGCCCGGGGATCTCTCGGGGTCAGTGCTGCTGGCAGGCAGGGCAGCGATGGGTGGACGGAAAGAGCCTGAACGGCTGGGGACGGCGCTGGCCTGCCTATCCTGCCCCGAAGCCACCCGCGTCAGTGAGTTTTTCTCCCAGCTCAGCCCAAGGCACCCCTCGCCCGCACCCCGAGGACCGTCCGGGAGGACACGCACATTTGTGGGGGGCTCCTGGCCCTCCTCCCTTCTCGGGTCCCACCAAACCCTGAGGGAACTCCCAGTCTCCCTAACTTGCCCAGCGGGTGGGTCATGGCTAGGACACACTTAGCACCTTCCAACATTGAGGGGCTGCTGCGCAGGAGACAGGGGACCGAGAAGCAGACCCAGAGGGAGGCAAACGGAACCTGGTTTGTGTCAGAAGCGCTCGCCTTTCTGGAGCACCGAGACTGGGCCCCGTCCGAAGCGTTTCGCACGCACCCATTCACCGAGTTCTCCTGAGGACCCCGCGGGTCGGCACCACTCACTACCTTGCTGAACAGATGAGAGAGAGGTCATCAGACTCACCCGCAGGCGGAGTCAGGCTTGGGACCCAGAGCGGCAGGCCCCCGAGTTCACACTCTCAGCCTCTGGGGGATTCTGCCTCTTCTAAGTGTCTGGGGCGGCCTGGGGGTTAACTGTACCCTCGGAAGCCGAAGGCACTGCTGCAGGAGAGGGACCTGGGGAGAGGAACCACATGGCCCCTGGGACCCCTTCCAGCGCCGAGATCCTCCTCGCCTGTTTTAGAACGCTCTGCCATCGGGCTATTAACAAAACCTAGGAGTTGGCTCCCACTCCAAAGCGTAACTCTGCCTCCTCTGACTCATGCAGACAGACATGCTTGGAGATGGTTCCTGGGGGAAGGTGGGGGCGGGGGGAGGGGGGACGGGCCTCTCTCTGTAGAGGAGATACAGGCTGTCTGGGCCCTAGCCCACGTCCCTCAGCTCCACGGCCCCCAGGGAATGACGTGCTGACCCTCGGGCAGAAGGCTCCCGGTCCCTGGGGGTGGGGACTGATGAGGTGAGGAGGGGAGGATGTGCAGGATATAAGGTGAAGACATGGGACAGGACAGCGCTTCCCGGGCCCAAGAGTCACGGGACCCACAGGAACGGTCGTGTGAGCACAGCCCATGAACAAAAGGGATCGTGCGTGGCTAAAAGCAAAACCCCTAAGGCCCAGGATGCCTCAGATTCTGCCTAGGCGCTCCAAGGATGCTATCATCGCACAGCGGTAAGTCACTGCAGGCCCACCAGCTAAAAACCTGGGACAGAGAATAACGAGAAAGGGAGCATTGGCCCTGGCGGAGTCGCTCAGTTGGTTAGAGCATCCTCCCAATACACCAAGGCTGCAGGTTCGATCCCCGGTCAGGGCACATTTTGCCATGAAGGCAAAAATAAGTGGAATGGCAAACTGATGTTTCTCTCACTCTCAAATCAATAAAATAAAATATTTTTTTTTAAAGAAAGGGAGCGTTCCCACAGACTAAGCACCTCCCCCCTCCCTCCCTTCCCCTCCCCCCTGGCAAAGAGCAGGACAGAGGGAATTGCCGACTAATGGTGAATGAGTCCCCCTGATCCCCCCACCACCACCACCACCAATCCCACCCCTCACCCATGAAGAATGTCATCCGAGGAGCAAGAGAGAGCATCTCACCTTAGAAGAACCACGCTGTCGGACATGAAGGCTCCAATAGTTACATCTGAAAGTCAGAAACGTGCAGATTTAGAAGCCTGCCCACTCTACCCCAAAGCAACGGAGCCCTGCCGCGAGAATGATCCTGTAAGAGTCGGAGCCACCCGGCCCATCTGGCAGCCATTCACCAGTTGCGGCTGTTGGGCCTGTGCAGTGTGGCTGGTCCACACACTGAGATGTGTTGTGGGATTTCAAAGACCTCGTCGGAAAGAACAGCCACCTCCTTCATTTCCATATTGACTATACTTTTAAATGATAACACACTGGCTATCCTGGGCTCAGTGGTTGAGCAGGAGGTCATGGTTCAATTCCCAGTCAGGCTACATGCCCACGTTGTGGACTCCACCACTGGGAGTCTTGCAAGAGGCAGCCATTCAATGATTCTCTTGTTATCATGGATTTCCCACCCCTCTCTCTTTTCCTCTCTGAAATCAATAATAAATATATTTTAAAAAAACAAAAACAAAAGACAAAAGAGACTTCCACATTTTCACCTTAAAATCAAACACCAGGCCAAACTCCCCCTGCTAAGGGTGTGAATTTTTCTAATCCTACAGAGACGTCACCACGCTACCTCGTGCATTTTTTCCTTCGTGTATCTCATTGGCCTTAAGGGAAATCGCTCACCGGGATAGCCGTTCCCATCCATGTCGATGCCTCCGGACATGGACTGCCCGAACATCCGCAGAACAGGGCTGATCTTCCGCCCGGACAGTCTCTGAAACAGACAGCAGGGAAACTGAGTCACTGGTAAGGAGCACAGTCACAGACAAGCCCCGTGACTGTGTTAGCCCAGCTTCCGAGGGCGCCTGGTCTTGCCTTTGTTGAAAGAAAAACTTAAAAACAGGAGTCCCGATCTGATCAGGGAGTCTTTGGCAGCCAGCGGAAGACCACACACTCCTGCACTGCTCCTTGTCTTAGCCAGATGCCGTGATTTAAATGTTTTTCTAAGTCTGGGGCTGATGAAAGACCCACCCAGGCCCCTGTGTTCGTGTTTTGACATGTTCAGTGAAGTGTGACGTGGGTAACGTGTGGCTGCCCTTTCTAATGAAGGTTCTGTGTCGTGTTGACACGGGGAGAGCTGGCTGAGATTCTAAGAACATACTTTCCCTTCTATCACCCTTCCCAAACATGTAACGAACCATGTGACGCTCCTCCCTCAAGCGGCACACCTTGGAGTCTTTCCCCAGGCCCGTGGTCGGCAAGCTGCGGCTCTCGAGCCACAGGCAGTTCTTTGGCCCCTTGAGTGTGGCTCTTCCACAGAATACAAAGGCCTGGGCGAGTCTATGTTGAAGAAGTGGCGTTAGAAGAAGTATAAGCTTTAAAAATGTGGCTCTGAAAAGAAATGTCCATCGTTGTCCTGTTGATATTTGACTCTGTGGACTCATGAGTTTGCCAGCCACTGCCCTAGGCAGACAGGCAATGGCGTGTGTCTAGACTAGGGGTGTCGAACTCAATCAGAGAAGGGGCCAAAATCTAAAATCCAGCCTAAATTGCGGGCCGAATGGTTTACTGAACAGTCATAAACTGTCATTTTGATAGAAACGCAGCGGAGTGCAGTGATGACAGCGCGGTGCGGGCCACATTGCAAGGCCTGGCGGGACGGATTTGGCCCGCGGGCCTTGTGTTTGACACATGTGGTCTAGACAGTCCAGACAGCCATAGGCGACCACCTCTCCATGCAGCCAACCAACAGATCTGCAGGCTCCTGAGCTTCCCAGACGGGGTGAAGCCGATTTACCTCGGAAATCTAGAACACCATGGCCCTGGACCTCCCATGCCCTGTAGGACACCCCCAACATGCGCCGGAGCCTCCTCCCTGGAGGGCAGCTCTCCGCCAACCATTCAGCGCTCACGGCCCGACCAACGCCGGGCATTCTAGCATCTGTGCTCTTATTCATCACTCATCACCGCATGTCCCCACGGTGGTTCAAGACTATCTGCTTACAAGCAACCTTCGTCATACATCGACATCTGTGTGGCTCGGTCTCTCACAAAGATACCGAGAGCTTCCAGAATCAGAAGAGTCCTATCTTCCGGCATTGAACCTGTCCCGTCTTCTCTTTGTCTGTACTATCTCCTTGCAGAGGCTCAGGCCATGATTCCCTCCTGGGAGGGGACAAGAGAAACGCTTTGTTTTCATGCCACGAAGCAAAATCCTCGTCAGAACCAGGCCTGCAGACACCCAGAGGCTCGCTGTGGACTTTCTCCCCTCGCCCGTTTCCTTCCTGGGCCGCCTCCAGAGAAGTCACGAGGCTGGGGAAGGGGTGTTTCCAGAGGATCTACAGGCCACGGCCACGGCCTGCCACAAACAGCCCTGCACTCACCACCTCCAGGGAAGCTGTCCAGCAGGGGATGTGCGAGCACAGACGTACAACTCAGAGCCCTGTCGGAAGCTCGGCAGGCATGTGTCTTGCATCCCACAGGGCTCGCATCCTACATGGCCCTGGCTAGACAAACGTGGACGGACTCCTGCGCGCTCCATGGAAAGCCACATCGCTCTGAGGTCCAACAACGCCGGCGGCAGCCTGCCCAGCCCCTGCCCGCCTGAGGTCTGCTGGGCTGGGGCGCGGAGGGGAAGCACAGAGGGGTGGTCCACGCGGGGGTGGCGACGCAGGCTTACGTCCTCCCGCAGACATCTGCAGGCCATTAGGCCATAAAGCCAGGAAGACACGTCTGCTCCGCGCTAATAACTCTAAATGAAAACCAGGAGCTCCACCAGGTTTGCAGACAGTGTCCTCTGGGCAGGAGAGAGGGAGAGATCGCAGGGGCCACCCTGACGCGCCCCAGGGGACTGTCAGACCCAGAGAGGCACGCAAGCATCTTAAAATCAACCCTTGTCCCGGGGGAAGGCCCCCCTCCCCCCCCCTCCCCCGGAGAAAGAGGAAGGAGGCACAGAGCAATGTGGAAGAACTGGACTCCGATCGCACCATTTATCCAGCAGGAATAATACCAGGCCGGGCCAAGGAACAGCCACCGCCTTGCCCGGGGTTGTTTCTGATTTCCTCCCCGAGTTCGCCCACACAATGCCCGCTCTGTCCGGCCCTGGGCCCCGAGGAATCTGTCACGAGAGGGTTTTAGTTTCCCTGTTCAGTCCCTGACCTTATCACATCCACGAGAGCAGCGTGGAAAAGTCTAATCATAGTTGTTTCTTTCTCTCTCTCTCTCTCCTTTTTTTTCTTTTCCTTTTTTTGAAGAGCCCCAAACGACTTCTCTTTGTCAACGTGAACGAGCCAGCCTGCTGACAAAGGCCGGCCGGGTCCAGCTGCCGATCCGCGCTTCCTACCGCAGGCACACGCTGACCACAACGTGTAGCCCCCAGCTGCCGGCCTGCAGGGTCCCGCCCAGCAACGGAACAAACACTGGCCCGCGGGGGAGGGGGCCTCGCAGGTTGCCTCCCTGTGTGGCTGGCTTCCGAGGTCCAGGAACAAGCTTCCAGAAGGATGTGTGGAGAGGGACCGGGGCGGCTTGCTGCCCGAGGATGGGGATCCTGGGGAGATGGTCAGCTCCTCAGCAGGAAGACCACAGGGGCCACCAGGACAGGGCTCTCGAGTTGAGAAAGACACCAAGGATCCTAAACCGTCACACTTCACGGTGAATGCAAGAAAGAGGAATGAGTTCCGGGGCAGCGTGCCAGAACCGCAGCTTGTCGTCCCGGGGAGGGGGGCCCCTGACTCGGACTCGGGCAGCCCTGGTGACACGGATGGGACCCCCCCCAACTGTGACTGGAGCCCTCTCCCTTCGGCCATGTCCTTCAGCGGAATCCCCTAAGGGCGTATTCTCACCATCCCAGGTTCTTTTCTGATAAAAACTGGAAGGTCCATGTTTCCACATTCCTGTGTTTTCCCACTGGGCTTCCCCCAGGGCCCTTTCTCCAACGAGCAGCAAAGGACGCTGGGAACAACGAAAGGTTTGGGAGTCGGAGTGGCAGTTCCTTTCTTTTTAAAAAAAATATATATATTTTATTGATTTTTTTACAGAGAGGAAGAAAGAAGGGTAGAGAATTAGAAACATCGATGAGAGAGAATCATCGATCAGCTGCCTCCTGCACACCCCTTACAGGTGTGAGGATGTGCCCGCAACCAAGGTACGTGTCCCTTGACCGGAATCGAACCTGGGACCTTTCAGTCCGCAGGCCGACGCTCTATCCACTGAGCCAAACCGGTTTTGGCAGGACAGGCAGTTTCGATGGCCATGCTGCCACATGTTGGGCAAGTTAAAGAACCTCCCTGGGCCACAGTCACCCCACCTCTCTCATCATCAAAAGTGGGTGAAAAAAGCACCCGTCGCGCATGGCTGTTAGGA
The DNA here is from genome assembly GCF_014108245.1 of Pipistrellus kuhlii. Classification (NCBI taxonomy): domain Eukaryota; kingdom Metazoa; phylum Chordata; class Mammalia; order Chiroptera; family Vespertilionidae; genus Pipistrellus; species Pipistrellus kuhlii. The sequence continues at coordinate 44,348,070 of NW_023425416.1, read as the reverse complement.
GAGTTCAAGGTAAGAGGCAGAGCTGTCCCTCTACTCGCATCTACTCCGCCCCCTCCCCCCAAAGTCACACACGGAACAGGAGGTCCCGCCCAGAGGGAGCCTGAAGCCCCACGGGCAGCGACCCACAGCCCCTAAGTAGCCAACTTCTAGTGCAGCAAGAACAACTGTGAATGTACAAACTGATCTCCCAGTATGGACTGCCTCTAAAAACCAACTTGTAAGGTCTGTGCCTTTTTTTTCTCCCCCTTACCTAGGAACTTCAGTACGGAAACTGGTTTTGGGATTTTACTACCATTTCATTTTATGGAACATTTATAGGACCTTTTATGAAAGCAAGGCTCTGGTCAACACCGTGTTTCCTTAAGCAATAATCAAGATAGGAGGCGAGCCTCTTCTCGAGGAGAAATAGAAGCATGAGCAGGAAGGCGGAAGCACATAATGAGCGCTCCATGAATCAATATTTGCTGATGGGGGATTTCTCCGCTCGGGCCGCGTCCCTCTGTGTCCCTGACCCGCCGGGAGCACGGCCCAGGCCTGGGGCCGCACTCTGCACAGACTTCCTGGCGGGGCTGCCGCCAGAGCACCAATTCCTGTTTCCCAGGGGCTGGGCCCCGCACCATCAGCAAGTTTGAGCACCACGCTGATGTGACAGAAAACTGAACTCGCCACTTCCATGTTCCCCAGACTGGGGCACCGGGCCAGAGCTTACGCAGCTTCTCCTGTCTGTGCCCAACGGGACAACAGCCCTGCAACGGCTCTCAGGTCCCTCCTCCATGGACCGCAGTCTTTCTAGGTCACCTCTGACAATAGATGCGTTGGCTTAGCACAGACGGTGGACGGGAGGAGTAACAACAACAACAAAGAAAGCCTCTTCTCCGATCCATAGCTCTAACTCTGGGTGAGAACGCGGACGCAGTCTTGCGTAGGCTGAACGCACCCCTCCATGTGAGCGCGCTCCAGAGTCTGTACACGTCACCTGCTATTTCATATGCAGCACCAATCGCGTGTGCCTTTCACTAGAGGGTGGCAAGGCTAAGGGCTCTGCCTCCACAGAGGGTGGCACAGGAGGAAAGTGGGATGAATGGGTGAACCAACAGCCCCTCGTCCCGCCATTACCATTGAGTACTGGGGGACGATGCCGTCGGCGTCCCCGTGGTAGATGTAGACGGCGCCCGAGAAGTCGTCCTCCATGGGTGCGCCGATGGCCACATCTGAGGGGAGAGAAACAGCTGCAGTGAGAAACGCCACGCGGAATAATAACCTGGAAGAACAACCAGGACTCCCTCATCCCTGCCACCACGTCTGAGTCCTTCCAAGCCAGACATGTCTTGGTTGTTGGTTGTTTAAGCATCCACGCAGGCCCATGATCTCTCAGCAGGAAGGAAAAAAAAATTTTTTTTTTTTTTCAAAAGAAATGAGAGGAGGCGAGAGAGTTTTTTGTTTGTTTGTTTTAATATATTTTATTGATTTCTACAGAGAGGAAGGGAGAAGGACAGAGAGCTAGAAACATCGATGAGAGAGCTTCATCGATCAGCTGCCTCTTGCACACCCCCTACTGGGGATGTGCCCGCAACCAATGTACATGCCCTTGACCAGAATCGAACCCGGGACCTTTCAGTCCCCAAGCCGACGCTCTATCCATGGAGCCAAACCGGTTTCGGCAAGGCGAGAGAGTTTAATTCCAGGAAAGCTCCTAGCTCATTCTCCGAGGGAGAACAATGTCACAGAGCCATCCAAAAGAAGAAAGACAAAGATAAACCCCTGGCCTAATTTCCCTCCGCCAGAGAGGGCAATTCTACAGGCAATGGCTGATGCATAGAGAAAGCCATCTCTAGCCCTACGTGGTTTGGCTCAGAGGATAGAGTGTTGGACTGCGGACAGAAGGATCCCGGGTTCAATTCCCGGTCAGGGCATATGCCTGGGTTACAGGCTCAACCTCTTGTGTGAGGCGGGCAGGAGGCAACCGTCCAGTGATTCTCTCTCATCATTGATGTTTCTATCTTTCTCTCTCAGAATCAACAAAAAAATATATATTTAAAAAAAAAAAATTAACTCTATTCCTGGATGAGGAAATGTACACAATGGCATTTGCTTCATACATGGAAAAAAATTGACATTATTCTCACAAACTGACAACTCCTGGAACGAAGCCTAGATCTTCCTGATTTTTTGCCCTTTGCATTGAACGAAAGTCACATGTCTGCAGAAGTGAGGTCAAGGGTGAGAAGCGTGCACCCACATGACCTCCAGAGGCGATCCCCGCTGTTGAGTGAAGGCCTCTCTGGACAGTGGTGTGAGGACGCCCAAACAGCCCCGCCTGAGGCACCAGTGGTCCCCAGTCCCTCTTCCTCCTCAGCCATCGCCCAGAGACGTGGCTCCCGCAGGCCCTGATGTCTGGTATCTGCCTCTACAGGGAGGGGAGGCGGCACAGAACAGGCCAGAGGGAGTGGCCGCATCCGGAAAGGACACTGCTGTCCAAGCAGAACTAGACTTTCGGTATCTATCCCCAACCCCCAACCAGTGACTTATTCAAAAGTCAGTCCAACCTGGCCATGTGGCTCAGCGGTTGAGCATCGACCTATCAACCAGGAGGTCTTGGTTCGACCCTCAGTCAGGGCACAGGCCCATTTGTGAGCTTGATCCCCAGAGTGGAATGTGCAGGAGGCAGCCGATCCATGATATTTTCTCTCCCTCTCTCTCTCTCTCTCTCTCTCTCTCTCTCTCTCTCTCTCTCTCTCTCTCTCTCATCATTGATGCTTCTAGCTCTCTCTCCCTCTCCCTTCCTTTCTGAAATCAATAAAAATATATATTTTTTTAAAAAGCCAGTCCAGCATGCTGTCACTATCAGGGGAGACAACAGTCTCTCCTTGCTCATTTCACGAACAACGTGGGAGAGCCCTGTGGAGCATCGGAGGCTCAGAAACAAGACGTATCTGCGGCGGGAGGAAGCTGGCTTCAGCTTCTCTGCCGTCTGAAGCCCCCATGGACCAGCCCCAAGGTTTACTGGCCCCACAATCACACAGCGAAGCACACAAAGCTGACGAGACGGGACTCCCGGGAGGCGAACGCCAGTGGGCTCAGAGCTCAGCCCTGAGTGCCTGCCCAGACAGCACCCTCCCTAAAGGTGTCTTCTCTCCCCGGGGGCAGGCAGAGAGAGCCAGGAGCGCGTGGTGCGAGGGCCAAGTCGGAAGGTGGGGGGGGCAGGCGCTCACCCACCTGGGAACCCGTCGTCGTCCAGGTCCCCCAAGCTGGCCATGCTCTCCCCGAAGTGCGCGTTGTAGGCGCCGTCCCCGCTCAGGGCCAGCTGCTCCTCCAGGGCTCCCTGGACACAGGACAGAGGGAAATCGGAAAACAAAACAAAAACACAATAAAGTAAAATAAAATAAAATAAAATAAAATAAAATAAAATAAAATAAAATAAAATAAAAGAGTTGGGCACACCATCTCTCTAGTGCACCCCATGGACAGGAAACAGCTGGGCAGAATCAAAGGCACCCAAACCTCTCTCTCCTGGGGGCCAGATGAGCCCCCTTTACCCGGGCAGCTTGAGGCTCTCCAACAGCCTGCAGTGCCTTTCGGAGGAAGCGTGCAGGAGGCAGCCAATCAATGGCTCTCTCATCATTCATGTTTCTCTGCCTCTCTCTCCCCCTTCTCCCTTCCTCTCTGAAATCAATAACATATATATTAAATAGGAAGAGGTTCAAGAATACTTAAGTACTTAGGGTCAGCACTTGGCTTTAAGAAGCATGGGCTGTAGGGGGGTGGGATGTGTGGGTGAAGGGTCCCCCAAGAAGATTGGGGAACTCTCCTGCTCCACATGTGCGCACCCCGCCTTCAACACATTGTTGGGCTGCCTGCCTGGTCGCCTGACCGCCTCAGACAAGTTAACACCACGCCGATGTGTCAGCCTCCTGCAGACAGAGTGGCTGGTCAGGGCTGAATGAGTGCCTGCGGTCCTCGTCTCCACAAGGTTCCCCTCATTTCCCCTATGCCCACCTCTCCCCCGCTCCCCTCCCTGTAATGTCAGCGGGGATTCAGGTGACCAGTTCTGCCCAGGTCCCAGAAAGTGTCTTCCCTCCCACGTTTAGATCCACTTGCACAGGGTTTGCAAACATCCAAGGAAGCCCAAGGCTGGCATGTGCCCTGGCTCCTCTTTCAATGGCTGCCCTTGCTGCCTGGCACCTGCCCACCTGGTTACAGGGACACGCCAGCACCTCTACCCAACTGGGGTAACTAGCATCTTGTCAGTGCTTAAAAGCGCACTCACTGACTTTTTTTTTTTTTTTTTTTTTTGTCTGGCTAAAGATAAAACTAAAAACCAAGACCACCCCCCCCGAGTGATGTTATGATCCTTCTCAGTGTATGGGCTGTGTTTTTAAAGGTTGTTTGTACATGCAGCTTTTCATCCTGCTTTTCTCTGATTATCTCATAAGCATTTTCTCATGTTCGCTCAAAGGCTGGTGGTACCAGAATTTATTCATTTAACCATTTCCTCCTGGATGGACACTCTTACTTCCAGGTTCTGAAAAGATTCTGCTTTCTCACAGGTCTCCTACAGCCTGCCCCCTGCACCTCCCCCCTCACTCCCCCCCCACCCCGCCTCCATCCCTGCTCCCACCTACCCTCCACTCGGCTGAAGGGGAGCAGAGGTGTCCTTCAGCCCCATCACATCCCTCTCACGATTCTGCAGAATAAGGGATATCTGACAACAGCCCTTGACCCCCACCCAGCCCCCTGCCGCCTCACACCTCCACCCACTCGCCCAGCTCCCAGCCCACCCCTGCCTGTCTGCCCACCCCCTACTCCTTCCTCGAGATTCCTTCTAGCCATCGCGTCCTCTGTGAAGGATTCTCTGCTGTCTGGGCAGATGTGTGTGCACACCGAGGAAGGCAGCACAATCTAGAGATGAAGCTCTGAACCCAGCCTGCCTGGGTTCAAATCCCAGCCCCACCACTGCTTAGCTGTGTGATTTGGGGCAGGTTACCTGACCACTCTGGGCCTCCGTTTTGTGTGTTTTGTTTTTCACCTGAAGCATGGGGGGCCACTGATACCAGGTGCACATGATACTGAAGTCATTCACACAGAGCGGGAGGAACAGCTCCTGGTACCTGGTAGGCACTCAGACCACAGCCATTAGGATTTTTCTGAAGCTGTGTGTTGGCCGTTGTAACTTTCCATCCGCGGGACACTGAGCCTCCTGAAGGCAGGAAGCACGTCTCCTCACTTCCTCTGGGTCTCGGGGCCCAGCGCACGGCCCAGTGGGGTGCTCGGTCACTACCCACTAGACGTGTCCCCCCCTCCCACGCCCTGTCCCCAGGCTGCCCAGCACGGTACTCACATTTCCTCTGTTGATGTAGACGGTGACCTGCCCCTCATCCCTGACCTCAGAAAACATGGGGGCCCCCACCAGCAGGTCGGAGAGGCCGTCCGCGTTCAGGTCAACTGCGCATAAGGAGGAGCCGAAGTAAGAGCCCATCTGCAACCAAGTCGAGTTGCAACAAAGCGTTCAGTGTCTGCCCTCGCACAAGAGGCCCTCGCTCTCCTCCAGCCCCGGACCCCTTCTAGGCCCTGACGGGGGCGCTGCCCGCAAGCCTCAATGCCAAGGTGAACGGGCAAACACCCCCCACTTCCCTGTGTCTTGCCGCTGTGATGCCGGAGCCCCCGGGCGCCATGAGACCAGAGCTAACGGGCCTGGAGTCCCCGGTCCTGTAGCCCTCCTCAGCGGGACAACTCATGGACCCATCCCGGGAAAACAAGGCACCGTTTCTGAAAATACAAACTGAGCTTGCAAATATAGGTCCCAGCCATCCTCAAGGCCCCTCGTGATTCCGGCGTTTGACAAGGCCCAGCACACAGGAATATGAAGTTTCAGGACAGGAGGAGGCATGAAACAAATGGGACGTGGGAAACGGGTGACCCCCGCCCAGCCCTGTGCACAGCTAAAAGGCCAGCGAGGAACTCACGAGCTGAAGTGACAGAAAAAGGGAGAACTCGGGGACCACCGGATGGATGAGGGACCCAGCAGACCACACGGGGGCTTCCTTCCTCATAGCCTCATCTAGTCCCTATTACCTTAAATCGGGGTTCTTAAGCCCAAACGGGACTGGGATCCAGGCAAGTGATATAACAGGTAAGAAACAAGTGACAGCGCGAGAATGCTTACAGGTGGCAGGTGACGCTCGGCTTCCGTGGCTAAGACGCAATAGGGAGTGGTGGAGACTGAGGCAAACTGGCGCCCCCAGACCCAGCGGCGGGAGCAGCTCCTACCCATCTTCAGTCAACTGCTTCCCCGAGGAAGGCCAGCCTTCCCGTTTTCCAAGAGAAGCCCAGAACCAAAACATTTATTGGAAGGGCCTATTTTTTTTTTTTTTAATGATAGCCACTAATTCATATTAAAACAAACCAACAAACCAACCAACAAACCACTACACAGGACAAACAAATGTGTGTAGGCTGTATCCTTTCCCGAGGCTGCCAGCAGGCGCGCTCTGGTTTTTAGGAGAAAGGCTATCCTGGTAAAGGCCATGTTTGCAGACCAAAGGATCTGGTTCTGGGGACAGGAGGCAGCATTTTCTTTCGCTGTAGCGAGGAGGGGGGCAGGTGACCCCACGGAGCAGGACACAGGTGGGGGACACTCCAGACCACTTCCTGCAGCAACCCTGGGCCAAGGGGACTCAGATGCCCTTTCCCAGTCCCAGGCCAAGGCCACCTGCACTCAACCCACATGCCCTCCCCACCCCCATGCCCAAGAGGAGGACAAGGACCATCCCCAGGCTCAGGAGGCAGGGGCACAGACACCAGCCGCCAGTCCCCGACTCAGTGGCTGTGCCGATCCCCCTATCCCGGTGGTCGCCAAACTCATTAGTCCTCAGAGCCAAATACCAACAGTACAACGATTGAAATTTCTCTTGAGAGCCACATTTTTTTTTAAACTGAAACCTCTTCTAACGCCACTTCTTCAAAACAGACTCGCCCAGGCCTTGGTATTTTGTGGAAGAGCCACACTCAAGGGGCCAAAGAGCCGCGTGTGGCTCGTGAGCCGCCGTTTGCCGACCACGGCCCTCTCTGGACATGAGTAAAAGGACTGAGACCCAGGCAAGGCCCCCGCAAACGATGTGTCTCATTCTAACGGGCTATTTAACTTGGCATGCTCTTCGGTGTTAACTCAGAAGTCCCTGGGCGTGAAGTTTCCTATCTGTGTTTTGACATCCTGAGGCATCACATACTCCGTCAACTCAATAAAACGTCAGCATGGCAACGGCCCGCAGTGGGGGTGCACGGTCCTCGCTCGGGGAGCTCCCGTCAGCCTGGGAATGTGGGGACGTGTGCCTCTGTGAACAGCTGGACTGCACACACACTGGGGATTCCTCATGTGTCCTATGCATGAAGCATGTCCACCAATGAAGATCAGAAGATGAGTTTTTTCTTCCTTCCTTCCTCCTTCTTTTTTTTTCTTTTTCTTTTTTTTTTTTTCCTCATGGTGAAGCCAGGAGATAAGACTATCTGATCCAATTCTGGCCACACGAAAGCAGAAGGGACTGGCGGTTACTGAGTCAGACCCCTCCTGCATGTGTGAGACACCGTCAAAGGCATCCTTTGAGAGCCGGGGGTCATGACCTTCCCCTATGCAATGACAGAGAAGTCAGACAGGCAAGAATTCCTCTCATCTTCGGGGGAGAAAAGCAGAATAAAATGCCTAAGGAGAAGAAGGGTCTATTTCAACATCAGAAGGAGGCAATGAGGGTAGAGCTAGAGGACAGGGCGACCGGAGGGCAGGAGGGAGTGGCGGACGAAGGAGTAAGCCTGGCGCAGTGCCAGGAGCAGGCAAGACCAGCCCTGAAGAGAATGACAAGTGGCCCTCACGCCCTCCTTGGTCTTGGGGACTCTTTGCCACGAAGGCACCGTTATTTCTTCCTAACGCCGGAACTGTTTGGAAACCTTTGCAGAACTGCTGCTCAGGGTCCTTTTCCAGGGTTGCAGCTTTGGGGTTTGGAAATGTTAAAATGAAACAGGCAGCCCAGCTCTCGGGAGAATGCAGAGCTGTCCTCGGGGGGGAAATGTCACAAAACTGAGTTTGGAGATGCATTTTTTTTTTTTTTTTAAAGAAACAACCTGAAAATACGATGACAATTCAATACTGAGTATGTGCATGAAGGTTGCTAAAACTGCACAAAATGAGATTTTTTGTCCTCACAATAGCATGCATCAACAGAAAAATATGGAGATCACGCAGCAGGTCTGACTCTGAGCAGAAGCTGATCGAGGGCCGGGACACATGGCCGCCCAGGAAGCAAACAACCTTTCCAGCCCCCCCGCCCCGCCCCTGCCCCCACCCCCCTCGTTTCTCTGGGTAGTGGAAGGGCAATCACCTTGTGACAGGCTCCTGGTGTCTCCCTCCCAAGCCCCAGGTCCTGTCCTCTCCCGAGCTCAGTAAATTCCTGCACCAGGACAAGCCTCTGAACGCCCCCGCCTTCCCTCTCAGCCTGCACTCCTGTCCCCTCAGAGCCACCCGTCATGCTGAGCAAGCCAGCGGATCGAAGAAGCCACACTAAGGAGGGGGTGGCCATGTTTAATAATCTATGGCATCTACAACTGGCTTACTTTCAGCTATGGTGCAGGATGGACAGAAATCAGGATGGAAAATCTGCAGGGATTTGCATTAGGAACGGGATGAGGACAAGATGACACAGGCAAATAAACGTTGCCCAAGACTAATTAGAGGGCTATTTCCATTTCAAGGCTCTAAAGGGAAATGGGTGACTCACTGGGTTGTGTTGTGTGTGTGTGTGTGACAACAGTCCCTGCGGCAATGGCAGCGGAGGGCTCAGGATGCGAGAGGGCAGGGGTGGTGCTGTGCTGGTGAGAGGGAGCATGACACCCATTTGTCTGTGTGACTCCTTGGAAAGTGATCAGGTCTGCTTGCTACCTCTACACACCTGTGCGTGATTGCTCTGGAGGTGCAGATGTGTATGTATGAGGCAAAGACAGACAGACAGATAGACACAGAGATGGAGAGAGACAGAGAGGCTGGGAGAAACAGAGCAGGCAGTCATTTTGATGACAGTGTGAAATACAACCTGTTACCAAATAACTCTGATGCTGAACTTGGCCCCGTGCAAACTCATCTTGCTACCTGTCTCCTACAACAACCTGAATCCCGTGAATCTGCAGGTTACACTCAATGCCGAGAAGGTAAAGAAAGGCACCCACAGGCCACAGCACCGCCATGTACACACAGGGCCCAGAGAGAGCCTTTCAACCCCTTTTCCAGCCAGTAACATCGGATCGCCCCATGACGACATCTCTCAAACCACACCAACATGGATACCAAGAACCTTACCTTTTTACCTGATGCCTGAAAAATCTTAATTAAGGTGCCTGATCTCCGGTCAGCTCTAAAAATATAAACCTAGGAAATGAAAAAAGAAAATCTAGTTAAGATGGAAGCAATGAGCAAAGATATTTACCAGCATCCTCCCGGGAGTCCTATTGAAATGCCTGATCGGGCGCAGGAGAGGTGTGTTTCTGCCGGCTGATGCTAACGCAGTCCGCATGGCTCTCATTTTGTCAACTCTGCAAAGGAAGCAGCCTTCACCTCCTCCGCTCCTGGCCACATCAGAGAGGAAGCCATGCAGTAAGACCTAGGCAGTTTCCCAATCACCATTGGATAAACAATTCAACACTTAGAAGTGTTTTCTTCCTTGAAATAGTTCTTTCATTTTTATGAGTAAGAGGCACCCTACATAATAAAAGGCAAATATGCAAATTGTCCCCTCAGGAGTTTGACCAATTGGGAGTTCGACCTCTCGCTATGACATGTGCTGACCAACAGGGGGCAGCGCGGAATGAAGGAAGGCCCCAGCAGGCAGCCGGGGAAGGTAGGAAGGCCCCAATGGGCCCTGATCACCAGCCAGGCCTAAGGACCCTTTCCGGGCACAAATTTCGTGCCCCGGGCCTCTAGTGTCAAGATAAGAGAGAAGGAGGGAGGCACTTCAGAGCAAGCAGTTTCCAAAGTGACACCACAGACCATGAGAGTCATGACATTTGCTTATTTAAACAGGAATTTATCTGGCAAACACCAGCGTTAAACATTAAATACATTTCTTTACCGGGGGACTCTTCAGAGCCGTTAGGGTGCATGTTTATACCGTGGCCTCTCCAGAATCCAGAGTAAGATCATTGAGGTGAAACTTCCTAAATGACATGGTGATGGAAGTTCTTTTTATTCTTTTATTCTTTTATTCTTTTTTTTATTTAATATTTTTTATTGATATTTTACAGAGAGGAAGGGAGAGGGAATAGAAAGCTAGAAACATCAATGAGAAACATTGATCAACGGCCTCCTGCACAACCCCCACCGGGGATGTGCTCGCAACCAAGGTATGTGCCCTTGACCGGAATCGAACCGGGGACCCTTCAGTCCTCAGGCCGACACTCTATGCACTGAGCCAAACCGGTTTCGGCATGGAAGTTCTTTTTCAAGGGACGTCTTATGGGACGAGAATGTCTCCTGAGAACCAGGGCAGGGGACCCTCTCCCGGGCGAACAATCTCTGTGTGAAGGCTGTCACGCCCAGATAACAGAAATCAATAACCACCCACATCCTGAAGACCAGAGGACCTTTCGGGGGAGCCTGGGAACCAGATCTGCCCCAGCTCCCATCCCCGGGCATAGGGAGCAGTCATCAGTTTTATCCACAGGCACCAGTTTCCCCAGCGCCTCTCATGGGGACCAACTGAAAGCAGCATCGGCGGGGGCCTGGGCATCGCTGGGAACGGGAGGCAGAGGTTTTTATCGACGCTGCAGAGGTGCTGGGGCTCCGCAGCAACTCCCCCGGAAGACATTATCAATGTGGGAACAGGGAACAGACCGGCACTTCCTCATCCCTCCACGGTGGAGAGGAAGCCATGTGACTCAGACCCCTATCTCTCTTGAAGTCGCCAGAATTCATCCACGTGCTTCCCCCTGCTCAGGGCCCTAGGGTTTTTCCCTGGTTCGTTTTCAAAGACCCCTTCTCTGTAGCACTGGCATGGGGGGGAAGGGGGAGAAGATCCATCAGAAGGAAACGTTTCTCAGGTAACCCTAACCTAGACAGTTGTTATCCAGCTGGTTTCGGACCCAATGGCAGTTGTTGGTCTTCTCATGCTGGAATACCTCGCCTCACACCAAGACATGTTCACCAGAAACACCAGTAGTGACTGCTGACCCTGCCCAGAAGGATGCAGGGAGATGACCCCCCAAGTCACATCACGGTCCAGCGGGTCAGCTAGTCATCCTGACGCCCTGGCTGAAGGCTCCAATGAACAGTGGTCTCGGCCCGACGTGGCCTCTCCAGAATCTAGACCCCCTTACCCTGAGCCCCTGGAGATATGGTTAGACTTCCTTAGGTCCTCCCCATGGGCTCAGGCCCGGAGACCATGCCTCTGTTCGGTCTTTCCCAGGAGAGAACCTACAGAGTGTATTAAAAATGCAGACTCCTCACTCACGTGGACCTGCCCAACCTACTCCATCTGGATTTCCTGTTCCCTGGAGCCAAAGACCCAACAAGCAAGAGTTCTCTGCAGGGTCAGGTACCAACCGAGATTCCCAAAGGGACTCCCACAGCTCTGGACCCATGGGGTCTATTCTATACTCCGAGCGGATACTTTAGGGAAAGTGACCCACATATTCCCAGTCCACTTTTGGGCCGCACCAGTCTTGGTTCCAACTCATTGGGGGAAATACATTGAAGAACCTAGGCCCAAAGATAAATTCCCAAAGATATCTGGGACTCGACCTGGCTCCATGAGGTCCAAGTCAAACCCGGAAAGGGGTTTGAGAAAGTGGAGGATTTGAAGTTAGCAGATGCCATACTGCCAAGGTCAGTCTTAACAATCTCACTTGCACACGCGTGTGCACACACAGCTCCGGCTGTGAAAAACATTCTCAGACGTGAAGGAGCAGGAAATGGAGAGTACCATCCACACTCTGATTAAGCTTCATGGTCAACTCCCAAACGTGGCTGGGAGGAGACAGCAAAGGTGCCTCAATTCTTCGTCACCTACCTGCCAGCCGCCCAACAGAATCTTCAGATCCAAGTGAGTTGACAAACCCCATAACAGTCACAGTGTGTGTCCCCCACCCCCACCCCCACCCCCACATCCCCGCGCCTTCTGTGTGACCCCATGCCACTCCAAAAGCTCTTCTTCTCCTCACCTTTCCAATGCCTTCATCCTGGGGGGCGCCTCCCACCACGTCGGTGGTGGACTGATGAGAGAAGTGGCCGGCGGTCACCGCGTAGCCTGTGGAGAAGGGGCAGACGCCAGGGACAGGGTTGAGAAGCAATGACAGGGAAGAGGAAGATCCGTCAGAGGAAAACCTTTCCCAGGTAACCCTAACCTAGACGGTTGTTATCCAGCGAGTCTTGGACCCAATGCCAGCTGTCGGTCTTCTCATGCTGGAATACCTCGTCTCACACCAAGACATGTTCACCAGGCAAGAAAGAGCGGCCTCTGGCTGTCCGCTTTGGGACAGGTACTGGGCTACCTACTCCATATCTGTTTCCTCTTTCTTACTGATGTAGTTTGAATGTTCATACAGTACACACATCTGAAGTGTAGAACTTAAGGAAGGTGTATACATGTTTATAACCATGTAATCACCACCCAGAGTGGATGTAACCATGGAAACACAACGGAGGAGGATCCCTGGGTGCTCTTTCCCAGTCAATGCCCCCACACAAGTAGCCACTCCTCAGATTTCTATCGCTACCCATTATATTTTCCTGGTCTCAAACTCCACTCACTCAACATGAACTGTCACCTCCATCCACGGTGAGTGTAGCAATTTCTTCTTATTGTTGACTAATGTTTCATTGCATGAATATGCCACAGTGTCTTTTCCCCTCCTCCTATTGCTAGGCATTTGGTTTGCCTCCACTCTGGGGCTACGATGAACAGCTGGTACATGTACTTTGGATGTCATCACGGCATTTAAACTCCCAACTCTAGGGGGAAGATACGATTATTTCTTCCATTTTAGAGATGTGGAAAGTGGGGCTAAAATGTGATTAACCTAGATTCCTCAGACCACACAGTAAGATTCCATTCCAATCTGTGTGCCTTCCACACCCCTGCTGTTCACCGTTATGCTACACTCCCTCCTAAGAGAAGGCCGAAAGAAGCTAACAGGAATGGAGGGAGGGATGGATGGTTGGATGGGTGGGTGGGCAGGCAACGAATCTGGATACAAAAGGAATCTAGAAAGAAAGGAGAAAGTTGTCCGAGTTTAGTCTAAATGTTTCCTGCACCTTCTGGAAGCCCTGCTGACAGGTTGAAACCTGTATCCTCTGGCCAGGAGAAACCCTGTGCAGAATGCCACAGAGTCCCCAAATTTGTCACCAACCTCAAACCCTAGAGCTGTGATCATAAGGGCTTTGTGATGAGATCATGTTAGGGTCACTTCGTATTCACCATGTGGCTGCTCTCTCTCAGACTGCAGGCTCATGTTACCCAAGAGTATTCTGAGTGACAGCAAAGCCTCCAGGGAGCCTTGCGAAGCCAGCAGATGGGGCCTCTGATCTGTGTATAGGAAGAAGGCTAGACCCAGCACCACCGCCTAACCAGCCTCTCTCCTGCCTTCTTTTCATTGTCTGACCTGGTAAACATGTGCGAGTCCCTGCGAGGCACTAAGGTACAGTGCTAAACCCTGGAAATGCGAGACAAATGCCCCACGGCCAAGGTACTCCCAGCCCAGCGAGGGTCAGCGGTGTACGCACAGGGGAGGCAGCTCAGGGTTCAGACCTTGAGCTCGGAAATCACGGGTTTACTAGCAAACCCCCACTTTGCCACTGAAGAGCCACACGACTGACCATAATTCCATAACTTTTCTGCACCTCAGTTCTTTTGCTATAAAATGTGGATGGAAAATGACAACTATCTTACGAGGCTGTTTCGGGGATGAAAAGAAATAACAGGCAGAGCCTGGCATACAGTAAGTGCTCAATAAATGACAGGACCCAGGAGCTGGGAGCACAGGGCAGCGAACACCCCAAGGACTCCGAGGGAAGGTTTTATGGTTTGCTCACTGGGAAAACCCTGCAGTTAGAAGGGAAAAGGCAACTGGACAACCCCCTACTGCCTTCTCCCAAAAGAATCTCTGTGACAAGGGGGCGGGACTCCCCCAGATTTAAGTTATGTGTCAGGTAGACGAAAGAGCATTGCTTTCCCATCATCGGACCTGCCTCAAGCTAGCTTCCTTTTCAGCCCAGAATCACAGCATGGAGGGCACGAATTAAAGAAAAGCCACGTAGGACTTCCATGTCCACAGGCAGAGACAGTCTACCCTGTTCTTAAAGAGGCATGATGGTACTCGGCCTCGTTCTTGCCTGATGGCTGGCTGCTTGCTTACATTGTGTCTATCCCCTTTCCAGAAGATTAAAAAGATGGAGAAAGTAGGAGAAATCCTTTCAAGCCTTTGATCAAACCCCTGCACCAGTCTGTCCTCTATCGCGCTAATTTCTGACTCTGATTGTCTCTATTTGCAACTGTCCTTGTGACAGGAAGGCAGAGACCCCGCCCAAAGGCCCGGCATGGAAAACCGGGATTCTACTGCGCTCATTTTTGCACCTGATCATTTGAACTTGAGTAACTGCTTAAAGAAGAAAATGCAATGTTTGCTTCCCCGGAGGTTCAGCGGTCAGCTTTTTAATCAAATCACAGTTTGAATTCAGATCCCTGCTTTGTTTCTCCTCCGTGGGTGGGGCTGGGAGTTAAGGGACCCTAGTTAAAACTGTCACTGATCGGTATGGATGCCAACGCCGGCAAACCCGTTTCGCCCCCAGGTAAGTAGTAATAATCCGTGAACGTCATGGCCATGGCTCCGGTGGTCCTTGTCACCTCCCTGAGCTACTCACCCAGGTACGTGTACCGCCTGCTCATGATGGCTTCGTCATTCAGCTTGAAGTAGGTATTGTCCGTCAGGTTCAGCACCTTGACCGTGCCAGCCCAATAAAACGATCCCGGCGCGCCCATCACCACCAGCTCCTGCCGAAGAGGAACCCACAGGTGATTGGAAAAGAAGCGGAAGAAGGAAGCAGGCAGCGAGAGGAGAACCACAATCACAGAACCCTCCCCCCATTCTCTCCAGAAATCAATGGGAAAAAATATCCTCGGGGGAGATTAGCAAACCAACAACTACAAAACGAAAATGCAAAATGTGCTCCAGGGATGACACTGTCCAGGCTTCGAAAGGGAGCACAGGCCGAAGAGGCTTGATGGGCCGAGGGAAGCGAGGCGCCCCCTGCATTGGTGCCCCCAGTGGTGCCAGCCTGAACCCTTCACTCCTACCTTCCCCGGGAGGGAGGGGAGAGAAGCAGTGCCTCTCCCCCGAAGGCTTTTTCCATTCAGTGCGGGTGATGCCTGAATCTTTTGGCACTGCCTGCGGATGCCAGGAAATGGTACTGATGCTTTAGTGCCCCACCCCCGGGGCCAGCCAAGGCACAGGTCACCCACAGACATGCCAGCTTCTCCAGGGGCCAGGGCCACTACCGCCCGGAGCTGCGTGTGGAGCCCCATCAACGAACAGAGTGGGCCTTGCTCACAGAACCTCAGGGCGCAGGGGAATCTGGGGGTGCTGAGAGGGGCTGGGGTTTCCTCTGCACACTGCACGGTGGCGGGAGCTGGACGGCAGAGGAATGCTCGGGTTCGACCCTGGAAGTCTGTGCCAAACGGCCTTGCCCCCAGGTGTCTCCCCGCTTGCACCGTGGGCTCCGACGCTGGCGGGGCTGTCCCCGTCTTTTCTTGCTGTTTAGAGGGATCCATCACCTCTGCTCCCCTAAGCCACAAAAATAAATGAGGTTCCCAGGAAATCCCCGCTTATCCTCCAGGACAGGCGAGAACGCACGTGGTATCCATAACTCGCACAGCTTGGATAACCCCAGGGTCACCGACCTGCAGGTCAGGCAGGCACGTTAGGGTGGAGGGGGTCAGGCCACATGGCCACGCCCAGAGGCCACAGAGGCACGTCCAGCTTGGGACCAGCTGCCGGCCCCGTGCAGGGGCCTCCCAGCTCCCGGCAAAGGCCGGCCCCAGCGGCGAGGTCAGCGGGAGGGCAGAGGAAGGGAGCAGCGCTGTGTGACCCCTTCCTCCACATTTCCTGCTCGGCCTGCGACAGCTGGGGTTCCAGAAACGAAGGAGGCAGGCAGTTCAAAGACCTCCAGTTCAGGGAGGCCAAAGGCCTGGGAACTGAAGCCCAGGCCAAAGCCCAGAGTGGCCTGGCCACCTGGGTTTCCCCTCCACGTCCTGCCCTGTCCTGCCCGCTCCTCCTACGGAGCCCTCCTCCTCCCACCCAGCCCCAAGGCCCTCATGGTCTCCCCGTCTTTCTGGCTGATGAGACCACTATGATGCCCCTTCACCGGGGATTCTCTTCCTTAGTTCTTCATCACCATCTCTGACGAGCTCTCGGGTCTGCAATGAGGCTACCTCCTCCCTCCCCCATCGAAAGGAGGCATTCTCCGGCACCCCTCTCCCTCCACGCTAAGCCCACCCACCCCTCAGACAGGAACTGGCATGGGCCAGATCTAAGTTGCTAACTCAGGTGGGGACCGGGCCCCTCTATCCAAATGCCTTCTGAAAACATCTACGCATGTGCCTCTTCCCCTCACTCAGCCTGTGTCTGAAGCAGACCCCTCAGGACCCCCTTCTCACTGAGTCCTCCTTGGGGGGGGGGCCCTTCCCGCACTCCCCCTTCCCCCCTCCCACACACACACACACCAGGTTCCAGAGCCCTGACTGGAAACCTCCCTCTCCCCACGCCCTCGGCCCACCCAGCCCACTGGTGCTGCCTTCACACTCTCCAACTCCCCGCATCCTTTCCGTCCCTGACGGTGGCCCCCCTCTAGGCCAGTGGTTCTCAGCCTTTCTAACGCTGCGACCCTTTCACACAGCTCCTCATGTTGTGGTGACCCCCAACCATAACATTATTTTCGTTACTATTTCATAACTGTACTTTTGCCACTGTTATGAATCGTACGGAAATACCGTGTTTCCCTAAAAATAAGACCTAGCTCGTGGAAAGATAAGACATGCCCTGAAAATAAGACCCAGTGCAACTTTGGGAGAAAAAATTAATATAAGACACTGTCTTACTTTTGGGGGAACAGGGTATCTGTGTTTTCTGATGGGCTTAGCAAAATCACAGTTATGAAGTAGCAATGAAAATAATTTTATGGTTGGGGGTCAGCGCCAACATGAAGAACTGTATAAAAGGGTTGCAGCATTAAAAAGGTTGAGAACCACTGCTCTAGGCCTTCCCACTTCCAAATCCCTGGGCACACCAGCCCACCTAGCCACTCGCACAACACGGCCATCCACAGGTCGTCACCTGCTCCTGAGCGGACAGCGGGTCCCTGTCGCTGGGACACCAGGCCTCCCTGGAGGAGGGACGGACACAGAAGTTGAACCATCTGAGCACTTTCGGGGGCAGCAGAGAGCAGCCCTGGCCCATGGCAGGGTGGGATTTCAAACCAATGGGGACAGGGAACCGTGGAGCACACAGTATCAGAACCACCCACTGTGCATTTTGGAGAACAGCGGGGTTCATTTCCACCACGTAGCGTCAGCAAAGAGAAACCGGGGTGCATTCAAGATCTGCGATCCTCCCGTCTGTGAAAGTGCTGGGAGGAGATCCAGGCTACAGTCCTCGGACGGGGGCGACACCCACCTCGGTGAAGAAGCCTGCGATCCCGGCCTGGCAGGAGCCATGCTCTTCCCCATACTTCTTCTTGTACTCTGGAGGGGGCGGGGGAGAGAGAGAGAGCAAACCACAGCCTGGTCAGTGTGTGCCCGTCGTGTGTGGGGCGGCTGAGCTGGCCACTTCCCCGGGTGCTGCCACAAGCTAGGCCCCGGGCCACCCTCCAGCCCAAGGCAGGGCAGGGAAGTCTCCGGAATCCGGCCCGACCGCGAAAATCCAGCCTCTGGTGCCATCGGGGAGGACGGCTGCCAATGCCCCAGAGGGTGTCCTGTCAGGGGGGTGGGGGGGAGAGGAGCAGCAGCTGTGTGGATGGAGTGGGAGGCGGGTGACAACGACCTAATTAGCTTTAGGAAGGACCCAGAGCCCCAGCAGGAAGGAGGAGCTGGAAACACAGTCCAGACGGGAATGATGTCGCCCAGGCCTGGGAGATACAGCTGGAGTCAATATGGTCTCCTCCAGCCAACCCAAACGGGCCACGGAGCGCCCAAGTGCAGAAGGAGGGGACCCCGCACCTGCCCCAGGACCTGTTCCACCGTCACTGGTGGCGTGTGGTGACCCTATACACTGCCAGCCCGCTTCCCTTGTTCCCCATAAGGAGATGGGGGGCTCTCTCTCTCGTGTCAAAAGAAAACCAAAGGACGAACACTTTCCTCCCCAGTCCCTCAGTTCCCAGCGCTCCCCCTGCCAAAGGGGGCTGTCTGAGTTCTAAGTTGGCAGGAAAAAGCCTTTAGCTTACAGGGGTCCTCAAACTTTTTAAAGTGGGGGCAAGATCACGGTCCCTCAGAGAGCTGGAGGGCCGGACTATATGAACTACTAATTCCTACTGTAACACCTCGGCTGAGCTCACTGCCCAAAAAACCTGGCGGGCTGGATCAGACTCCTCTGAGGGCCGCATGTGGCCCGCGGGCCGTAGTTTGAAGACGCCTGTTCCCGGCCCTGCGTTCGCTGTGTCGATTCACACCACGGCCCATACCCTTCATCCCTGAGAGCCGTATCGCCATTGACCCGTTGACAGGTAAAAACCCCTGAGGCTCAGAGAGGTTTCCTGAACTGCCCGAGGTCCCACAGCTAGTAAATGGCAAAGCCAAGATTCTACCCCAGGCGCGGCAGGCTCAGAAAGCCACATGCTTTCATCTCTGCGGACCATCCAAGGTTCTGCCAGGCGAGGGATTGCACAACAGCCAGGAAGCAACCAGCCGTCTGCACTCAGGGCATGTGTAAAGACGCAGAGAGATGGAGGGATGTTCAGCTCCAATGACTCACATGAATGACAGGTGACCCTGACATCGCTGGACACTGGCTCACCACGGCCCCTGGGTACCTCGGGTGGGCGCCATCCAGCAAAATAGCCGAGGGGACACCCCCCTGCCCTTGGGCTCTAAGTCTCTGGTCCCATGAAAAGCAGTATACTTACTTTGGAAACTTTTCTACATAAACACACAATCTCCTTAAATCTGAAACAAAATAAATAATACAAGGGAACAGTGCAGCGGGATTGCAAAATAGTGCCACTTCCTGCAGCCCAGCTCCGCTGGAGGAGGAGGAGGGGAAGGGCCCTGGGGACACGTCCAGAGTAATTCACTTCCTAACAACACTCACCGCAGCGCCTGGTAACATTTTCCAGTAAGTGGCCATTAACCGCTGCTCAATTACAACGGAATGTCAAGCGAGTTACTCGTCCTCCCTGCAGAGGGCTAAGCGGCTCCTCGCTGGGATCTGGTAACCAGGAGAACTCAGCAGGCCTGCCCTGCCCGAAAGCAGCCAGGGCGGCTCAGTGGTTGACCACTGACCTATGAACCAGGGGCTCGCAGTTTGATTCCCCGACAGGGCATATGCAAGGGCTGCGGGCGAGCTTGATCCTCAGTGTGGGATGTGCAGGAGGCAGCCGATCAATGATCCTCTCACCGTTTTTTTTTTAATTTATTTTTAAATTTTATTTTTATTCTCTCTCATCATTGATGCTTCTATTTCTCTCCCCCTCTCCCTTCCTCTCTGAAATCAATAAAAATATATTTTCTTAAAAAACACCAACAAAGTCACAGATGATAGGTCCTGCATCAAGTTGTAGGATGGCAAGAAACAATAAAAAGTGATCATAATCCCTACACCCTATGGCACAGGGAGCAGAACGCCCGAACCTGCACAGCTGTATGAAATCTAGAAGCTCTGGAAAACGCATACCCACCCGCCGACGCTGGTCACTCCCGGACAAATAAAGCAGAGAAGGAAGCTCAGATGCCCCCCACACAGAACACAAGGACATGCAGGCCACCAGTTCGGCCTTAGGAGTTGACGATAGGAATAGGGACCATGTGGGAACCTCCCACGATTTAAAGAAGAAACGGGTCTCAGGGGATCTCTTGCGAGAGGCGCTGGAAAGCGGTAGGTAAGAAAACGTCAGCGAATCTTTGCCTCATCCCCACACTCCATGCCAGGAGCGGACCAGGGGCTGGTTCCTGACGTGATCACGGACATCCTGGGAGCGTGGAGGACCCCGCTCCTGGCCCCAGAGGAAAGGACATCAAAGAGGCAGTGACCAGGCACCCTCATGGGCCAGCTCCTGGCTCCCCGAATGAGGACATGGCTCATCAGAGGCCGAGGGCCAGGCTCGCACAGAGAGCAGGCACCATCCCACAGTCTGTGATGGTCTGAAACCCCAGGGACTACACCTGCCCTCTCAGGATGCCGGAAAACAGGACTCCAACCACGGGGGGGTTCCGACTGGACCCCATCCTTCTCCATGAGAACACAGGCAATCTTCCGACCTCCCAGAATCCTGTGTGACCCCGGGGTCAGCCCCTTACTTTGGAAGAGGGTCACCCCGTCCAACCCCACAAACTCTGGCAGGGAAAAGGGGAAGTTGTAGCAACTCCAGCCTAGGAAGGCTCGACGGATGGGACCCGATTAGACAGCTTCACACGCCAAGCCTCCCACAGCCTTCCAGAACCCTCCTCTGCTTCTCTGTCATGGTGACCTTGCAGGTAAAGGTACAGGAGACCCTCTCCTCATCACAAAACGTCTCTCTTCATCTCACAGTCTATTCAACACAAAGATGAGTCCATTCATCTCAGCGCCCCCAACACCAGCCCTGGGCCAGGCACCTGTGCGTGCTGAGGACAGGATGCATATGTACCGTTCAGTTCCACCTGACATTAAGCACCTGACCCCCAATCTGCTTCAATTTGTACCTGTCATCTCCCCCTCCCCCCTCCCCACTCTCCACAAACACAATCTTCCAGCCCTGCCTCCTTCTCTCTTCCAACCTGTCAGGCTCCCTGACCTCCACCCCAGCTCTGATTGGAAAGGAACTGCATTCTGGGTACCAGGCACCCTGGGTTCTCCCCTGGAGCCACAACAACTGCAGAGGTCAAAGCTGAGGGTGGTATGAGCACAGCAAGGACCTGCTGGATGGACTGTTCGGAGCTTCCCAAACCTAGCGTGGCTGAGCCCACCGTAGTCCCTGCCCGGCCCCAGGCACGACCCTTCACGGTCCCCCAAAACCCAAGAGGAGCCCCCAAGCCACAGCCGGGACGGCCCAGCCCGGGAGACCAGGCCCACGGCGTTGCCTTGCCTGGGTCCAAACCCATCCTCCGTAGGCGAAGTGCTCCCTCTCAAAGCCACACCCTCTGAAGAACTGGCCTGAGCATCCTTCGCAGACTTCAGAGCTGTCCCTCATCCGTCACGTCTGAAGAGACAGCCCGCTGCCAAGTACAGCTGCCCGAGGCCCAAGCTCTGGTCCAGCCCAGCTTGCTCCTTGGCAGTTCAAAAAAAAAAAAATCTCATTGCCCGAGCCTGCTGGAGAGTCAGTAATCCCGAGTAGGTGAGGAGCGACCTGAGAAAGCGCTTTGTACAGAGAACAAGGCCACACACAACAGGTAAGCGGACACCTCAGGGTGCCATGGTGACCAGCAGCAGGGCCAGGCCTGGCTACGGGGACTTTCCCAAGAGGCAGTGGCCGGAGGCACCAGACACTGGACCGCAGCACACATCAGTCAGTTTCACTTTTTTGAGAGCTACTTCTGTGCATGAAAGATACCACTGTTACCATAACCTGATTCTTTTTTTAAAAAAAAAACAACATACAGAGGTCAGGTGGAGGTCTCTCCCTCATGCACTTTACAACCGTCCACGCACAGGCCTGGGATCTGGGCGTGCAGACCCACCTATGGGCCATGCCCATATCCTGGAAAACTTTGCATTTGGCTTGCCTCACCCGCAGGAGGCAGGAAAGCCTCTCCCACAGAACCAGGAGAAGTGGGGGGGAGTGGGGGCGTGGAGATAAGGGGCAGAGACCCCCCAGGCCACACGCCCTGCCATTGAGAAGTGCAGGAAGTAGGGGTGGAGGGGTGGGGTGGGACCTTCAGTCTCTTGTGTTCCCAGGAAGAGTTTTCCTGCTCACACACAAAGGCTGGGGTCCCCCCCCCCCCCAGAGGGGCTGTTCCCTCCGGGGCTCGTCCACTCAGCCTCCGAGTGCCCCCAGGACATGGCCGTGGGGAACAGAATGGGCATCCCCCTCCAAGCTGCGAGGGAGAAGCCAGCTCGGCAGGCCCGCAGCACACAGACGCTGCAGCAAATCGAAGGCTGTGGGAACTGAATAAAAACTGAGCAAATCGGGGGAACTGAACCGGGGAAGCAATAGGTGTGGTTGACCAAGGGGGCCTACGCCTGGGCTGGAGGGGCTGGGACAGGTCGGAAGGCGGCTCTCGGCTGTAGCCCGGTCTGAATTACGGGGCCTGCGTCACCCGAGTTGATGCATGAAGTTGTACGGCTCCTCATTCTAAAAACAGCAGAATTCCCCCTTGCGTAGCTGCTGGTTTCGCTAAAGCCCTGACTAAACAGAAGGCAATTCAGAGAGGGGGGTGGGAAATGCCGGTTTCCAGACATTCACAATCCACACAGCTCTCTGCCAGGAGCTTTTGAATTTTAATTCGGTTAAGAATAAACTTGGGTGGGGTCCCTCCCTGCACTCTTCCCAGACGCGGGTGGGATAAAACCAATCCCTGGAAAGATCAAGATTTATATACGGAGGAATGTATATCCTTCCTACCGATCTCTCTTCTTGCTACCCATCTGAGCACGTTTCATCTTTCAAAGCCAGTCTTTTGAACACACCAAACTTTAAAATTAGTTTTTCCATGGTTCCTTAGCTTAGCCATGAAATAAAATATCAGATTTTAAAAATATAAAGTTTTCCAGTTTTCAATTACTTCTGGGTGGGTTTTTTTTTTTTTTTTTTTTTTTGTGTGTGTGTGTGTGTGTGTGTGTGTGTATGTGTTTTTGCTCAACTTGAGAGTGAAAACGAGGTAACTGACAGACAACCATTTAGAAGACAGCGACGCTGGGCAGATAGCTCTCGTACTAAGAAAGGCTAGGCCACCTACAAAACTGAAGAGAACACAGAACGAGCCTCCGCTGGGAGGGACCACCATCTAAATGGAAAAAAAAAAAAAAAAAAAAAAAAAAAAGATCTAAATAGCTAGGTTGGAGAGGAAGGGCCAGCGTTTTATCCAAATAATTGACCATTAAGCTATGGCGAGCATTAACTGCAAACTGCAATGACGCTGGAAACGTACAATTACGTGAGAAAAAGAGGCTTTGCCAGGGGAAGTGATCTTCAGGGGATGTCTCTAATTCTAATCCCAGCCATTCATTTTACAGATGAAATCACCATGGCTCAGAGACAGCGAGGCATTTATTTGAAGCCACACAGCTAATTACCTCTGCGGGGGGTGGGGGGGATTACAGAGCAAGGCTCCTGCCGGCCCATCTCTCCTTCAGCCGCACCATCATGCGTCACAGGGCGAGTGTCCGGTGGTAACATTCCTATCTTTAAAAAGAAAAATTTCCCCCCTCTGATGAATGGATAAATACCGTGGGGGATATTCGTGTGTTGGTGTGAGGCTGCTGGGGCGGGGCTAGACCAGACCTTGGTCCTGCAGCCTCAGTACTTGGTACTTGAGTTCTGGGTAGGAACGAAGGGGGTCTAACCAGCCTGAGCAGCACCGTGCCGGGGGAGGGAAGGCCAGGCGGGGGAGGGTCCAGCGATAACCTAGAGGAGGAAAGGCTGCCCTGGAGGCGGCGGGTACTTGTTTTACCCAGTTTTGCCCGTTGCTAGGCACCAGGGGTTTCCCACCCTGGTGGACTTCTGTTCCTGCCCGACCGTTCTTGCTCTGACCTTGTCCAACTGCCTACCACACATTCGTGGGAACGTTATTCAGCCTTAAAACAAAAAATGCTACCACGTGCTACAGCATGGGTGAACCCTGGGGACATCATGTAAAGAGAAATAAGCCAGGCACGAAAGGATAAAGACACTGATTCAACCAGTCGCTATGATGTGCACTGACCACTAGGGGGCAGACACTCAATGCAGGAGCAGCCTCCTGGTGGCTGGTCAGTGCGCTCCCCCTAGCTGGGCTCACGGCTGGCAAGCGCAGCTGAGGCAGCAATAGCCTCTCCCAACTCCATGGTAGCACTACCAAGCAGGGGCGGCAGGCACAGCAGACTCCTTCCTGGTCACCTGCCGCTTGGTGCACTGCTACATCCCTGTGGGGTCCTGGATTGCGAGAGGGCGCAGGCCAGGCTGAGGGACCACGCCCCTTCCCTTGCACAAATCGGTGCACCGGGCCTCTAGTGGCTTACATTTGTATCCAAGATAAAAATTCTTGGCACCAAAGGAAAAGCTCTGATGGGGCTCCCTGGACCCTGAGAGCCACTGCCAGAGACTTGGCCTCCTCCTCCAGCCCGGGCTATCCCCTCCAGCCACCCTTCCTCTCTCCCCCTCAGGGTTCTTTTCTGCCTTTACTGGCCCTGATTCAGAACTGAGTCTTTTTCATTATTTTTTAAACGAACTAATAAATATTAAAGATATAAAATGTTAAGAAGTAATGGAACATATAAAGTGAATTTCTCTGTTAGCCCAATATTTCGGGGGTTTTTTTACATACAATATTTTATATTAGTTTCTGGTGTACAGACCATCATATAACGTATACAATGACGCCATCCCACCCACAATAATCCTGGTACCCACCGGGCACCACACACAGTTATTATCCTATTGACTATATCCCCTATTCTGTATTGTACAGCCCCCGTGACTGTGTTGTAACTACTGCTTTGTGCTTCTGAGCCCATTCTCTCTTTTCACCCAGCCCCCAAACCACTTCCCTTTCGGCACCCTCAGTCTGTTCTTTGTATCTAGGAGTCTGTATCTGTTTTGTTTGTTCCTTATTTTGTTCTTCGGGTTCCACATACGTGAAATCCTACAGCATGTGTCTTTGTCTGACTTATTGGACTTAGCATAATACCTTCTAGGTCCATCCATGTTGTCACGAATCGTAAGATTTCTTTTTTTTTTTTTAAGGCCAATTAATATTCCATTGTACATAGGTACCACTTCTTCTTCACCCAATGGTCTACTGATTGGCACTTGGGTTGCTCCCATACCTTGGCTATTGTAAATAAAGCTGCAATGAACATAGGGGTACATCTATCTTTTTGAATTAGCGTTTTGGATGTCTTCAGATATATATCCAGTCGTGAAATTCCTGGGTCATAGGGTAGTTCTATTTTTAATTTTTTGAGGAACCTCCACACTGCTTTCCATTGGCTACACCAATCTGCATTCCCACCAGCAGTGCACATCCTCACCAAAACTTGCTGTTTATTGATTTATTGATGACAGCCATTCTGACAGGTGTGACAGTTTGTTATAGTGTTAATTTTCATTGCTCTTATGATTAGTGACTTTGAGCATTTTTTTTTTCATTTGTCTATTGGTCACCTGTATGTCCTCTTTGGACAAGTGTCTATTCAGGTCCTCGTGAGTTTTGTTTTGTTTTTAAGAAAGACTGCCAGAGGGCCTGGCCAGGAAAGAGTCTCAAAGTGTGACTTGGATGGTGCAGGACCTCAGGGAGTTGTCAGGATGGAGCTGGTGGAGTTCACTGGGCTAATTGCATCCCCTTTTAAGTGTTTGCTATATTTACTTAAATGAGATAGTGTTTATGAAAACTCTTTGGAAACCATAAAACCCTATGTAAATGCAGAGTTCTTTAATACAAATTTGTGTGTATGTGTGTGTGTGTGTGGGGGGGGGGGTTTCCCTTAAATTTTAAATGGATCAACTTAGACTTATCTACAAAACACACACAACAAAACAAAAACCTCAATTGCTTTTCATTTGTAAATGGACCTTGATTGATTTTTATCCCCTGGGGAGCCAGAGCTTCCAACATTAGAAGGGAGCTTTAAAAAGACCTTCACATCTGAATGGGTGATCTATTTCCTTCCCAAGAAATAAATGATCACTGTCCTTGGAGACACAAAATAAATTGGGAGTAAAAGGCCAACACGGCGACACCCTGCTAATAAAGTGGTACAAAAGCCTTTGGAGTCAATGGGATCATTTGACAGCACAGTAAAATGTGATAAATTCAAACCCCAACAACTCCAAACTTGAGAACATTATATATGTGGCATGAGTTAAACTCTAGATTATCTACTAAAAAAAAAAGAGAGTTTAACAAGCAAATCAATGGTGCAAATATTTAAGGCATGGTCATCTTTTCAAGAAGTCTTAGGATCATTTTATCAATATCCAGCTTTCTAACCTCCATTACCCATGAAAGCAGAATCTGCTAGATTCCTTCTGGGAATGTTTAAGAATACTATTATGGTAGTGAAAAGTTGATTAGAAAATTCACATTTACTGAATGCTCACTCTGAGCTAGGAACTGTGTTAAGCACGTTATATGCCTCAAATACCTCTTAAGCAGGGCTTGAATGCTCCCATTTTACAGGTCAAGGCACTGAGGGTCAAGGGCTTTGCCCAAAGTCACCCAGCCAGAGCGTAGGAGCTATGGGCTAAATCACAGGATTAAGTCAGCAATAAAGCCAGATTCTGAAAGTAGGTCTAATATATACTAGCACCCTCATTATGTTTGTCAGGGTTTAATCTGGAACACTTTTTGTTAGTATAATTGAGCTGCTCTCAAATTATTCCATATTAGTGAGGCCGTTCTATCACCATAAAAAGATTACTTTTTTTTATAAATATATTTTATTGATTTTTCACAGAGAGAAAGAGAGAGGGATAGAGAGTTAGAAACATTGATGAGAGAGAATCATCGACCAGCTGCCTCTTGTACACTCTCCACTGGTGATGTGCCCGCAACCAAGGTACATGCCCTTGACTGGAATCGAACTCAGGACCCTTCAGTCCGCAGGCTGACGCTCTATCCACTGAGCCAAACCGGTGCCGGAAAAAGATGACTTTTTTATAGCCCCACTCTGGCCAACCTCTGGCTTCCTCTCAACAGGTTCAAAGATGAAAGAAATCTCTGTATCTGATTTTATCAATGCACTGACGACCTTTGGGAGTCCTAAAATATCACGACTTGGCTAATAGCAGCTCATACTTTATAGAGCTTGCTCTTCAACTTACAAGGTTTTCGCCATATATGTCATCCCACCAACCCTGTGGGCTCCTCACAGATTCTGATGAAGCCAACCACAGATGGCGGTGACGATGCTGTGCGTGTATCGACCGTGAACTACATGGTCTGACTTAAAGGGCACGCTCCATGCATATATTTTACTTTGCCCTAAATTCGTTTTTTGTTTCCTATTCCCTCTACATTTCCCGGTTCCAAACAGGATATTCTGATAGCATTTCCCACCAACCCAGAAACAGGAAGCACCTGAAAAGTCATGAGAAAAAGGCCCTTGTGCCAAACCAAAGACCAATTTTTTAAGAATTCAAAAGTCTGAGGCATTTGGACAGGTGCCCGCACACTTAGAGGCTTTCCGTAATTAAACCAACCTCGCTGCCCTCCGAGGAGAGCACAGCGAGCCCTCGCGGGACCCGCAATGAGGCCACAATTACAGAACAACGCATGGTCTTCCTGGGTCCTTCCACCTGAGCTTCCTCATGATCCTCCCCCACGCCCACCCCCGCCCCAAGAAGTAAACGCAATGGAGCCATCACAGCACCCACTCCCACCGGGGGTCCAGCCACAGGCCTGTGGCTACGAAGCCAGAAGCAGCGAAGAGCAGGTCTGAACAAGCATCCCCACCCCCTTCCGTGGTCTCTCTGCTATTCCACAGAAAGTGCACCTTCCCCCACCCTGCACCACCACCCCCAAAGCCATGACCACCAGTGGACACCCACCATTCTTCTTCTATGCGCCCCACTAGACCACAGACTCTACATAGGTCTCGGTTTTTCCAGTTGTAAAATAAAATAATTCTGCCCTATTGCCAACTTGAACTTGGATGCAGCGTGAGCCCTTGGGGAGAGGTGCCCGGCATGGGATCCTCCGCCCCGCAAACAGCGGGCTCACTTCTGAAACATCGTGTTCCCTCTCTGTTCTCCCTTGTAGATGGGAAACTTCTTACCAGCTGAGACTAGGGTTTTATCTAGCAGGCACTTAGCACAGCATCTAACTTAATAAGCTTACCTGGACTAATTAAGGTGACAAACTAGTCGCCTCATGGTGATTGAACACACTTGGCTTGGTATAAAAAAAAAAAATTAGCCTATAATCTATAATAAAAGCACAAT
The DNA here is from genome assembly GCF_014108245.1 of Pipistrellus kuhlii. Classification (NCBI taxonomy): domain Eukaryota; kingdom Metazoa; phylum Chordata; class Mammalia; order Chiroptera; family Vespertilionidae; genus Pipistrellus; species Pipistrellus kuhlii. Next base: position 44,319,776 of record NW_023425416.1, on the reverse strand, counting down.
ATGCTGATTAGACTAGACCAGCCGACCATCCAGATGAAGCCAGGGCTTTGAGGGAAGCCCGGGTCCCAGGTGCCAGAAGGAAGTGGGTGCCGGCAGCCGGGGAAAAGAAGGCTTACTCTTGCACGAATTTCGTGCATCGGGCCTCTAGTATGGTATATTAGCACATGTATGCTTAGCATATAGTGTATCGGCATATACATGCCAGGCAGAGTTCCAAGAACTGACAAATATTAACTCAATCCTCTTGGCAGCCCTTTGGGGGGGGGGGGGGGCCTACATGCAAAGACGTTAAATAACTCAACTGAAGTCACACCGTTCACAAGTGGCAGAGCCCGGGCTTGAGCGCTGGCAGCCGGGTCCCACGTCTGTGCCCTTGGCCACGGGGCTACGCTCCATTGTGTGGCACAGGAGTCACGGAATGGAAAGAAAAACTTGGCCTTGAGGAAGCCACACCACTTCTCTAGATGGCTGGCCTAGGTGATATCGGAAGGGTCACGGCAAACACCACAACACTTCCGCTGTTCCTGACCGCGCTGCGATCCCCGCCCGGTGAACAGAGAGCTTGCGTCACCGAATTTTTCCACATGAAGAGGAAATAACGGTTGCCCTCAGAGCCAATAGAGGTTTAGTGTGGACCACAAAACAGCGAGGAAGATCCCCAAAACCAACAGAGCACAGGCAAGAGCCCTCCATGAGGCCTGCGTGCCCCACCCCGCCGTTCTAGTCTTCTAGAGAAATCTGAGCTTCTGCCACCCCTGGCCTCTCACAAATGTTCTGTTCAATCCCCTGCTGTTCTAAGGGGCTGCTCTTCTACCCCAACACTCCCCACCTCAACCCCACCCTCTTACTGCTCCTGGTCCTCCTTCACATACACACACACACACACACACACGCACGCACGCACACACGCACGCACACATGCGATCCCATATCCTAACTCATTCTTTGATCCCGGAGGCATACACTGGGCAGGCAGAACACAGTCTTGACCCATAATTTTTGTATTTATACCACCTATCCCTCCCTCTTGACCGATTATAGGATTATCTATTTTTCAGATAAGGTTTTTCTTCAACTGGGGCAGTACAGAGATAAGCAGGGTCAGAGGTCCGTGTGCCTGCATGGCCCCGCCAGCTGATCAAATGCTGACATTGGGGAGGAGGCTCGTCCTCAGGGAAGGAGAGAGTCCGCGCCCCCTGCAGGGGCCCTGCCAGCTGCTCTGCGGAGCCATGTCACAGAACACCCTGCTCGGGCCACCTGAGTCCCGTCAGGGCCCGGAGGGTCCCCGCTGAGGCAGGGAAATGCAGGTGTCCGGTGTTTCTCAGCACTCTCGTTGGTGGCCACGGAATCTGAAACCTGGGGAAACCCAGGGAGGCCCAAAGGAAATGAGGACACAGGCGCATCAAGACTTCTGTCCAAACAAATAAGTTCGGGGGAGAATTTAAAACACAACAGCCGCCGGCCCTAGCGAGGAGACAGGTGCCGACTCCCTCAGAATGAGGCAAGCTCTCAGACTGAAGGAAATGGCAGTGTTTTCTGCATCCCTACAGCCGAATTCAACTCAACCGAATAATAACTGGCCCAATGGGTGCCCAGTGCCCGGCCTTTTGAGGATGCTAAGCAGGGAGCCTGAGGAGACACTTTTTCCTTCCAAGACCCCCCGCGGCCCCCGGGGAGCAGCTGTAACACTGGGCTGAGGGTGCGCCCGATTCTCAGGCCTCTGACAGGGTGCCCAGAGCAGACAGGAGGCAAGTCAGACTTCAGATGCGATGAAACTGAATCCCGGGAAACCTCTGTCCCCTGCCTCGGGCCGTTTGTCTGTGGGCATGGCCAGGAGTGTGCCAGGAGCCTACGTCCATCTGGGAGCTCCACGGGACTGTGGAGACTCTCTGAGCCAACCTCTGAATTGTCAGGCGAGGAAGCAGAGGCACAGAGGCAGAAAGCAAGTTCCCCAAGGCCACACAGCATCTGGCAGTTCCAGGAATCCAGGAGTTCTCTCTGGCGCCGTGGCTGGGACCGGGTGAATTTTGATCTCAGAGACTTCATGAAGTGTGGCAAGCACCAGGGGCTCTGGGGCAGAGACGGGCAAGGCCAGGCACGGCCCGGAACCGCAACCCCCTTCTCACTCTCCTCATTCCCTGGGCAGGACCTTGGCACCCAGAGGCCATCTGGGCCAGAGTGCTGCCCTTCTGTTCGAGTTTGGAAAGCTGGGGGACAGGCTGGGTGGGAGGTTGTTTGGGGCACCCCACGGGCAGACAGAGAGGGAGAACCCAGAGTGCTCACCTTCATAGCAAGGGATCAGCGTCCTGCCTTTGGCCTGGAGGTTGGACGGGATGATGTAGCAGAAGCCGTGGGGCAGGATGTGGTCTGTCTCGTAGAAGATGTTCTTCCAGCGGTGGGCACAGGCCTGGAGGACAGAGTGGGGTTCAGAGCAGGGAAGGGACTCCCCAGAGCCCCGTTGTAGGTCAGATCGCTCCAGGAAACACCGCTGCCCGCCAGCCTCACCATGCTTCATCCCTCCAGGCCACCTGCCAGGGGGACCCCGGACAAGGCCATCCTCTGCCCAAAGGCAAACAGGACACACCCCAAGGAGATGGGACACCCGAGTTCGGCCACACAGGCCTCTGGCCTTATGACGTGAAACTTTACGTAAAATGATCTCGTTAGTCCTTGTACCACAAGCCATCCTCCTCCTCCCCACGGGGTACCATTTCACACCCATAGCCCAGTGGTCGGCAAACTGTGGCTCGAGAGCCACGTGCGGCTCTTTAGCCCCTTGAGTGTGGCTCTTCCACAAAGTACCATGGCCAGGGCGAGTCTATGTTGAAGAAGTGGCGTTGGGAGACGTTTAAGTTTTTAAAAAATGTGGCTCTCCAAAGAAATGTCAATTGTTGTGCTGTTGATATTTGGCTCTGTGGACTCATGAGTTTGCCGACCACTGTCTCAGACCATCTCTCAATAGACTGAAACGATATGGTCCAAGGAGCTATAAACGTGTATCGTGAAGCCTTTCACTCTATTTCCACTCGGTAACTGATTTATTTTTGTGTGTGTGTGCGCGTGCGTGTGTGTATTTTAGTTCTGACTCAACGTGGATGGCTTGCAACCTGAATCCCTTATCATCGTCGAATTCCCCAGTACACCCTTTCCATGTCAGTGTACGGACGGAGCGGAGCCCGTGGCGGCCAGCGCCTGGCCTGTCTCACCGCGTTTCTGGGCCGGAGGGCCCGCGGCGAGGGCGGGTGTTTACTGAGCAGCACGCCTGCGCTCACCGGGAGGGGCTTGCGGCCCTGAGTGTCTAGTTTATGGCCCCCGCGTGTGTTTTTTAAGATCCATAAACTGTTTATGGAGGGATCTTAGGAAATTCCTCGAAGATCCAAACACTGCGTTTCCCGGTAAACGGAACGAAAATTAAGGCATTCCATGAGGTCAGCGAGCCAAGGGTCAGAGGCAGTGCGCGTGCAGGAAAAGTGCCTCCGAATATAAATTATGCAAAGAGAGGACTGTTTAGCCCCGATTATCGTTATATATACACACACGTCAGTCTGACCCCAGCATTTGAAAAAATTCCTAGACTGTCTCCAAAGCATTAATAACTCCATCAATCTCTCCGAACGGGCTCTGCTGGGAGGGGGGCGGGGGCAGAGGCAGGGAACAGGAAAGAGCACTCCCTGCAAACAGCAAGGTTTGACCCACTTGGACCCCCGTGATCCTAGCAAAGTGGGGGAGGGGCTAGCACCCTCCCTCCCCCCCCATCTTACAATCTTGCACATTTCAAATTATAAAGATTGTTTTTCCTCCCAAAAAGAATAAGAGGAAGAAGATGAGCATTCTAATGCAAAGGCCTTTTTTAACAGTGCACGCTTGCCGGGTAGGGGGGTACTGGGAAATGGGGGAGTTACTTGGCTTCTACGGATGGCTCAGCCACAAAGACACCCAAGTCCCCGCCTCTTGCACATGCATCTGTGATCCCCAGATGGCCAGATTTTGGCCAGGCCCTCAGGTCTTACCCCCGATCACCGAGAACCATGGCTGAGGGGAACAGGGCCATGATGCCCCAGACATCCCCAAACCCCTCCGAGGGAAGAAGGTGTGGCCTAGGGGGCACCGGGGAGGGGCCTCTGGGGTGCTGGGCACGCCTTCTGAGAACGCCACCAAGTGAAAACGCCTCAAGGTGCACATGGATCATCGATGCACTTTCCGGCATGCGGGTTAGAGCTCAATAAAAAGCTCACGTATAAAAAAATCAGGAAACAGTATGACAGAATTAAAAAAAAAAAAATAGCCACCCTGTGGCTTTGAAAAAAAGAGACAGATGACACATGGTAAACAGATAGGGGCTGCCCTGCGTTCAGGAAGGAAATGGCAAAGAGAGAGAGCCGAGAGCAGTGCTTCCACCCAGGAGCCATCTAGACGCATCCAGTGTGCTGTCTGAGCCCCAGAGACTCCTGGGAAGCAGGTACCAGCTGTGCAGTCTCTGAGCTGCCTCCCAGGCCCAGGAGAAGCGTCCGTGCCTGGGCTGCGTGTGTTGGCAGCTGCGGCAGAAAGGGATTTCCTTCCCTGGGTCTCAAACTGCCATTGGCACCCCGAGTGGAGGGTGAAAGTAGGGGGCAGGAAGGGGCTTGCCTCTGATCCCCAGGCTGTGGTCACACCCGGTCCCGCTTGTCCCTGGGGAAAACTGGCAAGGACAACAACACAACAACACCTGTGAGCTGGGCCTGGCAGATTCTAAGCCAAGGGCAGCCCAGCAGCCTGGCCCAACATCCAAGGTCTTGCCATGTCTGGCCACCCTTCACTGAGACACTGGACTTCCCATTAGTTTCCAATTCTCCATCTGTTCTTTACCCTGAAATCACCACTGAAGCCATTACACACACACACTCACACACACTCACACACTCACACACACTTCAGCTCTCCCGCCTCAACCCCAACCTCAGAATCCAATATTATGCTCCTTGACATGGGTGTCAGGCCTGCACCCCCAAGTACCGTCTGAGTTCTTCAAACATGTTTGAATAAAACACAGCTCCCCGATTTCAATGTTAAGATAAATACTTGCCTCCAAGAAAGCTTTGGCAGGTAGCCTTGAGACTGGGTTAAAGAACGGGCATCGATGTGAGAGAGACATGGATTGGTTGCCTCCCTCCCACACGAACCCCAAGGATCAAGCCTGCAACCAGAGGTACGTGCCCTTGACAGGAATCAAGCCCAGGAGCCTTCTGTCCCCGGGCTAACGCTCTGTTCACTGAGCCACGCTGGCCGGGGCTGATTCTGTGTTTTTGACAGGAAAAGCCATAAGGAATAGGCTGCTGTGGGTGCCCGCTCCTTCCTCAGCACCAGTGGCTGGTGGGATGGGCGGTGCGGTCATTGTGTAGAACGTGAGAGGAACTGCTCCGCGGGCAATGAACTAAGTGGATTCTCAAGGCACAGGGACCACAAACGCCCAGGTCTGCCTTCACCGCCTCCTTTGCTAAATCTTCCCCATAGTCCTCACTGCTAGGCACGGCCACTTGCCAACACTGAGTTGCAGTAACACATATGCCCCTGGCAACAAGCTCTCAGCCCCACAGAGCTGATCCTTCCGTAGGGAGAGGGGATGCCGTCACAGGAGCAGCCTCCGTGGGCTCCGGGCTCCCTCGAGCATCGCGTGCCAAGTGCCATCCGGCCACGCCTCCTCTGTCGGAATCTCAACCTCCAGGCCACCCTGAGATGGATCTGCTTCTCCCTCCTTCCCGGAGGAAGGCGGCAAGCTCTCTGGCCCTCCTGGGGCCCGGTGGTCCAGCCAGGATCAGGCCACTGCGGCTGGAGGAATGCAGAGGCCGGGAGAAGGTCCAAGGCGGCCATGACAGTGATTAAAGGACTAGAAACCAAGACTAACAGCGGGGTTGGGGACCCTCCGCAGGAGCCACGATGCTTTCCGGCGGGGAGGCCTCGCGATGCTGGCAACAGAATCCAGCTGCTCCCCTTGTGCTGAGAAGGAAGGCGGAAGGCAGATGAATGGCCTCGGCCATGGAGAAGTGTAACACGAAAGTGGCCCCAGGAGAGAGGATGGAAACATTCTGCCCAGGTCCTGAGGGAGAGCCTAGTTCCCCTGGGATAAGATATATGTAAAACCACACTGATAGAGGGAGCCCTCAATAACTGGCAGCTAGAGTAATTTCTCCCTCTTGAAATTATGCTTCTAGAACAAAGAGCGTTGGCCATGGCCAGGGTGATTAGAGCATCCTCCCACCATTCCAGGTTGCAAGTTCGATCCCCGGTCAGGGCACATATAAGAATCAACCATGCCCTGACTGGTTTGGCTCAGTGAATAGAGTGTCAGCCTGCGGACTGAAGTATCCCAGGTTCGATTCCAGTCAAGGGCATGTACCTTGGTTGTGGGCACATCCCCAATAGGGGGTATGCAGGAAGCAGCTGATCAATGATTCTCTGTCATCAGTGTTTCTAACTCTCTATCCCTCTCCCTTCCTCTCTGTAAAAAATCAATAAAATATATTTAAAAAATAAAAAAAGAGTCAACCAAAGAATGCATAAGTAAGTCTAACAACCAATCACTGTATCTCTCTCTTTCAAATCAATAAAATAAACATTTAAAAAATAACATGTATTTCATCCTATATGATAAAAGGGTAATATGCAAATTATCCCTTCCACCGGGAATTCGATCAGGAGGCGGGGCCGGCCCACCAACTGTCTGGGGCCCCTCCCCCTGACCACCCCCCCACGGATGGGGGCGGGGCCAACCCGCCAACCTCCTGTGTCCCCTCCCCACAGCTGGCCTGGCACTATGGACCCAGATCAGGGCAGGCTGGCCAGACCCTACCTGTGCACGAATCATGCACCAGGCCTCTAGTATAAATATAATGCTATACAGGAATAAAGAAGAGTGAACTCCTGATACACATAACTCGGATTAATCTCGGAAGTATTATTCTGAGTGAAAGGGGCCTTACACAAAAGAGTGCACAGGTGGGGCTCTGTGGGCACACAGTGGTAGAAAAAGCAAAAGTAACCCGCAGTACCAGCGTGCATGACAGTGGCTGCCTCGGGCGGGCGGGAAGCTGACTCGAAGGGAACATGAGAGAACTTCTTGGAAGGACAGAAACCATGTGTGTTGTGCTGCGGGGAGGGGGGGTGTTGCACGAATGTGTACAATTGTCAAAACCCAAACTGTAATCTTAAGATCTGTGCATTTTATGTACATTATAGTTCAGCTTAAAAAGACACGCACAAATATTTATGAGCAAGATTTACAAAGTACTTTTCCCCACACATCTTATTTATGTTTCCGCTGCCACATCTCTGCTCCCTGGGACAGACATTCTTATCGGACAGATGGAAGAAAAGAAAAAGATCCGTCGTTTCTCCAAACAGCAGTCCAGGGTAGGCAACCTCGGAGCCATGCCCCGGTCGCCATGCCACCCAGCTTTCCTGAGAGATCCAAGTCACTCACGCTCAGAGTGCCAGCCCTCCTGGCAGCACCCCCACCCCCTCCTGGGAGGTCTTACCAGGATTCGGCCATCAGCCCTGGGCTGCCGGGCCAGGCTCACCCCCATCCACTCATCATCCCGGTCTTCCCGGCAGGTCTTTCCGCAGGACGTTCCTCGATGGTTCCCTGGAAGGAGAAGAGGAAAACCAGGCCCGGGTGAGGGAAAGACGTCTGCTGGCTGCTTTTCTAAGGGCGGTCTACCCCCCAAATGTCTGCCACTGGCTCGGGAGGAAATAAGGACGCACAACAAAGTGTAAAATCAGCTCCCCCAACTATGCGTGCTGGGTGATCCGGCCAAGGCTGTTTGCATGGCAAGATGCTCTTGACGAAGGAGGCGGTGCCCCGGCCCATGTTCTGAAGCAAGCTCCACAGTGTGTTATGCCTCAGTAACAAGCAAGCAAGCCCACCAGGCATTTGGAGTGGCCCTAGAGAACACCAAGGACACCTCTCCTTTCCTGCTGAGGAGAATCATGGCAACACTTCATTTAGAAATATCAACAGTCAGAAGCCCTAGATGGGAAAGGACTACGGAGAAAGTGAGGAGCGGGAGTGATTATAAAAAAAAAACTAGAGGCCCGATGCACGAAATTCGTGCAAGAATAGGCCTTCCTTCTCCCAGTTTCCGGCACCGACTTCCCTCCAGCACCTGGGACCTGGGCTTCCCTCGCAGCCCCAGCTTCATCTGGAAGGTCATCCAGAAGGGTGTCCGAAAGGATTAGCATATTACGCTTTTATTATGATAGATAACTCCTACTTACTGAGTGCCTGCTGAGTGCCAAGTACAATTCTGGATAGTCACCTCTATTATCTCACACCATCTTCTCAAGGTAATACTGTGAGGTAGGAAGGCATCTTCGTCCTCGTGAGGAAACCGAGGCCTAAGAGGCTATGGGACATTCCCAGTAAGTCCCAACTAGTAACTGGCAGAGCTGAGCTCTGGACCCAGGCCGATCCGTCTGATTCCACTGGATCCGAGTGAGCTTTTAAACATATCCACTGACCATAGCTTTCCCTACTTAAAACATACCCTAAAATGGATTTCAATGGCCTCTCCCTTCAGACACCGGATGACAACCCTAACCCCTTCCCCCGCCTGCTGGGCCCTGTGTGAACAGCCCAGCCTACCTCTGCCTCCACGCTCTCCTGCTCGCCACTCCAGCCACACACCCCACTCTGTACCTGATAATGGCACCTGCTCCTCTGCTTGGAGGTTCTGCCTCCCACCTGCCCCGCTGACTGTGTGCATCTTTCTTATCAGGTGTAGATCCAACACCAGCTTCCCTCTGGTCTTCTTGCTGTCAAGTCTTGCTTTTTAATGTCTCTTTTGCCCACTAATTTGTAAGCATGGCAGGGTCTTTGTTCTGATGCTTAGAAAGTAATAGGTACTCTCTTCATGAAGGAAGGAAGGGAGGGAGGGAGGGAGGGAGGGAGGGAGGGAGGAAGGAAGGAAGGAAGGAAGGGAGGGAGGAAGGAAGGAAGGAAGGAAGGAAAAAAGAGAGGAAGGAATGAAGGAAGGAAGGAAGGAAGGAAGGAAGGAAAGAAGGGAGGGAGGGAGGGAGGAAGGGAGGGAGGGAGGGAGGAAGGGAGGGAGGGAGGGAGGAAAAAAGAGAGGAAGGAAGGGAGGGAGGGAGGGAGGGAGAAAGGAAAGAAAGAAGGAAGGCCGGCCGTCGGAGAAGAAAGAGGGAAGAATGAGGGTACAGAGCCCGTTCCCACTTTGCCGTCGATGTCACCCACCTCGAGCCATGTCCAGCTCAGTGCACCTCCGGTCAGGGTTGGTGTGGATGCGGCACTTAAACACAGCCCCCGGGGACTTCACGGACGTGCTGTACTTGGACTCGGCCTTCGGTGCGCCCACAAGGATCCTGCACATCGAGAAGAAAGGGCGTTCTGTCAAACCCAGGACCAGGAAAGAAGAGGCTGACGGCTAAATCCGTATGCGGCCACGGGCGGGCGGTCTGAATGCTCCCTGGAAAGCCATTCCCAGCATTGTGCTGTGCTGGCGGGGCCAGGAGGGAGGGCCTCCCTCATTGAACCTGGTGGATTGTCTGCCAGCACATTGAGAGCAGATGTTTGGTGCTCTCATATAATACATATAACCAACCAACAGTGCTTATCCAGAATCTATAAGAACGCCTACAAGTTGAGAAGGAAAATACAAGTATCCGATACCATAACGGGCCAAAGACTTGAATAGACACTTGATGAAAGACCATAACCAAGTGGCCAATTAACACATTTTAAGGTGCTCAACTATAGTTGTTATCAGAGGAATAACTAATGAGCTACCACCACACACCTACGAGGAGGCTAAATCCAAAAAGACCAAAAATATCAAGTGCTGGCAAGGAGTTGGAGCCACGGAAACCCTCGTACACTGCTGGTGGGAGTGTAAATCGTTAGAGCCATGTCGGGAGAAAAATTCAACAGTTTCTAATAACGCCACATATGTGCCCAGCCTGGGACCCACTCATTCCGTGTCTAGGAACATGCCCAAAGGAAATGCAGGCACGTGCCTACCAGGAGATAGGTACAAACGTGTTCACGGCTAAATATGTAAAGGCCACAATTAAAGAAGCTCAAAGTCCATCAGAGCTAGAATGGATAAGTAAGTTATGGTAGAGAAATACAATAGAATTCTACACGACCATGAACATCAGTGAACATCACTCAACTGCAGCCACACGGATAAATCTTATAAGTACTCACTGACTCCATGTACCTGAAGTTCAAAGCAGTGGAAGTGTTACTGTGGGGTTACGCGATCTGGATAATGGCTACCTCTGGGGAGGAGTGAGGGGTGGGGGAGGTGGAGGGGAGGACTGTAGTGAGGGAGGCGGGGCTTTCTGTGTACTCATGATGTTCTACTTTTCAACCTGAGCAGTGCTCACACAAATTTATGATCATTCTAATTAGACTGTATATATGATATGCTCACTCTCCTGGATGTATTAGACTTAAAAAAAACAATGATGTGAATCAATAAGATACATAGCCATACCGTTTCTCTTCCCTCCCCACCACACACACCATGCACACGTACGGGGGGGGGACACAGGAAAGACGTAGGCATAGGGCGGGATGACAAATGCATCCAACTCAAAGCATGGATGCCGTCATCGGCATGCAAACTGGGCAAGAACAAGGCCGTATGTCCTTCGTCTTGAACGGAAAGCTGCCTTGGGAACGGGCCGACCCCCGCAGAGCCCGTCCCTGAGGGAGGAAAAGAAGACAGACATGCCAAGAAGACAGAAAAGACACATGTGGGCCCGCGTGGGCACGGAACGCAGCGGAACAGCAGCCAGTTCCCCTCCAGATGTTACCAAAAACGACTCTGACCTACAGCTTCGTGCGTTGTTTCCGGAAAGCAGTCAGCCGAGGAGTGAGGGCAGAGAATACCAAACAGCCCCCATCAGGTACGGCCTGTGCTGAGCCACGAGCCACTTGGAAAAAGAACGTGCGCGATGGGACTGCAGACAAAACCCATGCTGATGTTCCAAGAGCAGAAGGCTCCAAGCCGCTCCTCGAGGCGAACACGAGCTGCTCTGCCTCTCCGGCGGCCTGGAAAGGGGGTGCGATCTCCCCAGCAAGCTTGTGGGCACCGTGAAATGGATCAGCTCCACTCACCTGGGCACCCCTTCTATAATTTTCATAACGCTGAGTACCCCTCGTACTCATGAGATCGTAGAATTAGGCGCAGCTCAGCACAGTGCAGTGCATGTCCCCACCAAACTCCGGTGCAACTCGTACCCCCACCAAACTCTTCCCCTACCCCTGGGGGTACGCGTACCACACTTTGGGAAACCCTGCCCTGGGTCATTTGTGCAAAAGGCTGTATAGGGAAGAATGACCCCCAACAGCCTTCCTAGGGACCCAGCTCCCCTCACGGTGTCATCTGGAGGTGTCGGACACTCACGCTTCACCCCCATCCTGGCCTCAAATGGCACTGCCTCTCCCCACACCCCCACCCCCAACCCGATGCGAAACAGAAGCCGGAGACCCTCAGACGGGCTTTCAGCAAGGCCGGCAGACATCACCAAGGACTCCCACGCCAAGAGACTCAGACCCATGTCATGTTCGTGGGAAGGCATGTGGGTCTCATCTTCACTGCCCCTGCCCCCACCCCTCCACACCCAGGGGGTGAAGGACCTCTGAGGAGGCCAGGAGCCGGGGAGACCACCCCCCGCTTCCCGGAGCGCTTCCTTCAGGATCTGTCCGGGACAGGCTGCGTTCTGTTCTGTGCGCATCAAGTCACACCCAAGCTGCCCCCCGGGCCCTCAGGGACACATAGGGGAGCTGCCCCTCCAGCTCACCAGGGTGGGCCACAGCTGCCGAATCTCCACGCTGCAGCATGTTCCCAAACAGACCACCCCGCCTCTGTCCCCCGCGCACGAGCACTCTGGCTGGCTCTCGGCTGCTCTGGCCGGCTCTCGGCTGCTCTAATGCAAACGCAGGATGACACAGGTAGGGATCAATTCCCCCGCCCCCCACCCCTGGCTTCTGGGCTGAGCTTCTCAGAGCCCCTAGGGCTGCTCTCCATACAGCCGGCCCTGTTTGCACAGGTGAGAAGCATTAACCGCCTGGAAAGGGGGTGCCATAGGGGGGACCTATCCAAGCCGCTGAAACAACCACGCCTTCCCACGTGTCTGCCTGTCGGATCTGGGCAGCATACTGTGCCGCCCCCGCTCGGAAACCCCGGGGGGGGGAGGGGGGGGGCTGGGTCTAAAAACTCCTACCGACTCCAAACCTACATCCGCGCCCCGTGAATACACGCCACTTGCAATTCGTTTGGCAAGAATGACAAAAATTAAACACAGGGAGAATTAATCTCCTACAGGGGCGGGCTGTTTCTCAGGCGCCTTCCCCGCCCCCCTCCAACGGCACTGGAGCCCTGCACACTTCAGACGGTGCCTCTGCTCCCAACGCACAGAGCGAACGGGAGCGCAGGCCATCCCAGCGGGCAGGGACCCTGGAGGGCCCGAGCCCAGGCACTGCTGCTCTCCGCCAGGACCAGAGAGGGAGAGGGGCAGCGCTTACATGGAACTCGAAAGTGGAGGATGGACCGGCTTCATTATCTTTCCCTTCCAAGTCCGAGGTACGTGAGGATTCTAACAACAGCTGATCAAGCATCGACCTATGAACCAGGAGGTCCCTGTTGGATTCCTAGTCAGGGCCCATGCCTGGGTTGCGGGCTTGATCCCCAGTAGGGGGCATGACGAAGGCAGCCCGTCCATGATTCCCTCTCATCACTGATGTTTCTCTCTCTCCCCTCCTCACCCTTCCTCTCTGCAATCAATAAAAAAAAAAAAAAAAAAAAAAAAAAAAAAACGTATTTTAAAAAATAAAGTAAGTTCAATGTGTGTGTGTGTTATTTTAAAGCACTGATAACAACCCTCTGGTTCCAACGCCGAATCAGCTGCTCGGACGAGAAAGGTTTCCCCAAGCCCCGTGTCATGGGAAATGAAGCGAGAGATCCGGGAGCGTGTGCATGCACACGTGCGCGCCCGGCTCGCAGGGGTGGTGGCACGGTGGAGCCTGAGCCTGTATCTCTGTGTTTACAGAACATCGTGGCTTCCTCCGCCTGGCGCTGCTCCGTACCCAGGCTGCGGGCCAGCAGGGCTGCGGCGGCGGCCGGCCAGCCGATGAGCTTGTCTTTTCTGAAGTGGGTTCAGCTGGCGATCGGCCAGGCTGATCCCGAGAGATAGAGCCAGCGCGACGGCCCAGGATTCGGGGCAAGCCGCTGAGGAGATGCCATCTGCTCTTTCTCATTCTCCTACGTTACGGAGAGACATCCCAGAAGCTTCCAACGTCCCCCCAGACCCTCCTTGGGACTCCTGACAAGACAAGACATTTCTTTCCTGTGTGCGGTCGTCATCTGAAAAGGCCGGAGTGTCCCGCACCCGGGAATAAACCATCGGGCTGGCGCTGACCTTTGTCCGAGACTCCCGGTGTGGTCCCCGGACCGGCAGCATGGAGAGCATCTGGGAGCCGGATGGGCGTGCGGCCGCTCGGGCCGCGTCCCCGGCCCGCTCCATGGGAAGGCACTTGGGAACAAGCTCTCCCTGTGACTTCCCGCCTAAAGGGTGCTTTGTACCCACCCCCCACCCCGATGACGGACAATCCTGTCCCCTTGAAGCCGGTCCGAACAGAGGACCCTTGAGAAGCCAGGCTTCCCTCCTATGCCGTCCCCGGGTAAAGATGCACCCAAACTCCAAAGGCACGGTGGTCCCCTGCTTCCCTCAGACGTCTGGATCTCTGATCGCGAGGACAATGGGCACGGGTTGGGCACGCGGGGGGCGCAGGTGCTGGGCGAGGCTCCCGACGGCAGAATCTTGCTTGAATCTTCACGGCGACCCTGTGGGCGGCACTGATATTCCCCCCGTTGTACCGACGGGGAAGCAGGTGGCCAGAGACGGTCCCGGGACTCGCCCATGCCCACTTAGCATGGTGGTAAGACGCCAAGCGGTAGCACGTGCCCTCACCATGCCCGCTGCCCGATTCTGCCCATCCCATATCAGCCAGCAGGAGGAAAGGGGAAGCAACAGGGGTCACGTGTCCTCTGCGATGCCAGCTGCTCACCCCAGTGACCTGCCTGAGAAAGCCCAGGAGAGGCCCGCAGGTGAGAACTCGGATGGGGAAGCCTTTTTCATGCCTAAGGACAGACTGGCATGGGAACAGAACGAAGGCTTTCTCCTCCCCATCAGGCGGACCTCCCAGCATCTCCTTGGAGGTTCGCGCCTCTCCGGGAGTAGTTCACGCACCGATTGAACCATGTGGGCCCGTCTGTTCACCCGCCAGCTCCAGGCATGCTCGCGGGGTGTCTGAGTGTTTGCTCGGGTCAGTCCTGCCGGGCAGGCAGCCCCTGTTAGAAACACTAACCCCATTCACATGGAGATGGCAGGTGACCGGGCTGGATCTGAACCCGGGGCATCAGTGCCCCCAACTCCCTCCTGTTGCCCTGGGTTTTTCCAACACGGCCGCTTCCTCGGTCGGCCTGTGTGTGGTCCAGCGGGCAACAAAGGCTCCAGGGCGGCCGCCCATCCTGCTCTGAGCCCGTCTGTCCCTCACATCCTGAGGGCGAACTGCAGGTCTGGTCCCTGGAGAGCAGGTGGCGGAGAAGGGCTGAGCCACAGCTGCCTCCTGGGGGAGGCTGGGAACGGACAGCAATTCCCTCCCTCCCTCCTTCTCTTCTCCCGACCTCCCTCTCTTCTCCCTCCCTCCCTCCCCCCCCTCCCCCCCCACAAATGCCACGGCGGTGCTTCTGCGGGCGAAATCACAGCCAGATCCAGGACAGCAACTGGGGATTCAAAACCTTAAGCCCATTAGGGCTGCTTTCATGCATTTGATCCCAGAGCCAAAGCTTCCCCAGGGACCCAAGTGGCAGTGATAATTCCATTGCTGCGCTCACTGCCCCGCACGGAAACCCCAGGAATCCCTCCGCACCCTCCGTCAACGGAAAACAGACAGCCTTGAGCAGAGGGAGCACTACCTCTCAGCGTACAGAACGATTCGCTCCCAGAGGGAGAGACTCCCCTGGGCCAGTGCCTGCAAACTGGAGGCAGGGAACCTGAGAACCTCAGAGGCGCCTCTTTTTACATCCGAGGACCCTGAGGCTCCGGGTGTAAGCAGGACAGCTGCTTTGAAGTGTTTTATTATTTTTTTTAAATATATTTTATTGATTTTTTTTACAGAGAGGAAGAGAGAGGGATAGAGAGTTAGAAACATCGATGAGAGAGAGTCATCGATCAGCTGCCTCCTGCACGCCCCCCACTGGGGCTGTGCCCACAACCAAGGTACATGCCCTTGACCGGAATCGAACCTGGGACCTTTCAGTCCGCAGGCTGACGCTCTATCCACTGAGCCAAACTGGTCTTGGCTGCTTTGAAGTATTTTAAACGAGTAACACCACCTGGATGCTAAGCTCCAAGGACAAGTGACGTGTAAGAAGCACAAGGGCAACACAGGATTCCAATGCTGCCTCTGCCACTGACAGGCTGTGTGACCTCAGGCAAGTGTCTTAACCACCCTGGGCCTCCGCCTTCTTCCTCTGTGAACCAGAAGGAAAATGTACCTAATAAGCGTTCTTGTAAGGTTTAAGCACCCAGTACTGGGTACCAAGGGTACATTCAAAGAAGGGTTGAGAATGCTGGGCAGGTGGTCAAAAACCTTGGCACCCAACTCATCCCAGCTCCACCTCCTGGCAGCCCCAGGAGCCCGCAGAGCCTCCGTCCCTTTTCTGGGGTGCGGGCAGAAATGTACCCGTTCCGTCCGCTGACGTCACAGAAATCCAGGAATGGCGAGGGCACGTTCACCACTGGCAGCAGATGGTGCCAGTAGCCACGATTCTCCACCCTTCCTGTACCCAGGCCCTTTTCAATGTGACTCTGCAGCTTCTTCCATCAAGAGGTGAAGTCTGCCCTGGCCAGTTTGGCTCAGGGAATACAGTGTCGGCCAGTGGAAGGGAGGGTCCCGGTTCAATTCCAGTCAAGGGCACATGCCTGGGTTGCAGGCTCGATCCTCAGTGGGGAGCGTGCAGAAAGCAGCTAATCGATGATTCTCTCTCATCATGGATGTTTCTCTTTCCCCCTCAGCTGTTAGTTTATATTAATTTTAAAAAATTTTAAAAAAAAAGAACGTGGGCTGGCCCTGCACTTGCACTGGCCAATAGGAAGTGACAGGAGGAACAGCCCGGGCTCCGAGAGACCGGGCACACTTCGAGTGCCCTCCTGGCACCCTGCCCAGCCACCATGGGTACAACAAGCCCAGACTGCTGTGGATGGCACACACAGCCATCCCCGCTGAAGCCGTCCTAGACCCGCCGACCAATCATGCTGCCCAGAAGCTGACAGCAGGTGCACAGTGAGCCCAGCGGAGAACGTAAGAACCACCCAGCTGAACCCAGTGTAACCTGCCAATCACAGAATCAGGAGCTAATAAATGGTGACTGGTTTAAGCCGCTGAGTGTTAAGGTGGCCTGTTCTGCAGCAATACTGCGGTAATAGAAAACAGACACACCATCAGGCTAGGGCCCAGTGGTCGGCAAACTAACTAGTCAATAGAGCCAAGTATCAACAGGACAACGATTGAAATTTCTTTGGAGAGCCAGACTTTTCAACCTTAAACTTCTAACGCCACTTCTTCAACATAGACTCGCCCAGGCCGTGGTATTTTGTGGAAGAGCCACACTCAAGGGGCCAAAGAGCTGCATGTGGCTCGCGAGCCGCAGTTTGCCGGCCACGGGGCTGGGGCATGCCAACCCCGAAGGGAACTAGACAGCAGTACCTCCATCGCCAACCATTGCTCCTGGGTCCAACCCAAGCATCCGACTCTGCAGCTCATAGCTGTGGCTAGTGCTCCCCCATCTTCCCGATCGCCTTTCCTTCCCACAAAGGAATCTCACTGCCAGCCGGGACCACAGGTCCACGGGCTCTGACATGAGCAATGCAAAGTGAGGGGGTTGGGGAAGAGAGGGTAGAAACAGCCCCAAAGAGTCTGCCAGTTCCTCTTCAGCTGTGTGACCCTGGGCAAGTCCCCAGACACTCCCTAATTTCTAAAACAAAGATAATAATGAAAGCAGGGACCCCTCCTAGGGCAGTGATGAGGCAGAAGAGGCAAAGTGTGGCGGGGAGGGACCATGCACCCAGGATGCTCTGACTTCAGATTACAGGGTAGGACCCTTCAGGTGTCAAGGCCAAGAGGCACCTTTTCTCCCCCTTAGGAACCGGATACCTTGGGCAGGGACTTGGTGGGCTGGTGTGTCCTACACGATGCTGACCCTGCTCCGGGGTTTGTGCCCACGGCAGCACATGAATACCAGACGCTAGGGCAGGGGTGGGGCGGGCCACCCGGGCTCAAATAGAGGAAACCAGTCCTTGTAGGTTGATCGCTGGGGCTGGTTGGGCTGTGCACGCCCCCTGTAGCTCTGCAAAGCCTCCGACTGGCAAACGGGAGCCATGCCCAAGGTCCTCCCAAAGATCCCATAAAAGACCACCATGCCTGTGGCAGCCTTGGCTCCCCAACCATGCTCAGCAAATACTATCTGATGGGATCATTCATTTTGACTTTTTTTTTTTAATATATCTTTATTAATTTTTTTTAAATATATTTTATTGATTTTTTACAGAGAGGAGGAGAGAGGGATAGAGAGCTAGAATCGTCAATGAGAGAGAAACATCGACCAGCTGCCTCTTGCACACCCCCTACCAGGGATGTGCCCGCAACCAATGCGCATGCCCCTGACCAGAATCGAACCCGGGACCTTTCAGCCCACAGACCGACGCTCTACCACTGAGCTAAACCGGTTTCGGTTCATTTTGACTTCTTAAAAGTCGCAGTGCAACACCCCTGAAAGCAAGTGATTTCTGAGAACACCACGGCTACTTTGAATAAATGTGAAAACTTCCTCCCGGGACAAATCACAAGGGGAGTCATCAGGAGGAGACTGTTTCCGGCCCAGCAGCAGGTCCCCGGAGAACTAGCTGGTCCCGGAGCCCGGCCCTTTCGCACCCTGGCCCTCCGGGCTGGGAGGGACTGGCTGAGAAAAGTCTGTCCTCTGGCTCTGGGAGGGGCCCGCCCAGGAGAGCCAGCTGCCTCTGCCCCGGCTGGTTCAGCACCAGTTCAGAAAACAGCACCCGGGCCAGCTTCGGGCTCTTCGGGGAAACTCCCCGGAAACCCCATAGGACGCTCTCTGGGTCCTCTTGGGCCTTGGGCCTCACGCACCCATCATCCCTTCCTGAGAGCTTGAGACAGCAGGCTCTTGGGGGGGCCAGTAAGAGCCAGGAACCAGCCCTGGCTGGTTTGGCTCAGTGGATAGAGCATCAGCCTGTGGACTAAAAAGGGTCCCAGGTTTGATTCTGGTCAGGGGCACATGCCTAGATGCCGGGCTTGAACCCCAGTAGGGGACGTGCAGGAGGCAGCCCATCGATGATTCTCTCTCATCATTGAGGTTTCTGTCTCTCTTTCCCTCTCCCTTCCTCTCTGAAATCAATAAAGATATGTTTTTTAAAAGAAGAAGAACAACAACAACAACCAGGGACCAGACCTGAGAGTGTTGCTTCCAGCAAACCCAGATGGGGAGGTGGGGCCTCCCCCGAGTCCCAGAGTCAGCAGGCCTCAGAGGCTCAGCAAAGAGGCTGTGAGGAGGCAAGCTGCCAAGCCATTGCTAGCATCTCCCCCCTAAAATGGGGCAGCAAGGCCCACGATCCCTCAACGTGTTGCCTTCCCAGGAGTCTCTCTTCTGCCCCCCCACCACCAACCACCACCTGTGCCTGCCTGAGGACGAGCCCCTCCCCATCGGAGCCCAAAGCTTATATTTTGCCTGAGACGCGAGACTGGAACCCACCACCTTCTCACCCATCAGCCTGGGAGCGGAGTTTTCATTCCTGAAGCCCTGCCCCTTAGCCGAGGTCCGATGGCTGGGCAAATACACCAAGGCTTGGTGTTTCTTTACTCATGTCACCTTTGGATCTTTGTCTGGCCCTTTAAGACATGTCATTGTTCTAAAGCAGCACCCCCCACCGCCCCCTCCAGCGGAAGTTCTGCAGTGATGAATAGATGCTCCCGTGTCCCATCCCAAACGGAGGCCGCCGGCCGCATGCGGGCACCGAGCCCTTGCCATGTGGCTGGTGCGACGGAGGAACTGGGTTCTTCCTCTTCTTTAGCTGTCATTGATTTTTACTTTAAAATCGCCATCTATCTGGCGGCTGGCAACTGTGCTGGCACATGGCAGCGTGCCTTTGAATGCCAGTCCTTTGAAGGCTCAGCCCCAAGGCAGAGGGTGGATGACATGTGATCCTTGGCTCTGGACTGCCCCCTCGCCCTCTCTGAAGGATGCTCGGACATACTTCACAAAGCCCTCGCCCTGTGCCCGGGCACAGCCGGCTAGCCGTGTCCCGAGAGATGGGGCAGGAAGCACGTGGCCAGAGAGGAAGCCGGTGCACCCAACCAACTCCAGGGCGTCTGGAGAGGAGAGGAGAGGAGAGGAGGGGAGGGGCGTGGGCGAACCCCGCTCTGGGGGCTGGATGCCAGCCGGGTTGCATTTATTTATATCACAGGGTGTTACAGTTGTCTGTCCTGCAGCTGAGGAGCCCACCCATGTCTGCGGGACAGAAGTCAGCTTTGTCCGTGTCCCCTGGCACCTCACTGCTGGTGTTCAAGGGGTGCAGGAAGATTGGGGGTGGGAGGTGTACCAGAGGCAGCTGTCCCTGCACGGGAGACACCTGGGCCTAGGGTGATGCTGCAAAGGAGAAAACGGAGTCACTTGCAGGTTTGCATCCAAAACGGATATAAGGGGCATCTGTGACACAGCCCGGGATATTCTGGTCCCCTGGCCACTGGTACAGCTCCCATGCCTAGAGCATGGCCAGAGGGTCCCCTCAGCCAGGCATGTGGGGAGAGGAGGGGTCTGGGCTCCGCTCCGATGCGCTGTGACTGCAGAAGCTGGCCTCGGTCCCCAGGGCTGGGAAAAGCGAGGTCACATGGCCTCTCCTACAGAGATTTAGGACCTTCTGGTCGGCGACAGTTTGAAAAGAACTGACAGGACTGTTCTGAGTGAGGAAGCAGGGCTAGTTCTGACACACACACACACGCACGCACGCACACACACGCACGCACGTGCACACACGTGCTCCGTGATATGTATCTAGGAAAGGGCTCTTACCCCCACGATCCCTCAGCTCTGCCCCTGCAGAGGCCCCACTGCCCTGTGCCCCTCCACCTCAAACACGTTCTTCCCACTCCTCACCCTACACACAGCCAGTCCCGCTCCCTCACCTACATACAACCAATCCTTTCACCCGTGAAAAGGTGTTTCATCAGCATGGAGCAAACTTACTGACTCACTAATATCAAATTAAGAGGCTAAGGAGCACCCTCACTGGTTTGGCTCAGGGCATAGAGCCACAGCCTGCAGACTGAAGGGTCCCAGGTTCGATTCCAGTCAAGGGCACACGCCCAGGTTTCGGCTTGGTCCCCAGCAGGAGGCATGCAGAAGGCAGCCGATCAATGATTCTCTCTCATCATTGATGTTTTCTATCTCTCCCTCTCCCTTCCTCTCTGAAATCAATAAAACATTTTTTAATATATTTTATTGATTTTTTTTACAGAGAGGAAGAGAGAGGGACAGAGAGTTAGAAACATCGATGAGAGAGAATCATCGATCAGCTGCCTCTTGCACACACCCCCATCGGGGATGGGCCCGCAACCAAGATACATGCCCTTGATCAGAATCGAACCCGGGACCTTTCAGTCGGCAGGCCGGCGCTCTATCCATCGAGCCAAACCGGTTTCGGCAATAAAACATTTTTTTTTAAGCAGCTAAGGAGCAATTTCCTGTCAAGAAGACAGACACTAAATACAAGGCTTAATCAACAGCTGCCTTTCCGTCTCCATGGATTCTTTCCCTTCCGTGCCCATCCTTTTCCTCTCGCACCCGTTGTGACGATCTGTGACCGTTCTAGGCCCCCTTCCCCGGGTGGCTGAGCCTGTGCACTGTCCCAAGCAGCCCTCGGGTAAAAACTCCGAAACTCCAGTGCCGCGTCAGTGAACGCATTTCTCTCGGGCATTCTCTTTCGCTTCCCTGGTGCTTGGGATGCATAGGAAATGGACTTCGCATCTCCCTTCCTCTCTGACCCAGCAAGTCTAAGCCCAGGAAGGCAGTGAGAGGAAGTAATTACACCGCAAAGCTTTAGTTACAAGGATGTTTACCCCCGCTGTTGTTTATCAACCTGGATAACGGGAAACAACTTACACGGCCCTCATGCGGGGCTGAAAGATGCAGAGCCCAGGGACTGACTACGTGGGAGGAGGGGACCAACCACCAGTCACTAAGCCACTCAGCCAACTCCAGGGCTGAACGTTAAGGTAGGGATCTTGGGCCGGTCTCCTGTCTGCAGGGCCTGAATCCTATGCATGGAGGGTGACATTGTTCATTCTGAAGGAAGGACATTCATCCAGAATTATGAGCAAAAAAAGGAGGCCCGGGGCCCTGGCAGGGGCCTGTGTGTGTGAGAGGCCTTCGGTGGGGTTTTCATTCGCCTCCTGGTGAAGCCCAGCCTCTAGGGCCGTGGTCGGCAAATGGCGGCTCGAGAGTCACATGTGGGCGGCTCTTTGGCCCCTGAGTGTGGCTCTTGCACAAAATACCACAGCCTGAGCAAAGTCTATGTTGAAGAAGTGGCATTAGAAGAGGTTTAAGTTTGAAAAATTTGGCTCTCCGAAGAAATGTCGTCGATCGTTGTCCTGTTGATAGTTGGCTCTGTTGACCAAAGGAGTTTGCCGACCACTCGGGCTAAGACAAAGACCATCTAATATAAACCTAAATCAGTGGAGGGGAGAGGAGGGAGGAAATGAACTGCTTTAAAAAGATCTCGGGCCAAAACCGGTTTGGCTCAGTGGATAGAGCATCGGCCTGAGGACTGAAAGGTCCCAGGTTCGATTCCGGTCAAGGGCACGTACCTTGGTTGCAGGCACATCCCCAGTAGGGGGCATGCAAGAGGCAGCTGATCGATGTTTCTAACTTATCTCTCTCCCGTCCTCTCTGTAAAATCTCAATAAAATACATTTTTTAAAAAAGATCTTGGGTTAGTTGATACCTAAACAACCTTAGGGACGGGAGTAGCACCCTCGGTTTCAGGAGCAGAGAGGGCACTTGAGCGACCAGCAGCCTGGCTGTGGGTGGGTTTGCACGGATCCCTGAAATATCTGGCCCACCCCCCCCATCTCCACTGGCACCATGGCTGCGCACCAGCGCTCCCGCCCTCTGCCATTCACTCAGGCGCCGAGTTGAAATGTATCCACACCACCCAGCTTTTCTTCCTCCCCTTCTTCAAACAAAGCAGGCTCAGCCCTCTGCACCTGTCAGATCAGCTCTGGGCTCCCCCACTGGGCCCGCTTAGCCCTGTGGCCCATCCAAATGCGGGCGAGAGGGCCTTCGTGCCTCTCCCCCCAACGGAGCCGTTTAAAGAGCTTGAAGAGCTCGGAGCAGACAAGTCCGCACCCACAGATGCCCCAGAGCCCTGGCCCGCCTCTCCCAGGGCCCCCCTGCCCAGAGAAGAAGCCCTTCTATTTTTGACAGCTCTCTCCGCACGCTTGGTGCCAAGGGCGCACCCAGGAGCCTCGCGTGGTATTCTGGGGTGTGCTCTCTTCCTTCCTCCCTCTCTCCCTCCCCCCCTCCCTCTTTCTCTCTCTCTCTCTCTCTCTCTCTCACTCACACACACACACACACACACACACACACACACACACGGCTTCTGCCCGGGCTGCATTCTCTACGACAGCCAAGTGCCTCTCTCCGAGTGTGGGGGGGGGGCCATGGGGAAGGCGCTCAGCCTGCTTTGCTTTTGGAAGGGTGTTGGCACGGGCAGGGAAAGGCAGTCTGGCCTTCAATCCCACACCTGGGGCGGGCGGCAGGGAGGGAGACGTGAAAACGGGACAGGAGCCACACTCGGACTTAAAAGCACAGCTTCTCTCAGAGGCAGCTCTTGAAACCGCATGCCTGTGAGTGGGCTGGCTGGTCACGGAGTCCCGGCTTTTCCAGGAATTCTGCGGACTTGATCCACAATCCACTCTTTTCCACCAGCCTCGGACCGATTCGGAGCAGTGACGCTCCGGCAGAACTAACTACCTGCGGCAGAGAGCACACGCCACTGGCCTTGCCCTCCCAGGCTCCTGCTAAGGATGCTCACACTGGGGGCCACACAATAGTCACTGGGGGCTCCCCATGAGGTTATGACCTTGAACAGGGGGGCTATCCCTGGGCCAAACTGGGATGAAGAGGTGCCTCTGTCCGCTTCATTCCCTCTTGTGCAGGGAAGATGGTGAGGGAGGGACCAGCCTCTCCTCCGTCCTCGCCCCAGGAGGCTGTACACTCAGGTCTGCACCCCTTAGCTGGCGGTGCTTAACCCCGGAGAGTTCCCACCCCTTGAGACTCTTAGGGGCAACTGGCCTCCTCAACCTCTCCAGAACCACATCCCTCTGAGACTCCTGGTGCTGTGTCCAGGCCAGAGAACCCATGTGGAATGAGGCCAGCCACCCTGGGACTTACCCACCAGCCCTCCTGTCCCTGTCATCACTGGGGTCCTGGACCCTCCTCCTCCTCCCCTGCACCCGGACCCTGTCAGCTCCCTCTGCAGCGGGCCTTTGTAAGGGAGGAGGGGGCCTCTTGGCTCCTAGATGCCCCTGGGGTCTCAGACACCCAGGCCTCCGGGGACCCCTCCCCACCCCAGCCCCCCACCAATGCGCGCACAGCCTGCTGCCCTCCCACGGCGCGGTTACTCCGCTTTCTGTGCGTGATGTAGCGGGACAGGCTTGACGCCAAGCCGGGGAGAGATGGATGGGGTGTCACCAAGAGTTGCCCGAAACTGTGGTGCCAGAACCGAGCCGGGATGCCTTGGGGATGCGAGCCAGCCAGCGGAGGGCAGAGGAGCCAAGTTCCTTTGCGAAGAGAGAGTGGAGTCTGGCCGGGAGGCCAGGGCGGCTCTCCCGCACCCTCCCGGCTGGGTCCCCGGGGAAGCGCCCGACCCGGCTCCCTCCGACCCCGGGCGCCCCGGGGAGGTCCAGGGGCCCGGGGGCCGGCGCCCTCCCTCCTCCCCGCGTTCCCCCGCGGCCGCGCGGCGGGCAGCGGAGACATTTAAATCTCCCCCGGGGCGGCGGGCGGCGTGGAGAGGCCGGAAAGGCGGCGGCGGCGGCGGCGGCCCGGACCGGGGCCGGGGCTGGGGCGGCGGCCGGCGGGGAGCCGCGGGGACACTCACCAGCGCGTGCTGTCGTGGACGTGCTCCAGCACCGCGTACCCGAAGAAGGAGCCGGCGGCGCCCTGGAAGCGCACGGGGCGCTGCGGGTCCAGGTTGTAGGCGCCCGCGGGGGTGCCCGCGGCCACCAGCGCCAGGAGCAGCGCGCGGAGCCCCCCGGCGCCCCTCCGCGCCGCCGCCGGGCCGCCCATCCTCAGCGACACCGCCCTCCCGGCGCCCGGCGAGCAGGGCGCGGAGCGGGGCAGCGGGATCGGAGTGGCGGGGTCCGGGCGGCGGGGTCCGGACGGCCGGAGGCTCCCGGGGCGGGAGCCGTGCGCTCGGACGCGGGGAGGTGCGGCGCGGGGCCGGGGCTGGGCCGGGCGGACGGGGAAGGCGAGCGCACGGGCGGGCGATCGGGGCGGGCGGCGTCCTCGGTCCGGCCGAGAAGTCTGCGCGCTCCACGAGCCGGTCCCGGGCCGGCGGCTCTGACTGCGGAGAGGCGCGCCCGCCGAGTGGGCGGCGGGGCGGCGGGACGGCGCGGCAGCGCCCCCTGCGGGCCGCGGGCGCACTCGCACCTTCGGGCGGAGATGGCCGGGACACCCGCCAGGCGCCTGGGGCTGCCCCACCTCCGGTCCGCGCCCCGGGAGGCCACCCTGATCCTCCCCGCAGCGGGGTGCGGTGCTCCAGCCGCGCTCCTGGGTCCCTGGGGGTGCCCCTCGTCCCCGCTCAGCCTCGCTCTCACCCAGGACCACAGGAAGCAGGAAAGGATTTAGTATATTCCAGCCTGGCCCATCTGCTGCCCCTCCCTCAGCGGTGAAATAACCTGCAAGAGGCAAGCACTCCATAACCAGCAGCTGTTGTGGATAAAACAGTAGCCACGTGGGAGTGAGAAGAGTACTCCCCCCCCCTCCATACACACACACACACACACACACACACACACACACAGTTATCTTCACCTGGTCTCCTGTACCTAGAGCCTTGCCTGGGAGCCAGCTGGTCCCACTCCAAAAACGTTGAATCAGAAGCAGAAGTTTGGGGGGAGGAGGATCAATTTCAGTAAGTTCTTAAAAGGTAAGATAGTTTAAAAAAAAAAAAAAAAAAAAAAAAGGTTAAGACCCTCTGATCTAAAACACACTCATTTCCACCTAGCAGTGGTATCAGGTGAAAATGGTTCTCCTAGCCTTTGCTGTAACAAAACAGTAGCTCCCCAAACCGGCTGTAGGTCGGATCCTCAAGCCATCATCATTTAAAAATAGAGTTAGCCCAGCCGGCCTGGCTCGGTGGTGGAAGGTGGACCTATGAACCAGGAGGTCACCAGGAGGTCCCGGTTGGGTGAGGGCACATGTTCCAGCTGCAGGCTCGATCCTCCCAGATGGGGCGAGCAGGAGGCAGCCAGTCCATGAGTTTCTCATCATTGACGTTTCCAGCTTCCTCTCCCTTCCTCTCTGAAATCAATAAAACATATATTTAAAAATACAGATTTAGCCTTCACCGGTTTGGCTCAGTGGACCGAAGGGTCCCAGATTCGATTCTGGTCAAGGTAGTGTGCAGGAGGCAGCTGATCGATGTTTCTAACTATCACTCTCCCTTCCTCTCTGTAAATAAATAAATAAATAAATAAATAAATAAATAAATATATTTTTTAAAAACAGATTTACAAACACCTCTGGGTCAGAATCTCTGAGGTGGGAGCCCGGGAATCTGCATGTCAGATAACTCTCCGCGCCTTGCTGAGCAGCAGGTTTCAGGAGCACTGTCCTCCGGGAGAGATTCCGAGTCCTGCATCGTGTTCCTGGACATGCGACCCCGCAGACATAGGATCTGGCCTCGGGTGGGAAGGATTCATTCCCAGCTCTGACCAGCTGTGTAGTCTTGGGAAGTGCATGACGCAGGGATGCTGATAAACAGATACACCTATGGATGGGCTTTTCTAACGGGAAAACTCTAACCATTTGTTAGTTATTCCCACAATCTGACCTCAAGCGTGAGCTCTGTTTCCCAGTGGCCAGAGTAAGCCTCCTTACAGAATCTCCACCTGAAGTGTGTGTGTGTGTGTGTGTGTGTGTGTGTGTGTCATGGAATAATTCAAATCTGACCATACAGAATGCAGACTTGCTTCGTGGAGATGTGCCTTTTTTTAAAAAATGAACCTCTTGCCGAAACCGGTTTGGCTCAGTGGTAGAGCGTCGGTCTGCGGACTGGGAGGTCCCAGGTTCGATTCCGGTCAGGGGCATGTACGTTGGTTGCGGGCACATCCCCAGTAGGGGGTGTGCAGGAGGCAGCTGGTCGATGTTTCTCTCTCATAGACGTTTCTAGCTCTCTATCTCTCTCCCTTCCTCTCTGTGAAAAATCAATAAAATGTTTTTTTGTGGTTTTTTTTTTTAATGAACCTCTTGTCCAATTTTCTAACTGAAATGACAACCAACTGCTGGTTCTCCCTTTATTCTCTCGTAAAAAAAACTAAGCTGAAGGTTTTCCCTGAACCCTGGTGGTTGAAGACGAAACAACATGCAGTATCAGCTCACCTATCATTTGCCTTTTCCAGAATCTGCTGTCAGTCTCCCTAAGGCCATGGTCAGCAAACTGCGGCTCTTGAGCCACATGTGGGTCTTTGGCCCCTTGAGTGTGGCTCTTCCACAAAATACCACGGCCTGGGCGAGTCTATTTTGAAGAAGTGGCGTTAGAAGAAGTTGAAGTTTAAAAAAATGTGGCTCTCAAAAGAAATGTCAATTGTTGTCCTGTTGATAGTTGGCTCTGTTGACTGAGTTTGCCGACCACTGCCCTAAGGCAAACCTGACTTCCTTCTGTGATGGTTGAGAGAACCCTTGCCCTAACAATGCATAAGGAATGGGAGACTTACCCTCATCCCTCCCCACCCCACTGCACAGAGGAACAGTAAGTAGCCAAATGTCCCCACAGACACAATGCTGATCTTCATAAGTCTTGAAAAAGCCTTTCGGATGAGCTGGTCTGTTTTTTTCTCTTTTCCTTTCTCTACCAACTGTTTTTTCCTTGTCAGTCTGTACATTTCTGTCTGCCTCGCATTATTTTCTATATGCTTACATCCTACGTCCAAGCTAGGTACCTTCATAAGGTTCTTCATGCAAGCTGAAGGTCTCGGGAATCTTTATGTGTAGAATATAGCTTTTCACTTCAGAAACCTCAAGTGACAGCAGGAAAATGCACGCAATTCTTCCAGTTCAGAAGCCAGGGACGAAAGCATTTGCAGGCCCTCGAGGGAGCTGTACCTTTGCCAGAGACGTGTTCCTGGCGTGTCCTCCCTGTTGGGTCCAACAAAAAATGCCGAGTCCTCCCTGATGGAGCTTCCCACACATCACTCTCTTGCACCTCCCTCCCTTCCTCCTTGCGAGTGCTCCCCTTTCTGGGCTCTGCCTGAATGTTCTGGGGGGCGAAGGGAGGGGGCACATCAGTGGCGGTCTTGACCTTAGCAGTGACTAGGGGCGCCCAGTCTGCAGAGAGAGCTGTCGAGAGGGCAGGGCCAGTGCCGCCGTGAGATGACCACAGCCCACAAAATGTCTAACACGTTTTACAAGTCATTTATGTCACTTACCCACACCATCTTCCATTAGGGAGCTACAGTAAGGTGACCAGACGTCCCGATTTTTAACAATTTGTCCCATGTCCTGCGGCGTTTTAAAAAAGCCCCGACTTTTGGAAAGAACCTTTTGGACTTTTTTAAAACGCCGCGGGACGCGAGACAAATTGTTAAAAATCAGGACTGTCCTGCCAAAAGCGAGACATCTGGTCACCTTAAGCTATAGGCCGAGGCTTGGTCTCGGTTCATGTGAGGTCCACAATCCTCACCCAAAACTCTCGGGGCCAAATATGTTACTGAATTCAATCCCCCCTACCCCTCCCCCGAGAATTTCAAGAGAGTAGAGCAGTGTTTTTCAACCTTTTTTGGGCAAAGGCACACTTGTTTCATGAAAAAAATCACGAGGCACACCACCATTAGAAAATGTTAAAAAATTTAACTCTGTGCCTATATTGACTATATATAAAGTAATTCTCTTGAATAGGAATCAAATAAACACAAAGAAAGTATTTTATAATTACTTTATTATGAAATATTAAGTAAACAAAATAGTGAAAAATTATAAAATTCTTGTCTTGTCTGCACCTACGGCACACCAGGCAACATCTCGCGGCACACTAGTGTGCCGCGGAACAGCGGTTGAAAAACGCTGGAGTAGAGCATCATCACCATACGTTTTACTACACCCAGCACATGAAATAAACATAGAAAGAGGTGGCAACATGCGTGACTGTTCACGCTTGTGATCAGCAGAATAATGGGCCTCCCCCATCGAAGATATCCGTGACCTCGTCCCCAGAACTTGTGACTATCTAACTTACAAAAGGGATGTCAGAGGTGTGATTAAATTCAGGATCTTGAGGCAGGGGGGATGCTCTGAGATATCCAAGTGAACCCAATGTAACCACCAGTGTCCTTCTAAGAGAAAGAAGGACAGGTGACAGAGCCCGGGAAGAAGGTGTGAGGGCAGAACGATGGGACCACCAGCCTCCACACCCGCGGCGTCGGCCAGGAAATGGATTCTTCTGAAGGACCCCGGAGGCTCAGGAAGGAACTCGGCCTTCCCGGCCCATTCTGCTCTCAGACCTAAAACTGCAAGATGATAAGTTTGCCCTGTGTGACGCCACTAGGTTTCTGGTCATTTGTTGCCATAGCAACAGGAAACAAATACAACCCTAGAGTAGTGGCCTATCAGTGTGGGTAAGGCCTTGCCACCAAATGTTTTTCAGAATCTTTTCTACAATTTAGAATTGTGAATCTTGCCTCACTTTTTAATTTAAATTCTTTGATGTTTAAAGTATTACCATAATGTCTCCTTTTCCCCCATTGACCTCTCCCCAGCCACTCCCACCCAACACAGGCCCTCACCCCACTACGGTCTGTGTCCATTGATTATGCTTATATACATGCAGATAAATCCTTTGATTGATCTCTTACCCCCCCCCCTTTACCCTGCCCTACCTACCCTCTGAGGTTTGATGGTCTGTTCCATGCTTCTACATCTCTGCATCTATTTTTGTTCATCACCATCCTCGCTCTATAGTTGGGGAAAATAAGGCACAGAGAAGTTAGGCAAAATATAGATATTAATAGTAACAACCTCCTAAGTTTTTTTTTTTTTATAAGAGTAAAGTAAGATAAAGGGTATATAGCACAGCACAGTATGTGGCACACAGGAAATATTCTATAAACTAGAGACCCAGTGCACGAAATTCATGCACAGGGAGTGTGTCCCTCAGCCCAGCCTGCACCCTCTCCAATCTGGGACCCCTTGAGGGATGTCCAACTGCCCATTTAGGCCCAATCCCTATGGACATGCCTCTCACAATCCAGGACTGCTGGCTACCAAACTGCTCACTTTCCTGCCTTCCTGATTGCCCCTAACTGCTTCTACCTGCCAGCCTGATCACCTCCAAACCACTCCCCTGCCAGCCTAGTTGATGCCTAACTGCTCCCCTGCCAGCCTGATTGCCCCTAACTTCCATTCCCTGCATGCCTGGTCACCCCTAACTGCCCTCCCATGTAGGCTTGGTCGCCCCAAACTACCCTCCCTTACAGGCCTGGTCCTTCCCAACTGCCCTCCCCTTCTGGCCATCTTGTGGTGGCCATCTTGTGTCCACTTGGGGGCAGCCATATTTGACCACATGAGGGCAGCTATCTTGTGTGTTGGAGTGATGGTCAATTTGCATATTACTCTTTTATTATTATAGATAGGATATTAACTGTTACTCATTCTTTAGACTACATTCTAAGACTTATTTATTCAGTTTTATTTTCCAGTTCACTAATTCTCTCTTTAGTTGTGTATACTCTCATATTTTACCAGTCCTTTGAATTTGTAATTTTCATCATTTACATTTTTTTAATCTAAAAAATTATTTTAAAAACATGGTCCTTCTTTTAAAAACTTCCTTGTCCATTTTCATAGTGTATTGCTCCTTAATCATACTTGCAACATCTTCCTTAATTTCCTTAAATAAATTAAGCTTGTTCATGTTCTGTTCTGCCTCTGCTAATGCCAGTACCTACAACCTGTACGACTGCTCCTGCGTTTGCAGTCTCTGCCTATTCTCTCTCCACAGTGGCTTGTTTCCTGTGTGTTATGTAATCTTTGGCTGTGAGCTCATGTTCCTTGGAAATTTATCTTTGTTTAGAATATGCTTCTCAACAAGTGACTTGTCGGCCAAATATACTGCCAGTTGCCTGGGGCACTGCTGTTTTACCACAACTTTAACCTAAACTTCTGGCTTGGATTTTCTTCTGCTCACATGTAGCATAGCACACTCATGGTTCAGTATTCTCAGAGGATCCTTTTTCCTTTTATGTTTTTTTTCTTTTTCTTTTTCATTCCACCAATTGCCAAGGGGGCCCAGACAAGGAAGATTTTTTTTTACCACATCTCTCTGTGGGGCAGGTGTTATCCAAGTTCACCCACAAAAGAGGTTCAACTGCACCCAGGTTTGGTCTGTTGTCCCCTGCATGTGTAAGAGCCACTTAAATCTAGACATGCCCAAGGTGAATGCACTCACTTTTTCTCCTCGATGAGTGTGTGCTTTTTTCATTATTTCTGGCCTCTGAACATTTACTTATTTCTTGCCAGCTTAACAATCCATTATTCATTTTTATATTTTATTCAGCAATTTTTAGGTGTTTTGTACCAGGAAAGGTTCCCAGATATCTGGCATTTATTTCACCATATTTCCAGAAAGAAAACCTCGCTGGTTTTCAAGTCACTGAACAGCCTAGCCATGCTCTGGAACCCTTCACTCTACAAGGAGGTTTTATGTGATCTCACATCCCAAAAAGAGGAGCCGGGGTACGTGTGGGCTCTGCGAGGTCAGTGTGATGTAAAGAGAAATCCTTGGACATGTACTAAAAGTCTTTGGAATGGAAGGGTTTACAGCAAGCATGTCAAACTCTTGACCCACGGGACACATGCAGCCCACAAGGAATATTTCTGCGGCCTAGCCAATACAACTGTAAGAAATGCTTTTGTTTTTGTTTTGTGTGTTTTTTTAAATATATTTTATTGATTTTTCACAGAGAGGAAGAGAGGGATAGAGAGTAGAAACATTGATGAGAGAGAATCACCAATCAGCTGCCTCTTGCATACCCACTACTGGTGATGTGCCCGTAACCAAGGTACATGCCCTTGACCAGAATCAAACCTGGGACCCTTCAGTCCACAGGGCAACGCTCTATCCACTGAGCCAAACCGGTTTCAGCTGTAAGAAATGTTTTAATAAAAATTTCATAACTTAATTTTTACAATATCCTGTTATACATAACTAGAGGCCAGATGTACAAAGATTCATGCAAGAATGGGTCTTTCTTCCCTTGGCTGCTGGCATCACCTTCACTCCGGCCCAGGGCCACCTTTCTGCCTTCCCATGCTGCCCAGAGCCCCAGAGCTGCTGGGGCAGTGTGGAACACTTGTGTTGTCACCATGGCAATGACACAAGCATCCTGCCCCCAGCTGCTTGGTACCTGAGTATCCAAATCAGCCTGCCATCTTTGTTGGGTTAGTTTGCATATTCACTCCTGATTGGCTGGTAGGCATCAGAAAGGTACAGTCAATTTGCATACTTCTCTTTTTTTTAATGTAGATTATTAATAACGAACTACAATGTTTGCTAGTGACTGATTACTATAATCGTGCTGCATTCATTTCCCTTACACCCCTTACAGGCCGATGCATCATTTCTCTCCACTAATACCAGCAGTGAATATTTTAGCAGCCGATGCCATGTCATTAGTCTTATACTGACTTGTTTGGTGTGCACAACAGGAAATATTTTGCTTTGGAGAACAAGAAAAATGGGTTTATTTTCATTACCTTTATTAATTGATGCAGTTCTTCAGTGTCTGGTAAGAATGTTCAAGAAAAAAATATAAATTTTAATTAAAATGTTCTATTATTTTATGTAAATGATGACTCCTTTATTTCAGCCCTTTGTATTCAGCATGTCTCTATCGAAATAAAACTACGTTCCTATGAAAATTGAAGCTTTTGTGTTTTTGCGGCCCATAGACACTTACACCTTGTTTATTTGGCCCGTGTTAGCCCGTGAGTCTGACATGCTTGGTTTGTAGGGCTCCTCACTCTTCATGGCTGCAGCTCAGCCACCCAAAGGACACCTGCAGGAGGACTAAAGGCATGGCAGTGAGGTCTTTTCTTTGTTTTTCTTTGTGTGTTTTTTCACATGCATTGGATTTGTTCCCTAGTTTAAACTCTTTCAAACAGTAAAGGTAGTGAAACACGACTATCCTGTCCAATTCCGCTGTTCCTAGAGCAAACATGGCGCAGTTTCTCAGCATGCTTCTAGAAATATTGTGTGTGTATATTCAAGGAGAGGGCTTCTCTATACACACACTAGCATACACCGCACGTTGTACCTTTTTTTAAAGCACAGCAACGTGTTAGAATCACTCTGTATTTATATGACACGTTGTTCTAATGGCTTCATGGGTCTCCATCACATGGATTGTCACTGATTTAAACAACGCCCCCTCTTCCCCCCATCTTCCCTCCCCCCCCACACACACACACTCCCAGCTGGGAGACACTGTTGACTGTTAGAAATAATGCCCCTGAGAACATTCAGGTACCTGTATCTCATGACCTCAGGTAAGTATTCTGTAAAATAAATTCCTAAAGTTGGGATTCCTTAGTCGGGAGAATGCACATTTTTATTGTTATGGAGATCACTAAGGTGCCGTGCATAGAAGTTGAATCAATTTGTAGACCCAATAGTAGTGCATGAGGATGCCTGCTTCTGAGGGCTCTTTACAAAAAAAAAAAAAAAAAAAAAAAAAAAAAAAAAAAAAAGTCTATTACAGTTGATGTTCAATATTACATTAGTTTCAGTTGTATAATATAGTGGTATGACTTTGTCTTGTACATTTAAAACTTCAAACTCATTTGTTTCAAAGCTTTCCTCTTATCCCAAGCTCGGTGGCTGTTAGGATGGACTTTGGAGGCGGGGCGTGTGTTGAGGGTAACTTCTCTCTCACACACATTCCCTTCCTTGTGCCTACCCCTCTGGTGTTGGGGTGAGGATGAGTGAGCACAAAAAGGATTCTCCATACTTGACGGCCAGGGGTGTTTGGGTCTTGCTGTCCTCTTTCTATTGGCCATCGCCACTCATGTAGCTCACTGTGGACTAGAGAAATGGGTGGCCACCCAAGAGATCTTGCTGCCAAGGACTGAGTCCCCCACAGGCCCACAGGCACTAGTAATTCCTTGTAAGACTTGGTCCCTCTGTTGTCACCAAGCTGGTAGCCTCAGTCTACATATCTCTGATATACGCAGCCCTGCCCCTATATCATCATCTCCCAATAGCCCCCCCAATCCATATTCCATCTTCCGTCTGTTACCCCAACCTGGGTCTCGCAATATGGTAGAGATACCCCTAATTCTCAGGGAGTGGAACCTCAAAGGGACAATTACTGCCCTTCTCCAATGGCTGTGCCCCTTTTCAAATTCATTCCTATTCTTTCCTTACCATTGCCCTCACCTCTACACTTGTAGGTAGCTTAGCACAACCAAGGAACAGTATGTATCAGCTTCCTCTTCTTATAGTCACCTAGAAAATGTGTGACCAGTTATATTGAGAGCCCCTTCCATAGATTCCAGGGAAGAAAATCCCTCAGTCCTCCCCCGTGGGCCAGGAAGAGAAGAAGATAGACTATCTTCATAGACACTGCACTCCCACTAAATGTTCCAATCCCCCTCCCCCCCCCAAAAAAAAATGTAAGGCCCACTAAGCCAGATCATCCTCTCTTGCTCTTGGGGCACACAGCATCTCTTGCTAACATTTAGGTCTTCTTTGGAGTTAGCCCTAAAGAACTCAACAACTTGATTCTCAATGCACAGTCACATGAGCCTGTTACAGAAAGATGGTGTTCAACTTAACATGCCAACAAGAAAAGACACCCATAGTATACGAAGGGGGGAAATGGAGGTTCCTTAACAACATGCCCAGATAAACAAAAATATGCACATTTTCATGCCTCTGGGTGAATACATGCACATAAAAAGAAATTTATTGCATAAACTGTTAATAACCATTATGATTGAGATTATAGGCTGTTCTTCCCAATAGATCTATCTATCCATCTATCCTTGTGTACAGTCTAAATTGTCTACAGAGGCCAGCAGGGAATGTAGAAGATGCTATATCCATAAGGCCAAAGCTCTCACCAAAGTGAAAGCCAGTGAGAAAGAGGGTCATGGATTAAGGGCAGTGCACACAAAGCTGTCTGCCCACCCCCCAAAATTAAACAGGAACTTGACCTTTGTGCAACAGGGGAAGAAAGTGGAGCCAAAGGGCCTGGCCGGGTGGCTCAGGTGGTTGGAGTATCGCCCTATACACCAACAGTTCTCGGGTTCGATTCCCAGTCAGGGCACATACCTAGATTATGGGTTTTATCCATGGTTGGGGCATATAGTACGGGAAGCAACTCTCACATTGATGTTTCTCTCTCTCCCTCTCAACCTTCCCCTCTCTAAAAATCAATAAAAATATATCCCTGGGTGAGAATTTATTTAAAAAAAAAAAAAAAAAAAAAAAAAGTGGATCCAAAGGCCGCCCACGTTATTCATCTATCCTGCCTACAACCCTGTTTTCTGTCGAGGGGCCAACACCCATTTCCGTGGGGGGACTTTGCCAGCAGAGGTAAGGAGGAGACCAGCCAACACATGGAAAAGGTGGGCACTAGCCAGGCAGCTCCTCCAATTATTAAAGGAGGGAGAGAAGAAGAGCCAAGAGCATTCACACACCCGATAATCGTGCTGTGAATGTGAGAAGCTTAGCTAAAAGCACTTCTTGATGCCAGTTCTTCAAAAGTTACCTGACCTTATTTTTTTTTTTTTTTTATGTGAGACAAACTACATTTCCACATGGTCTTGAAATCCAGGAAGTTCAGGGGGAGGGCAACTGCTATCACCAAACCTTCAACTATAACAGCAGGCAGAGATTTAAGCAAATACTTTCCCCCTGAAGTAGTTCCTAAGCCAAAAGTCCAGCCATTATTACTAGCTGCAACATTTCCAACCTGCCTCCACGCTCGAAAGAAATGCCCACCTCCTCCTCCCCCCGCACCAAGGTTCAGTGAAAGGGCTTTAAGTAACAACCATCAATGTTAGACTGGGTCTGTACATCACCACGCCAAGTTTAAACACACACCCCACCTCAATGTAAGGACTAAAGCTAGCACGCCACTTGTTGAAACACAGAAATTCCTAAACGGGTGATAAATGTGGGCTCTGGTGCTGAGAATCCCAATGCAGGGGGCTGCCAGCTGCATTTGCTGGCGAGGCCGGCCGTAACAACCACCAGGCAGGCTTACACCACAGGAACGAACTCCCTCACAGCTCTGGAGATGGAAGTCCAAGACCAAGGTGCCCTCGGGCACTCCCATTAGGAAGCAGACAGCTACCTTCTTGCTGTGGACTCACCTGGTCTCTTCCAAGTTCACACCCCTGGTGTCTCTCTTTTTAAAAGCCTCACCCAGCCCTAACCAGTTTGGCTCAGTGGCTAGAACATTGGCCAGTGGGCTGAAGGGTCCCAGGTTCGGTTCTGGTCAAGGGCATGTCCCTTGGTTGCAGACACATCCCCAGTGGGAGGTGTGCAGGAGGCAGCTGTTTCTAACTCTCTATCCCTCTCCCTTCCTCTTTGTCAAAAAAAAAAAAAAAAAAAAAAAAATCAATAAAATATATTAAAATTAAAATAAAAGCCTCACCCAAAGACATGCTTAGAGAAAGGGAGAGGGAGGTCCATTGTCTTCTGTACATGCCCCAACAGGGGTTCGAACCCAGATACACCCCCTGCTGGGAATCGAACTGGCCACCTTTCAGTGCACAGGATGATGCTCAACCAACTGAGCCACACTGGCGGGGGCTCAGGTGTCTCTTATAAGGACACTAATCGTATCAGATCAGAAACCCCCCCTCCCTTTGACATCATTTAATCTTAATTACTTCCTTACTCAAAATACAGCCACACTGGGGATAGGACTTCCACATATGAATTTTTGGGCAGGGACGGACCCACATATATGCAGTCCAGGTACTAGTATGTGGTCAGAAGTTCCTCAACCTCTCCAAGCCTCCATTTCCTTCTTTGTAAAGAGAAACGCGTGTCTGAGGGCTGCTGGGAGGACGGGATGAGAGGAGCCCTGTGAAGCCGGGGGCTGCCTGGCCCACGGGAAGCCACTGGTAAACAGCAGCAATGGAATGCCATCGGTGCTGTGCTATTTATGTCGCTCTTGTTTCCAAACAGCGGCTTCTATTTGGAGTAAATGAGAGAGAATGCATAACAATGTTCTTCAGGTGGCTTCGTTTTGGAGTCGGCCCTGTCAGAGCCTTCTTTGGCTTACACGTTCAAGGCCAGGTGCGCCATGTGGAGGGCTGAGGATGGAACCATGGCCCAGCGGCCAGGACCTCATCCTCCTTCTCCTCCTCCGTGGCCACGCCAGCTGGGCTCCTTGGGGCTCTCTCCACAGTCACTTTAGCAAATGCCAAAGCTCACTGCACCAGCTTCCCAGATGTGACCTGTATGTGGCTTCTCCTGAAGCGTCTCCCTTAAGGATTTCCTTAATTAACTGGTTTCTCATGGACTTCCTTCCCTGTCCAGAGAACAGTCCAGGGGAAGAAGTGGAGGAGAAACCAGTTAATTACAATCCGAAAGACACTGAAATAGGGCGGGAAAGGTGGGGGGAGGGGGGCGGGAAAGTGATTTCAGAGTACAGAAGGAGGGTTCTTGTTTTATGGTTTTTTGTCCAGGCAGCTGATTGATGTTTCTAACTCTCTATCCCTCTCCCTTCCTCTCCATAAAAAATCAGTGAAATATATTTTTTTTAAAAGAGACTTTGTATCATATATATATATATATATATATATATATATATATATATCGTATATATATATATATAATCTCAAAACTCAATGATAAAAAATACCTCAATTAAAAATATGCAAAAGATTTGAACAAACATGTAACAAAAGAAGGCATGCAGATAGTAAACAAGCACAAAACACATACTGAATATTATTGTTTGTGAGGGAAACACAAATTAAAATCATAAGAAAGTCTGATACCACTACTTACCTGTTAAAAAGGCAGAAATTAGAGAGCCTGACTATTCCAAGTGCTGGCGAGGAGGAGGGAGAACTCCCATCCCCTGCTGGTGGGAATGGAAATGGCGCAACCTACTTTGGAAAACAGTTTAAAAACTGACACATACCTGGCCTATGATCTAGCCATTCCACTTTAAGTACTTATCTACGTGAAAAGAGAGCATAGGTCATACAAACATTTGGTCACCATTGTTCATAGCAACTTCATTTGTAATAGCCCCAAACTGGATAACAATCTAACAGTCTCTCTACAGATGAATAGAGGAGCAAATTGTGGCCTATTCATACAAGGAGAATTCCACTCAGTAATATAAAACAACAAACATGGAATAACAGGAATAAATCTCAAAATCAGTATGCTGAGTAAAAGGAGACAGACAAAAAAAAGAGAGTACATATGATTCCATTTATAGAAAACGCTTGAAAATGTAATCCGTAGTGACAGAAAACACAAGGAAACCCCTTCCAGTTTTCCAACGTTATGATGGATCAAAACCACATTTTGTCTCATTTCTAGAGTGAGAATCAGACACGGTGTCAATGGTTGTCTGAGATCAAGGGAGAGGCATGGGGGGGGATAGGAGGAGGAAGAATTGCAAAGGGGCAGGAGGACACTTTTGGGAGTAACGGATATATGTTCGCTATCCTCATTGTGGTGATGGTTTCAGTGGGTATCGACATATCTCAAAACTTACCAAGTTCATGGCTTAACTACATATAGCTATGGGACAGCAATGCTATTAGTAAGACTATTACTGTGTTAATATAGGTCAGTGTTTCTGAAATTTATTGGACTATGACTCTTCTATTTCTTAGTATGTCTTTATTGATTTCAGAGAGAGGGAGAGGGAAAGATAGAAACATCAATGATGAGAGAGAATCATCCATCGGCTGCCCCTTGCACGCCCCCCACGGGGGAACGAGCCTGCTGCTACCTGGGCATGTACCCTGACCAGGAACTGAACCAGTGACCTCCCATTTCATAGGTTGATACTCAACCACTGAGCCACACCAGCTGGGCTGACCATGACTCACGTTCCCTGCTCATCTGTTGTCCCCAATTGCAGAACCATGGCATGCATATGCAATAAGGCAGACCTAGCACGGTCCCACTGTCAGGCTGGCTGTGTGCCCCTTCAGTAAGCGATTTACACTCTCAGAGCCTCGCCGTTCTCATCTGTAAAATGGACCCATGGCCAGATGAAAGCAATGAATGCCTGCCACAGAGAAGGGTCTTACAATCTTTAGTCCACTCACCGCCCTAGGAATCAAATCGGCCACCCCTATTGTTCTCCCCATCGCATTCATTTTATTTTTAACGAAGGAGTCCAGTACCTGCTCATCTTGAATCCAAGGGTCCCAGGGGAAAGACGTTGACATGCTCAGCACTAACCTGCGGGCCCATCTGCTCTGCATTAGCCGGCCTTCCTCTGTTTGTTATTCCTGGTGTTACATCTCCTCCGGTTCTTGTGTGAAAAGCTGGACACACAATAACCTCTTTATCACCTCTTCCAAATCCGGGCCTGTTGGGGGACGTTTACACCTTTTGCCGGTTGGCATTGTCTCCGTGCGGATTCGGGTTTCTGCAAAAGGCTGTTGGAGCACTTCCCGGAAAACACTTGTGTGTGATCTGGATACAGACAAATAGCATCAAAGGATGAATGAGGCCCTCCCCACACAGGTTCTGTGTCGGACACCGAGGCTCCGGCTGGCCAGCCCCTCCCCTCAACCTCTCCTCTTTGGGGGTAGAAATAAAACAATACCCCCGAAAAGACATGCAGAAATATGTCCATGTTGGGGTCTAGAATAAAAAGTGCACATACCTCTGTAAAATAAGTACAGCAAATTAACCATATGGGTTACCATTCATTGAGTTCTCTTTGCCAGCCAGGTTCTGCTGAGTGCTATTTCATTCATCCTCACAGCAAACCTATGCACTGGGTATGGAGTCAGGGAGGTCTCTTGGAAGTCACAAGTGACCGGCTAGGCACCTCAAACTGATGCAGAATGTAAAAGAGCACAGGCCCCCTGCAATTGCTCGGATTCTCTCCTTCAACCACAGGTCCAGGAGCCTACCCTCCAGACAGCCTTCACAGAACACAACCACACACACCTGCACAGCAGCCGCATTTTAATAGCAAAGACCACAAACAACCCCAGTGGTCACCAGTAGGGGTCTGGTTGCATGAATTACATCAGGCAATGAAATTCCGATTTAAAACGTTTTATTGAATTGATTGGGGTGACATCCTCTCTAATAAAAGAGAGACATGCAAATTGACCGTACCTCGGCTATGCCCACAAGCCACGCCCACCAGCCAATCAGGGTGAGCATGCAAATTAACCCAAACAAGATGACGGCTAATTTGCATTTCCAGGCCAGAGCGAAGACTGAAGACAGCTTAGAAAGAAGCCAAGTGCTGCAGAAGGGAGCGAGGCTGCTGCGGAGAAGGCAGGGAAGCAGGCAGAGCAGCGGAGACCGCAGAAGGAAGCCCTGTTGTAGGAATCTTCCTGTAAGGGGCCTCTTGTTTATTAATGAAGTGATATCGGTTTCAGATGTACAGTTCTATAATACATCATCTGTATATTGAATTGTGTGGTCATCACCCCAAATCAAGTCTCCTTCCATCACTCGTTATCCTCCCTTTACCCTCCTCTACCTCCATCTATCCGCTGGTAGTCACCATACTGTGGTCTGAATCTATGAGTTTTTTGTGGGGTGTTTTTGTGTGTTTTTTTGTTTTGTTTTGTTTTGTTTTGTTTTGTTTTTGTGTGTGTGTGTGTGTGTGTGTGGTTTTCTTAATCTGTTTTAAGATAGGAACAATTTAGCATGCTTGTCTGCCAGTGGTAAAGATCCAGTAAAAAGGGGAAAACGGGTGACGGCAAGAGAGAAGGCCTATTGTACCATTTATAAGATGAGGGACATGACGTTTGGGAGGCAGTGAGTGGAGGCTGGAACAGTGACTTGCCAAGGTCACTGGCAGGATGTGACCCGCACTGCCAGGCCGCCGAGCCCTCCTCTGCCCATAGAGGGCTGCAGACCCGGGACCGGCCTCCACCACAGCCGCCTACAGCTGGCTGCCTCAGAGGAACAATAAAGCAAAACCAACCCCATTCATCAGGCGGAGGGATTAGAGATGAATGGCTAAAGCCTTGCCAACAACTCCAGACCTGACAGCTGACCGGGGAAATCAGGAGTCTCTGAAGCAAAACTATGCCTTTGAGAGCTTCCACAAAGCCTGTTTGAAGGCTGGTCACAGAGCTCACAGCCAGTCCTGGAGCCCAAGGCCAGGGGCGGAGGGACCCTCAGGCCCACCACTGCCGGAAACCAGATGCAGACGAAGGACCCATCACAACCGGAAAGCGTTCTGCCCTTGGGTGGAGGCACCTCTGTCCTTTCTTGCTCTCCGCCATGGGATGTGTCCTCTGGCGCCGGTGGCAGAGACTTAGTAAAAATGTGGTCTGCGTCTATGAGTTCTTTGTGGGTTTTTCCTACTCCATTACGTG
This sequence comes from Pipistrellus kuhlii, assembly GCF_014108245.1. NCBI lineage: Eukaryota > Metazoa > Chordata > Mammalia > Chiroptera > Vespertilionidae > Pipistrellus > Pipistrellus kuhlii. The sequence goes on along the minus strand of NW_023425416.1, from coordinate 44,278,860 downwards.
CACCTGATCGAACCTGGTTCACTTGCAGCCTACATCACTCAGACACCTAAGGCCACGTGTTCAGACCAGAGGTTCAAGCTTACAAGTCTAGCTGTTGGATACAACTGTGCTGGGAGGCTCTGCCTTCCACGCTGGGACATGCGCATGACCAAGAGAGGAATGGGTCCTCTCATTAGTCCTAGACTTGACCCTGTCCAAATGCTGTAGCCCTTCTCCACACAGCACCCTCCAAGCTCGTCAAGATCATTAAAAACAAGGACGCCTGGGAGACAATGCACAGACGGCGATAAAAGCAGAGAGGGGTTCAGGGTAGATCCTCCAACAGAAGAAGGTTATCAGTGAAAGACCTGGGAAACACAAGTCCGGTTCAAGCACGGCACATGCATTCATTTGTAACCTGTGTCGGCGCCAGGGTTACGGAAGCCGTGAACAACAGGAGAGACTAGCTATGCAGACCTGTGCACAAGAACCCTGTACTAACTATGCAATTGTGCGGTAAATCTAGAATTATTACAAAATTATTTTTAAAAATGTAATTAACAGCTCTGGCCAAATAGGGTCAGTGGTAAGAGCATCAGCCCAAGGTCTAGTTTGTGGGTCCAACCCCTAAACAACCACTCGGTGAGGGTGGAAGTGGGTACCAACCCTCAACTACCATTGGGTGAGATTGGAAGAGGATTCCACCCTTCAACAACCATTGGTTGATGTTAGAAATGGGACCCACACCTCAACCACCATTGTGTGAGGTTCAAAGTAAGTCCCACCCCTCAACAAACATTGGGTGAGGTTGGAAGAGGGATACACCCATAAACTACCATTGGGTGAGGTGGGGAGTGGGTGTCAAACCTCAAATACCATTGGGTGAGGTTAGAAGTGGGACGGCCACCTCAAAAACCATTGGGTGAGGTTCAAAATGGGTTACACTACTCCACAACAATTCAGTGACATTGGAAGTTGGTCCTGCCCTCAAATATTATTGGTTGTGGTTGAATGTGGATCCCGCCTATCAACAACCATTAGTTGAGGGTGGAAGTGGGTCCCACCCTCGAACCCAATTGGTTGAAGTTGTGAGTGGATACCGTCCCTCAACTACCATTGGGTAAGATTGGCAGTGGGTCCAACCCTTCAACAACCATTGGTTGATGTTGGAAGTGGGACCCACACATCAAACACCATTGGGAAAGATTCAAAATAAGTCCCACCCCTCAACAACCAATGGGTGAGTTTAGAAGTGGGTCATGCCCCTCAACTACCATTGGGTGAGGTTGGGAGTGGGTGATGCCCCCATTAACCATTGGGTGATATTGGATGTGGGAACCACATCTCTACAATCATTGAGTGAGGTAGGACGTAGGTCCCGCCCATCAACTATCATTGGCTGAGGTTCAAAGTGGGTCCCAGCCCTAAACAACCATTGGCTGAGGTTGAAAGTAGGTCCAAAAGATAGGGCACAAATTAAATACAGAAATACACATCTTTCTGACCAACCCCAACCTTTAAGGTAGAACTTTGGACTGGTCCCACCTCCTCCTCACTGCTCATGCCCAATCTACATTCAAGAACTGGGGCCAATTGCATCATCCCAAAGCACTGACCCCCCCTCTGCCTTCTTCCAATTACCAGGAGGCACTACGTGTATCTATCCCTATGATCAGACTGTGAGACGGAAATCACAGCAGACCCTGGCATACACCCCAAAATTCCTAGTGACCAACGCCAACATCAACAGGCACCCACGGATAAATCGTGTTGGTACCACGTGCTGGGTCTCAGTGGGATGCTGTTTCCTGAGAGACAGCACCCAAGCCCACAAGCAGAGGGTTTCTTTTGTAGCAGATGCCACAAGGTAAAGTAAGGACTTGGCCAAGATGTTTACAACATTTTCAAGTGCTCCCATCCTACTCCATTCCATGCACCTGGTCTAACCTGGGTTACATGCATCCTACATCACTCAGGCAATTGGGGGCGCATGTTCAGACCATAGGTTCAAGCTTACAACTACCATTGGGTGAGGTTGGCAGTTTGACCAGCCCCTTAACTGCCATAGGCTGAGGTTGTCAGTGGGTCCTGCCCCACAACCCCCATTGGTCAAGGTTGACAGTGGGTCCCACCCCTCAACCCCCATTGGGCGAGGTTGACAGTGGGACCCTCCCCTCAACTCCCATTGGCTGAGGTTGGCAGTGGGACCAGCCCTTCAGCTACCATTGGGTGAGGATGACAGAGGAATCCGCCCCTCTACTACCATTGGCTGAGGTTGGCTGTGGGACCAGCCCCTATACTACCATTGGCTGAGGTTGGCAGTGGGACCAGCCCCTCAATACCATTGGCTGAGAATGGCAGAGGGACCCGCCCCTTAACTACCATTGGCTGAGTTTGGCAATGTGACCCGACCCTCAACTACCATTGGGTGAGGTTCAAAGGGGGTCCCACCCCTAAACAACCATTGGGTGAGCTTGCAAGTAGGTCCACAAGGCAGGACACAAATTAATTACAGAAATACTGATCTCTCTGAACAACACCCACCTTTAGGCACAGCCCTTTTTTACTGGTCCCGCCTCCTCTTCACTGCTCATGCCCAGTCGACCCTCAAGGAACAGGGCAATTGTGTCATCCCTAAGCACTTTCTCCCCGCATCCCCGCCTTCCTCCCAGGACAGGTTCGCACTATGTGTGTCTCTCCCAATGCTCAGACTTTGGGATGGAAATCACAGCAGGTGTACAGTGAAGACTCTGGCAGACACGCCAGGGTCCTGGTGACCAAGGCCAACATCAACAGGGACCCACGGATAAATCGTGTTGGTATCGCATGCCCAATGAGCATGCTCCACACATGTGGTGCTCTTCACTAAACCCCAGTCTATTAGAAGGAAAACATCAGAGAATCCAAAAGGCTTCCTTCAAAACACAGGACCAGCCTGGAGCAGCCACACACGGCCCAGGGTGGCCCTGAGAGGGGGCGGCTGAAACGCTTGGAAAAGACAGACAAGAGAATGAAAGCTGGGTCTCGGGGGGATGCTGCTTCCTGAGAGACAGCACCCAAGCCCATAAGCCGCGGCTTTCTTTTGTAGCAGATGCCACGAGGTAAAGTAAGGACTTGGCCTAGATGTTTACAGCATTCTCACGGGTTCCCATCCTACTCCATTGCATGCACCTGATGAAACCTGGGTTACCCGCAGCCTACATCACTCAGGCAAGTGGGGCCACGTGTTCAGACCACAGGTTCAAGTTTCCAACTCTAGCTGTTGGAAATAATTGTGCTGGGAAGCTCTGCCTTCCCAGCTGGGACATGCACATGGCCAAGAGAAGACTGGGTCCTCTCATTAGTTCCGATCTTGAACCCGTCCAAATGCTGTGGCTCCTCTGCACCCTCCAAGCCCGCGAAGGTCATTAAAAACAAGGACGCCTGGGAGACAATGCACATATGGCACTAAAAGCAGTCCGGGATTCTAGGTAGATCCCGCAACAGAAGAAGGCTATTAGTGAAAGACCAGGAAAACACAAGTCTATAGTCGGGTTCAAGCAAGGCACCAGCACTCACTTAGCTGTGTCGGCGCCGGGGTTATGGGAGCTGTGAACAACCGGACAGACAGGCTGTGCCGACATGCGTGCGGGCAAGGAACCCTGTACTCACTATGCAATTGTGGGGGGAGATCTAGAATTATTCCAAAATAAAAATAAAATAAAAAATTACAATTAAAAATGTAATGAACAGCTCTGGACAATTATGTTCAGTGGTAAGAGCATCAGCCCAAGGACTGGTTTCTGGGTCCAACCCCTCAACAACCATTGGGTGAGGTTGGGAGTGGGTCCCGCCCCCCAGCAACCATTGGTGATGTTGGAAATGGGACCCGCTCCTCAACTCCCATTGGATGGGGTTGTCAGTGGGACCAGCCCCTAAACTGCCATTGGCTGAGGTTGGCCATGGGACCCGCCCCTCAGCTGCCATTGGCTGACATAGGCAGTGGGACCAGCCCCTCAACTACCATTGGGTGAGGTTGGAAGTTGGACTAGCCCTTTAACTCCCATAGGCTGAGGTTGGCAGTGGGTCCTGCCCCTCAACCCTTATTGGGCGAGGTTAACAGTGGACCCTCCCCTCAACTCCCATTGGCTGAGTTTGGCCAGGGAACCGGCCCCTCAACTACCATTGGCTGAGGTGGGCTGTGAGACCCGCCCCTCAGCGACCATTGTCTGAGGTGGGCAGTGGGACCTGCCCCCCAACTCCCATTGGCTGAGGTTGGCAGTGGGACCGGCCCCTCAACTACCATTGGCTGAGGCAGGCAGTGGAACCCGCCCCTCAGCTACCATTGGCTGAAGTGGGCAGTGGCACCAGCCCCTCAACTCCCATTGGGTGAGGTTGGCAGAGGAACCCGCCCCTTAACTCCCATAGGCTGAGGTTGGCAGTGGGTCCTGCCCCACAACCCCCATTGGGCGAGGTTGACAGTGGGACACTCCCCTCAACTCCCATTGGCTTAGATTGGCTGGGAGACCAGCCCCTCAACTCCCACTGGCAGAGTTGGGCCAGGGATCCGCCCCACAGCAGACCATTGGCTGAGGCTGGCAGTGGAACCGGCCCCTCAGCTACCATTGGCTGAGGTTGGCAGTTGGACCAGCTCCTTAACTCCCATAGGCTGAGGTTGACAGTGGGTCCCACCCCTCAACCCCCATTGGGCGTGGTTGAGAGTGTGACCCTCCCCTCAACTCCCATTGGCTGAGGTGGGCCATGGGACCCGCCCCTAAGCAACCATTGGCTGAGGTGGACAGTGGGACCTGCCCACCAACTCCCATTGGCTGAGGTTGGCAGTGGGACCAACCTCTCAGCTACCATTGGCTGAGGTTGGCTGTGGGACCCGCCCCTCAGCTACCATTGGCTGAAGTTGGCTGTGGGACCTGCCCATCAGCTACCATTGGGTGAGGTTGGCAGAGGAACCCGCCCCTTAACTCCCATAGGCTGAAGTTGGCAGTGGGTCCCGCTCCACAACCCCCATTGGACGAGGTTGACAGTGGGACCCTCCCCTCAACTCCCATTGGCTGAGGTTGGCAATGGGACCAGCCCCTCAGCTACCATTGGGTGAGGATGGAAGAGGAACCCGCCCCTCTACTACCATTGGCTGAGGTTGGCAATGGGACCCGACCCTCTACTACCACTGGGTGAGTTTCGAAGTGAGTCCCACCTCTACTACCATTGGGTGATGTTGCAAGTAGGTCCACATGGCAGGACACAAATTAATACAGATCTCTCTGACAACCCCCACCTTTAGGCCCAGCCCTTTTTTACTGGTCCAGCCTCCTCCTCACTGCTCATGCCCAATCTACCCTCAAGGATTGGGGCCAATTGTGTCTTCTTTAAGCACTTTCCTCTCCCTCCCCCGCCTTCTTCCCATTACTGTGGAACCCGCCTCTCAGCTACTATTTGCTGAGGTTGGCAGTGGGACTTGCCCCTCAACTCCCATTAGCTGAGGTTGGCATTGGGACCCGCCCCTCAACTCCCATTGGCTGAGGTTGGCCCTGGGACCAGCCCCTCTACTACCATTGGCACTATGTACCTCTCTCCCATTGCTCAGACTGTGGGATGGAAATCATAGCTGGTGTACAGTGAAGACCAAGCCAACATCATCACGGACCCACAGATAAATCGTGTTGGTATCACCTGCCCTGACTCTGTGCAATGAGCATGCTCCACAAATGTGGTGCTCTTCCCTACACCCCAGTCTATTATAAGGAAAACATCAGAGAATCCAAAAGGCATCCTTCAAAGCACAGAACCAGCACGGTGTAGCCACACACGGCCCAGGGTGGCCCTGAGAGGAGGCAGCTGAAAAGCTTGGAAAAGACATACAAGACAATTAAAGCTGGGTCTCGGTGGGATGCTGCTTCCTGAAAGACAGCGCCCAAGCCCACAAGCCTTGGCTTTATTTTGTAGCAGATGCCACAAGGCAAAGTAAGAGGTTTATCAAGATGTTTACAACATGCTCAAGGGTTTCGATCCTACTCCATTACATGCACCTGATCAAACTTGGATTCCCTGCAGCCGATAGCACTCAGGCAAGTGGGGCCCCTTTCCACACAGCACAATCCAAGCTTGTTAAGGTAATTAAAAACAAAGTCGGCTGGGAGACAATGCACAGATGGGGCTAAAAGCAGTGCGGGGTTCCCGGTAGATCCTCCAACAGAAAAAGGCTATTAGTGAAAGACTAGGGAAACACAAGTATATAATCCAGTTCAACTCTTTAGCTGTGCCAGCGCCAGGGTTATGGAAGCTGTGAACAACAGAAGAGATTAGCTATGCAGACCTGTGCGCAGGAACTCCTATGCAATTGTGGGGTAAATCTAGAATTATTTTTTAAAAAAATAAATTCTAAGATAATTAACATCTCTGTCCAATTAAGTTCAGTAGTAAGAGCATCAGCTCAAAGACTGTTTTGTGGGTCTAATCTAGGGGTGTCGAACTCAATCAGAGAAGGGGCCAAAATCTAAAATCCAGCCTAAATCGCGGGCCGAATGGTTTACTGAACAGTCATAAACTGTCATTGTGATGGGAACGCAGCGGAGTGCAGTGATGACAGCGTGGTGCGGGCCACATTGCAAGGCCTGGCGGGACGGACTTGGCCCGCGGGCCTTGTGTTTGACACATGTGGAATCCCTCAACAACCATTGGGTGAGGGTAGAATTGGGTCCCAACCCTCAACAGCCATTGGATGATGTTATAAGTGGATTCTGCTCCTCAACAACCTTTGGGTGAAGTTGTCTGTGGGTCCCACTCCTCAACAACCATTGGGTGAGTTTGGAAGTTGGTCACGCCCATCAACTACCATTGGGCGAGGTTAGAAGTGGGACTTGTCCCTCAACAACCATTGGGTGAGGTTGGAAGTGGGTCACGCCTCTCAACTACCATTGGGTGATGTTACAATTGGGACGGGACCTTCACCAACCATTGGGTGAGGTTCAAAGTAAGTCTCACCCCTCAACAACCATTGGGTGAGGTAGGAAGTGGGTCATGAGATGGCACAGGCAGCATGGTTGGCAAGGGCAGACAATACACCACTCCTATAAAATAGGACCATGTGAAAACCAAAGCCCGAAGGCCACTTATCTACTGAGCTGGGACCTAGCGCGCTTCCGTGTGGCTTCAAGTCCACAATTCGGGGGGTGACAGGATAATGTGGGGTGATGTCCCACCAGCATCCCCCCAAGTGGCCTGGCCCTCTGCGCCTGGAACAGAGGTAGGGAAACAACGCCTCCTTTCAGGACTGCTGTGAATGCGCGGACAATGCCTGGATGGTGTTAGCACCTGGCGGGGGGGGGGGGGGGGGGGGGGGGGGGGAGGGGGCGGGGAAGCTGAGTCCTCATTGTGGCCCCATGTCTTCAGAGCCTGGACTGTCCCAGGTGTGGACAATTCTGCCGATTCTCCCCTCCCCACTCCCCTCCCCCACCTCAGCCCCAGATCACAGGCCCGGACTTACAACCTGAGAATGGCCCAGCTCTCACAAGCCATATGCCCGCTGGCGGGGCCGCGGCACAGCGTCGCTGGCAGACTCTGGGGGCAGGCTGGCTGTGGTGTGGGCAGAAAGATGCCACCAAGGTGCCTGTGGTTCTGAGCTGTCCTGAACCCAGTACATCAGAGGGATCCAGGAGGGAGAAAGGAGTGCATTGGCCGCCGATGCCCCATGGCCGCCGCCCTGGCTCCCCCGCGCATCCCTCTCTGCTCCGTGCCCCCCCCCCCCCAGGGACTCTTTCTCCTGCCCGGCCGGACCCCCGCATCCTCCCGTCCCCGCAGCCAGGCGGCACGGTCGGACGGTCGGACCCGCTGGGGGAGTGAGGCCTCCGGGCAGGCAGACGATGAATCCCACCTGCATAGACAGCCCAGCTCCACAGGTGCCCGGGGCTCGCCCTCCCGCATGTCCGGTCATCCCCGCAGCCCCTTTCGTCCGCCAGGGAGTCTGCCCGCAGCTCGGGAGCGGCAAGAAGAACCAGCATCACCACCTCCGCGCACTTTACCCACTTCCCATCCGCAGCCCCACCCGCCCCGCCCGGGACCACCCCACCCCACCCCCACCCCAGGCCGCGCGGTGCGGGGAGGTGGGCGGCGGGCGCAGTGGACGGCAGAGCCTCCCGGACCCCCGGCTCCTACCTCGCTGGAGTCTGGATTCTGGATTCCGCGTCCCGATTCTGGTGCAATGACCACGCCGGTTCCTGGTCTCGGCGGCGGGTACCGAGCGAGGTTTCCCTGGCACCAGACCGCCGGGTCCCGTAGGACAAGCTCCGCGCCCGCGACCGTGGCTGCAGCCTCCGCAGCGCCGACGGCGAGCTTGGCGAGCCGGGCCGGGCCGGGGCCTCCCGTCTCCGTCCGCCTGGCCCCGCCGGCTTCTGGGCCCTGCTGAAGCCGGGCTCGGGGACTTGGGGACTCCGGGCCCGATGAATAATGGAGCAGCCCTTCCTCCCTGGGTCTTTTTCTGTCCTTTCAATAGTTCATGCATTCCACATTGGCTGAGAAGTTTCATAAAACCTCTGCTTTTTCGGAATCCCGGGCCAATCTGAGCAAATCCGATGGCTTCATGCATTAGGTCTTAATTAGGTACACACACACACACACACACACACACACACACACACACACGAGCACATCCAGCTTTGCAAGCTGTGCCTTGTGTTCAAGTGAAGGAAAATACCCAGGTATGTCCCGGAGGGCACTGGTCCAGCTTCCTATGGGAGGAGCGTCCTCCTGGCCTATTTGAAGCCAGGCTTGTGCGGAGGGTCTGCTTTGCCCAGTGCAGTATGAGCAGAGGGACACGCGTCACTCACAGGTGGAAGTTTTAGGAGCCCCTGAGGTGTTTGTCATCCTCTTTTCTCTGCCTCTGGTGCTCCTCTTTCAGAACAAAGCTGCAGGGCCAGGCTCCAGCCATGTCCCCCCACGCCCCGCCCCCTCCCCTCCCCCCAATTACCTGGCTCTGGATGGAGATGACAGAAAATAGCGACTTAGAGCCATTTCCTGGCTTTGAAGTTAACCTTGGGAAGGGCAGTCTGGCTTGGGATCAAAAGCATTGACACATTAGAACCCTTTGACCCGGCAGCCCAGCTTCTATGGATCTAATTATCAGTCTTCATCAAGGCCTTATTTGTGATGCACACAAATTGGAAACTCCCGAAATAGCTACTACATGGGAATCAATTAGGATAAGTTTGTCATACCCATATGATGGAATACTATACAGCCACTAAAATCAGGTTTTCAATTTAAAGATAGAGAAAGGTGCTCATAGTATATAAATAGCATTTGTATTTATTATATCCTTATATGTATTAGAGAATTTGTACCCAAAATATTTATATCATGTGACCCACTTAGTGGAGGGGGGGGGGAGAAATAATATACATACACACATACATACAACTAGCGGTTTCCTTCTCAAGACAAATGTAAAACTTTAGACAATAAAAAAAAAGTTCCAGACAGATGAGACCCCAGCACTGAGCACAATGTAAAGCTTTGTCCTTTTCGCTGGAAAAGTAACAGGAGAGAGAGTCACCACTAAGCCTGCACTGAGGAAAATGAGCAACTCCTGTTCACTCCTGCCCCTGCTCCGTGTCTAAAATCCAGCTTGTGTGCTTTCTCCAGGGTTGGCAAACCACAGCCTGCTGCAGGTTTTTGTAAATCGTTTTATTGAAATACAATTTGGAATACAATTGGAATACAATTACTCATTCATTTATGTACTATCTGTGACTGCTTTTGTACTGCAGAGGCAGAGGTGAGAGATTATCACAAACTGTATGGCCTATAAAGCTGAAGCCATTTACGATCTGGCCCTTGACAAAGAAAAGTTTGCTGACCTCTGCACTCTCTGATATGTTTGTCTGAAGAAATGGGCTAGGGGGGAATTGTTGGAAGTTGTATATGGATTTCACTAAGAGTCCCACCCTAGGGAAAGACATTATGTCTGTTGTCAGAAATTCTTCAGTGGGACAAAATTTCGCTTGTAAGAAAATCTTGATTTAAAAAGAAAGGAAAGAAGAAAGAAAAAGAGGGAAGGTACAAAGGAAGAAGAGGAAGAAGAGGGAGGGAGGGGAAAAGGAAAGGGAGGGAGGAGAAAGACCCTCTTCCCTTGCTGGAACAACAGCCCTCCAAGCAGTCAGCTGTGGGCTATGGGAAGACCCCTGGTCATCCACCCGCTCAAGCCCCCACTCTTTACCACAATACAATACACAGAAAGGCTAAGGTCCAGACTGTCTGAAACTGAGGCAGAGGTTAGATAATACCTAGAAACTGAACACTGTATTTGCTAGAATATAAAGAGTGTGTCAAAGCCTCTGAACAGTTCCATCTCTTGGTGTCCAGAATGTCTCTCACTAAGTTTAAAAAAACTCAGAGTATGGTCTAGTCCAGAAGAGAAAGTGTCTCCAGGTTGGCAGACGCATACCATCTAGTGCATACCATCTGTGGCCACGCTAATTTTGAACATAAAAAACTTTCCAAATACACATCTTGACAAATAGTTCATTATATTCATCCATATAGAAAATAAGTTCTTAATATTTTGAAGATTTCAACATAGGAGGGAAAAAAAGCATAATCAGAACATTTTATATAGTAAATAAACTTTATTTATCTGTTCTTCCAAGATGACATTGCCAACAGTCACAGGTTTGCATACAATAGTTATGTGTTGACTATTTACAATTTACAGTAGTATTTTTTCCTCTGAAAAATATAAGTACAAAAGCTAAGTAAACAATGAGGTACTGCAGTTTGGATTTCTCGTATGTCATAACTTAAAGAACTAGTCTTCAGTAAATTTCAACAAATCAAACTGGATAAAAGAGTAAATTAAATGCTCTAATTTATCAGGAAAAAAAACCCACTAAGTTTCACCTCCAAATGTATTGCACAAGTCTTTTTTAAAAATCACTCTAAAAATAAATAGAAAAGCAAGCAGATCTTTTCAAGAGAGACAAAAAGACTGGAAGAAAGGAACATTTAGTGAGCCCATAAATCAGGTTACCTAAATTAGTTAAAAAGTTTTAAATAACACAAAACTCTTCCCAGGAGAAAAAGAAGAAAGAAAAAAGCTACCACCATTTCCCACTGATACAACCTATTTTAAAGGCTAAATGTGGGCCAATGTGAGATTTTTCTTGGTCTTTTGGCTACAGGAAGAGCCCCGAACAACAGCTTTTCTCATAGAGCAGCAATGTGCAGCCTCCAACTTTGCCCAACATGATTCTCCTCATTTCTTCAAGATGAAGACCGAAGCCATGACTGGAAAAGGAAAAGGAGACAAGGATAAAGAAAAGCACACCTTTAAAGCCAACCTTTTGGGAGATTAGTTGTTTCAAGTTAAACTTAAATTATATTCTATGGCCTGGTATTGAAGTAGAAATTTTCTAAGAATTAAGTCCTACCGAAATCATCTAAAAATTGATGTCCTTGGAATGATCTGATCTAGAGACAGCAATCCTGAGAAACAGTGTTTGTAAGAGTGACACTGAAGCTGCAGCCTTCCACCTTATATTGAATGCTACCAGGTCATAGATAAAGCCAAGAGTCGCCATGCTGACTCAGCAGTTTCTCTGGACGCAGCAGTTCAGACTGCATTACAGAGGAAAGAGTACCCCCTGCCCCTATGTGGGGTTTTCCTAGATACTGCAGTTCTCAGGGGTGGCATGCGTGGCAGCAAAGGACAAACAGCATTTTGGTGTAAAAGCTATGCCTCACTTGAAATTAACAACCTTAACTTTAAAAATGTAAAATATTATGAGAAATAATGCCAGACCTCCCTAATAAGTTGTCTTAAATGCTAAAATCTCATAGATCAAATATGAGGTTTTTTTAAAAAGCCATAAAAATAAATTACTGAATAAGACTAAGTAAATGAGACAAACGTTCATATATATTTACTGAAAAGAGAAACTTTTAAAGTCTTCTCAATTTGTAAATGAACTATATAATCTGCTACTTATGATGTACTTCAAATAGCATCATATTCTTTATGAAACTAGCTCAATTATCATGTTGGCCCTAGAAATCTAGATAAGAAAAAAAAAACTTCTATTTAAATTCCCATGTCAGTTATTATTTCAAAACCTCGCCAGGACTGGTTTGGCTCAGTGGATAGAGCGTGGGCTTGGGGACTGAAGGGTCCCGGGTTCGATTCCGGTCAAGGGCATGTACCTTGGTTGCGGGCAGATCCCCAGTAGGGGGTGTGCAAGAGGCAGCTGATCGATGACTTTCTCTCATCAATGTTTCTAACTCTCTATTTCTCTCCCTTCCTCACTGTACAAAATCATAATAATATAAAATATATATTAAAAAACAAAAACAAAAACCTCACTTAAGCTGTGGCAGGAAAAAATTCATGCATGACCCAAAAATGAATGTCAATATCATGAAAGACAAAATGGCTGGGAGGAGTTCTCCAATTTAAAGAAGAGATAGAAAAACATGACAATCAACGGCAATATGCAATCTCTGAATGGATCCTGAAATTTAAGAAATTATGGAAAATGTTCTTTCAGACACTGGAAAAATGTAAGTATTACTACATACTAGATAACAGTATTATGTTAATATTAAATTTCCTGAGAGTGATTATTGTATTATGAGTATGTAAGAAAAGCCTTTGTCCTTAAAGATATTTGCTAAAATGTTAGTTTATGTTTGCAAGCAACTGTCAAATGTTATAAAGGGGAAATACACATGGAGAGAAAGAGTGAAAATGAGAGCAAGTGAAAAAATTTGGCAGTTAGTAATTGGTGAATACAGGTAAAGGTATATAAGTGTATATTATACCATTTTGCAAATCAAACTAAAAGTTGAGGAGACAGTCAATTAATCAATCAATAGAAATGCTACACAGTAATAATTTTCAGTACTTAAATGCAATAATATAATAAGCATGATGAGATATTTATATTATTAAAAAAGGAAAATTTGCACTAGCAGGTTTGGCTCAGTGGATAGAGTGTCAGCCTGTGGACTGAAGGGCCCAGGGTTCGATTCCAGCCAAGGGCACATGCCCGAGGTGGGGGCTCAGACCCCAGTGGGGAGCCTGCAGGAGGCAGCCGATCAAGGATCCTCTCTCATCACTGATGTTTCTACCTTTCTCTCCTTCTCCATTCCTCTCTGAAATCAATATTTATATATGAAAATTTAAGACTTACTGAGTTTGATATGAAATTTACATGACCAAGATAATTCTAGGTAATCACTAAGGCAAGTTAATTGATATATATTAAAATCAAAATGAGCCTCAAATGTAAGCAAAAAGAATTTTTAAAGCTAAACAGGTTTTGTTTTTTTTAATACTGTATATTGGAATTTTAAACCTTGATACTGTTAGCTGAATACTAGCCAAATTAACAATCATAGGAAGTCTTTAATTGTAATTAAGTTTATTAATTGTGATCAGGTTATTTGTGATTTGTGAAAATTCTAGCTAAGTTTGAGGCAAAAATGTTCTCTAAATTTTTAGGGGTTGCTAAATCAAGCTAATTGCATGAATAATATGTGGAGGTAATTGAAGAAGTGTTGAAATAGTGAAGACAGTTAACTGTTTTTGAAATATTTTAGATGCCTTCACTTCACTATAACAACATGAAATCTATATCATAAAAACCTAAGCGACCATTATAGTGAAAAGATCAGAATGACGGGTCGCTGTAATGCTCACTGACCACAAGGGGGCAGATGCTCAACACAGGAGCTGCTCCCTAGTGGTCAGTGCGCTCCCACGGGGGTGTGTGTGTGTGTGTGTGTGTGTGTGTGTGTGTGTGTGTGTGAGTGAGGGTGAGGGTGAGGAGAGAGTGCGGCTCAGCCTGAAACTGGGCTCATGGCTAGCAAGCACAGCAACGGTGACAGGAGCCTCTCCTACCGCCACAGCAGCGCTAAGGAGCAGCGAGCAGTAAGGAACAAGTGACTGCAAGAGGGCGCAGGCTGGGCTGAGAGACCCCCCCACCAGTGCACAAATTTCATGCACTGGGCCTCTAGTTAGAAATAGCCATTTTCAATTAAAGCAGGTTGCCTAAGAGTCTCCACAGGACAAATGTGTTATTTCATTGATCCCAAGAAGTAATAAAACTGCACTTATTTTTAAATCAACTTTACTAAATTTCATTATTTCAGACTAGCCTGGACCCTAAGTAAGCTTTACAATATTTTAAATTCTGGATTGTGAAATAAATCACTTCATTTTTACTTAAAAAATTATTTTTCATTTCTTTCTTACAATCTTTATTGACTTCAAAGAACATTCTTGGAAATTAAAAAACTAAAATGAATATAGAATGCATAAGTACTTTTTTGGATTCTTTAACAAAATTTCAAAAGAGCAATTCTGAAACTTTCAAGTACTACCTAAAAAAACTAAAACTCCCTAAAATTATATAATCTTACTGGTGGAGGTGATCGTTAATCTATTAAAGAGAATTAATGGAAAACACCCAAATTAACCCATAGCAAAATCATATATTCATTAAACAAAAAAGCAAAAGAATTCCAGAGAAATGGTTAGTATCATGCAACACAGAAGACACAAGACATTAATCTTCACTCACCACATGCTAACTAAGCACAGACTGATGGTTTACTCAGAAGATACCACTGCGAGGTGAAGTATACTACAAAGCCAGGGAAAAAAAGCTTATTGGGTTAGTTTTAAGACTTAATATAAAACATAGGTTATATGTGTATATGAACTTCAAATGATTAAACAGATTCTACTTAAAATTTTTCTCAAATCAAGGAAGCATAGACTAAGTAAGTATAAGGAATCTGTAATTCCTCCCTCTTATTCTAAATATAATAATATGTAGCTGATATTTTTACTTGTAACTTTAATTTAAAAATTTAAACAACATAATTAAAAATGTACTTCCCACTTTAAGTACATATTGATATGCTACATTAGAATATAATTACTTGTTTTATAAAAAGATGTATTTCATAATTTCATTAAAGTACACATTCAAATTTGATTTATATAATCTCAGTTGGCCATCAAAAGGTTATGGGGAAATGTTGATGTATATGACTACAGCATATCTATGTCAAATTGTCATTTCAAATGTATGTCAATTTTATCACTGAGTAGTTCTCTTATAATTCAATAGTACATCAGGAATAGTTTTAGGAAAGATAACCCATCCCAAATTTAAAGAGACCCAATTTCAGCCGAAACTGGTTTGGCTCAGTGGATGAAGCGTCGGCCTGCAGACTGAAAGGTCCCGGGTTTGATTCTGGTCAAGGGCATGTACCTTGGTTGTGGGCACATCCCCAGTAGGGGATGTGCAAAAGGCAGCTGATCGATGATTCTCTCTCATCAATGTTTCTAATTTTCTATCCCTCTCTCTTCCTCTCTGTAAAAAATCAATAAGAAATATTTTTTAAAAATTAAAAAAAAAAATAAAGAGACCCAATTTCAGCCCTTGCTGGTATGGCTCAGTGGATAGAGCGCTGGCCTATTGCCTGAAGAGTCCCAGGTTTGAGTCCATTAAAGGGCACATGCCCTGATTGTGAGCTCAATCCCTAGTGGGGGAGCATGCAGGTGGCAGCTGATCAATGATTCTCTCTCATCATTGATGTTTCTAGCTCTCTTTCTCCCTCTCCATTCCTTTCTGAAATCAATAAAAATATATATTTTTTAAAAAGGAGGACCTAATTTCAAACATAGTTTTAATGCAGCAACCTTCTGCAGTAAATCCTATGTCCTGTTTTAAGATTGTCATAATCTGCCAAAACCGGTTTGGCTCAGTGGATAGAGTGTCAGGTCTGCAGACTGGGGGGTCCCAGGTTCGATTCCAGTCAAGGGCATGTACATTGGTTGGGGGCACATCCCCGATAGGGTGTGCAGGGGGCAGCTGGTCGATGTTTCTCTCTCATCTATGTTTCTAGCTCTCTCTCTCCCTTCCTCTCTGTAAAAATCAGTAAAATCTATTAAAAAAAAAAAAAAAAAAAAGATGGTCATAATCCAAGATTTTTAACTAGCTTCCTGATTTGCTTTAAAAGAGCATTAGGTGTTGTTTATAAAATCTGAGTCTATTCTTGGATAATGTGACCAACCTTAGAAGTACCACTTTACTTATTTATTTATATTTAATGTGAGGTTAGTAAAAAGTAGCAAAATCAAAAGGCAAACTAGAAAATATTTGCAACACATACAACACAATAAGGTTAATATACTATTGGAAAACTTGCAAAATATATGTTATGGATGCTCCCCTGGGCCTATGCTTGTAAGTATTGAAAAACTGGCCATCACCTAAGTGTCCATGAATAGGAAACTGGTGAATTAAATTGTAGGACATCCATATAATCATAAAACCAGCCATTAAAAAGAATGAGGTAGAACTATTTGTAATGAGGTAGCATAATATAAAAATAGAGTAAGTGGAAAAAGCAAGCTGCTGCCTACTCTCATTATTATGAAATAATTAGTGATGAAGGAATAATTACTAACATACTAACGAAGGTTAGAAAATCTGGGACAGTCACCACACAATAAACAACAATGGTCATGGCGTGGTGACACAGCTGGGGGCTGAAGATCAGGAAGGCCCCCCTCTGTGTAATGCTTCTCAACTGTTTACAATGTGTTTTGACGATAACTTATTACATAATTATTTTAAAAATTAAGAGTAAAACTTTTAAGATTATAAATCAATATTTTACACATGCAATCTCTTTCATTACGCATCGGTTTTATTGGTTAGAACCAGAACAAATTGCTGACCATTACTGAAAGGGAGATTTGGGCTCAAGATAAGCAAGAACTTTTCTAAGACACACACAGTCTGCCTAGATAAGGTGGAATGCTTTGGGAGATAATTACTTATTGGTTTAGTCCTTCTTTCTGGAACAGTCAAATATAGGCTAACCCATCACTAAGGAGAAGATCTTTTCTTGCTTCAGTGAGGAGACAAGAAAAGAGAAGTGCAGATCATGAACAGGGCAAAAGAAGTCAGGCATGGAGAATTTTGCATAACTTATAAAGTGTTTGTTCCAATTTAATCACAGCTGACTTCACACAGGGTTTCTAATAATTCTGTTATTTACATTTCTCTTGTAGGATATGTCACAAGCTCAAAAATGCTTAAATTCACGCAGCCAGTGTGGGTCAGTAGTTGAGTGTCAACCTATGAACCATGAGGTCATGGTTCCATTCCCAGTTTTGGGCTTGATCCCCAGTATGGGGTGTGCAGAAGGCAGCCAATTGATGATTTTCTCTCATCACTGATATTTTTCTCTCTTCCTCTCCCTTCCTCCCTCTGAAATCAATAAAAACATATTTTTTAAATGCTTAAATTCTTTCACTCAGAATTACTGTATATTTGAAATCAACTAAAATAGAACTGCAATCTATAAAACGTCATTATATACTTAATGATTATATCAGAAAAATCCCTTTTCTATCCTTCCTATAAATAGCCCAAATTCTGGAAATCCAATATAGCATATATGGGCGTCAACTTCATATTTGCTATTAAATAAGACAGTTCTTTCCTTGAAGACACCCATTCACATATCTGCCCTAAATTAAACTTTTCTTATTGTGGATTCACTCTCATTTTCCAGATTATAGTATAATAAAATAAAATAAAAATTATTTCTTTTACCAACTCAGTCTTTGTAAATAAGACAAAATAGAATATAAGTAGACTAGAGGCCTGGTGCACAAAATTCATGCATGGGTAGGGTCCCTAGGTCTGGCCAGAAATCAGGGCTGATCTGTGGGACAACCGGCAAGAAGATCAGGGCTCCTGCTAGCACCCGCCTTGGCTGGCATGGGGCCTGCAGGCTGGGGGCAGCTCCTGTGTTAAGCATCTGCCCTGGTGGTCAGTGCACATCATAGCAGCCAGTCATTCTGCCAGTTGTTCTGCCATTCAGACAATTTGCATATTAGGCTTTTATTATATAGGATAAGACAAAGTCGTCATCTATTAGTAACCTCTTTTAAAGCTTACCATTAGTCGAGCATCTTCTCTTTCCAAAATTTTCTGAGTCTGATCATCAGGGAACTTCAGAACAGTGGTTATAACTTTTGCCATGGTCTATAAGAAAAGCAAGAGATGATGACTAATAGATGTTAGAACAGAAGCCTTGACCCATTCTGACATGTCTGCTGGTGAGATTCGTAAGTGCTCTCAATGGAAGCCACGACCAAAGAAGTATGATGTGAAGGTATCAATCAAGGAAATAACAGCCAACACTAGAACTTCAATTTAAAAGAACTCCTCACAAAGTCTGGCTGACATTATTTTAAGAAGATACAATTACAATAGCATGAAGCTATATAAAGCTCTAACACTGTTGGCCCTTTGTCTTATTAATATACAACTTTATTACTCATTCATTTTATGAGGCTTTTTATTTGTAGAAATCTATCTATTGCCAATACATATGCTCTAAATAATCAGAATTAGATACTCCCAAGTTCAGCTTTAACTAAATCACATCATATATCTCATAAAAATGGGCTACTGCATGAACATGAACATGCTTAGTAGGTATTTTAAAACATGCAGCACATCAACCTAATAGAAATACAAATTACATTTTAAATAAACACAAGATGTTTTGTTTGGTCGAAAACATGACGAATCAAACAGTACATATGGTGGCTTGCAAAACAAGATAATAAATTGTGCAGATCTAAATAAATATACCGTAAGTCAGACTGTCACCCATAAGCTCGTGGAAAATTCTCCTCAAAGGTTGAAATTCCCTATTTTGTATCAAGATGAGATGTTTTGAGGGAGACAGAGAGGAAAGAAGATACCACTTATGAAATAAGTAGGATAACAAGTTTAGACCTTACATACAGATTCAGGTGCTAGTGCTCTCCTGAGATTTCCTATAGAGAAGGGGAGAATCACCCAGAGAACTGACTCTAACATTCCTTGTTTATTGCTACACAGACTAAGTAAGTGTGTGTATGTGTGTGGAGGGGGCCCAGGAGGGTGGTTGGGGTGGAGGAGATAGACTAGATTTCAGAGGAAAAGATGATGTAATAGAGTTAACAAAAAATTTGGGGAACTCACATCATTACAAAAAAAAAAAGTATAATTATTTCCAGGAAGGAAAAACTAATATTTTAAAACTTCCTATTATGTGCTAAAGCCTAGGCAAGGCACTTTACATATTTCTAAATACTTATTTCAACTAAGATCAGCTAATAACACAAACCCCAACACAGCAAGATTTTAGTTTCAGCCCCTTTCTTTCTTTTTATTTTTTGTCTCTGCCACTTTGATGATCAAAAAATATACCACTTAAAACAACTGAGTTTTTGGAGAATTCCAAAGGCATTTTACAAAAATCCTTATCCTTTAAATTATATTGGTAAACTGAAGTCTAGAAATGAAGCATAAATGTGGCAGGAAATAGCAAGAGAAATATTAAGTAATAACTATTTCAATATTCTTTTTATTGACATTCTGAAGCAATGTTAAGTGTTTTCTGGTATATTAACTATAAAGGCTGTTTTTAAGAAATAAAAATTTTAAATTCAGTAATTTACAGTTACAAGAATTTAATTTCAATAGCTTATGAAGTTCAAAGTACCCCAAAGTCCATTTATATTCCTTATGAAACCACATATACAAGGTACACACACGTCTGTCAAAAAAATAAAAAGCTTTGGCTAGTGGCCCTTCACATTTCTAAGAAATGGGAAATGGGAAATTCACCTCTAAATTTGTCAGCAATTTCCTCAAAATTTGCAGCTGATCATCCAGTAAAGGCTTTAAGCTCTTCCCTTCAAGCCAGAAAACACTAATGGAGAAGCCCACCTCTCTGCCATACCTTGGGAAAGAAGCCAGACTGTCTACTCTCTGTACAGTATCCTCAGGATCTGGGAATAAAGTTTAAATGAGCCACCTGGTTTGGAAGTGGCCTTCGTCAGATTTGCTTTAGGGAGAGACTCCAATAAAAGTTAGGATGAAAAACAATTTCTATTGAAAAGGAGAACAGGTTGAATTTTAGTATCAGTAGTAGCACAAAGGATCAAACTCAAGAAAATGAAAGTGCAACAATAGAAGAAAGAAAGGGGGCATACTTAACTTCATACTATAAGAAAGTGTGACTTACATGTGGTCTTTAAAAAAAAATCATCTGCCTCATGAAACTAACTAGAGATACTGTGTGCAAAGGCAAATGAAGAAATACGTACATAGGGTGACAGACAGATCCTGCTAGACAAGAAACAACTGCAAATGAGAATCAAATTGCAGAGGCCAAGAGGATTCTGGTTTATTCTAATGTCATAATCTGGTCTCCATTTCAATTTCTTTATTAATGTGTAAAAATTAGAAAAATAGGCCAAAAATATGTCTAAAACAACTTTGACCTTGTCAACCCCTACTCAAAAATTTCCAGGGCTATCCTCCAATATCTCCAGGTAAAATCTGAAAGCATTTAGGCCTTCCACATTGGGCAGCCTTAATAAGCAAGTCACTTCCACCTCACAGATCCAATGTTTTAGTTAGACCAGACCATACGTCTTCAAAACCCACTCTCAATTTCCTGCCTTGGACATCCAGTCTAGGCTTTCCCTCCTATCTGAGCTCATTTAAAGCCCAGTAGGCACACCTGCTTCTCCATGACATTTTCCTTGGCCTTCCCACCCTGTGCTTATCTCATTCTGCATCACATTATGCTTCACTGAGAACAGCTCCCCTTTCTTACGACTGAAGGTCCCTGACTTATAATGATTCAACCTAAATTTTTCAGCCTTATGATGGTGCAAAAGCAACATGCATAATAAATAACATCAAATATTCAACATTTTATTATAAAATATATTTTGTGTTAGATGATTTTGCCTAACTGTAGGCTAATGTAAATGCTCTGAGCATGTTGCTATGACATTCAGTAGGTTAGATGTCTTAAATGCATTTTAGACATGATAATTTTGACTTGTGACAGTATATCAGGAAGTAACCATAAATCAAGGAGCATCTGTATATGGTTATCTCCTTAAAGCTAGGGATGTCGTCAAATTTCACCTCCCTATTCATCCTGGAGATAAGCTAAGGGCCTCAGATAGTAAGTGCTGAATAAATATGCAGTAAACTAAGTTGAAAATCTACTACCAATTTTCAATATTTACCTCTAAAATGTGAATGCAGAATGATAGACTACTCAGCACTTTAGGTGACTAGAAAAACGCCCTGCATGCTGAAGATGAAGAGTAGAGAGAGTACTCCTGGACCGGGATTCCCAGCCAGGTACTAGTTGGGGCATCCTTGAGGACATCCCTCTCAGCTGTCTCCCAAGTCACAATCTAAAACTACCTGCAAAGCCTTGAAAATACAAGCTTAGACATGGCTGAACTGGCCCTGCCCCAGAATATGCCTTATGTCTGTGCTGGGTCTTTCTTCAGGAGGACTTATCAACGCTGTAGAGATTTCATCCCACATATATTTGCAACTTCCAAAAGAAATAGGCTAGGGCCGTCAGTCTCTTCATTCCAGACCAAGAAAAGGTTAAATAATTTATTTAGCCACAACACTGGGATCATAGTTTTAAATTCACAAATGAATCAAAGTTGCTAAAATTCTGAGAACTTTTTTTTAAAAGACATGCCTTTCCCCTTTTCCTGCAATAATAATAAGACAACATAAACTGTCTACCTCATCTCAAACTCAGGCTACTATCCAATAAAGACTTAATAAGAGAAACTTATATTTCATTAGCTTTGTTTTAATAAGTTTAGGGGAAAATTGATTTTAGCTACCCTTTGAGTTAAAAAAGAATCCTTAGGAAACAGAGACACTGAATCACTATGAATTAATATATACCTCCTGTGATATATTTCAGACTCACAATAGTTATTATTTTACTTTGAAACTATTTGATACAATGAAATGAGATTTTTTTTTAAAATATATTTTACTGATTTTTTACAGAGAGGAAGGGAGAGAGATAGAGACCTAGAAACGTCGATGAGAGAGAAACATCAACCGGCTGCCTCTTGCACACCCCTACCAGGGATGTGCCCGCAACCAACGTACATGCCCTTGACCGGAATCGAACCCGGGACCTTTCAGTCCACAGGCCGATGCTCTATCCACTGAGCCACACCAGTTTCGGCTGAAATGAGATTTCTATAGGTATCAAGGACTCAAAGGATTTCCAACCCTATATAACTCCTAATGTTTAGCTGGATCTACAACCCATAAATTCATATTATTATTTTAAGGTTTTTTGTGGGTTTTTTTGTTTGTTTGTTTGTTTTTATGCCCTTACATTTCAGGTTTTTAAATATATTTCAAATCAATCCCTGAACTGGTTTAGCAACTTATGACTCAGTAAACCCCACAGACCTAT
The DNA here is from genome assembly GCF_014108245.1 of Pipistrellus kuhlii. Taxonomy (NCBI): domain Eukaryota; kingdom Metazoa; phylum Chordata; class Mammalia; order Chiroptera; family Vespertilionidae; genus Pipistrellus; species Pipistrellus kuhlii. The sequence continues at coordinate 44,256,543 of NW_023425416.1, read as the reverse complement.
AAATTAAAACACTATTGCTTCAAAAAATAGAAAACTCATTGTTTCATTCTCAACCAAGGTATATAGACAATGTAAAAGTTCATGTAAGTAAAAACTTGAAACAATATCAGAAAAAGAAATTGCTTTCAATGGAAAATTTTGTTTGAGAAAAGACTCAGAAATTTTCCTAAATGCATTCAATTCAATTCAAGATATATTTACCAAAGTCCAATATAAGGTTATTTTAAATGTATTATAGAGGAAATAAATACGCTCAAAGACCTTACAATAAATTTAACATTCTAAAAAACAAATCAGCCAAGCATTATTACTCATATGATGTGGTAATTTTTAAATGATCAATATTCCTTATATGAAGGAATGATTTTTTTTACAGTGACTAATGTAAAATAGTTGTAAATATCCCTAAGCAGTCAGTCTTAATTATGATCATTTCCAATACTTCCACACTATCCTTAAGTTACCCTGAAAATGAAATCTGTTATTCTAACTTTAAGATCCTAAGTCAAAAATAAAAATAGCCACATGTTTCACAAAGTATTAAGTTAATGAAATCTTAAGTTTTAATATTTAATATCATCCAACAGTATTTTTTAAATTAATATCTTAGAAACAAAAAATATAAGCAAAATCTACCAATTAACTTCTATGAATTAAGAGCAATAACATAGACATCTGTCACCTACTATTAGCATGTATGTCCTGTTAATAGTAAACATATGGAATTAATATGCATATTAATATATATTTCCTTTTAAATTAAACTACATGCCAAATCATAGATATGATTTATACCTTAGTCTCTCGACCCATCATATACTCAAAAAGCACTTTTCGCAAATACTCAAATTCAGTAGGTTCTCCAAAGAGTGAGACATCAGTACGGTACAAATTGCCACCTGTAAATAAAAAACAGGTCAAATTGTAGACAAAACTAGATAAACTTAGAAAACAGGCAAACTGAAAAAACAACACATAATTGAACAAATAGATGCACTTTCTTGTATTAATTATATTTTTTGCATGGTATTGTATTGTATTGTGTAAACATGAAGTATTCCATTTTGTAAGAGAAAACAAAAATTATTATAGCAACCTTATTTCTCACATTTTTCCTCTTCCATCTCCTCCTCCTCTTTCTTTTGGTATGACAATTTTAAAAGACTATACAAAGATTCCTTAAATCTGAAGTATTATGTGTTGGCTTCAGCTATTCTACAATGATGATTAAAATTTAAAATTAACAATCAATTTTTGCCAAAATCAGTTTGGCTCAGTGGATAGAGCGTAGGTCTGCAGACTGAAAAGTCCCAGGCTCGATTCCGGTTAAGGGCATGTACATTGGTTATGGGCACATCCTTAAGTTGAAACTACCAAAGAGAAGCAGTTCTGTTTCTCTGCACTGCTGAGCAATGACTCAACAACTCTATGCTGAAAATCACATATGCTGACCTAACTGTAGCAACTGATCTTTGTAGCAGGAGTCTTCTCTGCAGTGAGCTATAGGACACTTCCTAACTGGTTTTCCCTTGTTTTTAAAAAGCATTTTGGAAAGAATCCAAAGCAAGTCCTTATTTAATTTAATTAAAAATTATGTTGTATCTCCTTAAATCCTGGTTTAAATTGTAGTAATTACATCTTTATTGTAATAGTAAAAAACAGAAGCATGTAAAATATATAACTGTATATGCCTGCATGTAGTGGATTAAATAAATGTTTGCACACATACAGAAGTCTGGAAAAATATACATAAATTGTCAACTAGGTCCATTGGGGAATGGAGACTAAAGTAGGATTTTGCTGTTTTACTTATACACTAAATTTGAATTTTTAAACAACAAATATGCATGAATTTTGTTTTAGACTCTGCTATTCTTTCCTTAAAACCAGCTATTATTGGTGAATCACAAAAGTAAATATATTCATTGTAAAAAAAAAAAATTGGATTAACAAAAACAAAAATAAAAATCATCCATAAATCTACCAACAACGTGGTAACATCATATGAGAGATCATTCTTACCTTTGTAAGGTGTCCCCACAGTTGTTGCATATACGTTCTTTTCATATTTCTTCAAACGATCTTCTAAATTGTGAATCTAAAAATAACAAATATTTTAATCACATCATAAAATTCACATGGAGACAAAATGTGTAAAGAAGAAGAAGAAAAAGACTGCTGTATCCACTAGATTTTTTTATCCCAAAAACAGAATATAGAGAGATAAAATACAAATGGTTTCTTAGATATGACACCAAAAGCACTGAGAACAAATATTACTCAGCCATAAAAAGGAATGTAGTACTGATACATGCTACAACATGGATGAATCTTAACATCATGCTACCTAAAAGAAGCCCAATAAAAAAGACCATGGGTTATATGATTTTATTTATAGTAAACAGAACAGGCAAACACACAGACTCAGAAAGCAAATTAGGGGGCTGAGGGAGAAGGTACTAAAGAGTGACTGTTCAAAAAATAAGAGTCTTTTTGGGGTGATGAAATGAATGGTGTTGTGAATGAACGAAATGTCAATGAATTGTATGCTTTTAAAAATGGCTCAAATGGCCCTGGTCAGTCTTTCTCAGTGTTTGGAGCATCAGCCCTTGAACCAAAGGGTTGTGGATTCAATATCCAGCCAAGGGCATGTATCTCCGTCACAGATTCCCTACCCCTTGTTGGGGCAAGTGCGGGAGGCAACCAATCAATGTGTCTCTCTCACATTGACGTCTGTTTTTCCACCCCCCTCTTATCCTCTCTCTCTTTCCCCCACCTTCTTCCTTTCTACCCTCTAGAAGTCAATGGAAAAAATATCCTCAGGTCAGGATTTTTTAAAAAATGGTTCAAATAGTCAATGCTGTTATATGTATTTTATCACTATAAATATAACTAATATAAAAACTTATGTTATGTTAGGACAGTTTGAAGATTTGAGGATGGTTTAAAGCAATAACCTTGAAAATAGATGAGAAAAGTTACAGCACTAAAAACTAGAAAAAAATAATGTAAAACTGGAACTTAGTCCTCAAATAGTGTTGTTTCATTCAACTTCTTGTTATAGCATTGATGAGGAAAAAATTCAATTCCTGGTGGGGCTCACTGTGTGGAGTTGATATATTCTTTCCATGTCTATGTGGGTTTTCTTTCCTCCCCCATCCCAAAGATGTGCACAGTAGGACTGTCTACACTGTCCCAGACTGAGTAAGGTGTGGGTGTGAGTGTGTCCTGCGATGGAAGGGCATGCCTCAGGTTGGTTCCCGCATTGGGCCCTGAACTGCAAGGACAGGCTCCGGCCACCCACAACCATGAACTGGAATAAGAGGGTTGGAAAAGAACTTTACTTGTTTTTATTAATCTATCTTAAATATATAGATATAGATATATAGATATATAGATATAAATATCTCACATTTATTTCAGCCTTCACTATTCAAAATTTTTTGGGTCTTTAGAAGTTTGGTAATATTTTTGTGATCAGAAATATGCCACAGCAACTTAACTATTTAATCAGCCTATGGTAAAACTGATTTCACTAAATGTCATTTTGCTTAAAGTTGCACGAGAACCCATTGAAAATGTTAAGTGATGACTTATTATACCTATCTTTATAAATTTAAAAAATGTATATTATGAAAATTTTCAAACATATTCAATATATAGAACAATTAATGCCCTATATCCATCCATCACTTAGTTCTAATAATTATCAAGATTTTTATATATTCAAATTTTAAGAAAACTGGAATATCCTTAGCCTTCAAACATAGCCTGCTGATCTGACTCACTATTCCTCCAGTTTGGAAAAAGACCACTAAAGATCATGCACCACAGATACACATATAGTGGTGTTTCTATGTTCTGTGCATCCTTCTAGGTGTACACACATGGTCCTATTTAACTCAAATTATGGATAACGTGGATAAATCATAGTGAGTCAAGATAATCTAGCTACTAGAAAAAAAAAAGTAATAAAGATTGATGTCAGTGTGTTTTCCCTCTGATAAAAGCAAAAAAACTTTTTCAGAATTTTAAGTTATTACAAATTAAACACAAATTTGTATCCAAAATGTTAAGCATTAGAAATAAGATGCAAATGTTCTTGTTTAGGTATATATAATCATGAATTTAGAGAGATATCCTCTATAAATGTAAAAGAAAATTGCATAGTCAACTATTAAATCAGTTATTTTTTAATTAGTTAAAAGAGACCCAAGTACATACTAACATAAATTAAGGAAGGTAGTTCAAATAAAAGGCACCAATTAGACCTGTACCTGTTCTCTGAACTCCTGCTCTTTCAACTTTGAGTCACTGATCAGACTAGTCTTCTGTGCTAGTTGTGTCTGAAAGAACAAAAAAATCATGTGTGAAATGCATATGAGTTTCATCACTGTCCAGATACTTTTCTATACTGCTTGGGAATTTTAAAAAATTAAAAATAGTCTCTTCATGTTTTAACTTAAAACACAGAATACTCCTAAAAATGCACTACCTTCAGTGAAATTCAATGAAGATTTAGTCTTACCTGTAGCTCCAATATTGTTGCCTGAAAATAGAAAAGAAAAAAAAATGAATGTATACAATGACATTTTTAAGAAACAATAAAATAGAGTAATATGAAATTAAAGGAAAAAAAATTCAATATTATAGGCTTAAGAGAGTGGTCAGATTTGAAATGAGATTACCTGATATATTTGCTTTTAAACCTGTTCTATTTTGCTATACACATTATTATACTGTGAATATACATAAACATTGGTAAATACAAGAAAAAAACCTGGCAGGCCACTCATGGAACTTCTAATGATGATTACTACTTAGCAGGGGAGGTGTATTATCTGACTCCTTAACAACAAGAATATATTCATGTATTATTTGTATAATTTGTAAAAATTAAACATATTAACATCTATCTGAAGCATATAAGCCCTTTAAGGAAACATCTAAACAACTATTTATGGGAATCCACTCTGAACTATAATCACAAATTATTTTTCATTGAACTCAGTACTGATATGTAATTTAAGATTTCACAGAAACAACAAAAGATGCTCGAGAAGGAAGAGGATAAAAATTTATGAAGAATGAATTTAAAAAGGTATTTCTTAGAGTAGGAATAAAAATTAAGACTATTTTATCTCCTTTCTTATGACACAAGGTAAAGGACTCAGAAAACATGAATATTAATCTCATAATCTTTACATAATCTATGGCATCCCAACACAAATCAAACTGTCACTATATATAACTTGAATATTTATTTTGATACCAAAGAAAAAAACATGTATTCTCATAAGAAGTAATATTTTATATCACCTGACTTATTCACATCATGATCAAATGGGGGGGGGAAATATACCAAAACAACTTAGTAACTATTAAAGAAACAGAGAAAAGCCCATTTAGCTTGCTCAGTTCTAATAAATAAAATTTAGGTACCAAATGGCTCAAAATAGCAAAGCCCTTTATCCAGGCTTCTTCTTCTCTAGTTTGGGAAGGTTATCCATGTAAATGGTGTCTGAAAAATTGTTACCTGGTAACTAACATTCTGTAATGAATTATCTATAACTTTCAACAATGAAGACATGAATAGCACCTACCTATTTTCTCAAGACCCTCATGACAGTGCTATGAAAAGACTATGCTGGATGAGTGAGAATATTTTCGGAAGCAGAATGGTACACTGACAGGATTCTCAAACTCAAGTCTACATGCCCTGTGAGTGTACATTATTGGGGCGCACAATGGGACAGAAGCCACAGGGTAAATATGGCTCATCTTTCATAGAATCCACTTCACTTAAAGACGGGGATTGCCCAGCCAGAGTGGCTCGGTTTGTTCACCATTGTCGGTAAACCAAAAGGTTTCAGGTTCGATTCCTGCACAGGGCACATGCCTAGGTTGTGGACTCAATCTCACAGTCAGGACATGTGCATGAGGCAGCAGATTGATGTTTCTCTTTCCTTCTCCCTTTTTCTCTCTAAGCATGTCCTCAGGAGAGGTTTAAAAAAAAAAAAAAAGATTGGAATTATAAAAATGCTTTGATACACAGTACCAGATCTCTTTGAATTCAGTCCAATATTTCAAAATAATCCTATTACATTTGTATCTGACCCAATAACCAAGGAGAAAAATAGAAAGTGTTGTGCTTTTTTTTTGTAGAACTCACCCAAGGATATATTGTTATTGATATTTAGAGAGAGAAAGAAAAACATCAATGTGAGAAAGAAATAGCAATCAGTTGCCTCCCATACACACCACAATGAGTATGTGTCCTGACCGGGAATTGAACCTGACATCTTTTTGGTGTACCAGAAGATACTCCAAACAACTGAGCCACTCAGCCAGGGCAGGAATTGTTTTTCTTAGTGGTATATGACTAAAAAAATTTCTAAGTGACATAATACAAAGCTATATTATAGAATAGCATTAAAATTCACATGAATTTTTAACACAAAAATATAAACACTGAAAATTATCACACTCTCTATAGAACATGTTAGCTATGCCTCTGAACTGTGGGGTTCACTTTCCTCTGCTGTTTTTTCCATGGAACAAGCTGAGAAGTACTAGTATAACCAAAATGGCTAGGCTTTAAAGTCTGGCAGGTTGAGTTTAAATTCCCAAAAACAATATTGATTGTATGAGCGTGGACATTTTATTTAACCCCCTTGAGCCTTAGTCTCACTGTCTATAAAATAAAGGCCAGGTTTTTGTTAGGATTAAATGAGGTAGGTATGTGTGTTAGTAAGGGAGTCAAAAACTGGAAATGATATTTTCAAGAAACGTGTGACGCCAAATCCTATTCCTCTCACTTTATCATTGCCAGGGTTTTCTTCCTGCTGCAGCCTTTGCTGGTATTTCTTCTGCAGCTCCTCAAGTTGAGTCTGCAGGTCCATTACTTTTGCAGTCATTTCTTCTTCACGAGCCTTTAGAATTAAAAAAAAAAAAATGTTAATAAACATTAAAAAGAACACAGGAGACAACACAGTATAGAGAAAACTATCTCTGTAGAAAAAAAAAAAAAAAAACACACACAAAACACACCTAAACATTTTTGAGTCACGTCTGTGCTAAAAGAACACTTGGAATTGCAATATTGATCAAATTTAAGTAATGACAATAGGACAAATGTCTGCTAAGTAAGAGTCTAAATAGGAAAAACAACCGTAAATAGGTTTCTGACTTGCCAGAACCAAGGAACAGTCTCAAAAAACAAGTAAAACCAGATAGGCCCCATGGCACAAAATAAGGCAATGAACCACCATGGGATACACGGAAAACCTAATTTTAAATACCGCTTGTCATGAATTTAGATCACCTGAAAAAGAACGAACCCCTTCTCTCAGCAGAAGGAAAGCAGGGAATCTCCTTTAGCATCTCCCCAGAGGCACACTTTAACCTAGTCACCATCTAAAATGCCATTAACCAGAAATTGTTGTATATACTTCACTGCCCAGTCTTGGGATTCTGTTTTCATTCTGCCATTGCATATCCTGTGTGGATGGCTTAGCCTTACTTGAAAGGATCATCTCTTAGCTACTTATTCAGCTAGGCCCAGATTTTAATATGACAATTAGCTATGTGAAAACATATTGATACCAAAATTTAATTCATATGTAATTTTTATATTGATTACATGTTAACAAGATAACATTTTTCTATGATTAAGTAAAATATTAAAATTAAATTCTACTTATTTCTTTAATGTGGCTACTAAAACGTCTAATTACATATGTGGCTCATATTTGTGGTTTGCATTATATTTCCAATGGACAGTGCTGGTCTAAGACACAGAAAGGGACTTGGGGGAGAGCGAACCCAATTCCTTTGCCACCCTCCACTTCCTGCCCAATTGCTTTGCTACCCTAAGCACAAAGCTTGAAGGACCATTGCCTTAATTTTCTGTAGTAAACAGATTTTCAAGGATTAACCATATCAAAGGCTAACTTCTCTTCCTGCTCCCTCACCCCTCATCCCTCTACCTACACATTTGTTATCACCTAGGAAAATCTACCTTCTGCTACCCCACACATCCAGAAACAGAGAAGTTCATAAAAGGGAACTCTATAGCTGTGGTACAGTTTACCCCCTGCAAAGTGCTCTATGAAAGTATAAGAAAATGTGAAATTATTCCAATCTTTTCATAATGAGATCTAAAGCTCAAAAAGTATAAAAAGGTGGCATTTATATGCATGTGTCATATCCTGGAATTCCAGCCTTTTTAATTACATTAAAAATTATTATAATCTGCCGAAACCGGTTTGGCTCAGTGGTAGAGCATCGGTCTGCCGACTGAAAGGTCCCGGGTTCGATTCCGGTCAAGGGCATGTACATTGGTTGTGGGCACATCCCCGGTGAGGGATGTGCAGGAGGCAGCTGGTCGATGTTTCTCTCTCATCGACGTTTCTAGCTCTCTATTTCTCTCCCTTCCTCTCTGTAAAAAATCAATAAAATATATTTTTTTAAAAATTATTATAATCTATTCCTGGCTGAGACTTCTATTGCTGCCATAATCCATTGAGGCATGATTCTCTGATTTATGCATTCTTAATCACAAATGGTTTATCAAATAAGGCTTGGAGTAACTAAATAATCTGCAACCCCAAAAATAATAATTTACATTGTTTTACAATTTAAAATGTTCTGGAGTCCCTCACTTGCATTCATAGCTTATCTTCACACACAAAAATAACAATGATAATCCACAATTAGTGAAATAAGCACATTGAAGTACTCTTCCACTAAATATAAAAAATCTGGCTGATGCACTCCATTTCCCCCCCATCTTTTTTATCCCTTGAAACCAACAAAACTAAAAAAAACCCCCACACATGTAAATTGGGTAGGGATGAAATAAAGCTAACTGGCTCTTCTGGAAAGATCCCAGCCTAGCTAAGAAGTCACACTAAAATATACATTTAAACTTTATTCAAGCACAAGCTCTCATTGCTTAGTCTAGTTCTCTCACAATTTAGCCTAACTTTGGGAGAAAGACCACTAAGGGAATAAATTATTTCCTTTAGTAACTCTATTGCTCCAATACCTGCCAATGGGACTATACTTTTTAGTTACCAGAATTTGATCAGGAACTATAGTCTTGGCAGAAATCAATTAGACTCCTTATAAATCTGCATACAGTGTAGAAACACAAATTTGGATAATATTAAACCAAGAAAACAGCCCTAGCTGGTTTGGCTCAGTGGATAGAGTGTCAGCCTGCAAACTGAAAGGTCCCAGTTCAATTCCAGTCAAGGGCACATGCCCAGGTTGTGGGCTTGGTCCCCAGTAAGGGACTTGCAGGAGGCAGCCTATCCATGATTCTCTCTCATCATGGATGTTTCTATCTCTTTCCCTCTCCCTTCCTCTCTGAAATCAATAAAAATATATTTAAAAATAAACAAATAACAAATGTCTACATTAAACACATACACACACAACAGGAAATCTGACAGCCCAAGCCCAATCTTCTTTAGCACTACCATGAAATATCTTACAGCTAAATTTCAAAATAGAGAAAATAAGATACATCAAGGATTTCTTCGTATCTTCTAGCTGTTCTTTTTAGATCATCTTCTTTGTCTGCAATTTTTTTATATAACTGATTTGTCTCTTCCTGATGATTTTCCAAAAGTTCAGCCTCCACTTCCTGGGCTTTATCTAATAAATAAAAAATGGACACACACAAGAAAACACATTAGGTAAGAATTAATATCTATGTCCCAATTTTAGTAAGAATCCAAGTTCCAAATAAAATTTTATAAAAATCAACTGACCAATGTGCCCTTCTCACAGAGCAGATGTGTCTTTACAAGGCAATTAATTTGCTAATGTTTTCAGGTTCATTTACCTACTCCTCCTCTCAGTAAGGCAAGCCACAGCCAGGCAACGAAAGTTCCCATTACAGAACTATCTTGGGCAAGAATAATTTTTCTCCAATTTAATTACTTAAAGCACCTAGCACAATACAAAAAGTCTGAGCTTACATTACAAATAGTCTCTGCTAATACTGATTTGTTCTTTTTTAATTATTATTATTATCTGTGTACATATCTTACCATTGCCGCCCCGCCTTAAACATCCCCTCCCTCCCTAGGGTTTTGTATCCATTGGTTGTACTTATATGCATGTACACAAGTCCTTCGGTTGATTTGTTCTTTACTGAATTTAAATGTTTCCTCACCGATGGTTTCTTTTAGAGTTGTTTCCAGCTCCTGTTCCTTTTGTGCCAGCTGTGTATGGAACTCCCTCACCAGCTGTTTCAATGCGGAATTGTGCTTCAATTCAAGATCTTCCTGCTCCTGCCTGGACAACAAAATACAAGGTTAACGAATGCCACGCAAAAAAAGAAGTTGTAAAGAGCTATCCAGTCTTCTTAACAGTGCATACAATCTGATCTCAGTAGGGCACACATGAGTGTGTGAGTCTGTGTATGCATGTGTCAGTATGTGAGTGCAAGTGTGTGTATGAGTGTGCATGTGTGTCTATCACAGTAAACTTTGGAAGGATATGTAAACTATGAGTATCTCTACAGAATGGTTGTGGAAATATGAAATTTTTTCTGTTCAACTTAAAATTCCTTGATCTTACAGGAAAAATAAAAGTTTTTCCCCCTAAATGGACATGGAGAAACATTGCCTCTGCCTGGAATTGTTCTTATTTCTCCTCAGTATTTAACTTATTTGATTTATTAATACTTCAGGTAGGTGAAACTTAATTGTATTAGGCACAAAAAGGGGGCTTTACTTAAGAAGGACTGCCTTAAAAATATTCGTGTTAAAAAAAAAAAAAAACTTACTTGATTTTCTCTTCCATTTCTTGTTCATGCTCTTTCTTTGTTATATCCAATTCTTGCTGATGCTCCTTCCGCAACATTCGAAGATCTTTCTGCAACTTCACAATCTCCTTGCTCAGCTTCTGCTTCTCCTGCTCTGCCGCTGCTAATTTAAACTCCAGGTCATTGTGCTCAGTCTCCATGTTACTAAGCGATTTGGGTTGGACCACATAAGATTTGGACTTTTCTTCAGCACTTTCTTCCAAAATGTCTATGGCTTCATGTTTTCCATCCCTCTGTTGTTGCAAAGCCTGTAGTTTCTCATATTTTGAGGTCAACGCTTCCATTTCAACTCTATGTTCTTCCTTCTCTCTTAGTAGGTAGGCATCCAGCTCTTTTATCTTTTGCTCCAAAACCTGGCAGGTTAGTTCCTTCTCCTGGAGGGTTTTCTGGACATTGTCAAGCACATTTTCCAAGTTTTGCTTTGCCCCTATGTTATGTTTACCTCCTCCTTCTTCCATGGAATATTTGCTTTTTCCTTCAAGTTCTTCTTTAAGATGACTAATCATAACTTGATCCTCGTGTTGCTTTGTTTCAGCATGCTCTAGCTTTATTAAGAGCTCCTGGTATTTGCACTGCATTTCAGAATGAGAAGAAATGAACTCTTTCTTTTCCTCCTCTAGTCTCTGCAATAGTTTTTCTTTTTCGATTAAATTTCTTTGTAAAACACTGATTTTTTCCTCACATGCCTTCTGCACACAGCCTTGGGAATCTGCTTCTTCTTGCTCAGTACATGCTGCCACATTTTTTGCTGATCTGGGTACAACTGGTGTTTCTGACAGTGGTGAACTTTCCACTGATTTAAGTTTTTCCTCCAATATGTGAATTTCTTTTTCTCTTTCCTGCAATTTTGAATTTAGCTCACTCAAATGGCTTTCCATATCTTTTTTATACTGCTGTTCTTTCTCTTCCATTTGAGATAATAACTGCTTCTTGATGGAAGCAATTTTTTGTTCAGCTTTCTTCTTCAGTTCTGCTAATTTTGCAGCACTCTCTAACTCAAGTCTATCTTCCAATGCTTTTAACGCCTCTTCTTTGCTTTTCACGCTTGAGTTCACATGTTCCAATTCTTTCTTCTTATCTTCAAGTTCAGATTTCATGAAAGCCACTTGCTTTTCAAGTCTTAAGACCTTTTCTTCAGCTTCTTTGACCCTGTTGTCCTTTTCTTCTCCTAGCTCTTGACTGTGCTGAAGTTTCTGAACCATTTCGTTCTGTTCAGCATCCTTTTGTTGATTATAAGTTTTAAGAACTTCATTTAAGGACTCAATTTCATTTGTTTTCTGACTAATATGCTCCTCTAATTCCACAATTCTTGCTGTTTGAATTTTTAACTCGGTCTCTAAATTACACTCCTTTTTCTCCATCTTGTTATTCTTATCTTCCATTTCACCCTTTAAACATTCAAATCTTTTATTTTGTTGATCAAGGTCTTCCTTCAATAAAGTTATCTGCTCATCCTTTTCACTGGCTTCCTTTGTTTTTAACTCAATCTGCATCTGTAATTCTTTAATAGTATTTTGATACTGTGTAAATTTTGACTGTGCTTTTTTCTTCCATTCTGAGAATTTGTTAGATAAGTGATCTACCTGTTCAAGAGCAGAAATTTTCTCTTTGCTCAGAGTTTCAACTTTCAAAGATAAATCTTGCACTTGATCCAGCAGTTCACGCTGTTCCTTATCATGTCGCTCACTTAGTGAAGAAATGGCTGCATCTTTCTCAGTTAAACTGATACTGTTCTGAAGTTGAGCATTCAAATCAGTTAATTGTTTATTAAGACTACTGATCTCAGATTTTTTTTCTTTAAGCTCTTCCTTCATCGATGTAACAGCATTGATGTTTTCTGATAACTCTTTCTTCAACTGTGTGATACAAGACTCTTTTTCGGAGGCAGCCTGCTGCTGACTGCCACCCTCCCTCTGTAGGGCTTCTTTTTCTGTTTCAAGACCTTCGATATCAGCCTTCATGCTCTTGATTTGATTTTCTTTTTCTTCTAACTGGTGGGTAGCCTGTTGAAAAGAACTGTTGAGTGTATTTTGCTCTTCTGTTAGCTGTCTAAGCTGTGCTTCTAATTCAGAAACTTTGCAAGTTTTAATTCGTAGTGCCTCCTTAACTTTAGTTGTGTGATGTTGACAATGGGAAATTCTAGAGAGAACTGCATTAATCTTATTATTACTGAGGTTGATTAGTTCATTTGTTTTAGCTTGTAGTAAGGCTTCAGTTTTCTTAGCATAAATATCCAGCTGAGCTGCTAGATCCTCAGACAGGTTTTTGAATTCCAAGCTTTTGTCTTCTAGGTTTTTCTTACTTCTTTCATGTAAAGATCTTAAACTCTGAAATTCTTCATCTGTGGCTTTCAATTTGTCAGTCAACTCAGAAACCTTAAGCTTATCTTCTTCTGATAGTTTCTTTAGTTCGACTACATGCTCCTGCAGAAAAGTATTTTCCTTCTGAGAATGCTTCAAGTCACCTTCCAGCTTTTCAAGTTGCGCTTTCAGTTTCGTTTCATTTTGTGAGAGAGAATTTGTGTGAGAAGACTTCTGGTGGACTTGTTCCTGTAACTCCTTTATTACTGTATCCTGCTTACCACCTTCCTCCTTCAGCCATGCTATCTCCTTGCTCATCTCTTCCTTTTCACACCCAATTATGAGGATCTTTTGCTTCAGTTCTGCTACCTCTTGTTCTTTTTCCTGTAACTGGATTTCATGTTTCTCCTGAAAATCTTCAGCTTGCTGATGAAGTTTCTTCTCCCAGACTGAGATCACATCATTGAGTTCTCGCCTATGCACCTCAGTAAGACTTTCTATTTGCTCCCTTTGGTTTGTTTCTAGTCTTGACACTGCATCATTGATTCCAGCTGAGTTAGCCTGTGCCATTTCCAAAATTTTGGCATTGAACTGTTTTTCTTTCTGACTAAGCTCTAGAGCAGTATTTTCAAGCTCTTTTTTAAGCTTGGCTTCCTGATCCAACAATTTCTTCTTTAACGTTTCTTGCATCTCCTTTGCTTTCTGCTTAATTTTTTCCATCTTTTTTTCTTGATTTTTAAATTTGGTTTCATATTCCTCATGCAAAACACTAATACTGTCCTCCTTGGCCAATAATTTCTGTTTGAGTGTTTCGATTTCTTTGCTCTGTCCTTCTCTCATTTGTAAAATTACATTTTCTTTTTCCTTTAAGATTTGCTTTGTCTGTTCCTGCTCTATATTACTGTCTTTAAGTTGGGACTCATAGAGTTGGGTTAAAGATTTTACTTTTTCCTCCATTTCACTATTCTGTTTTTCAAGTTGCTGCTTTAAATCTTGCACCTGGATTTTGTGAGTGTCTAACTCAGTACAAACATCTTTCTTTTGTGTTTCAACGTCAGCTACCTGTTTTGTAAGAAGAGTTCTTTCTGCTTCCAAATCCAACAACTTCTGCTGTAACTGGGCCAACTGCTCCTCATATGCTTTTGCCTGCTCGTGTGTGGTGCTCTGGTGTGACTGAAAAAGGTCCAGCTTAGCAGAGGCCTGCTGGAGTTCCTTTTCTGACTTTTTAATATCTGCCTCTAAACTCTCCACATGAGCCTGATGCTCTTTCAAATGCTTATCCTTTTCCTTCAGTAGAAGCCCAAGTTGATTAATTTCATCTTTCAATGCCTTCTCAGTTATCTGGATAGACATCTCTTGCTCTTTAATAATATTATCAACTTGTTGCTGGTGATGATTTTTCTGTTCATCCAACTTGGCCTCCAATTCCTGCTTCACTTTATTTGCCTGATTCTTTAGTATAGAAAGTTCCTCTTCTAGCTTGTCACGGGCTTTTAACACTTCTGACAGTTCAGAGGATAATGACTCCAATTCTGTTTGCTTCACATCTAGCTTTTCTAATGTCCTTTCATTCATCTCTTCTATGTGGGCCTGGAAGAGATTCTCTTTGTCTTTCAACAATGTTTCTTTTTCCTGTTCGTACTTTTCTCTAAGTTTTTCCATTTCAGTCTGATGCTGTTGCCTTAAATTTTTGAGTTTTTCAGTCCAAAGGTTATCCTGCTGATGCTGCAGACTTTCCAATTCTGTCTTGTGTAATTCAACCATGATTTTAATTTCTTCATTGTGCTTATTTTTTTCAGCTTCCAAATGAGTAGCCAAATCTTGTGATTGAATTTTACTTTCTTGTAAGCTTTTTTCCAAACAACTTTCTAATTCAAGAATTCTCTGTTAATAAAAACAAATGTATTTTTATTAAGTACAATCTTATTTATCAGTAACAATACACATTACCTGATGTCTACACCTATTTAAAGATTAAAATGTAGATAAGTAACTCTACATATCATACGAAACACAAGAAAGAACAATCTGTGCTCAATTCCTAAATGAATTACATAACAAAGAAAATATTTTAAGCCCAACTCATAATTCCAGACTTTTTCTACCTACATGGATAACTATTTAAACTACCTATATTTCAAGAATATTTTTAATGGATAGTCAATAAGAAATAAATTATAAAGTAGATAACAATAACCGTTGGTAGAAAGAAGGGTATTTTTTCTGTGTTTTTATGCTTACATAATAAATTATGCTTACATAATTTAAATTTGAAAAATAAATAACATATATTATTTTTCATCCCCAAAAATTATTATTCAGGAGATAACTTGAAAAAAGAAGAAACTTATACAAATTTTACCAAAGATTACTATTACCTCATTAAAATATCAATCCTGACTCTGAAAGAAAAGGAGTTAAATAAGGCAGAGCCACAGAATGTCAGATAAAGACTTTAGGAATTACCAAATCCAATCTCTTCATGTAACAGGTGAGAAAATTAAGGTAACCCTAACCGGTTTGGCTCAGTGGATAAGCGTCTGCCTGCAGACTGAAGGGTCCCGAGTTCGATTCCGATCAAGGGCATGTACCTTGATTGCGGGCACATCCCCAGTGGGGAGTGTGCAGGAGGTAGATGATCGATGTTTCTAACTCTCTATCCCTCTCCCTTCCTCTATGTAAAAAAATCAATTAAAAAATATTTTTTTAAAATAAGGCGTCCCTGGTGGTCTAGTGGTTAGGATTCGGCGCTCTCTCTCTCATAAATAAAATTAAGGTAAAATTAATTTTCCAAAGCTAGCAATTGGAAGATCTAAGCTTGAGTAACCATTCCCCTCCATCATGCCATCTATATAATAAAAGTCCAATGACCGTTATGGCGGAACAACCAGTCACTATGATGCGCTGGCTACAGAGGCCACCACCAGCACACCACTGTCAAGCCTGATTGTGGTGGGCCGTCCAGACCTCACCCGTGCATAAGTTCATGCACTGGGCTTCTAGTCTTACATAAATGTTGGAAATGGAAAAATAAAGCAGTTTAGAATTACAGGTAAGTGTGACTGTTTCACTATCTAAATCAGAATAAAAAGTCAAAGTAAATGACATCAATTTACTCAAAACAAGGTGAACATTTCATATACTCCTGAGGGATGGGCCCAAAGGCCTTAAAAATGTGCACATTGAGACATATATACAAATATGTTTATTATAAAGCCATGTTTAATATGGAAAAAACTTAAATGTTAAAGTGTGATACAAAGAATAAATTATGTCCAGGACATGACTGAGATAAAGCTGGACAGGTAGGAAGGTACCTACAAAGTGAGGCCAATTCCTAAGGACCAGGGTAAGTAAGCAATGGAGTGGAGATGTTAGTAGAGTCTGAGTGCAAAGAATCAGCCTGAGTGGCTGACAGTACTGCAGCCAGCTATAGGCAGCATCTGGAGCACCCTGCAGCCAACATCAAACCTCTCCCATTAATAGCTATCACTATCAAAAATCAAGTGCATGGCCAAAACTAGTTTGGCTCAGTGGATAGAGCGTCGGCCTGCAGACTGAAAGGTCCCGGGTTCAATTCCGGTCAAAAGCATGTACATTGGTTGCGGGCACATCCCCAGTAGGGGGCGTGCAAGGGGCAGCTGATCAATGGTTCTCTCTCATCAATGTTTCTAACTCTCTACTCTGTATCACTCTCCCTTCCTCTCTGTAAAAAAATCAATAAAATATATTTTTTAAAAAAAATCAAGTGCATGTATATGCAAATCTATCTCAGTAAAACAAAGCTTCTCTACAACTGGAGAGAGAACATAGTTCTCCTATTCAACAAATTTGAGCTCTGGAACCTGAATATTATATAAACTTACAGTTCTGTAAGTCTCTGCTTCTTGCTGAATGTCCTGAAGTTTATTTTCACTCTCTGTGAGGATTGCTTTTTTCTGCAACTCTAACTCTTCCAGGGCCAGAGATTCTTGCTGTTCTTTTTCATGGGTGATCTTCAAATATTCTGACTGACATTTTTCCTGTACCAAAAGCAAAACCACCTTAGACCAACATAAATCTTCAGCACTCCCAAAGTTCTTCTATACAAATCATACATTTCATTTGATCTGCACAGCAGCCCTGTGAGGTAGGCAGTATCTTCACCTCTCTTCCCATGCTCTAGTCTACAGGAACATGCACTGTGCCTTTTCCAATGTGGTCTGGCCAGTCTTTGCCACAATTACTATTGATATGAAAAGTCTTATTCCAGTAACCCCACTACATCTACTGTTTTTCCACCACTTAAAATGTTGTGGAAAACGCTGCTGAATGTGAAAGATCACACAATTGCCACTACCTCTTCTCTGCGCTCCAGAGTTCCCTTTTTAAACTCTAGGCAGAGAAACTAGATTATGAATTTATGTAATTTTTGAGAAACAACTCTTTATAATAGCAAGTCCAATATGAAAAAACAGTCAAAATCAGAGGATTACATAAGAATAGATGAATTTTCCCGAGCTGGTTTGGCTCAGTGGAGAGAGCGTTGGCCTACAACTGAAGGGTCCTGACTTCTATTCCAATCAAGGGCACATGTCCTGATTTCTAATCAATCAAGGGCACAGGCTCGATCCCCAGTAAGGGGCACACAGCAGACAGCCGATCAATGATTCTCTCTATAATTGATGTTTCTATCTCTCCCTCTATTCCTCTCTGAAATCAATAAAAATATATTTAATTTAAAAAAATACATAAATTTGAACCATAAAATTCCTATAAAAGCTACATAATTATTTTCGATGATCTGGGCTCTTTTACCTTCTCATCAATCCTGAAAAGCTTCTTCTTTGATTGATCTTATTATTTATCAATATTCACCATTTGAAAAGCTCTGACAGCCCCTTTTCTGCCTCTGTCCTATCTCTTCTTGACTCAAAGGTCAATGCCGCCAGTAGTCTGACCCTGGAAGCCAGGGGTAAGGAGATGACAACTTATAATGCTGTGAAGATGACTTATAGCAAGAACAAAATACTTACAAGAGCTGCTTTCATTTGCTCTTGAAATTCCCTTTCTTGGGTCTGAAACTTCTTGGTCATCTCCTGCTCTTTGTTGGCCAACTCTTCTTCATGAAGCTTCTGTAGTTTAGCAATTTGTTCTGAGGATTCCTAAAATCAGCCAGATAATTAAAATGAAACATCCAGAATAAAATATGTAACTGTACAACCAAATAATATTGTTACAGTAATCAATTTTCAAACTACCACTTTGTATTGATAAGAAGAAAAAACAAAATACTTCCCATATAAATCAAGTCACCAAAGTCACAAGTTCAAAGAAAAATCAGTAAAGTATTGCTCAATTAATATTGCTGTTGCAGTAGTCAGTCCTGTGGGGTCAATGCCCCTTTTCCACATCTTGCAGGGATTTCCTCACCAACTGGGAAGTACAGTAGAGGAAATAAGGATGTTCCCAGAGATGGTGCTTCAGTACAGTCAAGCTGCCCAGTCTGCACCAATCTAATTATGTCTAGCTTTCCACATCTTGCAGGGATTTCCTCACCAACTGGGAAGTACAGTAGAGGAAATAAGGATGTTCCCAGAGATGGTGCTTCAGTACAGTCAAGCTGCCCAGTTTGCACCAATCTAATTATGTCTAGCTTTCCAGACATGCACTATTTATCAAAAACGATGAACCTTGCCCTGGCCATTGTGAGTCGGTTGGAGCATGGTCCCGTACAACGCAAGGTGGTGGGTTTGATTCCTGGTCAGGGCACATACCCAGGTTGCAGGTTTGATCCCTGGTTGGGGGCAACTGATCAATGTTTCTCTCTCATATCCACGTTTCTCTCTCTCTCTCCCTCTCCCTCTCCCTCTCCCTCTCTCTCTCCCTCTCCCTCTCTCCCTCCCTCCTTCTCTCCCTCCCTTCCTCCCTCCCTCCTTCTCCTTCTCCTCCTCCTCCTCTTATTGAAATCAATGTGTTTACAAGCTACTGACCTTCTTTCTCTGACAGAAGACTTAATCTTATACAAATGTGAAACCTCCCCTAAATAAATATTTTAATATAATCAAATAAAATTACTAACAAATTAGGATGAGGGGTCCACTAGACAAAATAAAAATGTAAAAAAAGCCAATACTCTTCTGAAAAATAATAGCAATAAGAGGAAGTTATCAAATAGAACATATTATAAACTAGAATAATTATAACCATGTAATACAACACAGGGTCAGGAAAATCAGTGGGATAATAGAGAATCCAGGGAGGAAAAAACCCATATGTAGCATTATAATAATTCAGTATGTAATAAAAATAGCATGTCATGTCAGAGGTAGAAACATGGATTCTTTTAAAAAGTGATTTGGAGACTATTTAGTAGTGATCTGGAAAAAATTAAAATTGGCTCCCTACCTCACTCCTTATACTAAATAAATTCCAGTTGGACCAAAAATTTAACCATAAAAAATAAAAACATATAAGTGCCAGAAGAAAACATAGAATTTTCAAAAATGATCTCAAGTAAGAGCCTATTTTTAAAGGACAATAATCCAATAGCATTTTAAAAAAGGGAAAATTTCCACATGGCCAAAAACAACCAACAACATAAAGCCAATAAGTAAAAAACAGGGACATTATTTGGATAACAGCATCTTATATCTGAACAGATAATCCCCACCATAAGTAAAGAGCATCTATAAATCAGTAAGAAAAAGTCCAAGAACCTAATATGAAAATGAGTCAAGGATTTGAACAGGTAGCTCTAAAAGAAAAACTACAAATTCTTTTTAAATATATAAAAATGTGTTTATCATACTGGTAAGAGATATGAACATTAACAATATAATTATATCTCTTTTTTTAACTAATGAGCTTGGAAAGATAACAAAGTTAGGCAATACCATCTTTGTGTAGGGGGAACATTATATAAACTAACACATTATATAAACTGTCCTTCATGGAGTTTGCAGCAACTATGCAATAATTAAAAAATAACATAAATCTCTGCCTAATATTCCATTTCTAGGAAATCTACCCTGAAAAAAATATATATGTGATCAGATAAAAATACTCATCTGCAATAGTGAAAAATATACTAAACATCTATTAGCAGATGACTGATTAAATTATGAGACATTCATATAATAAAATCCAGAGCAGTCTTTAGAACAAATGGGCATTATTGGCCTAGGTGGTTTGGCTCAGTGGATAGAGCGTTGGCTTGCGGACGAAAGGGTCCCAGGTTCGATTCGGTCAAAGGCACATATCTTAATTCTATTCATCGGTGTATAGAAAAGTACCACCAGCAGGGAATTCTTAGGCTCCTCAGACCCTGGGCCTGGTCAGAGGCAACCAATTGATGTGTTCCTCTCACATCAGTGTTTCTCTCTGTCTTTCCCTTTCTCTTCCACTCTCCCTAAAAATCGATGGGAAAATATCCTCAGGTGAGGATTAACAAAAAAACAAAAA
Organism: Pipistrellus kuhlii; assembly: GCF_014108245.1. Classification (NCBI taxonomy): domain Eukaryota; kingdom Metazoa; phylum Chordata; class Mammalia; order Chiroptera; family Vespertilionidae; genus Pipistrellus; species Pipistrellus kuhlii. The sequence goes on along the minus strand of NW_023425416.1, from coordinate 44,235,960 downwards.
TTAATTAATTAAAACAAATGGGCATCATTATCAATTACCAATGATAAAGAATAATTTCCAAGGCAGATTATTAAGTGAAAAGGCAAAATATAGAGCAGCATATATAACATGCTATCTTTTGTACTTAAAAATTAAAGAGAAGATTTTAAAACATAAAAGAGAAATTATATGCAGAGACTACCTCTGGGACGTACCGTATTTTTCGGACCATAAGACGCACTTTTTCCCCCCCAGAAGTGGGGGGGAAAAGTCCCTGCGTCTTATGGTCCAAATATAGCCTACACATATACTTTAAAAAAAAAGTTTTTTTACTTGCCCGGCTCTGTGTGGTCTCTGTGTGCTTGCCCGGCTCTAAAATGGTTCTAAATGCTGCTGTTTACTTTACAGAGTTGATTACATGTGTTTATGACTGTGATGTTGGGTTTTAATGCACATAAAATATTTTAGGACACTATTTGTTTCAGAATCTTTTTTTCTTCATTTCCCTTCTCTAAAAACTGGTGCGTCTTATGGTCCGGTGCGTCTTATGGTCCGAAAAATACGGCATATTCAAAAAGAAATAAGCATTTCTCTGTCAGAGTGCTTTTTTCCTATATCCTGAACATCTTGAAATGGTCAAGTTCTAAAATACAAAATAACTCTTCTTTATACTCAAAGATTGTCAAAGATTGTCAGAAAAGCATAATACTCAAATTTTCTAATTACTGTAGCCCATTTCAATCTAAGATTATTCTTACTTTCTTTACATCAACAACCTCCTGTTTCACCCGACTTAATTCCTGTTGAAGACTGGTGCGTTCCTCCTCACTTTTTTTTTCAAGAGCTTTTATTTGTTCATCCATTTCTGCCTTCATTTTTCTCCGTGATTCTTCTGTTTTTTGGGCTGTACTCAAAGCTTTTTCAAGTTCCTCAAAAGCTATAATGAAAACAGCAGAAAACAAGTATCTCAAGAAATACTATCATTGAGTTGAAGTGTTTTACATTCAATTTAAAGAACTAAGAGCAGCAGAAGCAGGACAGGTTAAAAAAAACTCATCAGTGTTTAAGCCAGGAGATACTTCTGAGTGGTTGAACAAAGCCGCGAGAAATGTTGTCACTGAATCCAATTTGTTATTGAGTTCTGGATTAGGATCGTACAACTGTGTATATGAACTGAAGCTCAGAAGTCTGAACCAAATATTTAATTACTAATGTTCCTCACGCTGCCCCCAATTGCCCTTATGGATAAGAAACTCAAAGGCTTATACCTACTTCTGTACTATGTAATTTTAATTGCTTCTTTTGTTTGATATGCAGTTATCTATTATCAATAATTAGTTAATATTATTTATTCACTAGCACATTTTTAATGTAAAAGTTATTCTTTGATGAATCTTACTTTTAAAAACCTGTTAACAATATAGTAAAAGAACAGAATGTTATAGTTTTTAACATATACTGGCTGAATCACATAATTAAACAATATATTTTGAAATGAAACCTACTTCCTATATAAATTGTGAACTAGGAACATTAACTGGAAAACTTTACCTAATTCATCAGTGTATAGAAAAGTACTACCAGCAAAGAATTCTTAGGTGAAGAAGTAAAACTTCAGGGCCTGCAAAAAACAAACATCTAGCCTAGAGTTTAAGGAAGCCAAACAGCTCACCCAGATCAAACAAAATTAGATGTGTTGGGTGCAACAACTGGGTAACTTGGCACCAACAATATGCATGTATGTATATTTATGTATATGTATGTATGTACATGCCCACACATTCTCTATTGGCATAATGATACCCTGTAAAAACGTACTGCTTTTATTATTCTAGATTATTTTCTTTAGCCCTCATAGAAGACATCAGACTTCTCTTTGCCACTGAGATGGACTATAAATAAAACATCAATTAGTAAGACAGGTTTTAATCCTATCAAGAAATGTATGTCAGGGGGGATAGTTCATTGACATACATAGGGCATTTTTACTTCCGATGGTATAAGAAATGTGGAACTTTAATCATGGCATCTCTGGGGAAAAGTCCTTTTATTAACTACACATAGCTTAATAGAGAGTGGTTTAAGCACAGCAAGTTCATACCTAAAGGTAGAATCTGTTCTAAAGCATTTTCTTAATAGCAAATTGCATTCGTTCAGAAAAAGGCAAGAAAAAGGCTCATTTCAACTAACAACTGGGAAATATAATTTACATTGCTTACCATTTAAACAAAAAATTCTCTAGACAACCATGTATCTTTGATATAAAAACAAATCTGATTTATTCATTTTATAAGTCCAAAGCATAAAACTAATGCTGACACTCTAAATTTCAAAGAAACATTAACTAGCTGAAATTATTTTTAAAGGTTCCTATACTAGTTTTACTGGTATTTGTATGCCAACAGCAAGATGATAATTCTTAAGATATAAATATGTTAGAAAATAAAGTATTTAAAAGATAATGTTGCCAAAACCAGTTTGGCTCAATGGATAGAGCATCAGCCTGCGGACTGAAAAGTCCTAATTTTGATTCCGGTTAAGGGCATGTACCTTGGTTGCGGGTACATCCCCGGGGGGGGGGGGGGGGGGGGGGGTGTGTGTGCAAGAGGCAGCTGATCGATGTTTCTCTCTCATCGATGTTTCTAACTCTCTATCCCTCTCTCTTCCTCTCTGTAAAAAAATCAATAAAATATAGTTTTAAAAATTAAAAAAAAGATAATGTTGTCTTCGTTTAATTTAGATATTCTTTACTATAAATCCTGGCCGGTGTGGCTCAGTTAGAGCATTGTCACAAGGTTGCGAGTTTGATTCCTGGTAGGGCACATACGTAGATTGCAGGTTCAATTTTGGTTGGGCATGTTTCTCTCTCACAATCGATGTTTCTCCCTCCTTTTCCTTTCTCTCTGCCTTCCTCTCTTTAAAATTAAACAAACATATCCTCCACTGAGAAATTTATTTTACAAATTCTCATGTCAAATATAAAAAAAGTCTCTTACTACTAATAAGAAATTTCATTTCCTAATTTCTTAGAAATCAAGTAAAGTGATCAATTATGGGAAAGATTCTGTAAGAGTGCTCACTGCTTAGTTTGTGCTGAAGGTTTAAATGTGGAAAAGGAAAACATGAAAAAAGAATGATAACATTTTTGAATGCTTGGATGTCATCAGCCTTCCTTCCCCCTGCTGCCATCATTGGCTTCCCTCTGGCTCCCAGAACCTGGGCTTCCCTCCGCGGCCAGCAGGCAACTGGGACCCCGGGGCTTCCCTCACAGCCTCCACTTCGTCTGGAAGGTCATCCAGAAGGACAGCAGATCTGATTAGCTGTCCTTAGGTCTAATGCTTTTATTATTATAGATGCCTAGAGATCTTTTTTTTTTCTTTTTTTTAAGTTTTCATTTATTTCAGAGAAAGGAAGGGAGAGAGAGAAATAGAAACACTGATTGGCTGCCTCCTGTATGTCCCTTACTGGGAATTGAGCCTGCAACCCAAGCATGTGCCCTAACCGGGAATTGAACCAGCAACCTCTTGATAAAGGAACAACACTCAACCACTGAGCCATACCAGCCAGGCTACCTAGAGATCTTTTAATTCAATATCCTCATTCAAATGCAAGAACTAAGGCACCAATTTTTTCCTCAGATGATAAATCAACTTGAATATATAGGGCTTGATGGTAAAACTTTAAAGTTGTATTTAAGAAACAACCCTTACCTTGCATTATTTTTAAAAACTAAGAATACTGACATTAATCAAGTTCAGGAGAGCAATAATATAAACCAGAATTTTTAGACCTTGCAATTACTGATGGCTTCTAACTCAACAAAATGTATCATGTTATACCTCAGACAGATACAAAAAAACTCAACTGCTTTCCATTCTCGTCCTCCTTTACAAAAATGGCATTAAAACACATTGCATATATCCACATATAGGAAACATATTTTAAACCCATTCAGGATTCTACACTGTATCACAAATGAAGCCACCTCCTTACAGGAAGTCTGTCTTCAATAATGAATCCCATTTCAATGCTGAAGGAGGATACACTGAGAGTTTACTTACTAACCAGAAACATTTCGCTTTCTGATGTTGCAAAAACCAGGTACAATAAATTGGTGTCCCAAATGAAACTATGCTAGGACTTTAATGTGAGTGCTAAAGAAGTATGTTCTGAATATCTACATAGTTTATCTTGCAATTGCCAACGAAGGACAAGTGAGTGGAGAGAATGAAAGCATATATCGGCACAGCTGACAAGTCTCTGCCAACATGCAAGTGCTCAGGAAAACCACGGTCACAACACACAACAACGGGACGCTAAGCACAAACTGCCACCGAATGTTGCAAGAACACACTGTGTTCTTCCAAAGCAAAATTCAATGTATCTCAGGCAATTTTTATTTTTTAAAAACTTTGAAAATATTTCTGGCAAAAATTTTATGGTTCCTGACAAATGAAAAACATGGAGGCCTTTTATTGCTAGCTCCTCACTTTCCACTTCGGATGAGGTTCATTCACATCTATGGGAATTATAAAAGAGACAAATGCTCACTGCAAGAGTTAAGTGAGAATTGTTGGCAGCAGCTCAATAATCCAACCATTCATTCATCATATATTTTGGATGTCTGCCACCTGCCAACTATATGCAAAGCACTGGGTGACATAAAGAAAAATTTTTCACACACACACAAAAGTTGAAGTAGTAAGAAAGGGAGATAAACAAAAGAATTAATCCTTAGGAAGAGGTAGGAAGAATGTGGCATTTGCTTTTGCCACTCACCACCTTTTCCTGTCCTTATCTTTGATGTCCTTATTAACCAACCTTCTAACAAAAGCCAGAATTCTGAGATTCCAGGCAGCATTACGGGTTTGTTGCACTGTTCCAGAGGACATGTTACTATAAGAATAACAAGACCCACTTCTACTCCCACTATAGGGAATAAACAAACATGCAGAAATGAGGAAAGGTTGCCAATCCCTCAATGGAATGTTAGTCCTAAAATGCTGATTGAGAACATCAGAAAATGAATAAGTAAGCTAGTGTCTAAGTCTTTATCCTAGTTTTTAAAAAAAAATTTTTAAAGCTGCAAAATGCATGTGATATTAAACTAAAAAACACAGATTATACTACAAAATGAATAAAATGTTAATTAACAGAAAAGGCAACCAAAAGAATTTTTATCAGAATTCCCATCTAATCATCAAGACTTGTGAATAAAAGCAAATCTAGCCGAAACCGGTTTGGCTCAGTGGATAGAGTGTTGACCTGTGAACTGAAAGGTCCCGAGTTCGATTCTGGTCAAGGACATGTACCTTGGTTGTGGGCACATCCCCAGTTGGGGTTATGCAAGAGGCAGCTGATCGATGATTCTCTCTCATTGATGTTTCTAACTCTTTCCCTCTCTCTTCCTCTCTGTAAAAAAAATCAATAAAATATATTAAAAAAAAAAAAAAAAAAAAAAAAGCAAATCTAGTGGCAGTTTTCAAAGTGATCCAAAGATCCATGGGTCCTGAGACCCTTTCATAGCACCTATGAGGTCCTCTCTTTTCCAAATACATATCTACATGAGGGGAGATTTTCTTTATATATTTAAATCACAACAGATTAAATGCAAAAACAGATATAAAATCTATCTTCTATTAAGCTAAATAATGAGATTAGTAAAAATGTAAAACAAGGCCACTTTTCACACAAAATTTTGTTTTGGAAAATATAGGTAATTTTCATAAAAGTATTTAACTAATATGTATTAGGCTTCTAGCTGTTATTTTTAAATAAACTAAACAAACATTTTTAAATTTCTAATACAATAAATATCTCACTACATATAACCCACATAAACAAAAGTTCTTTGGAATCCTCAGTAAGTTGTAAGAGTATAGAGAAGTCTATAAAACCAAAAAAATTTGAAAACCACTCTCTAGAATTTAACTGAAAATAAAGTAATATTTCCACCCAATGGCCCAATCAGACACTGCAATATTTATATACAAATTGGGGCCTTTGGATATTTAATAACATCACATGTACAATGAAGATCTAGTTTTTAAACCACTGCATAAGATTCATTCTGTAGATCAATTATACTTTGACTTTTTAAAATGTATAAATCAGTACAAAATTTCATGTACTTTATATTAACCATACAGATTTATCTATCAATAAACCTTAAAAACATTAGTCTGATCTTAGAAAACATTAGACTAAAGCTGAGTAAATGAAGATACAATTATGTAGCAAAGAAATGTGTTGTTCTGCTTGCTGATGCTTTCCAGATCAGTGACAGTGCCATAAACAAGTGCAGGGTAACCATGACTACCTAGATATAGGGGTGCATAGCTACTACTGTAGAAATGTGTTGAGCGCCTACAAATACATAGCTATTAAATAAACAATCTATAATGTATAAAACTCTAATTCCATTTAAAATAACACATTTTTCCATCAGATATTCATTTAGTGCCAAAATATGTAACTTAATCTAACATGGAAGACTTATCTGTTCTTTAAAGCATAATTTTATTTTATTTTTTTGCCTGAGAAACATGGAATTTTCTTTGTAAGGCTTATCCTAAGCACCATGATAAGAAAACAAATAGCCCTTACCCCAATCCTGTTCATACAAGGCTTGGGAAAGGCAGCATGATTCACTTATTGGCATGTGTGGATGCACAAAAATAAGATGTTTTGTGAGACTTAAGACTCCAAGAAAACTGTTACATAAATTATCAAAAACTAACAAAGCACTTAAATACACCTGTGATTTTTGTTTATTATATAAATATGCATAAATCTTATACATTATTTAAATATATAAGCTCTATTTTAAAGGGTCTTTCAAACATCAAATAAATACGTTCTCCTAAATGTCTTTGGTGTATCAAACCTATACTATACAAATTAATTTTAAAAACTTATTTTCTACCCAAACACAACATGGCAATAAAAAAGCAAAGAATGACATAAGCTAATTTAAGTTTTTAAATGCAGCCAATCATATAAAACACATAACTTCAGCAAAGACAGGTGCATGAAAGGGAAACAGAGCTTACAAAGATAGTGGATTCTGAAAACTTCCCTAATCCAAGCAGAATATTTTATTCATCTTGCATACTTGTAGGCAAGGACATTTTAAAGAAGGAGTAAGAGTTATCTTATGATGTGAGTTCTCTTTTTAATTGGCTTTATTTAAATTACTTAAAGGTAACTAACAAAAAAGACTAAAAGTCTATAGAAAGAATTAACCTTGAGAAAAAAATGAAATATGAAATGGGCTGTATCACAGGATTTAGTATTATTCATAATAGCAGAAATTGAAAATAATAGACATTAATCAGTAGGGAAATGGTTAAGTAAATGATGTGCATGCATTCTGACACAGCCATTAAAATGTTAGTATTTTAGCAACATGTAAAAGTATCCTAATATAATATTAAGTGGAGAAAAAAGGAGCATGCAAATTTGTATATACAATATGATAAATTATTTACAATAATATAAAAATAAGTATTAGAAAAAAGACTAAATGTAAGTGTACTGAAACAGTGATATACTTTCATTTTTTCTTTTTTCCAATATTTATTGTAATATCCTGTATTAGTAACTAGCCAGCTACCCTCACCTCATATCCTGGTTGAAACAAACACACAAACACACACACACACACACACACACACACACGCACACAAGTACACGCACACACCATACACACACACACACACACACACACACACAAACACACAAGACCTAGTGTGAATATTAGTAGCATTAATATTCTGTACTGGTACTGTATTGAAGAGATAATCTAGATAATTGTAATAATACCTAGCACCCATAAAATACAGCATTATGCACTAAAGCTAAATCACCAGACTTCTCTAAGTTTAAAAATCTGTTTACTTAAAGATATGACTATCTGTTCCTAAGTGGCGTCTAGAAAGAAATACCATCAACAGTTGTAGTAAAATGCTTATAACAACTGAATTTATTTGGCTTTTTTTTTTTTTTTTTTTTTTTTTTTTTACCAAATAAAGTAAATAATTTTAACAGGACAAGAATAATATAGTATGATACTTTAAAAACATGCCTAACTATTCCACTAGAAAGTAAAGTACCATAGGTTGATACAGCATCCTAAATTAGGCATGTCACCATGTTCACATAGTCTCAATATTTTATAAGATTGTCCTTTTGAAAAATAATAAACATTCCAATTTCCTTCGCCCTCCAACACATGGAAGGCACTACAGTTCATCTAGAAAAACTAAGAATAGACTGTTTTCCACTAAAAGTATGGGAAATGTAGTTGAACTAGTTTTAACCTCCAGAATAAGCAAGCCAAAGAAATTAGTTGTCTACTAATATCTACATGCCAAAAATTATTAAATATATCAGTTAAACTTTTTATAGTTGAAAATACATAGTACATTTGTATTCTTTGGTAATTATTTTATGTAGATACTAGAGGCCCAGTGCATGAATTCATGCATGGGTGGGGTCCAGTCGGCCGTCGCCAATTGGGGGGGGATGAAGGGGGACCAGGGGCAGGACCAGTTGAGGAGAGGGGCCACAGGGGGTTGGCCAGCCAGCCCCACCCCCTGGTTGAACTTCCAGTTGAACTCCTAGTAGAGGGGACAATTTGCAATATTAGCCTTTTATTATATAGGGCAATTTACTTCTAAAAACCTGAACTGCATGCCGAAACCAGTTTGGCTCAGTGGATAGAGCATCAGCCTGTGGACTGAAAGGTCCTGGGTTCGATTCCAGTCAAGGGCATGTACTTTGGTTGCGGGCACATCCCCAGTAGGGAGTGTACAAGAAGCAGCTGATTGATGTCTCTCTCATCGATGTTTCTAACTCTCTATCCCTCTCTCTTCCTCTCTGTAAAAAAATCAATAAAATATATTAAAAAAAAAAAAAAAAACCCTCAACTGCAAGGTTTAATGTTGTTATTGTTTCCTTTTCATGGCCAGCTCTTAGGTATTTAGCCTTTGAATTTTAATTCTAAAAAAAAAGACAAATATTTAACAGAGCAATTGAATTCTCTAAGAATCAGATGATTTTCACAGACTATTTTATAGAAACTCTACTTCCTTTCAAAGACCTTTTCTTACATTTAGCACTAAGTTGGAATTTTTTGTCAGTTGGCATATCCACTTTATATGTGAACTAAGAATCACTTTATATATGAACAATTCAGTTCAGACTCAATTATGACCATTAGATGAAATGCAGTTGGTGTCCAAATCTAGTTACCATAATAGACTTAAAAGGCAGTATCTTCAGTGTAAAATAAGTCTGTTATAACATTCTATCACAGCCCTCAATAATTATGAACCAAAATAAAATTTTAAATATCTATAAAAGCACTTATAACTGTGGTCTAAAGACTTTCCAAAAGGAATGTCTATTAAATAACTTTGTCTTAATCCTATCTTTATTAATTAATTTTTAATATTTTGATAGTACTATTAACAGAAAATTTTCTCAATTTACAGGCTATCAATTATTTATCATATTTAAAGACAAAATACATCTGAATTTTAAAGAAGAGGAGGAAGACTGTATTATTAAAAAGGTGAGTAGAATAGTTATCTGGGTAATTTTTATCCCACATGTGAATTATCTACACTCCAGTTTCTACATTTCTGAAACTGCATCCTGGGAATCTACTTCCCACCAAATTCAAAGACCCTTTTTTTAAGTTTTCATCCCATCTCCTCCACTTCTGGAAATGACTCTGATATTCCCAAAAAAAAGTATAACTTTCCATAATTCCTATGACTTCTTGGTGCCTTTTTAATTGATTTCTCTCTACTAAACTCATCCCTCTGGTTAAGAGCAGACTCTGAGCTCAAAATGCCTGGAATCAAAACCTGACTATACACTTACTCTCTGTGCATGAATGTAAGCAAGTTACTTACCTTCTATGTTCTTGCATTTTATTATTTGTAAAATGAGATTAATAATAATACCTACTTCATAGGAATTGTGATGATTAAATATAAGTGCACACACAGATAAATACCAGAGAGGCATTTATAATAGAGCCTTGCAAAAATAACTGTTAGCTATCAGTAGGATCAGCAGCGTATACAAAGTGGGTATATTAATCAACTGGAAATCATTCTGCCACTGGTTTTACTACTACCACTGCCTTTACTACAACTGTAAAAATCTCATCTTTTAGAGAAATCAGCCTCTCCTACGTAAATAATCATAGTTTACCATCCCCTGCCTCCTCCCAGGAACAGCCCAGTGTCTTATACAGAGTCTCTACAGTTAAGCATTTCTGTCAAACTTAATTTTCCTAAATGTTGATTGGAAAAGTTGCACTTTACATGACTTTTGAGCTCTAACATAAAATGAGTAACCCCTGAGTTCTTACCAGCTCTTTCAGACTTTTCTTTCTGCTCCCGTAATTCCTCTCCCTGGGTAGTCATCTGTTTGATGCGACATCGAAGTTGAGCAATTTCTTCTTCTTTCATCTCCAGGGTTTCATGCATCTGCCGTTTTGTCTCTGCTATTACCATTCCCTAAACAGAAGGGCAGACTCTAAAGTGTTTGCATAACAAAACTGCATCATCAATAGCATGTATCAAACTTACTATAAAGGCAGAAAACAAAGTGCTTCTTAGTAAATACAGCATAAGAATTTTTTCATTATTTTATAAACTGAAGTTTGTGTTTTTCACTATATACTACACTGTCTACTGCAATAACTTTGGTTACCTGACTTATCAGTGTATTTTTTATTTACTGATATCAAAATATTGTAGTAAGCTTAATCTTTTAAGTATTATAAACATATTTTAGTTTAAAAACTTATTTTATAATCTTCCTATGAATGTTTGCCATATTTCCCCCGTCTTAGTAAACAGTTTATAATGAACAAAATACAGCCTTTTGTATTTGGCTCAGAGTCATCATGAACTATAATTATGAATCTGCGCTGTAACGTGGAGAAAGCCTCGGAGGCTGCTGAGTGTGTAAGGTTACTGCTGCCACACTGAGTGGACCAAAACTGCAGTATAGATCTACCTGTTTTTTCTCTTTCCCCTTGTGAAAATCTATGTATCCACCGCTAATTCTTATTATGTCAGCGAGGCACCTCTATTCCTCCAATTTGCTAATTGCTACTGTCTTCCCACTCTTGGGTAACCTACACAAGAAATGAAGGTCACCTAGTCAGTCATCCATGACTAACAAAAAATGGGATGGTTTAACTTGTCCTTGAAAAGTAAGATTTTGTGACAGCTATTACCTTAAGAAGATTATTACTTTACTTCCAGGGTTTGTAAACCCCTGTTAATGTACGACTCTTACAGATGGCTAATTAAATGGACAGATAAAAACCAGGTAAGTGAGGCATTATTATATAAAATTTCAAAACAAAATCATGGCCTTCAGTTTCTTCAAATTACCAAATCACAAAAGAAAAAGGAAAGAGAAAGAGGGCAGTGAAACCTATAGATTAAAAGAAGTTTTAACAGTCAATCACTTGCAATAAAAGAATCTTATTTGAATCCTGATTCATAAAAATGGAAAAATAATGTATGAGACAAAAGGGAAATCTGAAACTAACTAGTTAATTGTATTAAAAATTTAAATTATTAATGTGATCATGATTATATGGTTATATTTTTATAAAAAAAGAGTCCTGCCGAGACCGGTTTGGCTCAGTGGATAGAGCGTTGGCTTGGGGACTAAAGGGACCCGGGTTTGATTCCAGTCAGGGGCATGTACCTTGGTTGCGGGCATGTCCCCAGTGGGGGGAGTGCAGGAGGCAGCTGATCAATGACTCTCTCTCATCGATGTTTCTGGCTTTCTATCTCTCTCCCTTTCTCTCTGTACAAAATCAATAAAATATACTAAAAAAAAAAAAAAGGAGTCCTTTACTTTTAAGATACATTAAAATACTTGTGAAAGAAATGATAAGGTTTCTTGGATTTGTCCCAAAAAGTTGAGGATAATGGGGTTGGGAATGTACAAATAAGATCAGCCATGCAATGTTAACTGTTGAAGCTGGCTGATGGGTTCATAGGAATTCATAACATTAATCTTTCTTCTTCTGTAAGTGTTTTAAGTTTTTCATAATAAAAAGGCTTTTTTTTTTTTAAGTGGGCCTTCATACATTCTATAGAGTAGAATCTAGCAAAAATGATATTATAGAATGAAAAGATTACCAATACACTTCAATAGAATGGCTCTGACATGTTCTTAATTGCATAGCTCCTGTAGCTATAAAACAGCATATTAAAGAAAATGGTGGATGGTGTGTAACCAACTGGGAGCAGCTTTTTAAAAAGGACCCAAGAACTTGGGACTGAAAGAGTTAAGTCAAAACTATTTTCCCATGAATTTTTCAGTTGTCATTGCTGCCAAAGCTACAGCTGCAGCTCCAACTCTACACTACCAATCTCTTTATTTATGCTAATTATACAATACATTAAGCTTCTCTCTTCTTTAGGCAATTTATCTAAAGATTATTCTGTTTCCATTTTATTTGAAAGACAATATTTTATCATCCGCATTTAGCAATGCCTTAATTATAAATAGCTTTTCTCTGAAGCATGTTATATACTATAAATAAATTTCTTTTGCAACAGTTATTCTAATCTATTGTATAAATCAAAATACTGAGACCCAGAAATCAGAGAATCAGCTTCACATGACACAAAACTAATGCGAGCAGTTATATAAATCTAGAAATTAAAACAAAAATATTTTTCATGGAAGCAGCTGCAATAATTTTGGAAAGCAGAGGTCTAAATGCTTCCAATTGCTTCCAAAAGTGCATTTAGTATCGTAAGTATTGTTTTACCTTATCTTGTTCAAGCTGTTCAATTAAGTTCTTTGCATCACGTAACTGAGTGATAAGTTTAGTCTTCTCAGCCATATGAAGCTCCTAAAAATTTTAAAAATTTTAAAAATTCATTTCCATCTCTAATAAAGCTTCTCCTTATATGAGAATTCTAAACATTTTATCTAATTTGGATACTTCTCATAGTCTAGAAGAAAAGTACATAGGATGTCTCAAAAGGGTTGTAACCAATATGAAGCCCAGAGCACTTGGGTGCCCTCTCCATGCTGTCTACAGGGGAAGGGAGGAGGCTTTGCAGAGGAGGTGCAGACCACGCTGGGGCCTGTGCATTTAGCTTGATGGGGCTACGTGAAACAAAACTTATTTGCTTTTTACCTTAATCTTTTCTAGCTCTTGAAGTCTTTCATCCAGTTGTTCCTGCAGTGCTTCTTTTTCACTGGTTAACAGTGTACATTGTTCCTTACGTGACTGAATTGTTTGCTTACAACGCTGCAATAGGTTCTCTTGACGCTTAACTCTTTGCTGAAGTATTTCCAGTGTGTTAGCAGAAGCTCCATCTTCAACTAATAACAATAAAGCAGCACAGCAGGGGCAGTGAGTAAGGAATATGAGGGCTTTAGGAGTTAATTCTGTTAGTACATAGAACTGTCCCAACTCTGCTATATCCTAAACCAGAGCAACAGAGAGAAGCACCCTTCCTTTATCTTATCTCCCATCCCAAAAGGATTAAGTATTCCTTCCAATGTATTCTAATCTCTTCCAGAAGAGTTCTGGTAAGTACACCTTTTTCCATTTCCTTACATTTATGAGTGAAGTTTTCACACTTCAGGGGAATTTCAGGGCCCCTTACGGAATGGTTGCTCAGACAGACACCTACTGTGGCTCTGGCTAGACTAAAAGTTTATCATAAATCTCTTGGAGACAAAGAGCTGGTAAATAAAAAGTAGAAATTTCATTGAATATGCACCTCAAAGCCTCAAAGAGTAGGGAGGACTATACATGGATTTTAAGAAAAAACTTAAACTACTCTTTTCCAGTTAGATAGCAAATAGGGCAAGAAGAGACATGTGTGAATGCAGAAATATGTAAGTAATATTATTTTAAAAATAATAAACAATTACATATTCATTCATCTTGAGTGGAACTATCCTGTTTCTATGAAAACTATTGTTATCAATAAAACAGTATAAAAAATAAAGTATAAGCTAATAATTTTATTTCAATTATAATGAAAATGAGGTGCTACTACTCACAGATTGTCAAGTCTTAAAACAATTACTTACTTTCTCCTGGATAACAACAAAGAACAGAAAAAACAACAACAAAAACGGTTGCATCTTCCTGGAAATGTTAGGATCAAGAATACTTTACTTCTATCTCGGCCCATGTCTAATAGCTCATATGCTAGAGTCTTGCAGCACCCTCCTCTGATTTTTAAATTAACATTTTGACAAGATGAAGCTCACCTACTGCCCCTACATCATTCTCTGTGTTTTCTTCAGTGACGCCTTCAGCCTGTGGTTCCATTTGAGGGAGTGGTTTTGTTAAATCAATATTCATGGGGCCATTTCGTAGCCGTTGTTTCAGTAGAGAAACCTAAGAAAAATGTGCTTCATTAGAAAAAATAAATGATTCAAAAGAAAATATAGCAGTAGTACTTTCTTTACAACAGAGAGGACAGAGTAAAAGAGACTCTTTTTGCTATACCAAGGGAAACAATTAAAATAAAAGGTTTACTCCTAACGCAGTTCATTTTTTGTTACTTTCAAGTATATCACAGCTAGCCAAAGGATAATAAATCAACCATTATCCTAAAAATTAACTCAGAAAAAGGAAAGAATTTTTTAAAATACCCCCATTTTAAAAAATATCTGGAACCTATTACATATCCCATCAATATTCCTTTTATTTTTCTTTATCCAAGTTTCACACTCTTACCTGAGTCTGGAGAACACTGATATACTGATCTTTTTCCTCTAAAGATGCATCAAACTCCTCTTGGAGGTGTTTCTTTGCTTGCTGGTCCATTTGGAGCTCCTAAAACAAAGGATTTTATAGGTAGATTTTAGCATAAAACAAAAAATTCAGACTTGAAGTTTTCAAAATTTAAAAAGATAGTCTGGAATTGCATTCCTCTTAAGATAAGGTATCAACAACAATAATTAAAAGATAATCAGCATTTAAAACATTAGTATTTAAAAAAAACATTAATATTTACACCAGCAAATAAATTTTGATCCTTCAAGAATATGAAGATCCAAGAATAATATTTTGTAGTTGTAATGACTGCTGAATTGAGGATTAAAAAAAATTACTGAGAATAAAAAAAATCCTGGAACTACTACTCAAAATGCTGCTTTCTTTAGGTCCTTAATGACCTTCCTAACTGAATCCAATGGTCTTTACCTCTGTGCTATAGCAGTCACCATAATGATCTCCTCAATGTACCTGCTTTCCATGGCTTCAGGGCTCCTGTCTGTATTCCTGTCTCTTACAGTTTCCTCTCTGCCCTTCCCTGATTCCATTGGCCTCTACCCCTCTGGGCTCAGTCCTGTGTCCTCAGTGCTTTTCCCGTACACTCAGTCCACTGGCATGCTAGAAGCTAACTTCTAGAACAATTTAGATATCCCATCAAAACACCTCTATTTTTCTGGGACTCCTACTTTTCTTACCTCAAATCTTCCTCTGACTTGATCCATCCCTCACACGTTGGCTATAAAATTTTCCTCAAACAATATTTTCAAGGACTTATAAGCAACACCCTCTTCTTACACTGTTTCAAATTTACTAATTCTCAAAACACTGAAGTACGAACTGTCCTCTATTCCCCATCACACCCACAACGCCCAAGATTTCTAAGTTCATTTACTAATTTTTGCACTAAAGACTCCGAGCTTGACCTTCCCTCACAGTAGTAGTTTCCTAATGATGGTCTTCTAGAACATGTCCAGAATGAAGTTTTCATGAATCCAATGTGAAATAAGAAACAGAGGTCAATGTAGAGAGTTTTTCTTAGATCCAAATCTTTTATTTAAACAGCTGTTATTTTATTCTAAAAATATGTCCTTCCTAACTTTTTATTTAAAAAAAAAAATCTTTATGAAATAATGAAAACAGAAGAATCTGGTTCCTTATTTTTAATGTCCACACTTGAAGAAATAAAAGCAGCCCTATGACAATTCTCCTGTCCCCCATTTCTGGAAAGAACTGGAGATCATTTTCCAGCCCATAAAACCCACAAGTCTGGAAAGAACGGTCTTCCATGACTTTGCACAGGCCAATCCTTTAGTCTGGAACGTCTGCACTACAATACCAGACTCTGTTACCCGGCATCCCTAACAACCCATAAAAATACCTCAATTTATACTATGGTTTTCAGATTTTGAATGTTGTTGGTTTTTTTAAAACATTTGAACAACTTGACTATATCCTTAAAAAAACAACAACTGACGAGTGAAGATATTTTTTCCATTGATTTTTACAGAGTGTGTAAGGGAGGGAAGGGGGGGAGGGAGGGAGGGAGGGAGGGAGGGAGGGAGAGAGAGAGAGAAACATCTATGTGAGAGAGATATTGATTGATTGCCTTTCATATATGCCCTGAAAGGGACTGGGGATTGAGCCTGCAACTGAGGTAAATGCCCTCAGTTGAAGATTAAACATATATATAATATTTTTACACATGGTGATAAAACAAAAAGACACAACAAAGTACAATAAAAGACAGGATAATAGTTACTTTTGAAGAAAGAAAGGAAACTGTGATTGGGTTAGGAAACAGTAAGGTGTTTTTAAAGTAACTAGCAACATTCTATTTCTTGATCTTGCTGGTGATTATAATAGTGTTTACCATATACTGTACACATAAGCTATATATATTTTTAGCATGATTTTCTATATCTGTTTTATTTTATTATTAAAAGATTTTAAAATGTTGATAAGTGATGTAGCAGAGATACAGAATGCTATTCTCCAACCAATATAAGCCATTATTGTCCATCTTTTTCAAGACAGGACAGAAGCAGAAATTAGTAAAGCATTATTTCAAATAATAAATATTTGCCTGATTTCTAATATGTCACTGTAAATATTATCCCCCAAAATTACAATAAACAAAATGTTTATTTTATTAAAAAGACTGTTGGTTAGGAAAAATAAAAAGAAGCCAAAAACACCTAATAAAAGGGACAGTTTAGCCTTGAAAGTTGCCACTGACTATTAATGCAGGTAAATGATATTCTATTGTTAAGACTCCTATTTCACTAACTCCACCAACAATATACAGGCTGTAACAAAAAATCTATATACACTTTAAAAGCTGATAGCCCAATTTTGAAAATGAAATATATTTTAATAAACACTGCATATCAAAAAAATAAAAAAATAAATAAACACTGCATATCTATAATATATAAATGAATACACACACACACACACACACACACACACACACACACACACAGAATGAGTGGCCAGATTATTATGCATTCAGATATCATAATAATCTGGCCACTCAGTGTAATTATTCAAAGTATTACTAATATAGCTGTGGAAAACCATGCAAATAAAAACTGTAAGAATTGGCCCCTGGTTTTGTAGCTTGGGTTGGTTAGTTATTGCTATAGCTACTGAAGTACATATGAAACTATCACAGCATGTACAATAGTTCTGATAAAAACAAGAGATTTAATTACTATTCTCAAAGTACTAATCACTACAACTTACCTCTCTTAATTCAGAAATTCTCCGAAGTGCTTTATCCTGGCTCTGACTTAATATACTCTTTAATTAAAAATAAAAAAAATAAAGTTGGGTCAAACAACTGCATGACATAGTAATACAAAGCAAGTACAAAAGAATTATTTTTATATATTTTATTGTTTTTTTACAGAGTGGAAGGGAGAGGGATAGAGTTAGAAACATCAATGAGAGAGAAACATCAATCAGCTGCCTCCTGCACACCCCCTACTGGTACATGTCCTCAACCAAGGTACAAGTCCTTGATCAGAATCTAACCTGGGACCCTTGAGTCCGTAGGCCGACGCTCTATCCACTGAGCCAAACCATTCAGGGCAAATAATTATTTTTACAATATTACAACTGCTTATCCAAAAATAACCTAAGGGTGGGGAACAGGACTGAAAATCTTAAGGATATAACCATGTTGAAAATCTGTTAAAAAGTTAAATTATGATGCGACAGAACTGTTCTGCATCTGGCTATGGTAGTGATTACACAAATCACATGCAAACCACAAAAGTCAATTCTACTATAAGTTAATTTTAAAAATAAAAAAGGTTGTTTACGTTAAATCAAATTCCAAATGCAATTCAATTTATTTCATTGTACCCTATAGTGGTACAACGATTGGTCAATTACCAATCTGTTTAAAAGGGATTTTTTATAATTTAAAAACTATATTTAAAAAAAGAAAAGCCTAGCCAGTATGGCTCAGCAGTTGAGCATTGATGCATGAACCAAGAGGTAATCAGTTGAATTCCCAGTCATGGCACATGCCTAGATTGTGGACTTGAACCCTAGTAGGGGACATGCAGGAGGCAGCTAATCAAAGATGTTTCTCTCTCATCTATGTTTCCATCCATCTACCCCTCTCTCTTCCCTTCTCTCTAAAAATCAATTTTAAAAACATTAAAAAAGAAAAGTCCAGGAGAAAACTACAAAGAGAAATACAGATTGCTGAATTAGTCATCATATATAAAACTCAAGAAGCTAAAAGAGTAATAATGAAAGATGAAGTGATTCATCCTTTCCTGCAAGTGGGAAAAGAGAGAGGACAGGAAACAGGAGCTTTTCACTAAATTGAAAATTAAACCTGAAAAGTTATGATCTATGGAAACAAAGTAACTGTATATTCTTGCACATATATAGAGAGGTGAAGAAATGAGGTAATTTGGAGCTTCACTGGTGCGTGTAGATTAATAACAATAAAAAACAGAGATACAGGTAGGCAAATGTTTTGCTTTATGGTCCAGAAGAGTATGACTGGGTTGTATTTGTGCGGCCTGTTAAGTGAATAAAACAAAAACCAAAGGCTTTTTCCATATAAAGCTAAAAGCACAGGTTATATTTGGTATAATATAAAACTTTTAAATGCAGGAAAATGCAGTGCATTATTTACAAGCACCCGCTCTGCCATCTAACTTCCAGGAAGGGATCCCAGCTCTCCTCCCTATTGCTCACAACGTGTGTAACAATAAACAATTGTTATTCCTCAATTTCCTCACAGGAGAGGTTTAAGGACTAAATACACCATAATGCCTGGCACCCAGTAAGAGCTAAATAAATGTTATGTAGTATGAGCAGATAATAGTGGTGGCAGTACTTACAGTTTTCATTTCATTGGGTCTACTGAAAGGATGTTTGTCAATTTAATAAAGAGGTTTCTAGGCATGCCAATATGGGCATGTATGGAGATGTAGGAAAAAGGCAAAAGTTACTGCGTTTTTTCTCTAACACTCTATATTTGGGACTTAGTGGTAGAAATACATACACCTAAAAATAAAAATCTATAGACAATTCATAGAAACACAAACAAGGAACTCACAGAATTGTGAATAAGATGACCTTTTGAGAATGAATTTATGTAATAATAATACAATGAATTAAATCAGAACCACTGCCCCCAGCTTGTGTGGCTCAGTGGTTGAGTGTCGATCTCTGAACTAGGAGATCACAGTTAAAATTCCCAGTCAAGGCACATGATTCCTAGTAGGGAGGCATGTAGGAGGCAGCCAATCTGTTTCTCTCTCCCCCACTCTTTTCCTCTTACTCTAAAATCAATAAAAACTTATCTAAATAAAAAATTTAAAAAGATGCAACCTGCAAACTAAGACACTAGGAAACATATATAAAAGAACAAAACATGCCTTAAAGCGAAACCTCTGAAGCACCTTAGGGATCAGAAACTGAAAGACACCATCCCTACCATGTAAGATCCCTGGATCCCTCCCTCTTTCTCTTTATCAAATCAGTAACAGTAAAGCAGATTAAATACTTTAATCATGTGATTATTACAAGTGAGGATAGACCTGTTTTACTATGAGATTCTTTCTAATTTTAGCATTATATATGAATCAATATCATATCCAACAAATCACTTACTTGTAGCTTTTTCTTCTCTCTCTGAACAGTCTGATAAGCTGTTACAAGCTAAAATAAAGGAAAAGTCATCAATAATATGTCATTCCTAAGTAAATGCAATTAATCTAAACTTCACTAAAGCGTCTTGTTATAAAAGTGAAAAATAAATAAATGATAATAATTCTTTTACATAACAATTCAACCTAGTTAGATGCATATACAGCCAAACTAAATAACATTGGAAATATAGTTCTAAAAAATAAAAGAACTCAACTCTATAAAGATAATAAATTTCCTTTTGATTTCACCTTAGCCATGTACTTCTTTAAATATGAGGACCTAATTCATAGGTGGGAATTAGAGCCAACTTGCCTAGAGGCTGAAGACAGCTCAAACAATAGTCATAGACCAGTACCATCAGCAACAGCATCTCCTGGGAGCTTGCTAGAGACTGGAATTATTGGGCCATACCCCAAACTAACTGAATGGGAATTGGGGGAGGAAGAGCAAAGAAACACAGGAATGTGTGTTTTAACAAGCTCTCCAGGTGATTTTTTGCTTGACCATTGATCTCTAAAAGTTCCTTGTGGTTATAGGACCTGTGACCATGGCTGTGTAAAAATCTGATGAAAAGAACTCATAACCAACAGTTGAAAACTGGTTCCTAAAGAAATGTTTAGCCGAAACCGGTTTGGCTCAGTGGATAGAGCGTCAGCCTGCAGGCTGAAGGGTCCCAAGTTCAATTCCGGTCAAGGGCATGTACCTTAGTTGCGGGCAGATCCCCAGTAGGGAGTGTGCAAGAGGCAGCTGATTGATGATTCTCTCTCATCGATGTTTCTAACTCTATCCCTCTCTCTTCCTCTCTGTAAAAAATCAGTAAAATATATTTAAAAAAGAAATGTTTAACCACATAATCTAACTATGATATTTAAACATTCTCGCACAACTTGGTGAAATTATGTATTAACAAATCTTTTAAACCTGTAAACCAAGCATGTCAAACTCACAGCCCACGGGCTGCATGCCTCGTTTATTTGGCCCATTTTAGCCTTTGAGTTGGACATGGTCGCTATAAACTATGTAGCACTACTCATCTGAAAGCTAAGCACATGGCCTCAGTTTAGATCTTACTTTGGAAGTGCTAGTGGCCTGTGAAGAGATAGGCTGCAGCTTTAGGAGAAAGAACTCCCCTATTCTGAGCCTGGCCATTTTCCTTGGAAGGCTGCTCTGTGCCCCTAAATGCCTCTACAGAAATATTGAGTGAAGAGGCAGATAACATCAGCAACAGAGATTATGAAGGAAAGTCTATCTAAGAGTAGGACCCTCCCTTTCTTGTTATCTTAAGACCAGATAGAGGAAGAAAGGTAAAGACAAAGTCTATGGGCTCTTTTCCCTAATGAGCTGCATAACTCTGAGGTAGCACAAATATCAGGACAATCAGAAAGACACAGAATCAGTTGGAATGGGGGTTGAGGACAAATATGTGGTACTTTAATCAATAAAGAAATTTTTAAAAAAGACATAGAATCAACTAGGACTCTGTCAACTGCTACCTATGTGACCTTAAGGAAGTTACTTAATCTCTATGATTAAGTCTCTGTGAGTCTCTAATCCCTATTCTACAAACGAGAGTTAATTGATATCTACTTCACAGAGATGATGCAAAATTAAATGGCACCATAAATATAAAATGCACAGTGTCTTACACACTTAAATATTAATTTACTGCCGAAACCGGTTTGGCTCAGTGGTAGAGCACCGGTCTGAGGACTGAAAGGTCCCAGGTTCAATTCCGGTCAAGGGCATGTACATTGGTTGCGGGCACATCCCCAATAGGAGGCAGCTGGTCGATGTTTCTCTCTCATCGACTTTTAGCTCTCTATCTCTCTCCCTTCCTCTCTGTAAAAAAGCAATAAAATATAAATATATATAAATTTACTGTTGCCCCAGCTTTGAACTTAAAAGCCATGAATAAGCTAGTGGAAATAATATATATTTAAACAAACAAAAATCAAGACCATTAATTACTTTGATAGAAATAAAAAATAAGTTTTAAAGGGAAAAGTTGCCTGACTTCATACGTGCCTCCTGAGATACATGGCTTTCCTGCCCTGTTTACATCTCTGGGTTCCAGCCAGCCTATAGCTTCTAGCCTAATAATTCCTTCCTAGTTTGCCAGTATTGTATAGTTTTTAAAAAAAATACTTTGTAGCTGGGACCGGTCTGGCTCAGTGGATAGAGCATCAGCCTGCGGACTGAAAGATCCCAGGTTTGATTCTAGTCAAGGGCATGTATAATACATTGGCTGTGGGCACATCCCCAGTAGGGGGTGTGCAGGAGGCAGCTGGTCGATGTTTCTCTCTCACTGATGTTTCTAACTCTCTATCCCTCTCTCTTCCTCTCTGTAAAAAAAACAATTAAAAAAATAAATAAATAAAAATAAAAAATACTTTGTATATTTCACCTAAGGGTTTTTGTTCTTTTGGGCTGCAGGGTAAAACTACCCAGATTGTAGCCATAATTGGAAATAGAAGTTATGGCTAACTTCACATACTAACTTTGAATTTTATTATTCATTAGTTAAAATTAACTACAGAGCTGATTTGCACACTGCTAAGACAATAAACTGTTAGGCATTGTAAAAAAATATGATAAGCCATAGGCAAATTGCTGTAGAAAGGTTTTCCTTAGGAAACATTGTTTCAACTGCACAAGATGGGGAGAACTAATACAATTCAACCTGAAGGGAAGATGCTGAAAAGAGATGGGCAGCACTACTTCCTCGCTTAGACCAGAGAGTGTCATCCTCAGGGGGATAGAAGTTAAAAGATTCATTTGAGGCAAAATTTAAATGTAGGTACAATGAGAGTGAAACAAATGTGTCAGAAAAATCAAACTACTAAAACATAATTGGGGTCTGTAATAATGAAAATGTTGCAGCCACAGCACTTAGATGAACAAGGGAGAGGATGTGAGGAGGAAAGATGATGAACTCTGCCCTGGGCGACCAAGCAGAAAGGCAGAGTGTGAGAACTAGAAGGCTACAGACAATAAGCTCCAAAACTTTACTAAGAGTCTTGCCACAAAAGACCTGAAACACTGAAAGTCTTCAACTAGATATTGCCGGAGATTACCCAGCATTAGTTAGTAGCCAGCATTTCTAAGGCATTGAGTTTTGCCAACCATAGGTATAAAAGCCACACAGTAGCATGAATTAGAGAACAAGGGGAAGAAATGTTCCTTTAGGCAGAAAAAGCATGCTCCTACCTCAGAATATTTCCCTTTGTAGCTATTCAACCTTCGTTCCATTCTTCGCAACCACTGAATCAGCTGCTCTTTGTTGAGGCTGTCGAAGTTCCCTAGCGAATCCTCAGCCTCGCTCTCCATATCAGAGGGTGGATCAAAGGTGGCAGCAGAGAGGTCCAGGTCAAGTCGATTCAGGGATTCTCTGGAAGACGTTCGTACCAAAGACTCTTTTGAAGAAGATCGGAATAGAGATTCCTTTAGTGGACTTCGAAACAAAGACTCCATGGAAGGTACCCGGAGTTGGAGTTTCTGTGCAAAAGTCTGTGTGTCACCTGACTGTAACCAAAAACCACAGAATATGTGGGTTAAAAATACACATTTAGACTTCTATTATTCCCTATCAACAGTAATAACCTATTAAAAGCTCTAACATATTCAATCAATATCCCTGACATTTAACATAATACATTGTTTTCTGAAAAATAAGAGACACCTGGTTATTTCTGAAAAAGTGCTGGACCTGGAATCAGAGGACTGGGGTGTAGGTCCCAGGTCTGTCACCGAGCAGTGGAATGACCTTCACTAAGTCACTTCCTTTCAGTCTGCACATCTGTAAAAAAGAAGGAAGCCTTCTGTTCTCTTGTCTCAAATCGCTTACCTACAAATCTGCCCCTGTTACACTGTCACCAATAAGATGGTTGCAAGAAGGGAGGGGGTGGGAATATGGATGAAAAAGGTGAAGGAGAATATAGTCAATAATACTGTACACAACAGTTTCAATGAACTGAACTTTTCTCAAGACTGAGACTGGTTGAACGAGATATATAACAATTTACCAACCCAACTCCAGGGAAGTTTCAGAAGAGGGAACTATGGGGATTCAGAATAATTCACCCCAAGATATGCCTCTGTGCCTCTGTGGTATGCCGACTGTTTTGAGCTAAAGGCGACTTAAGCAGCAGGCCCAAGAGAAAATTCTACCTCTCCCTTAACTACCTAGAACTTGAATTAGGAGTCTTGCTCATAAGAGATTATCAGATAACCTCTTTTGACCTATCCATGGGGCAGGACAAACTTCTGTTTACCAAGCATTTTCTCTTCTTCTCATCCTGCAATGACCCTGTGAAGCTCCCCCATGGTCCCTCCCTCATTCCTAGTTCAGGATGTCTTATATGCCCATGTTTCCTTTCTATCTCTGAACCTGCATGAGAGGTCTCGGGCTCTCTCATGTATGTGGGTTCTCATACACATGTATGTATTACATTTGGTCATTTTCTCTTACTAAAAATAAATTTTAAAAATAATAATATTGTGATAAGTTTGCATTGTGACAGACGATTATTAGACTTACTGTGGTGATCACATTATAAGGTATATAAATGTTGAATCACCATATTATACACCTGAAATATATACCAACTACAAATAAATAAATAAATAAATTGCACCCCACCTCTTAAAAACAAAAAACAAAAAGTAAATATTGAGAGAAAGCGGCATAAATACATAGATAGGTTTATGATAAAATAAGTACGGTGAAGTATGAATGATAAAATCTAGGAGGAGGAACAAAACAAAAAAATAAAAATAAATCTAGGTGGAGGGTATATAGCTATTCACTTTAAAGTTCTTCCAACTCATATATGTTTGAAAATTTTTGTAATTAACTATTGAAAAATAAAAAGGCAGTATTCGAAAACAGCAACAAATAATGTAAAATGCAACTTTAATACTGTAATTTATTTTATATTTAAAAATTCATACATGGTTATCAAAGATCTGAGTTTTATAAGTCTGTTTGAAGTAAAAGGTCAGCTCTACACATTCTCTTTTGGAGATAAATGAAGAATCAATTTCATTAGCTATTATAAACTGCATTAAACAATTTAAAATTTAATGACATTTAAAAGAAATTTTTCTAAAATACATACTTTTCTGCCTTCTTAAATAAAGACAATGAGTAAACCTTTAAAACGATGTCCATGCCACAATTATTATATTGTGTGCCAAAATTATCAATTTACACAAGATGTCCTACCCAGTATCAAGAGGGACATAGATAGCTATGCCTTATGAATTCCTGGGCTTGTTTTTACCATCTCTTCTAGCTTGGTATAAACTCTGATTTCCTGCTGCTGTCAAGATGTCCTACCCCCTTCATCCACATACACTGTTCCTAATTTGCTAACAACCAATAACCAATTTGTCAGAAATCTGTTTAAAGGTAAAGAGACTCTAAGTGAAACTATCTCCTTGTTATGAGAATTAAATGAGAGAGTATGAGTGTGTGAGTGTGTGTGTGTGTGTGTGTGTGTGTTTATGTTAATAATGCCTGACACAGAGTAAATACTCAGTAAATGCTATTTTATTTTTTAGGAAAATATCTGTTGTTGTTTTTTAAGAAAGTTCAAAGCCTTTAGTGAGCCTTACTTTCTGAATATCACCCATGTTCATTATTTAACTTAATTAAAACTTAAGTCTCTCCCAAATGGTTATCTTTCATTTTTTTGCATTTGTAACTGTATTTAGTCTTTTTAGACTATTCTATAAGAGAAGGAAAAAAGTATTCCAAAAACTATTCTTTAATAATATTCCTTAAAGATCTTTGGATCTGTCCAGTACCATATTATACATCTGATATAGGTAGATTGGTGCCTCTCAATTTTTACCCTTATCTCATGGCACCTAAAGAAAATTATGTATTTGTAGAAGACTTGGGATTTAGTGAGGGTGTTGCTCAAACAAAGTCAGAGTCCTCAAGCCCAGGGACTCGGATTATGGCCAGAACCTTATCAGCCTCCCTAAAAAATCTCACCTCACAGGTGACCTTTTCATGGAGTTTGGGAAACTGTAATTTATACATTTGCTAAACAATAGTTTAGAATGTTTAGTCTACATAATTTAGTTCATAAATCACTGAGGTCATAAATTATATACATTAATGCTTCAGATTCTCAAAATTAGAAATGTTCTTTCCCTACAAAACAGACTCCTGAGAATAGCCAGGTCAATGATAATAATCATCAATAAAGCCAAAGTAAACAAATGTTCATTTCAGACACTGCCATCATTTTTATGTTTTTCATGAAATTTTTCTTTTTTTGGAAGGAGTCAAAAGAATGTCACTCAGCCTCAATCTCCAAATAACTTTTGAGTATCAAAGATAACCTAAATTCTCTGCATTAGCACATTTAAGAGCAAAGTTTAAAATAAGTTTCATTTATTTCATACTAATCCCCTTTCAAATTATGTAACGTGACCTATCTTTCAATATGACTTCCTCTATTTTCTTTACAACTATAAAGTCAGATTCCTTTTTTCAAAATGTTTACTATTTACCACCATTAATTTTTTAAATGAGTAATAACAGAATCTTATATGACTGGTGTATATATATAAATCACTTACATTTTTTTCCAAGAAACCATCAACAAACCTGGATTTACCACACATGTTGTATCAAATGTTTGGACATCACTGTTCCAATGTTAAGTCGAATGCTACTAAAATAGATTGACCAACACTCTGAAAGGACTTGCCATTTTTTAAATAAAATGAATAACATACCTGGGGAGTCACCAGTTCACTTCCATTAATACTGTCCGGAGATTTTGTGGCTTGGAGAGTTACATTCTAAAAAGGACAAAGAAACATTGTAAAGAAAAGGAAAAAAAGACTAAAGTTTTAAAACTGTTAGGAACAAAGGCCAAGTACCAAGCCCTATTAGGTACATTTATCAAATAAAATTAGTAATTGTTCATTTATTAGAATGTCTTCATGCAAGGCAAAACTAGTATGGTAAGTATTTTAGAAAATTCATTTTGCTGCAATATATATAACTAAATAGCAAAGATTAGTATGTAGCAAAACTTATTTCAAGCAAATCGCATACCTTTCCCATTATAATGTCCCCAGTTTCCCCCCCCTCAACAAAATTAACATAAGGGTTTCAATTAGCTAAACTCATTCAAACAGAAATCTATCCAGAAAAAGAAATTTCAATAGTTCCCTACAATAAAAGAATATTCAAATTAAAGTTATTTAGGCTAAGCTCTGAAAATTATCTTGGTAACAAGAAATACAAATGCCTTAATCATTTGAAGCCAACAGTATAAATGACATTGTTGTGACAATTTTCAGAAAAACTTATAATTTAAAATAATCTTATTCCACATGTGAATGTTTTAATTTTATCCTGTTCATATGACAAATGCTCCAAATTAAGCAACATTCTGCTGATTACATCATACTGGCATAGGTTCTATGATAATGGATGAGATTCTTTGATATTTAAAATTCTACATTGCATTCATAATACACTAAGTAGCTAATTGAAATTACAGCTTTAGAAGTAGCTTGTGATAAAATAACTTAATTCTTTTAACAAAAGCATTTGACCAAATCCTAGCCACTACCAGTATGTTTCAGTAACTTGGTCTTTAAATAGCACATTTTCCCTATAATTCTACAGCTGACCAAGAAAAGGTCAAATATCTGATCTTATTTATTCTAAAATACAAGTGAAGGCACTCAGCTTTGCAAAAGGGTTCTCAAATTTTTGAGCTCTCATTAGGTATTTGATACTAAGGAATTGTTAATTTTTAGGTATGATAAATATATAGTGGGTCTATATTTTGTCTTTATCTTTTAGAAATATATTCCAAAACATTTAGATGCAATAATAGTTCTGAAATTTGCTTCAAATAATCCAGTAGGGATGAGGTGGGGATAAGCTGCATGTATGGAGAGACTGGTAATGCTATCGTTGGGAAGTGGGAAGGGATCCTAATAAGATGGGCATGAGTTAATTGTTGACACTGGTAATAGACACTATAGGAGGAAAAGAATTCCTATACCACTATTGCTACTATTTCCACTTTTATAATATGTTTAAATTTTTCCCTAATAAAAATGTAAATACCTATTCCCTCTAATGTAAAAAGTTATCAAATTTTACTAGTCCAAGACATTTTCTTAAAGTTAGACAGGAGAGAAAGGTTGAAAGAACTTAGTAATTAACTTTTATCTTCCTGTTCTCTGCCATTTCAAAGAATTAAAAGTTGTATACATGGTATGTATTTGTATAACATCACAAGTAATGTTTTCTAGCCCTAAAAAATACTACAAACTATGAAATAAAAAAACACACACACATTTTATAGGGATCAATAAATCTCTCAGTCAATCAGTACAGTGAAAAGCAATAGTTAAATTATGCAGAAAGGAAATGAAAGAACTCCATAAGATATATAGGTTAGAAGAAACAGTGGCAAGAGAGTCCATATTCTATTTTAAGTAAATTTCTTGACACATGATTGTAGTCCTTACAGAAAAAGCTATTCTACAACTGCTTGAAATATCACCCTATCAAACACAGCATAACATTTAAAAACCTTTCCTCCCTGTGTAATATTTCAGTTTATATGTTATATCATATATCTAAATATAAAAAAGACAACTAAGGGAAGTATTGGCGTATGTTTCCCTGAAATTTAAATTAGGAATCTTTAGAAACAAAATTAGAGATTTTGTCACTACCTGTAATGCCTTCTCTATTTCTGTCCAACAAATGCCCTTTTTTAATAAAGTTTTATATGATTTGCCTGAAAGACTAACACATTCCCTACATCTGTATTTTCTTGTATTAAGCCTTAATTCCTGTGTATTGTAAGTATACTAGCAGGTTGATATTTTTATCTATCGATACATATTAACTTATAAAATCTTGGAGAGCAGATAACCTTGCATTTTCGTCTTGGTCCCAGGACCTAACTAACATCTTGAGGATTGGTAGAACAGGTTCAGTAACTGCTTTTTAAATCCTATACAATACTTCCTTCAATGAAAGAAGACTTCTGAAGGCTTTCTCCCACACAAAAGCCTAAAGAACTAGCTCAATACAAGTCAATACTCAACAGTCATCAATATTTTCTTCTGGAGGCAATTCCTAAATACAGGAAAACCCTTCTGAAGAGCATTTAATTTAAAAGCACACACAAGTTCCCTGCCAGATTTGTGTTCAATTATATTTTGTTCAATATTTATTGGTTGCTGAGCACTAAGGATACAATAAATTTTAGAATTACAGGTAAAGATACGTATTTAAAAAAAAAAACTAAATTAAGGAAAAGTCAGCAGCTGGTGAACTCCTAATATAATGAATTAGGCCCTCACTAAATTCAATAACCTAGGTTATGCTATAGTTTCCCTTTGTTATGTGGGGGGAAATAAGTTTTTATCTGAACAAAACTCAATTTAAATAATATTATAAAGACTTTTAGTCTAGTTAAATTACTTCTAATGCCTTTCCTTAAAATTTTTTTAGCATTTCTTTCATGATAGGCTAGGACTCCATACAAATTACTTTTATGTATTTACTAGAGGCCCAGTGCACGAATTTGTGCACAGGTGGGGTCCCTTGGCCTGGCCAGCAATTGGGGCCAATTGGGGATGCGGGTAGTTGGCCAGCGGGGAGAAGAGCTGTGGAAGGTTAGCTGTGGGAGCTCACTGACACCCAGGGGGACAGCTCCTGTGTTGAGCATCTGCCCGCTGGTGGTTGGTGTGCATCATAGCAACCAGTCAATGGGTCATTGATCATTCAGTTGTTCAGTCGCTTAGGCTTTTATATAGATGGAAATGAGCCTAGGAGAAGCTCTTCTTTAAAAAAAAAAAAAAAAAAAAAAAAAAAAAAGTCTCTATTGCTAAATATTACATGAAGTGTAAAGCAATATCATTTTTTTTAAATAAGTTGGTAATTTATCTTTAACTGGAATTCCTGCGTCCCTCTCAAACCAGTTTTGAAAATAGTGAGGTGTTACTTGTAGCCAGAACCAAGGAGACCTTTTTCCCTAAGTTCCAAGCGAAGGCATCACCAGAACTCTGAGCTGCTTTCTTTTCTATCGTAAAACCAAGGTGAGAATGTACTTTAGGATTGCTAGTGGCTATATACAAACCAAGTCTTTCCTGGCTGCAGGGATTAGTACAGAAATGTTCCAATTTCATCACCAGCTTAATAAATTCAACCAATCCTCATTGTTTAAAAAACAAAAAAATCAATCCTAGTTCAATGTCCAATTTAACACCAAAAGCTACCTTCCTGAGCAAACACCTCTAAATTTGAATTTGCTAAATTAAGAAATTAGATACTTGAAGAAAAAAGTCCACTTTCCCAAAATTATATACAAGACTCAAAATTATATGAATTCAGTCAGTTGAAATAATGAGATCATTATTTCTTTTTAGATATTTAATACACAAAACCTGTCCTCTCCCAAAATAAGATGCAATTATTTGTTACCGTAAAATCAACTTACCTATTAAGTGTTATTTAACTATGGATTTACACAAATGCATTTTTCCCCTAAAAATGTGAGTCACATTTCAAAATATTCTTGGCCTTCACCACAGTTTTCTAACAATGCATACCTTTTTAATCAATGAACAAACATTCCCTAGAAAGAAAACTTAAAAGAGTTTAGATCAAGTGAAAGTAATCTTCACTACATTAATGAAAAATGTTATTTTGTTGCTGTTAAAGAGTTACCAGAATTCACACCAGCCATCAGAATTCAGCAATTTACTCTTATTTTTTAAAGCAGGGTTAGCAACAGGGCACTGAAGATGCTTTGAGAGATGGTAAGTGACAAGCAACATGAGATTTGCTTCTAGAATTACTGGATTACTTATCTTCCCACAAAGGGAATGCAGAAAGCGGTGGAAGGACTCACCACACTGTCAGTCTGTGTTTTAGGCTGTTTGGAGGAATCCAAAGCAAAGATAGTATACTCAGAGAGAAAAGCAGGCTCTGCTATCATCCCGGCTAGTAGCTGTCTCATTCAGTGTAACAAGCAGATGAATAAAAATAAAACAAATGATGAAAAACAAATCATAAGGGCATGTTGCAAAGTTTTCTCACCACACAGCATGCACAACACTATAATGGCCTAGCCCTGCAGCACCACTACTACCACAGTGGTTGGGAAAGGTCAGGAATGGAGAGGAATTGAACTATTTAGGATCTCAAAGCCCAACTTTAAACAACTTGCTTATTGGCATATAAATAATATATACAACAGGCACCACAGCACAAAACATGTCATTTGGTATAATCAACCAAAGGACTTGTATGCATGCATATAAACATAACCAATGGATACAAGACACGGGGGGGAGGGGGGGAGTGAAAGCATATGTGAAGGAGGAGGGGTAGAGGGGAGGCTGGGGGGAGGTCAAGGGGGGGAAAAGTAGACATATGTACTACTATTTGTAATCCTTCAAACAAAAAAAAATTTTTAAGAGACTATATCAATTAGAACAATACATGATAAAGAACACAAAGCTTTAGCATAAAACAAATACTGCACCATTCATTTTTATACATTCAAAAACAGAGCATGGAAATTTATAAGACATATAAAACTTTGATTTTTTTTTTTTTTGAGAGAAAGAGAAAAACACTGATTTCTTGTTTTACTCATCCATGCATTAATTGGTTAATACTGGTTGATTCTTATATGTGCCCTGACCCAATATCAAAACTACAATCTTGGTATATTGAGACAATGCTCAAACCAGCTGAGCTACCCAGCCAGGACCAAGACATATAACACTTTAAATAATCATTTATCTGTACTTATATTCAAAAAGTTTTCTCCAAGTCTTGGCCAAGTAGGTCAGTTGGTTAGAGCACCATCCCGATACACCAAATGTTGTGGGTTCAATTCTCTGTCTGAGGCACATATAAGAATCAACCAATTAATGCATAAATAAGTGAAAACAAATTAACATCTTTCTCCCTCTCCCATCCCACCTTCTCTCTCCCTGTCTCTCCAAAATCAATTACAAGTATTCTCTATTACACACAGAAGAAATTTTAAAACTGAAATGTATAAGTTTTAAGGATAAATTCTATAATATTAGTTCTTTTGATTCTCTTCTGTGTCTCAGTTTTCTTTCAAAAACAGTACAATACACACCAAAATACTAATAATCATAAATTAAATGTATAATAGATTATAATTAAAATGAACTTCTTGATGGTGGAGGTTATACAAATATACACAATAAAACTGCATAAACACACACACACACACACACACACACACACACACACTCACACGCAATCTATATATAGAAAAGCCTAAGCAACCATTCAACCGGTAACTATGACAAGCACTGACCACCAGGGGGCCAATGCTCACCGCACATGCATGGAAACATGGAACAGACTGATGAATCTCAGAGGGAAGGGGGGGAGGGTGGGAAGAGATTAACCAAAGATCTTATATGCATACTAGGGGCCCAGTGCACATATTCGTGCACCTGTGGGGTCCCTTAGCCTGGCCTGCGGGGTCAGGCTGAAAGCAGCAATCTGACATTCCCTGAGGGGTCTCGGATTGCAAGAGGATGCATGCCAGGCTGAGGGACCCCACTGATGCATGAACCCTTGCACCAGGTCTCCAGTGATACGTATAAAACTGGTGAAATCTGAATAAGCTCTATGGATATCACATAATTTACCAATGTCAATTTCCTTGTTTTCACAGTGTACCATAGTTTTGCAAGGTGTTACCTTTGGGAGATATTGGGTGAAAGGTACACAGGGCATACCTAAAAAAAGTTTTGTAACCTCCTGTGGATCTATGATTATTTCAAATTACAGTTTAAAAAATCCTTTGAAACATTAATTTAGCAGCTAATGTGAGTTATATTATTTATTATGTTATATATAATAAAGAACTTATATCAGAAAATAAATATCTACAGTGGGATGGGAGGGGGTCAATGGGAGAAAACAGGAAGACATCTGTAATACTTTCAACAATAAAGATAAATTCTTTAAAAAATAAAATATACAAAAGGAAAAATATAAATATCTGCAAAAGCTTAAGAGCTTACACTTTTCATCCCAGGACTATAGAGTTATGGGTACTAATCAGAGCCTTTACCAACTCTTCATCTGGTCCCATAACAGAGACCATTTAATAGATAAGGCAAACGTTTTTTAAGTCATTATTTGTGTGTGTTTATGTTAACTTGTTTTCCTTGGGTAGGATTCAAGAACTAACTTTATACTAAATCCTAAAATTAAGTACTAAAATATACTATTATGCATGTTTGGCTCTTGAGAATCATCGATCCAAGTTTCTACTCTTGCTGAAAGTCTACTAC
Organism: Pipistrellus kuhlii; assembly: GCF_014108245.1. Lineage (NCBI taxonomy): Eukaryota > Metazoa > Chordata > Mammalia > Chiroptera > Vespertilionidae > Pipistrellus > Pipistrellus kuhlii. The sequence goes on along the minus strand of NW_023425416.1, from coordinate 44,202,644 downwards.
CCTGGGGACTCAGCAAGCTTTGAATGAATGTTATTTTAAGTTAAAGGCTACACAAATTCAATTTTTTAAGCTTCCAAAATTAATTTTTGAAATGAAGTCACTCTTGCCCAGACAAGAAAATAACTTAAAATTGCAAATTTAAGAGTATATTTGAAACTTTAAGAGAAAAACACAAAAGCTAATTAATACCCACTAGAGAAAAATATGTTGACCAAACATTCAAAAGGTGCTGCCAAACAACAATTTACATTCTCGCCCCATAGCAAAGCAAATTACATTAAAATTAGTTCCCACTGACAGCTACCTCCCTCCAGTTGTCCTGGTCAATTGCTTCTTATGTTCATGAAAAGTCCCACTAGCATCAACTCTCAAATATTCCTCCCAATAAAATTCAACCTCAACTCGATCTCTTTCAAATTGTTCAAATTCTGATCTAATTGTGTTAAAATTTTAATTTGGCTCTTCCTCACTGAGTTGAACTTAGTGACTGAAGTTGTACGTGCCTAAACATTGATGAAGCTACCTAAAAACTCATATTACATGTGTGTTGAAAGTTTTTAATCTATCCTCCATGTCTCTTGCTCTTAGGAAAAAAAAAAATTTCTTAATCTCTCTCTCTGTGTGTTTTGAGTGGGACTACTTGGTATTCTTTTAGAATTCCCTAATTTTCTCTTGAACTGGGACTAGTGTGTATTATTTTTACTTATATTTTTATACTTTCCTTTCATTAGTAGCATTTCTACTTAGTTCTTTTTCACAACTACCTAGTCCAGTCGTATCTCCCCCGCACAATTTTCTGTTCTTAAGAAAAGTATTAATTCATCTATCTTATTAAAGATACTTGTTTGAAAGTCTTTTCCAAATTGCTCTATTTTTTTAAAATATATTTTTATTGAATTCAGACAGGAAGGAAGAGGGAGAGAGAGAAACATCAATGATACGAAGATTCATTGATTGGTTGCCTCCTGCACACCCCTGAATGGGGATCAAGCCAGAAGCTCAGACATGTGCCCTTGACTAGAATCAAACTTGGAACCCTTCAGTCCACAGGCCAATGCTCTATCTACTGAGCTAAACCAGCTAGGGCTAAATTGCTCCATCATTTTAATTTTACCTGGAGTAAATTTATATCCCAATTCTTGTTTTTATTGGCTGCCTTTTTAGCGTTTGTTTTGTCTCTAAAAATCAATAAAAATATTTTTAAATAAAAATACACCTCAGAACTAAAAATTGACCTGTCAAAATAATTTTCCATTTTGTTATCAACAGTAGCATTACATTTTAAATTAATAAGTTTCTTGTGAGAGGTTTATTAAAGAAGAAACTTAAGACTTACCTCTCTATTGGGTGTACCTTCATCAAATTGCTCTGTAAATGAAGATGTCCTGCTTCTGGTTCCTGTTGGTGTTGAAGAATTGGAGGAAGCCTAGATTTAAAAATTATTGCACAAATTAGACATTGACTAGTACACTATGTGCTGAGTAATCATTCTCTCAATCCATGATCAAAGAACCCAGGAAAAGGAAAAGAGCAAATACATGAAAACAGGAAAGGATAACGAACACATAATCAACTAGAAAACCCAGGCCACCTACTGGGTCCATGGTCTGACTCTGCTAGCAACCAGAATTATGATCTTAGCTAAATTAACTTTTAGAGGACTATGGGACCTCATCTGTAAAATAAGTTTGTGATGGTAAAATAAGATGTAGTATTAGAGGAAACTAAAACTAGTTGAGGAATATATGAAAACTCTGTATTATCTTTGCAACTTTCCTGTAAGTTAAAATTATTCCAAAACAAAAAGTTCACTTAGCCCTGGCCCATGTGGCTCAGCTGGTTGGGAGTTATCCAGTGCACCAGGAGGTTGTCAGTTAAACCTCCAGTCAGGGCACATGCCCTACTGTGGGCTCCATCCCCAGTGCCAGTGCCGGGACGGGGGCATACAGGAGGCAGCCCATATTTCACTCTCTCCCTCTCCCTTCCTCTTTCTATAAAAATCAATAAAACTATTCTTTTTTAAAAAAGTTCATTAAAAAAAATGCAATTGTCAATTCCATCTTTAAAGTGCCTTCCAGACCTAATGCGCAATATTATGAAATGCACAAGTAAGCATCTCTCTAGTAAAGAGCCCTGCTTTCAGCCTACCTTACACACTACAGCTGGACAGTGAGAAGCCAGGCCATTTTTTTTCACTAACTAAAGTTATTTTTTTACCATTTTTGCTGAAATGATCACATGCCCTCATATAGACCAATCGACCTCTTCTACTCCGACACCCCACCCCAGGCCTTCACCACCCTATTGTCAGTGTCCCTAAGTGCTTATATATACATATAAGTTCTTTGGTTGATCTCTTCCCACCTACCCACCCTCCCCTGCCTTCCTTCTGAGGTTCCACAGTCTGCTCCCTGCTTCTATCTCTGCTCAGAATGTCCACAAGATGGTACTATTACAACTCCAAATTAATCTATAATAAAAGCATAATATGCTAATTAGACCATACGTCCTTCCAGACGACCTTCCAGAAGAAGCCACCATGGCAGGGTGAGGCAGAGGCAGCTGCTGCCATGGTGGGGTCTGAGCCCCTTGCACAAACTTCATGCATCGAGCCTCTAGTACAAAATAATATTGAATGTAAAGTGATTGCAAAATAAAATTTTTAAATAATTAAATTTTTTTAAAAGACAGGTGTCCAATAAATGGTGTTGGGATAAATGACCATCTATATGTCAGGAGAGAGACACCAATCAGACCCTCACTATATTTTTGAGGGCTATGTGTCATCCTCTATAAAATATTAAGCTATATTAGAACTTTAAATGATCTTTAAAAATTAAAATATAAAAGAATATATGAGAGTATATTTCTATAATCTCTGAGTAGGACAAAGATTTTTATGTCAAAATCAGAAATCAAAAGGAACAGTTTAATTGGGAGGAGTGGGAAACTATCAAAAAATATGGCAAAAATTTAATATCTATTTTTTTTCCTAAACAGTTCTTTAACTCCCTTAGTTAAAACTCAGAAAACCACTGACCCAGTCTTCTTTGCACAGAGGGCAGGTGACCAAAGAACACACCCACATGAGTCAACAGTGAGTGATGTGAGGAAATAAACATGGAAAACTAAAGTGCACCAGCTGAAGTATGGAGAGGCTTCATGTAGTTGTACACGGGAGCTGTGCAGGGGAGACTCAATGCTGCTGCCCAGCTGAGGCAGCTGCAACATTCTCTTAGTGCAGCCCCCACGTATGGCTGGGCATAGCAATCAGCCCAGACTTCCAGGCCATCCTGGAAATCTATAAGCTACCAAATATTCTTTAATACATTCCTTTCCTGTTTAACTAGCTTACAACTAAAAATTCCAACACACACACACACCTTCTAAAGGTGAACAACAACAAAATCAACAAGTGACAGATGAAATTAACTATATGCAGAAGTTACCTTAAGGAATAAGATATCCTTTCCCAGGATAAAAACTGAAACAGTAACATCTTAACATTTTAAACAAGAAAATGTTTGAATGTGAAATGAAGCGAAAGCCTAACCAACGTCTTAAAATGTCTAGAAAATGTATTACTAAAAGTCAATATTGTGCCTAGAAAATGGGAATGGAAAGCAGTCACTGGACAGTGTTTATCCAGGACTGAGGCTAAAATGCAAATGTTCAGAGCACTTCAGAAATAATTTTCACTGAAAATGAGAGAAATTCAATAAATCCTTCCTACTTCCAGAGCCGTAAATTTCAAATCATGCCGGCTTCAAAAGCTGTAGACACGATGAGAGGGAGGAGCTCCATTTCTAGCTACTTTTAGATGGTCATATGTAATATCTCCTTTAATAAAAGGACCATTGAGGGGGGAGACAAAGATAGGAAAGTAACTAGAAAAGTACTAGAAGACTAGAAGAATAACTCTTGACCTCTCTGCTATGATTCCATCTCCAAGTAATCTTTGCCTTGATAATTCAGCTTTCCAAATGCCCGGATGCCAGAAAGGGCTACTCCAGACAGCGACCTTCCAATCACTTGAAAAGTATACCACCACTCTGAGTTTTAAAAATTGGCACTATGCCCAGTCAGGTGTAGCTCAGCAGTTGAGCATCGACCCAGGAACCAAGAGGTCACTGGTTCGATTCCCGGTCAGGGCATATGCCCAAATTGTGGGCTCGATCCCCAGTGGGGGGCATGCAGGAGGCAGCTAATCAATGATTCTCTCTTATCATTGATGTTTCTATCTCTCTCTCCTTCTTTCCTCTCTGAAATCAATAAAAATGTATTTTTTTAAAATTGGCACTATGACTTTTTACCATGGCCACATGTGAGCCAAATCAGTAACTGAGAGCCTCTTCAGCTCTGGATAAACTGGCAAAATCAAATGCTGGGATTGATAAATTTGAAGACAAAGCTCTAAAATATCCTATCCTCAGAAAAGTAGTGCTAGCTGGCAAAATTTGGCCTGATAACTTGTAAGTATTCCTGTGGAGTTGCAAGAGTACAAGTCACATGAAGGGATGAATGTGACTACAAAGTATAAAACATGCATGAAAAACTAACTGTACTTGAGCATTTATCCCAAGGTCCTGGATCCTTAATGGGTTATCCTCACTTCAAAATATAAAAGGATTTAGATTCGTTCAAAATAAATTTGGTCTAATTAGTTTTCATAGCCATGAGAAATTTGACAACAAATTTCTAGGCTATCTGTCAAGAATTCTGATGGTTATATACAAGCTCACAATATTTTTATTGCCAAATGACTGATTATTATAACAAAGGCCCCAACTTCAGTATAAGAAAAACCATTTTAGTCTGCAGTACGTAGAATTCTAAGATGATCCCAAATGACCCTTGACTTGTGAGTCTGATGAGATATCAGACCCCTGATTATCTGACCCTACAGAGCAAAAGGGATTTTGTAGGTATATTTAAGGTTATTAATCAGTTAACTTTGAATTAATTAAAAGAAGATTATCTTGATGGTCCTACCCAATCACATGCCCTTCAAACATGAGTCCAGAGTGCAAAGGCAAAGCCAGAAAACATAGATGCACTCCTGCTGTCCTGAAGAAAGCAAATGCCTATTGGGGCCAAGTGGCAAGGAATCTGGGCAGCTCTTAGGAACTGAAAGTAGTCCCTTTCAACAGTCAGCAAGAAATAAGAACCTCAGTCCTACAACCACAAAGGATTAAATTCTACCACAATCATCTGAGTATGGAAGAGGACCCGAAACTCCAGAATAGAACACAGTCTGGACGACACCCTGACCTTAGCTTTGTGAGGTCCTGAGCAGAGAACCCGGTCAGACTATGCCAGGCTTCTGACATACAGAATGTGAAATAACTGGGTTATTAGACACTAAGGTTGTGGTAATTTATTGGGCAACATTAGAAAAGTCAACTTTAGAACTAATAAAGCTTAAATGCCTTGTCGGTATATACCATGACTTTTCATTATCCATCATGACTCTGCTCAGATGTCACCATGACTGACCTTTTCCAGAACTGCCTTCTTACTAGGATATGCTGCCACAACAGCCTGTGAACACTACCACCATACTAGGAGTACATGTCTCTCAACCCCATGGTAGAGAAACTACATCTACCCTTCAAGGCAAATATAGCACCCAGCATAGTACCTTAGCAGGCTCTATTAAATAAATAAGTGCTCTATAATCTCTTATCTCTTTTGATCCTCACAACCAATCTGAAAGGTAAGCAGGGCAGATAGTATCTCATCCCCAATTCCTGATGAGAAAATAAGAAGTCAGAATGCTTATATGGCATTCTGCAGAGTGCATACTGCAAGATCTGGGTTAGCACACAGGTCCTCTGATACCCTTATCCACTTCCCCAGTATTCTTTAGATCACTGTTTCTCAATTTTTTCTCCACTGGGACTCATAATTAAAATTTTTAACAAATTAAAAAGAAACCATTCCACACAGGCACCTCTAAAACAAAAGTTTCATAGAACCTTAATATTTATGATATAAGATGCCATATTTTCTGACCTAATTTAGTTCTTCATTAAAATAGAAAAAAGCTAATCCCAACCCACTTGAACTGCTTTTACCTTTTAAAAAAAAAATGATAGACCAAAAAATGTCTCCAGAAAGACTAATTAAGATACGGCCCCTTCAGCATGGCTCAGTGGTTGTGCATCCACCTATGAACCTGAAGGTCACAGTTCCATTAGTTCAGGGCACATGCCTGGGTTGCAAGCAGTCCTGGGGGAAGGGGGAGGGAGAGGAGGGGACGTGTAGGAGGCAGCCAATCAATGATTCTCTCCCATCATTGATGTTTCTATCTCTCTCTCCCTCTCTCCTCCTCTCTGAAATCAATAAAGTTTTTTTTTAAGTAAAAGAATAAAAATGAAAAAAGTAGTTTTCTAAAATCAAGGGGAAAAGAGGATATTCAAAGATCTGTTTAACAATGAATAAAGAACAGGTTTGGAATTAAACACAGATTAGGGAGAAATATATTCAACCTCACCTGAGGGAAAATTTTTAACCTAGACCAATAACAAATAAATCCTCTTGAGTGGAAATTGTTTCTTAAGTAACTGTATTTTGTAAAGTTAGAAAAGTACATGGTATGAAAAGTAAAATAAAATATTTACTTTTTAAATTTTACTATTTACATTTTACATGAGAATGAACAAGCCGTCACTGTCCTGCATGCCTGTCCCAATGTATTCCAAGCACTGTTTTACTCTACGCAAGCTTTAAATTTAAGAGAACTTCAATTTCATAGTCCAGAACAAACTCAATGCAGTATGTAGTTATACGTAGTTGTTTAATAGCTTTAGTTACGTAAGAAAAACGTTTTAAGTGCATTATAAATGCCAAACTAGTCAAAACTCAGTCTCCCGTGTCCAAATTAAATTGAAGAGAAAAATTTGCTCAGTCTGGTGAGATTCAGAAAGGCTCGGAAGAAAATTTTAGCAGAAGCACGCATCTCCATTGTAGAGACCACGTTCCGCCGCCACCACCGAAACACTCTTTTCATTGGCGCTAAGGAGAATCTCCTTTAATTAACACGCCCCCCTGCTCCGGGAAGCTGTCATTTCCTGAAGCCACAGCAATCGTGAAAAAATAAACATATCCAGACTCTTTTAGAAGCAGCAGCCAGGTCGTGGACAGGCACCAGCCCGGCCCGGCCGCCCTCCACCCTCCCGGGGATCCACGGAGTTATGCGAAGTGACTAACTCGTGACCGCCTCGGGCGCTGGGCCCCGGCCACGCCGCCACCTCGCTCCCGTCCCTCCCGGCGCCCCCGCAAGCAGCCCGGCCTGGAACGGCTGGACCCCTGGCCCTCATCCCGGGGGCCCAGGGCTGGGAATTAGACTTCCGTCTCGGGTCAGGAGTTCCCTACGGGATCCTGGCCCCTCGGAGAGGGGACTTCAGCCGAGAGGTCAGCTATTGCAAGGGACCAGGTTTTCCCACGCCGCCCTCACCCCTGCGACGGGTCTCAGCTGGGTGGGGGAAACCTTCGAGATGGGTCCCAAATCCTGCAAGTCCAGAGCCCCTCTCGCATATTCTCTGGCCGGGGTCGGGCATGGGGGGTGTGGGGGGGAGGGAATGGCGGGGTTGGGAGGAACTCTTAACAGAGGTCAGCGATCGGGACGGATCCGGCCACCCGCACCCACTCTCCTGATCAGAGTTCTGCGGGAGGCGGTACGGAGGGGGAGAGACTCGGATCAGGAATCACTCCCAGTCCCGGGGGGGGGGGGGGGGGGGGAAAGAGGGGGAGGCCGGCATCCTCGTGTTAGAGGTCAAGGGTCACACAAGAACCTCGCCTCCTGTCAGCCCGGGGCCGGTGTCAGGGGTACGGGCACGGGGGAGACCGAGGCAGCCGTAGTACCTGAGAGGAGGCCAGCGCCTGCTGGAACTGCTGCTGCTCCTCGCTGACCTTTTGCTTCAGTTTCTTGAACATGGCGCAGCGCGGGGCGGGGGAGTCCTGAGTGTGGATGAGACCTGAGGGGCGAGTGCCCGGGGAAGACCCAGCCGCGGCGGCGACGCCGGTTTCTCTGCACCCGAGGCCGCGGGGGGCCGGGCCTGGCCGCCTACTCCCTGGGCTCGGAGACTGTTCGGACGGTCGTCCTGCGGGTGTTGGCGTCGCCGCCGCCGCGTGTCTTTCTCCTGGGTGCCCCTGGCTGGCCTCGGCCCCCCATCCAGCCCCGGCGGCGGCGGCGGCGGCGGCGGCGGCGAAAACGGCAGCAGGTGAACGGGGTGCCCAAGGCGCCTGCGCGGCCGACGTGGAGCTCGCCCCGGGAGCGCGTACGGGGCGCCGTAGGGGACAAAAACAGGCGCGCTCGAGTGTCGCTGCGAACGCGGGAGCTTATGCGCAGAAGAACCGGGGTTCTGTGCTGCCATGGCCATAGATGCGCTCAGAGCGGGGCCGGGGCCCATCTGAGCGCTGCTCCGCGCGCACCGGGTTGGGCGCAGAGGGCGCTGCTTCTACCCTTGAACAGGGCTTGGCGGGCCCGCTGCTGCGAACCACGTGTGTGCGCGTTGAGGTGGGAGAGGGGCGATCGGGGAACCTGCTACGGCCTCTGAAGGACAGTGCACTTGTGTTCCGTATTCACGGTTAGGATTTTGTACCTTCAGTGCCTAGGACTCCTACTGTTCCCCGGAAAACTATATTCTGCAAAAATATACTGAATGTCACTGGGTAAGGAAGTTTTCAATAAAAACTTAAAACCTGAGGTTCAGAGAAGTTAAGAATCTCGCTGAAAGCAGCATAGCTTGGACATACAGTAGAGGCAGCATTTGAACCCAGAACCTTCGTGGCTTTAAAGCCCATAGCCACACCACCACCACACTGCTTCTGGGTCCCTTACTGCAGAGGCTGAGACTCCCGTTAACACGGTTTCTCTGTGTTCAACTCCCTGCTCCCAAACGATCTACCGATTCTTGATTGCAAAAAAATATATGTATTTTATTTTCTACCCGTATAATCAGAGGATTATCCTCAAATGTGAAAGTGCTACAGCTGTGGTGTTTATATGCCAAATTTGCTAACATTTGGATTTGGATGGGATGGAAGACACACACACACACACACACACACACACACACACACACACACACTTGGGCTGTAGCAAGTACCAGAGATCCAGAAGAGATAGAAATATTTGTATTACCACATACTCTGTGCTAATGTACTTCATTAGGACACTTTGAAACATATTATGTTTTTGTATTTACTTTTGCAAAAGAACACACTATGCGTATAAATTAAAGTTATAAAACCATTGGAAACCTCCCATGAAAGAAAGAGCTGCACATCAGTGCCTAAACTTAGATGATGACTCTCCCAGGAATTTAGCCAACTTTTCAGCCTGAAGCTTTTCCTTCAAATAATTTTTTTCTATCTTTGTTATATATATATATATATATATATATATATATATATATATATATATATATATATATATTTTATTTTTTTTTAATTATTTCAGAGAAGAAGGGAGAGGGAGAGAGAGAAACATCAATGATGACAGAGAATCATTGATCGGCTGCCTCCTGCATGCTCCCCACTATGAATCGAGCCCACATCCCAGGCCTCTGCTCTTGACCGGAATCAAACCTGGAACCCTTCATTCCACAGGCCCACGCTCTATCCACTGAACCAAACCAGCTAGAGCTCTTATCTTTGTTTTCAGTTGAATTCCTCTTGTAGGCAGAAAGTAAGCAAATGAGGGGAAAGTGAGGGACTGCATTATTATTGCTATTGCCCATGTTACGCACAGAGAAAAAGAGCAAAAAAATGACTTTCCCAGGGTCATCTGATCTGTGGCAGAACTGGAAGCCGACCTCAGGCCTTCCTGCCCTTTTCCTGGCCTCCAACTGAAATATGTTTAACACTCCTTTCTCTTCTGATACACGCCCTGCTCAATTTTTAACAGTTCTATGATTGTTTACATGACAAGCCTAGGGCTGTTTACACAGCTGATGACAACAGTTTAATGAGAAAAATCATTTGATGGGAAAACCCAACACTGGGCCGAGAAAAAAAAAATCTTATTTTAAGAATGAGGCTTCTTGGAAACTAGAGGGTTGATGAAATGGAGGGAGAAGGTGTCAAATTCCTTGCTCCTTACTAAGTAAGGACTTGATAATCAGATTCCTGAGTAAACAAACACTTGAATAGAGTGTTAGTGTTGTTAAGAAATAAAACAAAACAGCACTTGCCTCATAGTCACGATGTGTGGGTGGGTTCCCCCAAAGTGGAGAGGCTGTGTAGGGGAATGAATAACCACATAGACATTAAACTCAACGGGCTGGGTTCAAATCCCGGTTTTGCCATTTATTAGTTCTGAGATGGGGGAAATTACCTAACTTCAGCATGTTTCAGTTTCTTCATCTGCAAAAAGAAGACATGTCATTGTATCCATCGTAAACTTCCTGTGAGGACTAAATGAGCATTTGGTTAGTAAGTTAGTATCATGAAAAAATAAAGTTGAATTAATTTCTTGCCTAAAAATGTAAAGCACTAGGAGAAAACATGGGAGGATTTACTTTATAATCTTAGGTGCTCAAGGCCCTTCTATTGGGTCGGCAGCTAAGTAATTGCGGATTTTTAAAAGAAAATCAAAGACAATTTTTTCATGGAACTAAATAACTTTATTCTGTAAAGTATTGCCCATTTTGATCAATGACCTTTTGCCATCTTTCAGGCAGCATCATAATCCCACGTTCAAAAAACTTCTGGTTTTTATTAGCAAAAAACTGAATCAGGTACGATTTGACATCATCATCATTATTGAAATTTTTACCATTCAAGGAGTTTTGTAAAGATCGAAACAAAAAGTAATCAGATGGTGCAAGGTCAGGACTATATGGTGGATGTGGCAAAACATCCCAACCAAGCTCCATTAATTTTTGCCGAGTGACCAAAGATGTGTGTGGCCTTGCATTGTCATGATGGAATACAACACCTTTTCGATTTGTCAATTTGGGCCGCTTTTCTTCAACTGCATTGTTTAATTTCGTTAGTTGTTCAATGTAGACATCAGAATTGATCGTTCGGTTGGGTGGTAAGAGTTCAAAGTAGACAATTCCTTTGTAATCCCACCAAACTGATAACAAAACCTTCTTTTGATGAATATCAGCTTTTGATGTTGTTTGAGTTGGTTCACCTGGCCTGCTCCACGATCTTTTCTGCTTGATATTGTTGTAAACAACCCATTTTTCATCGCCAGTTATCAGTCGTTTTAAAAATGGATCATTTTCATTACGTTTCTTTAGCAAATCGCAGCTGCTAATGCGTTGCGTTAACTGTGATTCTTTCAGTTCGTGAGGAACCCATGTATCGAGTTTTTGAACATAGCCAAGTTGTTTTAAGTGATTTTCAATGCATGTATGTGATACATGAAGCTTCTCTGCAATCTCACGTGTTGTACTGTGACAGTCCGAATTGATTATTGCTTTGATTAGGGCGTCATCAACTTCAACTGGACGACCAGAGCGTTTTTCATCTTTGAGTGAAAAATCACCAGAACGAAATTTGGCAAACCAATTTTGACACTGCCGTTCTTTTAAGGCTTCGTCACCATAAACAGCACATAACTTTTTATGAGCTTGCGATGCGTTTTTCCCTTTGCGGAAATAAAAAAGCAAAATATGACGAAAATGTTCCTTTTGATTTTCCATTTTTCAACGAACGCCAAACGAAAACTACAAAACAGATCAAAAAACTTTTTCTACTGATTAACAGCTGAATAGCCAACTATCAAATAACAAAATGTGTTTTACATTTGTACTACGTCTGCAACCTAAAAATTCAACTGAAGCCATATATATGTGAGACCCGCAATTACTTAGTTGCCGACCCAATACATATACTACAAAGTCCAGAAACCATTACAAAGAACATAGTTCAACCCATTATCTATCTAAATGTTTTTTCGATTATGCATATCAAAAATGCTATAAATATAATGAAGTATTGTGCAATTCATTGCTTTATTGTAATCACATGACAACAGGAATAAATGTGGGAGCAAAAGATGGCAAGCAAAAGAAAGTATACTACATGATTTCATGTAGGCAAAATTAATGGAAGTGTTAGAAGTCAAGGAAAATATTGTCTTAAGGTGTAGGGAAGGCATAAAAATGGGGATGGGGATTGAGGGTACCTGCCAGTAGATAGTATTATGTTTTACTGCCAGTAGTATTCTGTCTTTGTCATTGGTGGTGATTACAAAGATACATTCGAAATATTGTATTTGTTTCCTGATTGTGGTAGTAGGTATATAGATCCAACCATGTGTTAAAACTCAGAGATCTGTACCTAGGAAGTAAGATTCATTTTTACTGTATCTATACTAATAAAAGGGTAATATGGTAATTAGACTGGGAGACCTTCCGGACATTCTTCTGGACCAAGCCATAGTGGCGGGGCCAAGGTAGAGGCAGTTAGGGGCCAGGAGGGGCGGGCAGTTGTGGGAGATCAGGCCAGGGGGCAGGGCTATTGGGGGTGATCAGGCCAGCACAGGGGGAGAGGGGCAGTAGGGGGTGAGCAGGCCATCAGTGGGGGCCAGTTGGGGCAAGCAGGCCATAAGTGGGGGTCAGTTGGGGGCGAGCAGACCAGCAAGGGGGGGCAGTTGGGGGCCAGCAGGCATGCAGGCAGAGTGATTAGGGACAATCAAGCATGCAGGCAGATGAGCAAGAGGGATGTCCAACTGCCTGTTTAGGCCTGAGCCCACAGGGATCAGACCTAAACTGGCAGTCAGACATCCCCTGAGGGGTCCCAGATTGGAGAGGGTGCAGGCCGGGCTGAGGGACTGCACAAATTTCGTGCACTGGGCCACTGGTATAAATTGTAAAATAATAGTTTACCATGAAAACAAATAAATAGGCACAAAATACAAAAAAGGAGATAGCTCCATGCATAAAAATATAGGGAAATCTCGAGATTTTTTTGTTAAGAGAGAAATCAACTGCAGTGTATGTAGCATGCTACCATTAGTGTGATTAAAAATGAAAATGCTGATTTTTTTTAAACTTTAAAAATGGCAATTTCACATGGTTCAATATATGTACCTATATAATGCTTTCAACAATAAAGATTTAAAAAAATAAAAAAATGTATGTATGTAGATTTGTAAATGCACAGCTATTATAGAATATATCTAGAAAAAACACATAAGAAACCAATGAATTGGTTGCATCAGTGAAGGACACTAGGCCACTTGAAGTATCAGCATTGAGGTTTACTTTTATGTCCCTTTTATCTTTTTAATTTGTTGGGGAGGAGCATTCCCCCTCTCTACCCTGCTTTAGTTCTTACAGCTGGACTAATAATAAAACAATAAGACTGACACAAGACTACATTAATAGGGGAAACAAAACAACTCAATCTGTGTGCATGGGAGAATCACAATAGGTCGCTCAAATCCTAAGATGAGGCTCAATGATCAAACCGGGCATCTTTTCATACTTTTTTTGGCAAAGATACAAAAAATTTGTGAAGAATTGACTGGACAAAGCAGGGGTGGGGGGAGTTAGTGCTCATTAGAAAGGACTGTGACAAGGTTTAGGTATTTGTTAATGAGGAATTTAAACAAAGCAATAAATTAGAGAAGAGGCAACAAGTCTTGTTTATACAGACTGTTGGCTCCGAGTTGTTTACCTCTAGCAATAAGAGTTGTCCTCCAGGTGCAGGGATGACACCTGTCACATGAAAGATTTATTTTCTGCACTCAGAGAGACAAGGGAGGGTCAAGGTGTCCTTCTGGCACCAGCTGCTTGTCAGGTAACTTGAATCCAAAGTCATTAATATGCCATTGTGGGCTATTCCAGGTGGCCTGTTGTGGGCCCCAACAAAGTCATATTCCACGCATGTATTAACTATTTAAAAAATGTTAACATGTTGAAGAAGAAATAGGCAATGGAGCATTACATTCAAAATGTTATAGAAAAATTGTTTTCCACCTCAAATTCTTTTTGAGCCAAAAAACTCAATCTTGTATGTGTCCATAAGTACTTGGTAAATTTTCAAAGGAGACACCCCAAACAATTAGTTGTAGATAGGTCAACCTTGAATGGTTTAAATAAACTGAGTGAGTACAAATTTCAATTTTCATTTTTTGTGTTTCTTTTTTTTTAAATATATTTTATTGATTTTTTACAAAGAGGAAGGGAGAGAGATAGAGAGCTAGAAGCGTCGATGAGAGAGAAACATTGACCAGCTGCCTCTTGCACACCCCCTACTGGGATGTGCCCACAACCAACGTACATGCCCCTGACCGGAACCGAACCTGGGACCTTTCAGTCTGCAGACTGACGCTCTACCGCTGAGCCAAACCAGTTTCGGCTGTGTGTTTCTTTATGTTTTGAATATTTTAAATACTATATAATAAAAGTCTAATATGCAAATTGACAGAGTTAGACCATTCACTATGACGTGCTCTGGCCACCAAGGGGCGGCATGGAACACGCAGTGCTGGCAGTGGGTAGCAGTAGAGGCACTGCTGGCCCCGATGGGCCCCAATGAGAGTGGGACTGTGGCGGGATGGTGGAGCAGGTGAGCAGGCAGCCCCAGGCCAAGGCAGGTGTGAGCGGAGCCAATCAATCCGCCAATCACCCCACAGACAGCAACCAACAGCAGCAGTGGGGGGCAGGGCTGCTGCCCGGCTCCCAGGTGCTGAGGGTGCTGGGCTGGGAAGGAGGGGGGCCTCCCTGATCAATTGCCCTGCAGGCAGGATGGTGGAGGGGTTGAGGGGACAGTGCCGGGCCACTGCAGGGTGCCAGGCAGGGCAGCTAGGGCTGTGAGGCTGGGGGTGTGAGCTGAGGTTGCAAGCCTGGGGGCGCCAACTGAAGTCCAATCCCCACAGGCCACCCTGAGGGACCCTACCCATGCACAAATTCGTGCACTGGGCCTCTAGTCTGTATATAACACTTACATAACCAAGATGTGGCTGAACCCCAGAGGTAGGTGTTCCCCACCCCCATCCTATCTCAGGACAGGATAGTACTTTGACTTTCCAAAGGAAAACAGACTTCCTTGTGCAGTCGAGAAATGTGGACATTTTACTCCAGAGTCTGGAATTTCTAGAGTCTAGATTTTTTAGGGGGAACAAAAGTCATGATTTACATTGTCTAGTGCGCAGTACTTTACTCCAACTCGTCTTACTAAACCTACCTTTCCTACCAAACCACCTACTCACTGACTTAGGGTCACCATCAGTCTCCCCATGCAGATATCAGCCTTGCCTGGCTCAGCCTTTTCCACCTGGTCCAGGGTGGTCCAGGGCCTCTGGCATCTGTGTCTCCTCCCCTGAAGCACAGCCCCCACCGCGCGCCTCTCCAATCTTGTTGCCTCATATCTATCTCTCACTCCGTCCTCCTGGTCAGGAAAGGCCATTGTTACGGGGAAGCTGTATTTGCTCTCAGCAAACCAAGGATCCTCTGATTACTAGGCACTGCCTCCTTAGGAGGAAGGAAAGGAATTGTAAACAATAAGTCTTTTTCTAGCATCAGTCATTATTTAAGGAATCCCACTTGTAATTTTTAAAAAATTAGAGCTAAAAATTAAAGCCTTTTCCTAACCATAGAAATTTGTTTTTAACACATGAGCTAAGAATCTTTACAGAACAAGGGTTTCCAGGCACTAGTTCCTAAAGGAATAGATGAAGACCATAAAGTGGATGAGGCATACTATCGATAAAAGAATCAGGCTTCACTTTTCAAACCCAGGGACAAGAGGACAAGTATTCCACATTTGTAAGGGTCTGGAATGCTTGTGGCTGCACCTTGTAGACCCTCAGAGAATGAGAGTGTGCCCACCTTGTACTAGGAGCAATTACCCACCAGTTGCCCTCCTTGGTTGCCATGGCAGCCAGAAGAATGTTGGGTCACTCTCTCCTCACTCCAGACAGACAAATGGGGCCTCTAGTCTCAGCCAAACGCCCCACCCACCCTGCCTCCAGCAGCTTGTGAAAGATGGAGAAGCATTCCTTTCTGGAGAGTGCCTTCACCTTGGACAACTCCCCAACACCAGTTCCACTGCTCCCCGCCTAGCACACCCCAGTTCCAGATCCAGCCTCCAGAGAAACCGGAGACACCTGCCCTGCACTCAGCCTCAGGATTGTCTACAGGGGAGGCCCAGTACAATTCTCGTCTCCTGATCATCGGACAGTTGAAAGGTGATGGATTTTAACAAGCACTCATGCGATTTTCTGAAAAAGCACATTTTCTTTATTTTGGATGTTAAGGCTTATATCTCATTACAGGACCAGCCCGCAAAAATCACACTTGGTAAACCGTCCCAGAAGTGTGATTCTGGAATTCTGTGGATTCTTGCTCCATTTGAAAGGACATTATTCAGAGTGCACTGGCCCGCTTCGTGAACAGTCTTTGAGGGGAAAAGACAGTCTCTCTTGTCTTTTCCCATTGTGTATGAAAGGACTGCCTGTCCTTCGGGGCCAAGGGACAGATGCCAGGGCAAGCTATAGCTCAACAGTGTGGGATGACTGTGAAAATATTGACATTTGACAATAGGCCCCAACCACCCACTGTGACAATTCAGTAACTGCCCCACCCCAGACAGATGATGGATGCAGCCAAAATAAACTCTTCCCCCCAAAAAAAGGTTTTTGTTGTGAGACAACTCCTCTGACCTCCATCGTAGGCAACTGCACAATGACTTGTTGGTGACCTACTGACAACAACCAGACAGAATCACACATTGCGGTGCAGGGAGCTGGATTGTGCTCAGTAACCTGCTCTTTTCTCTATTTATACAACTTTCCCACCCCAGCCCCCACCACCAGGATGAAGGACATTAGCTTTCCAAGGAAAGTGCTGTTAAATGCCTCCTGGTCTCCATTACTTTCCCTGATGTACCTTGACTGCAAAGTAGTCTATCAAGTTAAGTAGTGTTGGCCTAATTCTCAAATGTTCTCCTCCAATTCCCATTTTCTGATACCTCCGTGTAACAGTCAAGATCCACTCAGGAAAACATACCATGTATGGGGACTTAGTTAGATAGGTATTAGAAAAACCAAAAGCCAAACAAAGGACAGTGATGCAACCTAGAGCTGAGTAAGAGCAGGGAGCTGCTCCCATCCCTAGGGCAGGAGGCAGTGTTAACAGAGTCCAGGACAGGACCAGAACCACAGAGGTGGAGCCACCTCAACATAGACACTCCGGCTCCTCCCACCCTCAGTCTTCCGGAGTTTTCCACTGGCAGCACCCAGTTGGCAAAGGAGCCTGGGAACTGGAGTTGTAGGGTCAGCCCGTTTCAATTCCAGGAGTGGAGAGAAGAGCCTCGAACAGAAAATGGCTGTCACTCTCTGAAAATGTCATTTCTACCACAGATAAAAGCTCAAAATCTTCTCCAAGTGGATTCTGTAATCTTAGATTAGTGCAAAATTCATAGAGCAGCCTGGCCAGAGTGGTTCGGTGGTTGAGTATTGACCTTCGAACTAGGAGGTCACATAGTCAGGGCAGATACCAGGGTTGAAAGCTCAATCCCCAGTAGAAAGTGTTCAGGAGGTGGCAGATCAATGATTCTCATCAGTGATGTTTCTATCTTTCCCTTTTCCTTCCTCTCTGAAATAAAAATTATTATATATATATATATATATATATATATATATATATATATGGTTTAATTCACTGAGCAAGGGAGTCAGGCACTAAGGTGGAACCTATGACTTGCCCCATTGTTAACCAAACCAAGGAGATTCTTGGAAAACTAGTTTGGGGAAGTGTTAGCAGTTGCAAGAGGAGGGAGAAAGGGAAAGAATCTGAGAAAACTGGGAGTTTTTAGCAGAGATTAGATAAGACCTGATTTGCATTTTTACAAAAGAAACCTGGTTGTGATTTAGATCGTCTTCTAAAGCTTTAAGGTGCATGCATCACCTGGGATCGCATTAAACTGCAGGTAACAAACAGCAGGTGGAGCTGGAGCCTGAGGTTCTGCATTTCTATCAGGCTCCTAGGTGAAGTCAATACTGCTGGTCCATTGACCACACTGAAAGCAAGGATTTAGAGAGACTCTTGAGTTTGTGTAAATGCTGATTGGAAAGGTCCAGGAGGGAGAAAGTGTTGATGCATAAAGAGATAAGGATGAAAGATTCCTGAGAATGGGGGAGGGAATATGATACTGGATGAGGGGACTGGCCTTGAGTGGAAAGAAACAGATCATCTATGAAAACAGGAGGGAACAGAGATGTGTGGAAGTGCACTGACCAACAGAGGGCAGCTCCTGTGTTGAAAATCTGCCCCCTGGTGGTCAGTGTGCATCATAGAGATCGATTGTTCCACCATTAAGGTCAATTTGCATATTATCCTTTTATTATAGAGGATTACTTCATAACAATGTGTGTTTTTTTTTAATATATTTTATTGATTTTCTTACAGAGAGGAAGGGAGAGAGATAGAGAGCTAAAAACATCGATGACAGAGAAACATCTACCAGCTGCCTCTTGCACACTTCCTACTGGGGATGTGCCCGCAACCAATGTACATGCCCTTGGCCAGAATCGAACCCGGGACCTTTCAGTCCGCAGCCCAACGCTCTACCGCTGAACCAAACCGGTTTTGGCACTTCATAACAATGTTAAGAAGGTAAGTTTGAAACATATAAATTTCATAGTTAAGGTCTCAGTGTAGAGATTCAAGTAGAGAAGACATAGTTCATCAATAGTATGTTCCAGGTGATCATCTGCGGAAGCAGGGCTGGCTGTGGCCCAAGAGGGCATTAATTACCTTGCTGAATTCACTAGAGCTCTCCATCTTGCAGGCTCAGAGACTGTTTCCTCAACACACTGAAAGGAGACAGCTCTCAGAAGCTAGTACACATGAGCACTATAGTATCTCAAGATAGAGACGTAAAGTGTATTAATCTACAATGAGGGCTATCTCTGTCACATGGGCCTTTATAACCTTATTCATTCATTCATTCATTCATTCAAGAGTATTTATTTTTATTGATTTCAGAGAGAGGAAGGGAGAGGGAGAGAAAGATAGAAATATCATTGATGAGAGATAATTGTTGATCAGCTGCCTCTTGCATGCCTCCTACAACCTGGTCATGTGCCCTGGCCAAGAATTGAACCAGTGAACTCCTGGTTCATGAGGTACACTCAATCACTGAGCCACACTGGCTAGGCAAGAGTACTTATTAATTGCCTGTTATATGCTGGGCTATGAAATGGCATAAGATCTCAGCAGCGTAAATCAGTGTCCTTCGTGGGAAGTGACAGACAGATCTCTTTCCAAATGACATGAGAAGCTTGAGAGGCCGTGGTCTTGGGCTGCCGAGGGATTAAAGGTGTTGTGAAGGCCTGCCTGCAGAGAGAATGAGATGAGCATGCAATGAGAAGTGAGGGCAAACTACATTGAGAACTAGATGGAGAGAGAGTGCTGTTGACAGTGAGGCCATAGTTCTGGTCCCTGAGACTCCTGATTCTTTCGTTTTCCTCCCACCTTCTAAGTTCACCCTCGAACTGATAAATTCTCTCTGGGTAGGCTGGTTTCAGTCAGGTCCCTCTGTAACGGACAGAATCCTGATCTGTACACCGGGAATGTAACATGACTGGATCAGCTACATTTGAAGTCATTTGGAGCAGCTGGTGTTCCCTCATGATTCATGAACCTTAACAGAGAAGACAAAAGACACAAGCCAGGCAGGAGGGCTTTTAAGGCTAACATCTGCAAGATCTGAGGAAGGAGACCACAGAATGGCATTTTCCTCTCTGTGGCTTGACAAAGGATAGTGTTGCCTCTTTACAAACAAGAAGGGTAGAATTGAGCTAGTATTTTATTTATTTTTTAAATAAATTTTTTAAATTTATTTTCAAGAAAAACTATTTAAAATATAATATTGCATGCAATAAACATTAATATTTCAAGGAAACAATTTTAAATGTAAATTATTACATGCAATAAACATTAGTATTTCAATTGAGCTAGTCTTTTAAATATTTGGTCACAGAATCCATCAGTATCAGCCTGCTGCCTTAGCTATTGGTTCTCTCTTGTCCACAGCTGCAGCCCAAGTTCACTCATAGTCTGTGAAAGGAGGCATCTGACTAGCTCCACCCCGAGGCTATGTATCTGCTCAGATGGTGTTACCTCATTCTGGCTGCAGTGATCCAGGTCTGATAACTGAGCTCTGGTCTCATCAACAGGATCACATCCCCAATGTTCTGATTATTCATTTGGCTTTTGCTTTTGTCCTTTCCTGAATTCTTATTTTAGTATGTCACCTAGCATCTCATTCTCCCTCCTCTTCCTCTATGGACCATAGACTCGCTCCTTTCCTAAGGCCAGTGACCAGCATTTTGCCACCCCCTGGCCCATCTCCCTGGATTTAGCTCACTCTGAGTTCCTATCTTCCTACCATACTCACTGTAATGATCTCAGGAGGCTCGGTTAATAACCTGCTACTCTCCTTTCGGGTTCTGAGCCAACTGGAAGATAAACACAGGAGTCAGGCAGATGGAGGACAAAGTATCAGCTTTATAACTGATGAGAGTGATCAGGAGTAAGAGGCCTCATGTAGTATGCCTCATGCCATTGTTAATAAGCTTCACTCTAGAAGTTGCAATAAAAGAACTCTTCAGCAGAGGAGGAGGCATGGCATTCTACTCCAGTCTCTGTGTCCCAATGATGGTGCTAGGGCTTGGGCTGGGCAGCTGCCAGTACTTTGTCCATATCACCCAGTTCCCAGTGACAACTGCCCTGGTGGGCTTTACCTGGTGTCTTCATTGGGTTCCCCCAGAAGCCAATGCTGAGATAATGACTCAATGCAAGTCATTCATTTGGGAACTAAAGAAACACCAGGAGGAGGGGAAGTGAAGGGAAAGGCAGACATTATCCAGACAGTAGGGGGACATTATCCAGCCATCTACCACGGGGATGACTGGAGCTCCGTTGTGATTCTGGGGGCCAGTGTAGACTCACACTCAGGTATTCCACCCAAGGGAGAGGAGCTTTGATATTTCTACACTAACTTCCATTCGTCATTGGTTGAAGGCTAGTGGGGAGTGGGGATGAAGCAAGGGGACGGACAGTAATTCTTGGACACCTGCAGCCTACCACACAGGTGAGCCAAGTGGGCTTCCGTGGCCAGAGAACCGCCCTCAGACAGAGGAGCTGGCAGGAGCTGGCAGTTGAAAGTTGGGCAGCTGTGCACTGAGTGAAAATGGATAAAACACCCCCTCTGTCTTTGGCCTCTGGATTCTCTCTCTGACCCCAAGGAGAAGAATCTGAATAAGAAACTCCTGTGTTGGCCTGTGGACTGAAAGGTCCCGGGTTCAATTCCGGTCAAGGGCATATACATCAGTGGGAGGTGTGCTAGAGGCAGCTGATCATAGATGTTTCTAACTCTCTCTTCCTCTCTCTTCCTCTCTATAAACAATCAATAAAATATATTTAAAAGAAAAAGAAACTCCTCTGCTTCCTGTTCAGGCATGACTGTGACTCAGACTCATGCCACCTCCTCCTGCACCACCAGCACTGGCAGCACCTCCCCACCCCACCCCCGGGGCAGTGAGCACCTGACTGGAGCAGGACCAGCCCCTTTGGCAGCAGCTACTGGAAGGCCAATGAGAGTGCAATCACATGGCTGATAACAGAGAACTTTCCCCCAGATGAGAAGAAACCCATAATTGAGAAGCTGAGGAGGAAGCTGGAGATGTGTCATTTCCCATACAAGCTATGAAGCAAAAAGAAATGTTTCTAAAGTAGCAATAATTAAAACACACACACACACACACACACACACACACACACTGATTTTGATCAACCATGCAAGAGGAAAGGTTGAATTACTTCTATCCTCTTTATAGAAGACTAGAGGCCTGGTGCATGGAT
Source organism: Pipistrellus kuhlii (assembly GCF_014108245.1). Classification (NCBI taxonomy): domain Eukaryota; kingdom Metazoa; phylum Chordata; class Mammalia; order Chiroptera; family Vespertilionidae; genus Pipistrellus; species Pipistrellus kuhlii. The sequence goes on along the minus strand of NW_023425416.1, from coordinate 44,180,808 downwards.
TTGTGCGACAGTGGGATCCTTCAGCCTGACCTGCGGGGATCAAGCTGAAACCAGCTCTCCAATATCCTCCAAGGAGTCCCGATTGCAAGAAGGCAGTTCTTGAATAATGCACCCCAGAATCAGGCTCCCTCCTCTCTGGTTCCAGGTACATCACCTGAGAACCACAGCTGCCAAGTCACCGCGGCTCAATAGCTCCTGTGTTGAGCGTCTGCCCCCTGATGGTCAGTGTCCATCATAGCTACTAGTAAGAGTAGTACTGTGACCTCCTGTGCTCTGCTCTGGGGAATGGCCCTTGACTGATAGGACCCCCCTCTCTGGATCTCCCTATAAGGTTATTCCCACTCCCTATAGGGCAGCCAGTGATTGACCACCACTGGAATGCAAAAGCATCAGGGCAGGGCATCTCTGTGTTATGATTTACACTTTACAATGCTGTCCAATATACTTTTCTGTGCTGATGGAAACGCTTATGTCTGGTGTTCAATATGGTAGCCACTGGTTCTATGTGGCTATCAAGTACTTGACATGATACTAAAAAATGAATTCTAAATTTTTATTCATCTTAATTTTATTTTATTTTTCAAATGTATTTTATTGATTTTTTTTACAGAGAGGAAGGGAGAGGGATAGAGAGTTAGAAACATTGATAAGAGAGAAACATTGATCAGCTGCCTCTTGCATACCCCCTACTGAAGATGTACCTGCAACTAAGGTACATGCTCTTGACTGGAATTGAACCTGGGACCCTTCAGTCTGCAGACCAATGTTCTATCCGCTGAGCCAAACTGGTTAGGGCTATTCATCTTAATTTTCATTTAAATAGCTAAATGTGGTTCGTGGCTACCATATTAGGCAATGCAGATCAGGAACTTCCCATGTGTCAGGCTAAGGACAGATTTTGCCTGAGATCACTTCCTTATTCATCTCTTCACCTTTTCCTATCCTATTTCACCGCCTTTACTGGCTTCTCATGAGAACACATCCTCAACCAATCATGTGCACTTGAATCCCTATTTCTCCTTCTAGGGAATCCACCTGAGATGTTATGTTACATTTTTTTAATAGCAAATCAAGAAAGCTAAAACCCTGAATCTAATGTGCACACATGGCCCTGGCTGGTGTGGCTCAGTTGGTTGGAGCATTGTCCCGTAAGGTTTGATACCCGATCAGTGCACATACCTTGGTTGCAGGTTTGGTCCCCAGTTGAGTTGCATACGAGAGGCAACTGATGATGTTTCTCTCCATTATCAATGTCTCTCTCTCTCTCTCTCTCTCTCTCTCTCTCTCTCTCTCTCTCTCTCTCTCTTCACATTGGGTGAGGATTTAAATATACATATTTTTAAGTGCACATACAAATTCAGTACCAGTCAGAATATTTTAGCAGAAAGTATAAAACAATCTCAAGTTTATTGGGTTAAACAACAAGGAAATGGATTATCCCATACCTAAAAGTTCAAGGGCTCAGAAGGGTGAACACCTAAATACAACACAGCATCTGCGTGTATGGGTTAGGAGCTGGACAAAATGGATGTTACAGGACCACTGTCTTCATTACCAGTTTCCTGAAGCCAGCTCCTCCTACAAAGTGTTCTGTGAACCAACTACATGAAAAGCACTTAGAGGGCTTGTTAATATGCAGATTCCTGGCCCAAGGCACTGTCTGATACACGGCAGGCGCTTAAGAAACATTTGTTGGAAGGAAGGGAGGGAGGGAGGGAGGGAGGGGAGAGAGAGAGGAAGAGACAGAGGCCGATTGCAAAGAATCATCCTCAGGTGGCTTTTCTGCTCACTACCCCTGGAGACACACTACCCTAAGCTGAAAACGAAAGCTTCACCTCTGGTCCCTTCTTCATTACCGATCTCCCGGCAGAAGGGAGGCAGATTGCGAACCATGTTGCCACCTGGTGCCTCTTTGCTCTAACACGTTCAGTGATGTTGGGATGACAAGAGTGCCTATCAGTTGTACTGAACATGCATTATTAATACGGCTTTCAGCTTCGCTCGCTGAATCCACGATTCCTGTTACACTTCATGAAACATAAATGAGTGTGATAACGGCTTCCACTTGCCTGGGTTGGGGGCTCAATCCCCAATGTGGGGCGTGCAGGAGGCAGCCCATCAATGATGCTCATCATTGAGGTTTCTCTCTCTGAAATCAATACAAAGATAAGTTTTTTTGTTTTTTTTAAAAAGAGCTCATGGGTGATTTTGGTACCTGGAAAGCAGCTGCCCCACCAATAAATTATTTATCTCCTGGATGACTCTAAATCAAGCACGTCAAACTCAAAGACTAACCAGGGCCAAATAAACAAGGTTTAAGTTTATGTGGGCCACAAAAACACACACAAAAGCTTCAATTTTCATAGGAACATAGGTTTATTTCTATAGAGACATGCTGAATGCAAAGGGCTAAAATAAATGACTAATCGTTAACATAAAATAATAGAACATTTTATTTATTTATTTTTCAAATATATTTTATTGATTTTTTACAGAGAGGAAGGGAGAGGGATAGAGAGCTAGAAACATCAATCAGCTGCCTCATGCACACCCCCTACTGGGTATGTGCTCACAACCAAGGTACATGCCCTTGACTGGAATTGAACCTGGGACCCTTCAGTCTGCAGGCTGACACTCTATTCACTGAGCCAAACCAGTTAGGGCAATAATAAAACATTTTAATAAAAATTAATATTTTTCCTTGAACATTAACTTACCAGACACACATTAATAAGTGTAACACAAATAAACCTATTTTTCTTGTTCTCTGAAAGTGAAATATTTCCTGTTGTGCACACCAAACAAGTCAGTCCAAGACTAATGATATGGCATTCGGCTGCTAAAATATTTGCTGCTGACAATCTACAATAGCCAGAATATGGAAACAGCCTAGGTGCCCGTCAGCAGATGATTGGATCCAAAAACTATGGTACATCTACACAATGGAGTACTATGCTGCCATAAAAAAGAAGGAATTCTCATCATTTGCAGCAACCTGGATGGAATTGGAGAACATCATGCTGAGTGAAATAAGCCAATCAATGAAAGAGAAACACCACATGACCTCACTCATTTGTGGATAATAAAGAACATTATAAACTGATGAACCAAAAGATAGATATAGAGACAGTATATCAACAAGCAGACTGTCAAATTACAGTGGGGAGGGGAGGAAGATCTGGGGGAGATAATAGATCAACCAAAGGACTTTTATACATGCATATAAGTACCAATGGACATAAAACTCTGGGGAGGGAGGGGATGTATAGGAGGGAGAGAGGGGGGCAAAAAAAATCAATAAAATATATCAAAAAATAAATAAATAAAATAAAATATTTGCTACTGGTATTAGTGGAGAGAAATGGTGCGCCTGCGCGTAAGGCATGTAAGGAAATGAATGCAACACGGTCATAGTTGCATTAGCAAATGTTGCAGCTCATTATTAATAATTATGTATGACAGGATATTGTAAAAATTAAGTTACAAAATTTTTATTAAAACGTTTCTTACATACTGTTATATTGGCTGGGCCACAAAAATATTCGGTGTGGGCCATGAGTTTGACATGCTTGCTCTAACTGGAGTCCAATACAATGCTCAGTCTCCAGTTAACCATAACCCATCGCAAGGGTCAAGAAAGCCTGCTCTGCCGAAACCAGTTTGAGCTAAGGAGTCTGAGATGTAATGGTCCCCTTGAATTCTGCACATCAGAGCACATCTGAGATATGTGGGTCCCGGGCTGGGTGTAACGGCCGAGCTGAGATCTTACCGGAAGGCACACAGATCCCCTTTCCTGAGCAGCCATTCTGCACACACTGACTGTTGGCTGCTGACAACTCACAGCTGTACCCTGCTCCTAGAAGTCCCTTGCCCAGCCTGGCCAGTGGAGCTCAGTGGTCAACCTATGAATGAGGAGGGCACATACCAAAATTTCAGGCTCTATTGATCCCCAGTATGGGGCATGCAGGGCAATCAATGATTCTCTCTCATCATTTATTTTCCTATCTCTCTCCCTCTCCCTTTCTCCCTTCCTCTTTGAAATCAATTATATATATATTTTAGAAGCCTCTTGCCCAAATGGGAAGTACTTTGCTCAGAAAGGTTACCCCGACCCCCAAACTCTCAGAGTCAATGGCTGAGTGACACACACTACGAAAGGCTGAGCCACTCGTCTCAAGGTGGGATAGGTCTGGGTACCCTGTAGGCTTCAGAGCTGACCCGGGGATCAGCGTGAGGCTCATCAACAGCTGAAATCACATCTTTGCTCTGCTCTGTTCCCTGCCCCATCCTGCACCCCTTATGCCCCTACAGGTGTCCGCTGAGGGCGTGCACACACTTCTGGAAATCACTTGCACTAGAATCCTGATCTCAGACTCTGCTTCTAGGGACTCTGACCTGAGAGATAAGCACAGAATGAGGGCTCTGAAAATCATCTCATGTAAAGAGAGGGAAATATTTAGTCAAGGAAAAAAATGTGGAAATATACTAGTAAACAGCTGCCATACATATACAGTATGTATATGTATGTATGTATATATATGTATATATACAGCCCTAGCTTGTTTGGCTAGGGCTGTATATGTACATATGTGTGTGTACATATATATATATATATATATATATATATATATATATATATATATATATATATGTTTGTGTGTGTGTGTGTGTGTGTGTGTGTGTGTATCAGCCTTCAGACTAAAGGATCCCAGGTTCAAATCCAGCCAAGGACACATGCCTGGGTTGTGGGTTCGATTCCCAGTAGGAGGCATACAGGAGGCAGCCAATCAATGATTCTCTCTCATCATTGATGTTTCTATCTCTCTCTCCTTCTTCCTTCCTCTCTGAAATCAATAAAAATATATTACAAAAATAAAAATCAGACAATAGAAAAAGGACAGGTTGGATAGAAATTAGACCAAGGCAGAATTTGGCTCAGTATCAGAAAGAACTCCCTAAGAATCAAAGCTTTACAACATAGGTATAGACTGCCTTACAAACTGTCAACTTGCATGGGAAGTAGTCACCCAGAATCCAGACGACCAATGGTTAGTTAGAGGACTATAGGGCAGTATGATCCTTAATGGCCATTTGTAAGCTTTCTGTCACAGGAGGACAAAGACCAGGAAAAAAGTGCTGGACACCAGGAATCAGACCTTATAAGGAACTGAAACTGTCCTGCAGACACCTGATCGCACACCGCATTCCAAGCCCCAGTCCCAGTGAAGATAAGCGTTTTCCGCCAGTGACTGCATATAAGGATGAAACTTCAGCTCCCGGATGCTCTGCAGGCCTTTCCTTTGGATATTCCATCCGCCATCCCCTTTCCTTAAATAAATTCAATTTTTCATTCTCCACCATCTGTGATGGCTATTTAGCCTGTCTGCGCACACCACGTTAACCTTTCAGGATGGTGCAGGAGGAGGAACTGTGGGATTGCCTAGTGGAGGATTTCTTTGGACCGAAGGCATCACTCTAGTTGTCATTACTCTAAGTGACCTCGAGATGGCAGCAACAGAACTCAACGAGAGGTGATTACATAGAAAACCAGTTGTTGGCACAGATTTGACTCCCATCTTCTTCAGATGTTATAGGCGGTATCGTGTGTACTATCATATTTATGACACACAAACCTGCGAAGTAATAACTTTCTCCCCAAATCTCTATTTTACTTATTGGAAAAAATGGAATCGTAAAGGCAGAAAGAGGCAAACCCTGATCATTCAAGGCTACCCTGAATCAGGGTAAATATTATACACTTCTTTTATTCTAATAATGATGCTACTTCTGTCTTGTTACACGGGTTTCTAGGTCCAGCCATTGTGTACTTTCCAAGTATATATATAAAATTATCTATTATATATAAATATATATATAAATATTATATATATATTAAATATATATTTTTGACATATTTTATTGGTTTTTTTACAGAGAGGAAGAGAGAGGAATAGAGACTTAGAAACATTGATGAGAGCAATCATCGATTAGCTGCCTCTTGCACACCCCATACTGGGGATGTGCCCACAACCAAGATACATGCCCTTGACTGGAATTGAATCCGCAGGCTGATGCTCTATCCACTGAGCCAAACCAGTTTCGGCACCAAGGAGTCTTTTGAAATATGCTCCACAATCAGGCTCCATGTTAGACCTCAACCTGTGCTGGTCTATGGGCCTCAGAAAAACATCTCTGTGTGACTCCACATCTACTGGAGGGTGTACTGGCACAGAGGGCTGGCTAACAACTCTGTGGGGAGCCCAAATATACCTGGAATTTCATGAAGCATTCAGAGTCCTGTTTGCAATCCCGAGGCCAATTAACCCCACCAGGCCTACAATTCTGCCATGTCTGGTCCCAACTGTGGTTGCCCGCCTCCAGAATGCACCCACCTTCCCTTGAGTGATCCTTTTCTCCTGGCATCTATGCGCTGCCATCCACACTGAATCATAGCTTGTCTGTGTGAGTAACAGGACACTGTGGAAGTGATGGTGTATGTCTTCTGAGACCAGGTCATAAAAGACACTGCATCTCCTGTTGTACTCTTACTGGATCATTGGAGGAAACCAGCTGGCCTATTGTTAGAATCTCCTAGAATATTTGTGGTGAGCTCCTCATGGAGCGGGCTTTGGCCTCCTGCCAACAGCCAGCGCTGACATGAGCGAGCCACCTTGCTCGATAGGTCGTATAGCCTTAGTTAATGCCACAGATGACCAGAGCCCGGCCAACATCTTCACTGAACACCTCGTGAGAGACTCCAGATCTGAACAACCCAGCTGGGCTGCTCCTGAATTCCTGACCCACAGAAGCTCGGAGATAATAATGTTGTTGTTGTTTTAATGACTGTTTACTGTTGTTTTAAGCTACTAGTTTTGCAGTAATTAGTTATGTAGATAACGAATAGCACTCCCCAAATGCCAGCTTCCTCTCTGTACTCTGGCTGCTGTCCTCCCCCCTCAGGCTAAGTAACAATAACCTGCTACTTGGAAATGCAGCAGACACTTTCCAAGCCTTGCGTCAGTGAAACTCTGCTTTATCCGGCAGCGAGGATCTTCCCGAGATTTCCTACTCCCTGGTTTCCAGGACACCATAGCGTAGGACTTGGTGTTACTGATTTTCTCTTTGGAGTCTTCTGTCCCCTTCAAAGAGGCTTCTTTCTCACGTGACATGCACCAGTAAATGCTGGTGTTGCCTTAGAGTCTATCCCTTGTGCTCTTTCTTTGACCCTGAACCAACTCTGTGAGTCATCTTGCCGCTCCCTGGCACCAATGACCAGCACTCTGAAGAGGACCATCAAATCCATTTCTCCAGCCCACATCCCACCGTGAGCTTAATACCCTCCCACCCAGCGGCCTGCTAGCAGAGGTGCGCTGGAGCCATTCATACCGACTCTCAAGAGCCAACTGTAGAACATCTCGTCTCAACTCGATATTTAGCAATGTCATGTTGGTAGGCTGAAATCAGCCAGGGGGGTAGGACTATTTACACCGTGGCATTCAATAAATGCTACCCATCAGGGCTCTGTCAATAGCCAGTTAATGCTACAGATGACCACAGCTTTTTATTAGCACATAGCTGTTCCACCAGATGCTTCTGCCACTGTCCTCCTTCCCTTTCCTTGCACACATTAGGAATACTTCTGCCTCAGGGCCTTTGCTCTGGCTCCTCTGTCTGCCAAGAATCCTCTTTGCCCACATAACCCATGTGTCAGTTGCTGATCTTTGAGTCTTTGCCCACATGTCACTTTCTTAGTAAGACTTCCCTGACACATCTCCATTTAAAATTGCAACTCTTGCCCGGCTGGTGTGGCTCAATGGTTGAGCTTCAACCCATGAACCAGATGTCACGGTTCAATTTTCAGTCAGGGCATATGTCCACATTGCCCGCTTTATCCCCAGTAGGGGGCATGCAGGAGGCAGCCAATTAATGATTCTCTCCCATCATGGATGTTTCTATCTCTCTCTCCCTTGACCTTCCTCTTTGAAATCAATAAAAATATATTTAAAAAGTAACTGAGAAGTCCTGGGAACATCTGGATGAGGTGGGGAAGGAGTGAGATTAGGGTGATTCTGACAGAGTGGTCTGTATTCACTTTTCATATGTCCCAATAAGACCCTCTGTGGACTCCAGGACTTGGAACTCCCAGATTAGCTCTTTCTCCATCACTCCACATGCTTGACGGAGTGACCCATTTTCAGATCTAGTTCTTTGAAGGCACCAAATACTTCATGGACCATCACACTCCTGTTTAAGCAGCATGGACTGTATCTGTGTTTAGTTTCCAAGAATCCTACCCAAACAGAAAGCAGCCCATGTTATTGTCCCAACTCTATCAGGCACCTGGGTCCCTGTCCATTCTACAGCTCAATGTTGCAGACCATTTCCCTTTCAAGGGAGAAGGTTATGCCTGTTGGATCTTTCCTTTTATGACACATCTCATTGGCTTTATCTCAGGTATGTTATTCTGTAATTTCAGGCTGGGCCTTAAGGGTATTTCTGAAGTGGTTTGTGGGTGGGTGGGTGTGCATGCAAAAATGGCCTGTGGCTTTGAATCTGAAATTTAACTGGTAATAATGAAAAAATAATTGTTAATAAACAATTTGGATTAATACCATCACATTTTATTGATAAAAATAATAACACTGAGGTATCATTATTGAGTGCTTGTCTTTTGCAAGCCACAAAATTAAATTTAGGTAAGGAGCATGCAAGGGTAAGGAAACCAATCACACAAAGTTAGTGATGGAGGCAGGATTCAAACACAGGCTGACTGACTCGAGTCCATTCTGTTCTTTACAAACAATCTTGCATCCTCATATTCTCCCCCTTCCATAGCTCTTGCTTCTCTTCAGTAATGGTTCCCAATTCTTCGTGCTTCAACTCACCAGAGGGATGCTACTTCCAAGCCCAGCCCCAGTTTCTCAAGTGCTGCACACTTCTCTGGTGGCTGGCTCCACGCCCATCTGCAGCGCTGGGTATGGCCCAGAAGTATGTCCAACATCACTCTCAGAGAGAGGCCGTACACCTCCAGACAAGTAAAAAGGGGCTTTCCTATCTTCTATCAGTGTTTCCCAAACTTTTGACATATGTGTACCCCTTCTATAATTTTTGTAACGCTGAGTACCCCTCGTACTCATGAGAATGTAGAATTAGGCGCAGCTAAGCACGGTGCAGTGCATATCCCCACCAAACTCCGGTGCAACGCGTACCCCCACCAACTCTTCCCGTACCCCTGGGGGGACGTGTACCACACTTTGGGAAACACTGTAAAATCTACCTGACTTCTCACACTTCTTTGAAGTCTCCTCTTGATCAGGCCAAGCAGAGTTCTTGAGAGGATGTGCTAATAATGTCCTTCTCTGCCCTAGCTGGGTTGACTCAGTGGATAGAGAATCGACCTTCGGACTGAAGGGTCCTGGTTTGATTTCAGTCGGGGGCACGTGCCTGGGCTGTGGGCTTGATCCCTAGGGGGGGGGGGGGGTGCAGGAGGCAGCCGATGGATGATTCCCTCTCATCATTGATGTTTCTATCTCTCTTTCTCTTATCCCTTCCTCTCTGAAATCAATAAAAAAAATGTTTAAAATAATAATGTCCTTCTCACCTGGAACAAGCTACTCATCCTTCCCAGCTATTCGTGCAAGGCTCACTCACATCTCACATATTCCAGGGACTTTTTGCAAAGGCAGGAATCTCAGGTTGCCAGTAACAGAAGCTGACCTTTAACAGACCTCATTGGAATGATACGGGAAAGTTCACAGAATTTAGAGAATGTGACCTGTCTGGCCCCTCAGAGAAGAGAAATAAGGGTAGTCTAGGTAGGAGGAGTGAGTAGGCAGTCCCTTCAAGGGGCCTACATAGGGATAGACTTTCTACTTTTATGTACCTGTGCTCAAGACTCAGATTTCTAGAAGAAAGAACGTGAAGGGCTTGGTTTGGCTTACTCAGCCATTTCCAGCCTCTTTCTTGAAAGTGAGGAGCCTTCAATAGCTCTCGTGGCTTTTTCAGAGCTAACATTCTAGAAGAATATACGAAGAAACAATAAGGGAGGAAAAATCGTCTATATCTTGTTCAAGGCAAAGGGGTATCAATGTACCTTAAGAGGGAAAGCAGCACTGCCTGACACATAATGAGAACACCCAATACCTGTGCAGATGAATCACAGGGAAAGGGGAAGGAGAATTAGACAGTGATTAGGAGTGAGAATTTCCTCGCTGGCTTTAGGCCCTCACCTACACCTCTTTCTCTCTCCTAGTTTGGGACTGCTCCTCCAACACAGCCCCTTCTGTAAGTCCCCTAACTTCTCAGGCATTTGGATCCAAGGAGGGTCCAGGTCTGAAAGTCCAGAACAAATCTGAGGATCTGCTTCTTCCTGCTCTCCATGATGCTAAGAATAGCCCTGGCTTATTATTGACTCTAACTGGCCTCTCCCTCCCCTGGAGGGAACCTTCCTTCCCCTCTTAGTCTTCCTGTTTCTTTCTCAGAGAGGAGACAAACACAACCTTCCGTGATGGGCTTAGGCCGGTGCACACGGGGGCACACAGAAAGAAGCCAGGCAGGTACTGTCAGTTGTGATAGACAATAAGGAGTGCTGGGGACTGTGGGAAACGGGAAAGCTGAGCCCTTATGTGGCCAAAATTATGCTTTTAAAATGTAGTGTGTGCCCTAACTGGTTTGGCTCTGGATAGAGTGTTGGCCTGCAGACTGGGGGAGGTTCCAGTTTGATTCCGGTCGGGGGCATGTACCTTGGTTGCGGGCACATCCCAGTGGATGGGTGTGAAGGAGACAGCTGATTGATGTTTCTCTCTCATCGATGTTTCTAACTCTCTCTCCCTTTCTCTGTAAAAAAAAATCAATAAAATATATATATATTTTAAAAAGTAGTGTGTGGGCTAATTGAACCTCATCGGTGGGTGTTCTACAGTGGACCATCAGTTATTAGGAACCTACCAGTTCCTTTGGTGACTACCAGCTATTACTTTTTCACTTGGCAACTTTTAACTCTCCTTCACCTTTCCCTGTGATTCACCCACCATTATTGGGTGTTCTCATTATGTGTCAGGCATTGCTGCTTTCCCTCTTAAAGTACATTGATACCCCTTGTCAACTTTTTACTCTTCACTCGGTAGCATGTCTGCCCTGAGACTGGCTACTTGAGTGGACGGAGGGGAGAGGAGGACATGCGCACTGGAAATCAGAATGTAGGCTCCTATCTTAAAATGTTTTCGGGCTGTAGCTACCTTTGGCTCCGGTTGAAACTTGTCTTGGGCTACACGACACGAAACTGGCGTCAAGGCACAATTCCTGGCTCTGACAAAAGCTGCCTTTGACTATGGAGAGGGCAGAGTCTGGGTCAGAAGGATTTATTTTCTGATGAATCAGTGAATAATTCTGAGCGGAACTCATCAGGCTTGTGTGGCGTTGCCCTTTCTCTACAGCCCACACGTCAGAGATGTGAAACCTGACCACCCTCCTGTGGCTTCCCCACCACCTCCTCCTCCTTCTGCTTCTGAGCCATGTACACAAACTCCCTGCATATGTGTGCACACACATGCTCACAGAGAGAACAAGATGTAGAAAAGCAGATTTTAGTGATAAGAAGCCCCAGGGAGATTCTGGAGCCTTCCCTGAACAGGACTGGAAACAGAGACACCCGAGGATGATGACCAGTGGAAGGAATTCAGCTCTCCTCGCCTCCAGGGAGCCAGAAAGGTCTCAGGGAAACACAACCCTGGGTAACAAATGAGCTCCTCAGCAAGGCGAATTCCTGAAGGATTAAAGGATGGGAAGCATTCCCAGCAACACTTCGAGAGACTTATGCCAAGGAAACAGGAGAGTAATCAATTAACTATTCCCTGAGGATTCTAATTGACGTTATCCCACCGAGCATTGGGTCATATCTCCAAAGCTATGGTAGGTCAGGCCTGGATCACCCATCACATTAGTGACGGTTATATTGGTTGCAGGGAAGAAAAGGGACTTGGGCTGACCTAAACCAAAACAAGGGGATTATTAGAAAGCTCCTGGGGTCTTTTATGAAATCAAAGAAAAGCTGTCAAGGGAGGAGACAGAGCTCCGGGAATCCATGGTTCTGTTCCCATGGACATGATGCTTTCAGCATGTCTAGGCTCTCTGGCTTTTTTTTGGGGGGGGATGCGGGGGGGCGGCGGGGAAGGATCCTATGATCCCTTTGACTTTGCATAGGTTCCGTAGAAGCAGATAAGAGTCTGGCACACGTGATTAACGGGGGAGTGCTCTCAGTGATGGAAACAGGACGCAGAAGAAAATAGGCTAAGCGAGTCTAGCCTCAGCCTGATCCCGCGGTGAGATCTGGAGAGTGAAGGACATTGCAGTCGTCGCATCCTGAAGCAACGAGCCTGTCCTTTGTCCCCCCGAGGCCATCAGTTATTGGCGGAGGGCTTAGTCTCTCAAACATATTGGGGCATGGCGATTAAAGAGAAGGGAGCAGCTGTGAGGTGCTAGCAGCCAACACTCCCAGCAGCTGGGAAATGGTGCACTCCCCTTCAAGGTACACTGGACAGAGTACCAACTGTATCATTGGCACTTGACATGGGTAAGGTGTCTATCCAAGAGCATTCAGCCACTGAGAGGGAGAGGCAGAACCTTGAAGTCTAGAGATGGTGGTAGAACAAGAGTGAAGGGAGGCTGTGCCAAAGAGTGTCCAGTGTATACACTTAGACCACTGCCACTGAAGATGCCCTCTGGCCAACAATTAATACTACTTGCCTGATCCCTCTCTCTGTGTGTATTTGAACTTGGGACTCCAGGTGTACACCCGTTGAAGAAAAGTTAGGTGCCTAGGAAAGACCTGGAAGTGGAATCTATAGATTGTAGAGGATGAGTGTGTTCAGCTTTAGTAGACATTACCAAAGAGCTTCCCGGAATGGTTGAGTCAATTTTTAATGTCCTCACTTGACTCAGATCTAGTCATTCATTGCATATTAAACCATAACTGTTATTTTCTGTTATTGCATATGCATAAATTCAATCCATATAATCCAGGCTTATTTATCCTAAGAGATAGCTAGCAACCTACTTTTTAAAAAAATTTCTGTCCCTTTGAAACCTCTATTCTAGGGATATGCAAGCTCTTCTGAGAAGGACCAGAAAGTAAATATTTCAGGCTTTGTGGACCATATGGTTCCTCTCACAACCCCTCAATGGCCGTAGCAGCAATAGTCGGTATAAACAAAACGGGTGTGGCTGAGTTACAATAAATAGACACTGAAGTTTAAATTCCATATAATTTTCTTGTGTCCTGGAATACTGTTCTTTTGATTTAAAACAAAACTAGTTCAAAATGTCAAAAATAATTCTTAGTTTGCAGGCCATACCAAAGTAGGTGGTGGCCAATTTCTTCCATGGACAATAGAATAGTTTGGCAACTTGTGCTCTAGAAGTTCCCAATTGAAATAGAGGAAATATTGACTTATGAAATTGAGATTATAAGATAGTAATAGGCATTATTTATGAAATACATAGTAACTTATTTGTCTCCTCAATTGATGAGAATGTATTCAAGAATATAACTGTTAAATATTAACTGGGTAAGATTTTTTATTTTTTTATTTGCAGGAATTCCTATGTACAAAAACATAGAATTCAGGAAGATCACACTATGTGCTAAACTTCTCTGTATTTGCTTCTTACTATCTAATTTTATAATGTACTAATTAAACATTCATTGTTAACATAGAATAACAGGAAATAAGGGGCTTTTAGATATAAATCACCTAGTCCCTTAGAATAATAAGGATGCCTAACATTTGTATAGCGTGTGATAAGTCACAAAAATTATAGTTCCATATTTTCTCTCTTAAGATCCTCACAACAACCCTGGAGGCAGAAAGGCAAGGTATTTATTAACCTAATTCAGAGAAGAGCAACCTGCCCAAGATTACACAAGAGACAAGGGAGTAGGAAGAATACTCTGGGGCACACCTCTGAGTCATAATCCGAGTCAGTAGTTCCCATAAACTGTAATGATACAATTGTGTAATTCAAGGACTGGGTAATAAGTGAATCCTGCTTTACGACCGACCGAAGAACGCACAACCTCTCACCATAGGGATGTCTCTGGTTTGTCAGCACAAGCCCACAGGTCTAGATCAGTGAGAAATCTAGACCTCTTCTCTCTCTTGCTCTACCTCCTTCCCCCACGTGAGGAGCCTGTGATCACAGTCAAGGCTGAATGCTCTGGAAGGTGTTACCCTACCTGCTGTGGAATCTGGGAGCTGGGTGTCATTGCTGACTCTGAAACATTCCAAAAGCTATGCCCTTGGAAAGCAAGGCCCTTGTCAACTTCCACTGCCCATGGGAGTGTCCTTATACCTACTGAAGCCTCAGCTGAGATAATTATCAGACCCAGCCTCCAGCTGACGTGTCAGGGAGAGCTTCTTTGACCACCTGTTAACTAGTGCACTTCCCTCAGTGGTTCCACAAAACAGAAGAGGTTTACACAGTTAGACCTACTGGTTCAGGGGTCCCAATGTTACAGTTCATTTTCATTCACTCAGTTTCTGCTCCAGGGCACAAGACAGGTATAGATATAAGCTGCCCTAAAGCCTTTATGTATCTATGTCTAGATTTATTCCTTGATTTAAAATTTTAACTTCCCATACTGGAATATTAAAAACACACACAGATAGATTATGGCCCTAGCTGGTTTGGCTCAATGGATAGAGTGGCAGCCTTGCGGACTGAAGGGTCCCAGGTTCGATTCTGGCCAAGGCATATGTCTGGGTTGCTGGCTCAATCCCCAGTAGGGGGCGTATAGGAGGCAATCGATCAATGATTCTCTCTCGGCATTGATGTTTCTATCTCTCCCTCTCCCTTCCTGACTAAAACCAATAAAATAGATTATGCCTATCCTGTCATGTGCCTATTACTCAGCTTTAAAACTTATCAGCCCATTTCACCTAATCTTGTTTCATCTGTCCTAACACTTCCACCATGCCCAATGAAGCATTTTGCAGGAAATTCTGGAGGTCACAGAATTTGATAGTGTATATGTCTAATAGACAAAAGACTTTTAAAAAACACAGCTCCAGCCGAAACCGGTTTGGCTCAGTGGATAGAGCATCAGCCTGCGGACTGAAGGGTCTCAGGTTCAATTCCGGTCAAGGGCATGTACCTTGGTTGTGGGCACATCCTCAGTGGGGGGTGTGCAAGAGGCAGCTGATCGCTATCTCTCTCTCATCGATGTTTCTAACTCTGTCCCTCTCTCTTCCTCTCTATAAAAAAAACAATAAAATATATATATTTTTAAAATTAAAAAAAAGCTACAATATGACACAAAATGATTAACCCTTATTTAATAATAATATCCAGTGTACGGTCAAATTTCCCCATTGTCTCAAAAATGGCTGCTTAAAACTGGTTAGTCAAATCAGGATCCACATGCTATATTTGGTTGTTAGCTCTCTTATGTATATTTTAAATTTATTAAGGTAATTATATGTTAAAGAAATCCTGTCATTTGTCTTGCAGAACTTTTCATACTATGGGTTTAGTTAATTAATTACATCTTCTTGGTGTTGACACTTTCCTCTATTGTTCATTCTCCTTTCTCAAAAATGGATATTTACATTTACAGGATTGACTGAATTCAATCTCAAACTATTTTGGGGTGGGCAAAAATACTTCATAGGTGATTTGATATATTTTTTATCGCACTACATATGATGCATGTGATGTTCGGCTGTTCGACTTTTAGCGATGTTAAAATTGACCAGTGGGCTGAAACCGGTTTGGCTCAGTGGATAGTGTCGGCCTGTGGACTGAAAGGTCCTGGGTTCGATTCCGGTCAAGGGCATGTACCTTGGTTGCGGGCACATTCCCGGTAGGGGGTGTGCAAGAGGCAGCTGGTCGATGTTTCTCTCTCATCGATGTTTCTAGCTCTCTCTCTCCCTTCCTCTCTGTAAAAATCAATAAAATATATTAAAAAAATAAAATAAAATAAAATTGATTGGTGGGTCCAGGTATCGCCAACCCACCCATCCATTATAAATTCTATCCATCAATCTCTCACCTAGCCATTGATGACTGTTATTTAAAAATCTATTATTTTATTAGATGTTTCCAAAATTGCGATTTTAAAATTTTACCATTCCGTTTACATTTGTTAGTTGAAAATACATGATACAAAAGGACTTTTCCTTATTAGCTCTTTGACTACTCTAAAATACAATATGTACGAAAGGGGCAGATTAAATATCTTATTCTTCCTCTTCATTTACCAAATATATATATATATATAATAAAAGGCTAATATGCAAATTGACCAAACACTGAAACGACCAGTTGCTATAATGTGCACTGACCACCAGGGGGCAGACGCTCAACACAAGGGGAGTGCTGCTCAGCTAGAAGCTGGGCTCTTGGTTGGCGAGCAGTGGCAGTGGCCACTTCTGTGGCAGCTCTAAGAATATTCAACTGCCAGCTTAGGCCCGCTCCTCATGAAGAGGCCTAAGCTGACAGTCGGACATCCCCTGAAGGCTCCTCGACTGTGAGAGGGCGTAGGCCAGGCTGAGGGACCACATCTCCTAGTGCACAAATTTTGTGCACCGGGTCTCTAGTTACTATATAATGTAGCAACTTAACCATAGCAACTTTTATAAGTAACCTGTAAATTTTCTCAGTATCACTATAAACTTGTCAATTTTAACATCATTGCTGTGATAAATTATTTAGAACATATTTTGTAGGCAATGGTGAGTCACCACAGGCAGTTTCCAATATTCAAACATAGTATACCTTAAATATATCTAAAAATCAAACAATAAACTTACATGTTTTAGGAGGAATATTTTCTTTAAGAACTGAAATGATCAAAATCTCTAAACACACCTAAAATTTTAGGTACATCCTTTAACAGTAAATTTGTTCAGGATTATGCTTTCGTTCTCTGATTTCTTCTTCTCCTTCACATAATTTACTGGCCTCATTTCATGAATGTCTGGTTATCTGATTGAGGCTAAAGATTTACTGCTTCTGGCACGCCTAATGGTTTCCATCTTTTTATCATTCCAACTACATTGATAAGACCTACGTTTCCCATGACTAGCATTTACACTTTTTTTATAAAGAGCAAATAAATACTCAAATGACTAAAAACTAATAATTGAACACTATTATGTGAACAAGGATGGGAGCGTTAAAAGTGAGCACCACTGTGTGAAAGCTCAATGTTCTTGTCAGGTGATAAACCAAAGCCAGATCTGATGTGTAAAAGGAGGGTTAGGTGTTTTGATGCAAAATGCATAAAACTCTGTTATCAGCTGTGACATGCTGGATTGTTCTTGCAAGTCCACTAGACAGTTTTAGGAGGGCAGGAGCCACACCTGTATTGTTCATTTACTCTCAGCATCCAGGACATAGTTTGGTTGTTTTTCTTTAAATGAAAGAACAAGTGATGTATGCAAGGTAAGAAAAAGTCTACAATGACTTTGAGTAGTGAGAATCATAATAGATCTACTTTGTAATTATAATTTTTGTATATTTTGAGTGGGGAATTGGTATTATAAACTACTTTTCTTTAAAAATTAATTTATCTGAGTGCAGATGGAATACATTTCATCTAGGAATATTTTGAAAAGTAAACAATCAAATCAAATCATTGATCATTCCATTTCTTAGGGTTAACGTTTGTCTTTTTTCTCCTCCATTATTTGCCTATTTCTGTATAATTTTAAACAATATTGGCATCATCTAGAACATACTGTTTAGTAATATACGTTTTACTTTTATTTTTTTTTATTTAGAGAATACTTTATTAGTTTCTGTAATCAAACCCATGTAGATTAAGACCTTACATATTTAATACAGTGCGTTACCCCTGTACAAATGGAAAAAATTATGTTGAACGTTTCTAGACCAATATGGCTGTTAATTTCTGTACAATGCCAACCCAACACAGTATAACTGGGATAGTTTTTCCAAAGTTGACAGCACAGCTAGTTTCCAAAAATTCAAATTATATATATATATGTGTGTGTGTATATATATATATATATATATATATATATATATTTATTTATTTATTTATATAAAAAGACCAATAGCAGTATGTTATGCATCAATAGCAGCAACAGCCTTTCCAGGTTCTGCAGTCATCTGAACAAAATTATAGACATCCAGCACACTCCAATAAAAAAAAAAAGAAGAAAAAAGTAAAAAACAAATCTCCATAAAACAGCAGTTCTGTTACTGTTGTGGTACCTGGCACCATTTTTTTTTTTTTCTTTTAAGCTTCTCCATCATCATCTGGAAAGAAAACACTCTAGAATAACGTCATTAAAAACAGCTCTATACTTTTTACTTTTAAATGCATAGTTGACACTATCTTATGCTACCTTCTCCTGCAATAGAAATTTTAATGGTTATTATGCCATTATATTTACTTATTTTTGTATATTAAAATTCATTGATTGGTTTTTAGAGAGGAAAGCAGAAAGAGGTAGAGAGAAATATTGATTTGTTCAACTTATTTATGCGTTCATTGGTTGATTCTTGTATGTGCCCTAATTGAGACTTGAACCCACAAGATCTTGGTGTATCAGGATAATACTCTCACCAACTGAAATACCTGGCCATTATATTTAAGATAGCCAGACCCAAGTCCCAAACCCCAAATGTTGGTAAATAGGACCACAGGACAGTGATTGAGATCAGAATTGTGTTTGTTAACAAAAGCCGGCTATTCCAGGGCATGCACAGCTCCCTGGGGTGAGATTAACTTTAACAACTACCCATGTAGCGTGGCTTGATTGTCTGCCAGTCTCATCACCAACCTGAAGCAGGTTCTACAACAGAGAATGTAATGTTTGGTGTCCAGGGAAGTAGTGAACTAGAGGAGCCACTCCAAATTCCAGAAAAGAGCCAACATTCTCTTTTCACCAAAGTTATCCATTTTCTGAAGCAAAACTTGAACTAAAATGTTAAAAATGCCATACAATTCTGATCAGACATTTTGTAGGGAAAGTAACCTGTTACTATAGAAAGGAATGAAAACGATGAAACTGAAATGAAGCTTAAGAGAAAACATATTATCTGTAGATATGTTTGGCTTTTATGATTCCACGGTGTGTAAATGTCCTTCTAGAAGATAAACTTGAGCTGATCTCACTGGTTTCTGTAGTGGTTTCCCAGGCACCTTAGCTAGCAGCCACCCTGGCCCCAGGGTATTGAGTGCAAATAAACGTTTCAGGTGACTGACAGCAGGAAAGAATTGTAGGACAAGAAACTACCTGCCATACCTCTGCTGAAATACTGACCCTTCCAGCTGGTTAAGTTCTGACATTTACTTTTTGTGACGTTCACTCATCAATGATAAGTTAATATTTTCACCTGGTGATTCAGGGGTAAGTGCAGTATTGTGTATGAAATTGGAAGAGAGTCAGAGTGAGTGCCATGACATTATGAACTTCTTTTAAGCTTACAGGAGGAACAAAGCCTAGGCCTTTGAGTTACTTGGCATAGTATGATTTTTGACCTTCAGTACTACCCATTTTCTTATTTTGGTTACAGTACTCCACTTTTTTTCTGGGCAAAAAGCCTCTCCTATAGTCTATGTTCTTCTTTGAGTGAAACAAAAACGATCTTACAGCCCTAACCGGTTTGGCCTGTGGACTGAAGGGTCCCAGGTTTGATTCGGTCAAGGGCATGTACCTTGGTTGCAGGCACATCCCCAGTGGGAAGCATATGATGTGCCAATCACAGCACAGAAATTTTCCAGCTCCAGTTAATTTCTTTATGGATGGGCGGGTCATCCTGTTGCTTCAATTAGTGAATCCAGGAATTACTGGGAAGGATCTCTTTAATGCTGGACTGAAATCTTGCTGGGCATGAAATCTGAGTCTACTGCCAAAATGGAGGAGCGCTGAGCCTTTTTTTTTTTTTTTAAATAAGAGTCTCTTTTGTCTGATCTGAAATGGGCACGAGTAGCAAAAGATAAAAAATTCTATTTTATTTTATTTTTTTTAATTATTATCTGTGTACATATTTTAACATTGCCCCCCCCCATACATACCCTCCCTCCCCAGAGTTTTGTGTCCATTGGTTGTACTTATATGCATGTATACAAGTCCTTTGGTTGATCTCTTATCTCCCCCAGATCTCCCTACTCTCAAAAATTCTATTTTCATAGGACAGCTAGAGTGTCTAATTTAAAAATTTGTAAGAAAATTGATGCTTTTTAACACAGAAGAAATGAAGAAAAAAACAAAAACAAACCCCAACTCTACATTAGACTAGTTTATTATAGGAGCATTATAAAATACCTTTTAGGGATATGGCATTGTGAGATTTAAAACATTTTTTTTAACAGAGGGAACACCCCCCACTGGGGACGTGCCTGCAACCAATGTACATGCCCTTGACCGGAAATGAACCTGGGACCCTTCTGTCTGTAGGCCAAACCGATTAGGGCTGTAAGATCTTTTCTTAAGAAATGTGTAATCTGTTTGGGAAGACCCAACATTAACAGTTTAAACTCTTTAGAATACAAGTGAATTGCAGACGGAAATGCATATAAACATTCGGAAAGGCAATATAAAGTAACTGATAACTATCTACAAACAAAGCCAGCCTCAAACAAAAGCATGAGGAAGAGGCTTTAGGCTAAACTCTGAGTATTTTAATTGATTCTCTAGGTATGGTTACTTGTATTCCTATCCTTAATATGGATTCACACATTTCCTACGTGGATATTTTCTCCGATTTACTGACTTTGATATTCAATTTTCTCTTTGATATCTCTGCTTTAGATGTCCAATGGGTATCGCAAACTCACCTTGTTTCCAAACTTGCTTCAGTGGTCAGAGGCTGTATAAAACACACACATACACAGGCTGTCTAAATTTGTAGGTTTATTAGGGCTGGATGACATGGAATGATGTAGGCAGAAAAAAAAAAAAAAAGTAAAAATCTTACAAATGAATAATTTTTAAGCATGTAGACCTCCAGAATTTTTTAGTAAACTTGCAATTCCAGATGAGCACCATAGTAAACTTACTGACAGTCATTTACTATCTAGGAAAGGGAGAAGAGCCAAATCAAGTACAATAGAAATGAATTGTGGGAACTGGTAATTTTTTGATATAATGAAATAAAAACAAACTAAAAATCTAAAGAAGATAGGCAGAAGTCAATTTCCTAATTTTAGTAATCTATTTTAGAGGTATTGGACAAAGGACACACAGGACCTCTCAACTATTTTTGCAACTTCTTGTGAGTCTACAGTTATTTTCAAATCAAAAGTAAAAGTATAAATAGTAAACCTAGATAAGGAATTTTTAGAAAGAATATTTGTTACATCTAAAACAAATATACACAGTTGTAAGGAGTTAACCAAAATTTAAAAAATGCTTTCAACACACACACACACACACACACACACTCTTTACAAATAAAAATATCGGGCTCTGAAAAGTGATAATTATTTTTAATATTTGAACCAACAATGTTTTTCAGAGATGTAAATAGAGGGAAACACAGTATTATGCTTGCAAAATACAACTTAATTTTGTGAAAACCATGAAAATGAGAGTTTGCTCTTAAAAAGGAAAATTTTTTGTTTCCTGACATCATCAAAGAAAAATGTGAAGGATCTGATATGAAAGGAACAAAAACGTACAAATCCTACTACCTCATTCCTTAGGACTGTATAAACACTTCCAGAATTTTCCTTTTCCTATTAATTTTTCCCTAAAGCAGCCAGTCCATAGAGACTCGGGGGCATACACATGTCAGAATATTCCACCAAGATATGGAACACATATTTTTGGCAGGAAGATCACTAAATGTGCAGGGAAAGATTGCTTGTGAAATAATTCAGAGTGATGCGTTTAGTCAGAATCCCCTTTCAATGACAAAATTTTAGCATCAGACCTCATAACATTGTTCGGAATGTTCAAAAGACACATGACTGTATAAGCTCTTAAAACAAGTGGAATAGTTTTTATGGTGCCAAATAGAAAGCAAGTATCCCATAAAGGGGGAAGTAAAACACAAAGAAGTCCCAAAATTGCTTCATGTATAGTCTATGTAAAAGTATATTTTCATAACAGTCTAAAAGCAAGGTAGAAATCTGCTTGGCTGGATACTTTGCTTAAATAAATACTAAAGTATAGCAACATGGTGTGAAGGGAATTAGGGCCAGAAGCTCCGAGTTCAAATTTTAGTTCTTCCATCTACTAGTTTTGTTAACTTAGGCAAGTCACAATCTCTCTGAATCACAATATCTTTGTTATTTAGATGGGAATAGGGCCCTAACTGGTTTGGCTCAGTGGATGGAGCTTCTGCCTGCAGACTCAAGGGTCCCAGGTTCCATTCCAGTCAAGGGCATGTACCTTGGTTGTGGGCACATCCCCAGTAGGGGGTATGCAGGAGGCAGCTGATTGATGTTTCTCTCTCATTTCATCGGTGTTTCTTAACTCTCTCTCCCTTCCTCTCTGTAAAAATCAATAAAGTATTAAAAAAAACAAAACAGCCGAAACCGGTTTGGCTCAATGGATAGAGGCTTGGGGACTGAAAGGTCCCCGGTTCGATTCCGGTCAAGGGCATGTACCTTGGTTGCGGGCATATCCCCAGTAGGGGGTGTGCAAGAGGCAGCTGATTGATGACTCTCTCTCATCGATGTTTCTAACTCTCTATCTCTCTCCCTTCCTCTCTGTACAAAATCAATAAAATATATTTAAAAAAAACAAAACAAAAAACTTATCCCCAGGTTCTATTTGGCAGGATTTAAAATAAAATAAAATAAAATGGGAATATGAATCCTCATATCTGAAGGTGAGTCCAGCACTGAAAGGGACAATATATTTAAGTGCTGTCACAATGCTGTGCACAAATCACAGGTACTCAATACATGTGAGCTCCCTCCCAGATTTCCCAGAAGACACAACAAAATATTTCTCTGTTAGTTTGGTCTGAGCCAAAACAAGTGGTTAAAGAGTAAAATAAAAAGGGCAAGAGAGTTTCATCATAATATTATCCAAGCAATCTTTGGATTAATTGTACAGTTATACAAACTGATATTTAATAAACATCATTGAGGCCCATTGATGTGGCTCAG
Organism: Pipistrellus kuhlii; assembly: GCF_014108245.1. NCBI lineage: Eukaryota > Metazoa > Chordata > Mammalia > Chiroptera > Vespertilionidae > Pipistrellus > Pipistrellus kuhlii. Next base: position 44,157,716 of record NW_023425416.1, on the reverse strand, counting down.
TGGTTGAGCATCATCCTATGAACCAGGAGGTCATGGTTGGATTCGTCAGGGCACATGTCCGGGTTGCAGGCTTGGTCCCCAGTAGGGGGCGTGCAGGAAGCAGCCGTTTAATGATTCTTCTCTCTCATCAATGAAGTTTCTATCTTTCTCCCTCTCTCTTCCTCTCTGAAATCAATAAAAACATATAATAATAAATTTAAAAATATTAAAAAAGAAAAAAATCATTGAGTTTACTGATATTATTCAGGTAATGCATTATTATTACTTGAATAGGTACTCTTCTTGCAAATCGCCTTTTGTCTTTTAACTGATTTAGCAAAATATGTCATGCATCCTTTATTCAGAGCATAACACAGTATGTTCTTTTGGCAAGATTAATCTCTTGATTCCAGGTATTAGTTATTTTGCTCATGGATCTGAGAAAAATAGTGACATGGAAAGATAAACAGTGAAAGGTTAATGAAATTGCCAAAGCCGGTTTGGCTCAGTGGATAGAGCATCAGCCTGTGTGCGGACTGAAAGGTCCCCGGTTTGATTCCGGTCAAGGGCATGTACCTTGGTTGCGGGCACATCCCTAGTAGGGGGTGTGCAAGAGGCAGCTGATTGATGTTTCTCTCTCATCGATGTTTCTAACTCTCTATCCCTCTCTCTTCCTCTCAGTAAAAAATCAATGAAAAAAATAAATAAAAGGTTAATGAAATTGTCTTTCAAGGCTGAGGCTATCATGCAATGAAGCATGTGTTGATGTCTCCCTGTCTGGAGGTCCCTAATTCATGCCCTGAACTTCTATCAATGAAGTAGTCCAACCCCCTGTAAAATCTAAAGGGCGAGCAAACCTCCTGAAATTACAGAAGCACAGAAGCAACCCTTAGGCGGCTTTAGGGACAGGTTCTTAACATAGAATCCGTGGGCTTTTATTCAGGGGGTTCTAGAACCAACTGTGTATGCAAAGTTGTGTCTTAAGTGTATTTCCTTCTTTTTCTCAGGAGGCTGCTCAACTGCCACTTCCCTCTAGTGGTCTCGTCCAGCCGTTCTGTTGTGCCAAAGGGTATACAATCTCTCATCAGCGCTGTGTCATTTCCTGCAGGGCCTTACACAACCTGCCATTACCTTCTTTGCTTGTTTAAGTCAGTCTACCACACAGAGAGCAGGGTCCTGGTCTTCCTCCGGACCTCGGACCTTGTGGGTCTGCAGAGGTACTTGTGGGATGAATGACAGGTCTGTGTCCAGCAGATATCTAATGGACTCCATGTGCATTCCTCCTCCCCACTCCACACCATTCCTCTCGGGAAACAATTTTTATTTATTTTACTGATTTTTTTTTACAGAGAGGAAGGGAGAGGGATAGAGAGCTAGAAACATCCCCTACCGAGGATGTGCCCGCAGCCAAGGTACATGCCCTTGACCAAAATCGAACCTGGGAGGGACCCTTCAGAACGAAAGCCGAAGCTCTAACCACTGAGCTGTAAACCGATTTCGGCGGCATCGGGAAACAATTTTTAAAACCACTCGTTTTCATTTTGAAAATAAGGCTTCTCGCATTTCAACCACACCCACTCTCTCACCCCCGTTTCCTACCATCGGAACTGCCACCCCGGGCCACGTACCCAGGCCCATGAGGTCGGACAGTTTAGAGGCGACCAGGGCAGGTGCGGCCTTGAACAGATAACGCGCATCCGTTCCCATCCCGGGCCCTGGTTGAAGGCCCGGAGGACCCACCTCTAGGCCGCCCGGGCCTCGGCCTACGGTCCGGCGGGCGCATCCGCCACCTCCGTCCGGTGGGGTCCCCGCATCTCGCGAGGCGGAGGGGGGCGGGGTGGCCGGAGCCCCGCTCCCCCGGCGGCGGGGCGCTCGCCGCGGGACCACCGGCTGCACACGGGTTGGCCGCGATCGAGCCCGTCCGTCGCGCGCGCGCGCGCCGCCGCGGCCGCGGCCGCAACTACTTCCGGGTGAGCGGGGTCGCCGCCCCTGTGGCCCCGCCCCTCCGCCGCCTCCGCCTGCCGCTCGGGCCGCGGCTCCTCCCGGGGGCTGGTTCCCGCTGCCCGAGCCGCGGCGCCCCGGGGACACCGGCGTGACTGGCTGGCGGAGCGGCCGCCGGCTCCTGGAGCTGCCGTATCCAGCCCGGCCCGCCTGGCCGGGGACGTAGGACCGAGGTCGCCCTCCGCGCCCCTCGCCCTTTGCTCCCCGCTCTTCGCCCCGGCGGGCTCCGGCGGGCTCCCGGCGGGCGGGCGGGCGGGCCGCGCTCCGGCCCTTCCCGGGCGGCGCCGCAGCCACTGCCCGCGTCCAGCCACAGGTAAGGGCTGCTCTCCCCGCGGTCCGCGGGGCAGCGGGGATGGAGGGACCCCCTTTCCCGGCCTTCTTCAGCCCCGGGGTCCGCGCCGCCGCTGACCCCTGCTGGGGGCCGGGCTCCCCTGGAGCTGGCCGCGCCCCCGGGCGGGCTCCGGGGTCAGGGTCGCCCCCCGCCGCCCGCGGTCCCCGGCGTCTCGCCTGATGTCTAACGCGGACCCTGCGTCCTCCCGAGGGGAGGGTGTCCCTCCCTTGGAGCAGAGATGAGCTGGGCTGCTGTCCCTCTGTCTCGGGTGCTCCTGGCGCCTTCTTCCCCTTCCCGGACGCGGCACCCTCTTGGGTCTGTCCCAGCCTTGTCCACCCAGGGGACGGTGTCAGGCCGGTGGAGGGCGTACATTTATCTATCTATCTATCTATCTATCTATCTATCTATCTATCTATTTATTTTTGTAATGGCCTTTCCCACCCCCTTCCTCCTTGACCTGAACTGAAGTGCAGGCATAACTGGCGCTTGCTGGGAGTGTCCGGCTTCATGCTTGACTAATAGGGGGTGTTCTGCACACCCAGATTGTGAAGTTATGCTAGTCCAGCCCAGTCAGGCCTGCTGTTCCTGCCTCTGAAGATCCTGGAGGAAGCAGGAAGACCTAAGGAAACCCACCTTGTTTTCCTTCTTACGGGGGAGGGGGTCAAGCGGGAGTGAGCCGGGAGAGCGGAAAAGTTCAGGTGTTGGCTCTACTTGTTTCACTCTGGGAGATACAAATGTCAGGCTGCTGAGATGTGGCTCGCAGCCTGACATTTACCCTAAACCGTAACTAATTTGTAGCTCATTTTCTTTTGAGTTTCCATTTAATGACTCAGCAATTCTGCCAGAAATAGAAGAAAGAAAAAAAACCCTGTAGAGTAGGTGAGTTGACTAAAAGGTGTGTTGAGGATAACAGAGTGACCATTCCTTTATTTAAATCACAGATGGAAGGGAATGTGGATACAGGGATGGCATCAGAGAGGGAGAGGCACAAGGGATGGAAGGATGATTTTCTTAATGTTTAAAATAACTTTTTCCCCCCCAAGATAACATTTTATTTTGGGGGATAAGTCTGTTTTTGGAGGAGGCACAGGGTTGCAGATAAGAGTGAGTTGGCTGGGATTTGAGGCCTGCTGTGGTTTGAAAGTCTTGCAGAATTAACCCTGTTTTACCAACATCACGTTCTGTTGAGCCAATACAGAGATGATGATCTGGTATTCTAGTGATGTAGAATAAGAATTTTGGAAAGGGTGATTCATATAGGAAGTTAGGTCACTACTGGGTGAATCATTGATTTGGATCTTACAATCGGAGTAGAGGAAAGTTAGAAGTTTGTTGCTGCCTGTTTTATTAGGTGCCTTCACTCATTTTGTAGTAAGTGCTGTATTACACTTAAGTTTGTTGCTGGATATTTATTGTCATAAAGTGTAGTAAGGAAATAAAAATGGAACTTTGGCAAAGTTTGGATGTAGAATTGCTTGTTAGTTCCTAAGTGGATTGTTGTGAGTTTTACCCATATTTTGCCCAATGGGGAAGAGAAATGAAGGACTCTAGAAGCAACGTCAGGGAAAAGGAGAGCTACCTCTTTAAGGTAGGGACAAGTTCACTGAAAGGGTTTCACCCATTTTGCAAATCTATCCTTAAAAATGTGGAATGAGACTACACATTAGTGACTTCTTATTTAAGTTCTGGAATAGAAGAAAGTGTAGTGAAGTTGTCACTTATTATTGGAATGAATTCATTTAAAACTAGAAATAACTTTTTGTGCTGAAATGTAACTTGATCATTTTGGCTTTTAAAAAGCTGTTAAGCAAAATAACTTTGAATCACAGAGTTCTTGATACTCTTAGACTGTTTTCCTTTTCTTCTTTCTGCAATTCAGCTTATTTTACCTTGATTCTCATTTCTAAAGAACTTTAGTTATCTGTGATAAAGTAATGGTTAGTTTACCCTGTTGGTGTTGCTTACCAAATTCCTTTAATGCTTTGACGAAGTTTTGGCATCTTGTTTCCTAGATTATTGATCCTCAATTCAGAAAGTTCCCTAATGCTGCTTTTGATTTTTGTCTGGCCAACAGTGACATAAGAGTTTCAGTTCCCCTGATCAGAGACTCCCTTTTGGAAAATCCCTTGTGGAAACCACCGTCACGACCATCACTGATGGTCTGGGCAGGTAGATATTGAAGAGAAGCCTTCCTAGGTCAGGATTTAAGCATCTCTGTAATGAAGGAAAAAGCGACAGGGAGAATATATTTGACAAAGTAGATTCTTTCTCTCTGAAAACAAAAAACAAAAACAGATCTTTACTAGAAATGAGAGGGAGGGAGCAGTTTATCGCAAAGCCCTTTGTGAATTGGTTACCCTGCTCTTACTGTAAAAAGAAACAGAATTGCCAAAACCGGTTTGGCTCAGTGGATAGAGCATCGGCCTGGGGACTGAAAGGTCCCGGGTTCAATTCCGGTCAAGGGCATGTACCTTGGTTGCGGGCACATCCTCAGTAGGGGGTGTGCTAGAGGCAGTTGATGGATATTTCTCATCGGTGTTTCTACAATAATTCCCTATCCCTCTCTCTTCCTCTCTGCAAAAAATCAATAAAATATATTAAAAAATAAATAAATAAAAAGAAACAGAATTGATGATGGATAGAAAAAGAAAAAAAAATCTCCCTGCAGTGTGCTGGGAATGTTGATGAGGGTCACTTAAGAGGAAATAAATTCTTCTGTCCTCACCCTAGGATCACTGCACCTACAAAAGGCCCTTTCATAACCTTTTCCTTTTCGATAGTTGCTTTCTCTCTGGAGACTCTGAATGGAGAGATGGCCCTTTAACCAGGAAAACCTACTACCTTGTCTAGTTTGCATATAACGAATAGACTTTATGACCATCATTTCAGAACTTTTAAACTTCAGAGGAAGAAATTGAGAAAATTTACTCTGGGAATAAAATAACTGTCTATTTCCTCCATTTTCCCCTTTAAGATGATAGATAGGACACCTATGGAACTGATTAAATTTTTTTTTTTAATTTATTGATTTTAAAGAGAAAGAAGAAGGGGGACAAAGAGGGGAGGAACATTAACTTGTTGTTCCACCCATTTATGTAGTCATTGGTTGTTTCTTGTGTGCCCTGACTAGGGATCGAACCTGAAACCTTGGCATATCCAGATGGTGCTCTAACCAGCTGAACTCCTGAGCAGGGCAAAATGATTTTCTGTGTGTGTTGTCCATTGCACTTTCAAAACTTACTGGCCTATAATAAATTGGGCCAGACTTAAAATGAATCAAACAATGGGCTAAAAATTGGGTTTATCATGTTATAGTTTTTCATTTGTTCTATTATTTCTGTATTTTGGTGGGGGGACCAAGAGAATTCTAGTCTGTTTCTTTTAAAAATTAAAGAAAGACAAAACACACCCATATATTTGTATTGATTTCAGAGAGTGAAAAGAAGAGAGAGAGAGAAATATCAGTGATGAAACAGAATCATTGATCATCTACCTACTGCCCCTTACTGGGATCAAGCCCACAACCCTGGCATGTGCCCTGACTGGGAACTGTGACCTCCTGATTCATAGGTTGATGCTCAACCACTGAGCCACACTGGCCAGGCTATTCTGTTTCTTGAAGAAACTCTGAGATTTGTTGCATATGCATGCTTTTGTTTTGGCTTGTGTAGAGACAGCAGTAGATAAGAGTAGGAATGGTTAAGAAGAAGGAAAAAATGGCATACATGGAAGGAGAATGCTCATAATGGATTCAGTATATTTTTGTAGGACATTTTAAAATTGATAAAACATTTAAAAAGAAAACGTTATGTAGTGAAAAGGAAAACTCCTTTCTATGCTAAACTTTTCTCACTCCCCCACCCTCTAATCCAAGCAAACAGTATTAAAGGTATCCTGTGTACCCTTCTCCAAATTTTCTATTGCGTATGTAATCACATATGTTTAGGAGATATGTTCTACTCCTTTCATTCTTACCCTTGATATGTCTTAGAGCTCTTTCTATATTAGTATATATGTCTATCTGATTTTTTAAAACTTTTTTATTGAATTTATTGCGGTGACATTGGCTAATAAAATTGTATAAGTTTTGGGTGTACAATTCTATAATGCAACATCTGTACATTGTATTGTGTGTTCAGTACTCTTTAAGTTAAGTCTCTTTCCATCACCATTTATCCCTCCTATATCCTCTTCTATTTCAGCTGACCCACTTTCCCATCTGATTTTTTAAAAAGGCTGGATGTCCTGCCTAATGTAAATGGACCATAATTGATTAATTTTCCATAATTTATTTTGCCATTTTCTATTAAGAGGCATTTAGATTGTAGTTTTATACAAATGCCTCAATAGTGAACAACTCAATTATAAGTCTTTGTACTAGTCCATGAGTATTATATGGAATGTTTTCTGAAAGTGTGATTGCAGTATTGTGAAATTTAAAAGTTTATTTCAATCCTATCTTTGGCTTTATTTTATAATAGAAGTTAACTTATTTCTTAACCTTGAAGAGGGAGAAAGGAGCTCTTAATTACTTGTATTACTTATCCTTCTTTCCATTTAAAAAATATTGCAACTGTATTTTATAAGACAATTTAAAACATTTTAGAGTGACAGATGGTTCATTTTATTTGTCCTTGTCAGGGTAAATATACTATTACCAGTAGCTTAAGGACTGGTACTGTTCTGGACAAATCACTTCATTTATAATTGGTAATAGTTAAATGAATACTTTTTGTAGTAGGCTGATTGTTTTAGAATTTTATGACCAATATCGATGAAAAACATTGTATATAGTTTGACTTCTTGCCCTGCTGAAGTCTGCTACTATGTTGTTAGTCACGAGGGAAATAAATAAGCCAAGTCTTTTTCCTTTATCTTCTTCATTCCAGTGTATTCAAAATAAAACAAACCTCTGTGGAGTTTGAGATCTAAAAATCATTTTGCAAACCAGAGCGCTATTGGTGGGTTAATTTCCCAAGGCAGGAGGTAGGCACAGATTCAGTGTTTATTCTGCAGAGTGTTGTGAGCAGGATAAAGGAGGTGTAAAATTTTAATTTCTATGTTAGTTAGCTCACTCATGTCTAGAGGAGGTTCAGGAATCTTTGCCCTTTTCACATGAGAGAGACCAGAGAAACAAAAGCGCTGAGGGGCCAAGGTGTTATGATGAAGTTGGAACTTGTGAGTGGCAGTTTCCCTGGCTGGTGCCCAGGTCTATTTTGAGGCCTTGTCAAAGCTCGCCTGACAGAGCCTACCACAGAACTGTAATCTGTCCTGGTCCTTCTGTGGCTCCGGAAGGCCCGCGGTTGAGGGACAGTGGCATCCACAGAAGAGGGAGCTATAAAGGACATTGGCCTTCAGACGATGAAGGCTACATTGTGAGGTGAAGATCTGCTTAGCACACATACCCTAGGATCCAGGGGTTTGCCTTCCTTTTTAAAGGAAAGAGCATGATCAAGAAAAACGAATGAGGGAAGTGTTTTAGAAAAACGTGCACAAGCACGAGCACAGGACTGTATCAGTATTGATATTACATTCTGGTTCTGAGAGTGTTTGCCAAGAATCAGCCACATGTTTTACAAGGGAAAGCATTGCTATTACTGGCATAGGGAGGCCATGCCCCTAGTTGAAATAGTCTAATTCAGAGACCTTCACACTTGTCATTGGGATCAAAAGGACACTGGGAGTGATGAGCTGTTTTGCAGGATTATTTTGAGTTCATACAGAACTCATTCTCTTCTTCCCATAGAGCTGTTAACAGTGCAATATCATGAAGTTATTTCTTTAAACTCTATCACACTAGAGGCCCAGTGCATGAAAACTTATGCACTGGAGGGGGGTTACAGGGGGTGGGGGCTGGCCGGGAGCCCCCTCTCTCAGTCCCGGAGCTCTCAGGGGCAGGAGGCAACCCAGGGATCAGGGAAGGCAATGCCCCTTAACACCTCTGCTGCAGCCACTGCTGGCAGCACAAGCCTCAGCCAGCCCTGGTTACCTGAGCCTGGGGTGGCCCTGGGCAGCTGGGTAGCTGCCATCCGAGGTTGACCTGTGCCTCAGGCCAGGCCTGAGGGGCTGAGGGGACTGGGGGACTCTGGAGGCAAGCGCTTGTAACTGCCAGGCCTAGGGGCAGGCCTGGCCTTGCTGTACACCTGCTGCCCCGGTGGGGACTGGGCACTGCCATCTTGTGGCTGTGAGCGCCACCATCTTTGAGGGTGGGGCAGTCAATTAGCATATTCCCTCTTGGCTGCGGGCACCACCATCTTTGAGACAGTGTGAGAGTCAATTAGCATATTCCCTCTTTATTATAATAGGATGGTAGCTCCCAGCATAGCTGCCTGTACCATGTGCTTCTCATAAAAACCTTGGTGTTTTCTATACTTAGAGAACGAAGCGCTTGAGTGTAAAGTTCTTTAACTGATCTCACTTGTTAGACTAGAAAGCTGTAAAAGAGCTTAGTGCTCCACCCTTTGGACCAAGGTTCATCTCACCACACTTAGCTGTATACCCTGTATTGCAGTAAAGGTTGTTTGAGGAGTGTGGCATATAGACTTAATGTACAGATGCAAAGCCTGCATCCTTTCTTTTGCTTTAGATTAGGTTGTGACTCCAGGAAATTAGTTTTTTCTTGCCCTTAGAAATTTGGTTGGTAGCATTTGATGAAGATGTTTTTAGTATTCAATGTGAGAAGAAAAAATAAACTGGAGGGTTTTTGGTTTTTACTCCTCCTCTATCCCTATCACCTGGTTTATTTCTGTTATCTTCCTTCCCTGTTTCCGCCTTCTACTCCTACCCCCTTACCACCCCCCCCCCCAAAAAAAAAAGTAAGAAAAAAAAAGTGAGGTTAGAGCAGAGCAGAGGTGAGACAGTGGAAAAGAGGTTTGGAAAGCCTCAGAGTACAAGCTTTACTTGTACAAAACATGCATATGAGCATGTTTTTATTCTTAGAAGTGGGATATTAAAAACTTTTTAAAAGAATCACAGTTCATCTCTTCCATTGTTTGCACTTTGAGCTCTGTATATCTTGGTTTTCCTTATTATGAATGCCAACATTTTAAGTACTTGGTTTTTGTTTTTTTTCTTCACTCAAGGTCATGTTCATTGACTTTTAAGAGGGGGGAAGGAAGAGAGAGAGAGAGAGAGAGAGAGAGAGAGAGAGAGAGACATCTCAATTGCTTGCTTCCCCTACACGCCACAAATCCTAGGTATGTGCCCTGACCAGAAATTGAATCTGAGACCTTTCGGTGTATAGGACAACTCTCCAACCAATAGTGCCACTATAAAATATATGTATTTTAACTACTTTTGCTATAAAATACATATACTGCTTTAGGAAACAAATTTAATTTTTTAAAAAATATGTTTTTTTAATTGATTTTTAGAGAGAGAGGAAGGGAGAGAGAGGAATACCTATGAGAGAGTTGATTTATGCACACCCCTTACTGGGGATTAAGCCCAAAACTTGGGCATGTGTCCTGACTTGAAATTGAATTGGTGACCTCTTGGTGCATGTGGGTGGATCCTCAACCCCTGAGCCACATAGGCTGGGCAACAAGTTTTATTTTTAAGTTACTTGTTCTGATCACTTTGTTATTCTTTCAACATCCCCCACTTTTTTTTTTTTTTAAGTGAAATCATTTTACCAGCTAGGAGCAATATTTTGGTTTTCTTTTTTCTAAGTTAAAGAGAGTACAGTATACTGTACGCAGAGGATTAGGATGTTTAAATATTTATTTTCCTGTTAAATGGTTTAAATCATTAATAACAAACAGTACGATTAGTAAGAATACATGTTGTTGCTTTAAAAAAAAGTGTTTCATTAAGTGACCCAAGGATTATAAGACAAAAGAAAGAAATGGGGGAGATCGGTTTTGAAGTAGATGTTTCTTCCCCTGACATGGATATCTAAGTGGATGGTCAAGGAATTGGGACAGTCACTGCTCACCTCTGTTACCAAACTCACCTTTTGTTCCCCATCCCAAGTTTTCCGCGCCCCCCCCCCCCCCCAAATTGTAAAATATACATGGCTCAATTTAACACATAAGCCATTTTTAAAAAGTATTCTTTTTTATTGTTTTCAGAGAGGAAGGAAGAGGGAGAGAGAGAGAGAAACATCAGCGATGAGAGAGAATCATTGATTGGCTGCCTCTTGTACACTGAGGATCGATCCCACAACTGGTTCATGTGCTCTAACTGGAGATCTAACTGACCTCCTGGTTCATAGGTCGATGCTCAACCACTGAGCCATGCTGACCAGGCATTTCCTCTTTATTCTTATAAAAAGGAGCCAAGTGTTGGTATAAGGACTTTTATGAGTAGAAGTAAATGCAATTTAAGGGGAACTCATTGCAAGTATCTCTGGAGTGGAGTGGCACTTGGATTAGCTACTCTCACAGCTGTGCTGTTTGTTAGCTCTGCTCTTCTCTGCAGTCGTTCCCCATGAACATTATGCTTACATTGCATTATGTCTCCTTGTTGCCTTCTGGTATCTTGCCTACCATTCAGGATATTCGTTTGCCCTTTCTATCTATGGCAGATTTAAGCTAAACAAAGTTGACCAATAAACATGGCTCCAAAGAGGGAAAACATTAACGTTTTCCTTTTTCATATAAAAACTAGAGGCTTGGTGTACGATATTCACAGTCTGAGACCCCTTGGGGGATGTCCGCCTGCTGGCTTAGGCCTAGGGGTATAGTGCTTAAGCTGGCAGGCAGACATCCTTCTAGCAGTCTGGGGTTCTTGCAGTCCGGGACCCCTTGCTCCTTACTGGCTTCTGGCTGAGCTGTGCTCCCGCAGCTCCTTCATTGAGTGTTGGCTCCCTGATGGTCAGTGCATGTCTTGGTGACCAGTCGTTCCACCATTCAGTTGATTTGCATATTAGGATTTTATTATATAGGATTACTTTCTCATGTAAAAATATCTTGGGTCACTATTATTTTTTTTCCAGTGAGTGAGCTACAGGAGGTGGAAAGAACCATAGAGGTCTTCAGGGAAACCTGAAAATTTCAAATAATTTTTCTCTGATAATAAAAACTTATAGACTTAAAAATTGATGTGTTTTTCCCCCACAGAACTTTGAGGACCTCAGTGGTTGCTTTTTTGTTATAATTTGACTGTTTGATTTGAGTCAGATTTTTAATTTTAAAGTTTAATTCAATGGCGTTTATTCTGTTTAAAATTAGCAATGTGTTTTTCATTTACTTAGAATTTCATTATGTCTCTAAAAGTGATGGTTAATGTTAAATCTGGTCTTTTTTTTTTTTTTTTTTTTTTTTTTTTTTTAAAGTAAAAATTGCATAGACTGGCCAGATAGTTCATTTACACCAAGTCCCGATATGCCAAGATTGCAGGTATGATCCCCAGTCAAGGCACATATAAGAATCCACCAATGAATGCATAAATAAGTGGAACAACAAATTGGTATTTCTCTCTTTCTCAAATAAATAAATATTTAAAAAATTACATAGAAAGGTATGCATAGATCTTAAGTGTACCATTTAATGACCTCTGTCTTCTATTTCCTTCTCAATCAATCATTCCAGTAACACTATTAAATAACACCCATTGTAAGGTCACAGCCCGAAAGCTTGTGTGTTCATTTAGATTTTCAAAAATAGACTGAAAACCACAATGTACCTTAAAAAATTTTTAATTTCATTATGTAAATATACTGAATAGTATAATGAATATACTATAGGCATTTGTATTTTTTAAAGGCATTTTTATTTTTTCCAGATTGTTCCATGCTTTAGCAAAATTTCTTATCATGGCTAATGATATCATATAATGCATACAGTAGGAAATATCTCGAAGATACTTTTGGTTAGTTAAAAGTATGAAATTGTAAAGAAAGGAAAGGATTACTCTTTTATCAACTTCATAAACTAAATATGTAAAAGAGGTAGCTAATTCAAGATACTTTAAATAATTAATGGTGCTTTATAAGTTTATTAAGTGGTGGATGCACTTAACGCCTTTGAGCCCACATTAACCATGTTAAATAGCTGGGACAGTTTCTGCTCTACAGGTGAAGAAACCAAGGTTCGGGCAGTAGGAAGGACAGGGCAGCAGTTGCTTGTGCAATCAGATGAACTCACGTCCTCTCACTTGAAATCCCGTCCGGTGGGAACAACTGCAGCCACACTGCCTTTAGTTCAGGTGCCATTCCAGATACCATGGATTGCTTATGAATAACTACCAAGTATTGCATTGTGCAGACCAGAGTCATCTGTAATGACAACTGTGAGGCAGAGACTTACCTTGCCAATGTTTTGAGTTCTCCATGATGACATGTTTAGATATAAGGGAACTGCAACTATCAGTATCCAGACAGAACTAAGTGTTCTGTATTTAGAATGTGACATACTGATATTACATACACATTCTGTTCTCACAAAAGGGAACAATCTCATGATTAAAGTGCCACTCAGTGTGGCAGAATGCCTGCTTTTCAGAACTGTGTTCTCTGAGAAGATCATTGGGGAAGAGAAAGCCTTCCTGATGTATCTGTCTGTTTTGGAAGGTTTATATTCCACAACATTCTGAAGGTACTTCCCTTCTTTCCCTTAGATAGACCAATACGTAATGACAAAACCATCTGGAGAAAATCAGCTGGACATTGTCTGGGTAGAGAACTTGACAAAAGGCAGACTGTTTTGTTTTTGTTGGTGTAAAGGTTTAGCTCTTGGTGTAGTCGATTCCACTAAGGAAAAGCTGGGAGAGAGTAGCATGGCTCCTCGGGAAAAGTGTTCTTTGGGATAGAAACGTACTGTACGTCCTTTTAGGATAAGAAACAGAAATAACATATTTGAGTCTTTATCCTTATTTTTATAATTTTGTTGAAAAGCAGTTTTCCATTGCCTATGCCAGAAATATTTTTTTGAAGGTTTTCCCCTGTCACTGATGGTAGAATGTTCTGGAGTTATTAGAAGATAGATTGCATAGGAGCTGAAAACCTTTAAGGATGCCTGCCTACAGAGTACAAATAATACAGTTCTTCAAAAGCACTCGATTGTTTTATTTTTATTTTACATTTTATTGATTTCAAAGAGGAAAGGAGGGTGAGAGAGCAATAGCTATCAATGATGAGAGAGAATCATCCTGCATGCCCCACACTGGGGATCAAGCCTCCAACCTTGACTGTGCTTGGGAATCGAACCATGACCTTCTGGTTTATAGGTCAACCATGGAGCCACACTAGCTGGCAACACTAGATTGTTTTATTAAATAGGTAATGATTGGTCTGCCTCTTGGGCAGTTTAAAAAGGTGATAGGACCTGGCCAATCACATAAAAACCTAGATACCCTCTGTAGCTAGGACAAGGAAGACAAGCAAGAACTTGTTCCCATTTCCTATTTATCCTCTGCCGCTGTCCCTTCTTTTTGTCATCTTATTCTCCGTACTAGTTAGCCTGAAGCTTGTTGAAACAGTTTTGTTTTGAGGCATTTTTAAGAAACGATAATTTAAAAAAATTTAGAGTTAGAGAGAGAGAGAGAGAGAGAGAGAGAGAGAGAGAGAGAGAGGAGATTTGTTCTTCTTATTTATGTATTCATTTATTGATTCTTGTATGTACCTTGACTTGGGATCAAACCTGAAACCTTGGCATTTCAGGACCATGCTCTGAACAACTGAGCTACCCGGCCAGGACCAAGATAATTCTTTATGTAAATCTGTGTGCTAGGAATATGCTGGCCGGTCTAAAGTCTAAGGCAGTGTTAAGAAAGAAGCAAAATGGATTCTGGGGAAAGAGGAGAAAGAAGTGCATTCAAAAGTGTACCACCAGCGTTGGCTTCAGGTAGTGTACCTTAGCTGTATAGTATATTGTGCCTAATTTGGTTGTGATCTCTTTTGAGGAAAATTTATTTTTTGAGCCTTGAATGTTTTAGTTTTTTTAAAATGCATGTATCTTTCTCTAGTGCTATTGAAATTTTAGAGAATCAAGGAAAAAAAACAAACAAACCCACCCATAATCCTATCCTCCTAATGAAACCACTGTTGCACATACTTTCAGCAACATCTTTTTTCTTCTGTAATTATTTTGTGTGTCTAGAATTAGAAAATGCCTATGTTTTTGTCTCATGCTTCTGTGAAATGTCTTTCACTGTGTCCTTGGAAAGCTGGCTGAAGGACAATAATTGGATGTTACCCCACAGTATGTTAGCTAAACTGTCATTCTAGTCTGAAAGGGAACTTCATATTGCCTTCTGCTTTTTTTCTCAGTAGGTGATTAATATTTGTACACATTACTATTAAGTAAGTGATGGATGATCTTTAAAATTATGCTGAGGGTGAGGAGTATGGGAGACTAATGAGAAAGTTCTGTGTTTTTCAGACATTGTCCTGATTAGTAGCTCAGATTTATTAGCTGCTACTTTTATACATTCATTCTTTTGTTTGTTTTCATTTAAATGAGTTCTTTTCTCATTTTTTCCATTAAACTTACATAACAAATTTATTTTATTTCATTTATTTATTTTTTATTCCTGACCTCTCTTTATTTTTATTTTCTAAATAAGTTTTTATTGTTCAGATTATTACAATTGTTCCTCTTTTTACCCCCCATAGTTCCCCTCCGCCTGGTTCTTACCCCACCCTCTGCCCTTACCCCCCATACTGTCCTCATCCATAGGTGTACAATTTTTGTCCAGTCTCTTCCCGCACCCCCTACACCACTTCCCCCCTGAGAATTGTTAGTCCACTCCCTTTCTATGTTTCTGATTCTATTATATTCACCCGTTTATTCTGTTCATCAGATTTTTTATTCACTTGATTTTCAGATTCACTTGTTGATAGGTATTTGTTGTTCATAATTTTTATCTTTACCTTTTTCTTCTTTTTCCTCTTCTTAAAGAATACTTTTTAGCATTTCATATAATACTGGTTTTGCGGTGATAAACTCCTTTAACTTTTTCTTATCTGTGAAGCTCTTTATCTGTCTTCAATTCTGAATGATAGCTTTGCTGGGTAGAGTAATCTTGATTGTAGGTTCTTGCTATTCATCACTTTGAAAATTTCTTGCCACTCCCTTCTGGCCTGCATAGTTTCTATTGAGAAATCAGCCGACAATCTGTATGGGTGCTCCCTTGTAGGTAACTTTTTTTCTCTTGCTGTTTTTAATATTTTCTTTGTCTTTTGCTCTTGGCATTTTAATTACAGTAAGAGGTGTCTTGGTGTGGTCCTCTTTGGATTCCTCTTGTTTGGGGTTCTGTGCGCTTCCTTGACTTGTAAGTCTATTTCTTTCACCAGTTGGGGGAAGTTTTCTGTCATTATCTCTTCAAATAGGTTTTCAGTATCTTGCTCTCTTTTTCTGGCACCCCAATAATTCGGATGTGGTACTCTTGAAGTTGTTCCCGAGGCTGCTTACACTATCCTCATATTTTTGGATTCTATTTGCTTTTTGCTTTTCCAGTTGGGTGTTTTTTGCTTCTTTGTATTTCAATTATTTGACTTGATTCTTACGATCCTGTAATCTGCTGTTGGATCTTAGTATATTATTTTTTATTTCAGTCAGTGTATGCTTAATTTCTAGTTGGTCCTTTTTCATATCCTTGAGGGTCTCACTAAATTTATCAGCCTTTTCTAGAAAATTCTTGTAAAACCTTATAACCGTGATTTTGAACTCTATATCCAGTCGTTTGCTTTCATCCATTCCTTTCATTCGTGACCTGTTTCTTTGTCTCCGCATTTTGGCTGCTTCTCTGAGTTGATAGAGTAGCTTTGTTTGCTAGGTGTCCTGTAGGGCCCAGTGGCTCAACCTCCTCTGTTACCTAAAGTGGATACTCTTGGTGCACTCCTTTGTGGGCTGTGTGCACAGTCCTGTTGTAGTTAAGCCTTGATTGTTGGTATTACTGGGAGGAATTGACCTCCAGGCCAGTTGGCAGTGAGGATCAGCTGTGTCTATGCAGGAAGAACTTCTGTGCTGGAGACACCTTTATGAGACAAGACTTGCAAAAGCCTCTGTGCTCAGCTTAGATAGAGCAGAGTCTCAGGGTGGGGCAGACAGCAGCGGCTTCCCATCATCCCTGCCCTAAAAAGCCCCTTGGTTCCAGTGACCTGTGGTAATTGCTGTAGGCACCTCAGAGAGAAAGCTGCCCTCAAGTTTCACCTGCTGCCAGACAGTCCAGTTTCTCCCTGAATGAGTCTGGAAACACAGAGTCTCACACAGAACTGGAGTTCAGAGCAGTTGAGAGCTTTTGTCTCCCTCCCAATTGAGAAAGCCAGCTACATACTTAGTTGCCAGCCCTCTCTGTGTGCGCTCCTCTGTACCTCTACACTTTACTTCTGCATCTCCTCTGAATTTCAGTGTGCTTTTCTCTTTCCTTTTAGTTGTAGAATTTTCACTTAGCCAACCTTCCTGTGGTTCCGGATGATGTATGTTTTGTCTTTTAGTTGTAGTTTTAAAATTGTTGTGCAAGGCAGTAGTTTAGGTGTTTAACCTATGCTGCCATCTTGGTTTCTCAAGTTTTTTTCTTATATTCAGATATATTTTCTATGGCAGAGTAATAAACTATCATCAGTCTTCATTTTGATTGACAGACATAACAAGCTATCTATGGGAAATAAGAAATGATGCCAGATATAATGAGAATGGCTGGAATTTTCATTGGAGAATACTTTTTTTGGAAGAGTGGATAGATTGATACAAAGTGGTTTTATTTTATTTTGCCTGAATCAAGTAAATTCCAGTACATTAAGGTCACTGATAGATTTAATGTATTTTATTCTTTTAGGATAAATTTACTTGAGAATTCTTTTGTAACTCACAGTGTAATCAAGTTTTACAAACTTACTGTGTTAAAATTAAAAAAACATTTTTAAGTTAATGGGTGGTTAGCTAAATGAGCTGTATTTCTCAAGAAGTGGAAGGTCATACAAATTGGGATGCAACTCTCATGAGAATCTTTAATTTCAAATATGTACCTTGTGTTAGAAAGGTAGTCAGATGGTTTTTAAAAAAATAATCTTTACTATTTAATCTTGAAAGGTTAATTTTTCTTCTCTTATAAAAATAGGCCTATAATACTTACAACAATAATGGATCCATAAATTTATTCTTAATTATAAGCCTACTTTAGTTTTGTTTATCACTATATTTGGCACTTTCATACTACCTGGCAAAAGCAGGGACTCAGATATTTGTTGATAGACAATGTTGGTTATTGTTAATTGCAATAAAATAAACCTTCATTTGATCTTTATGTAATAAAGGGTTACTTGGAATTGTTTCTAAAATTACACTAAAAAGTCAAGTTACCTTTGTAACTTTAAGATCTATATTAAAATATTTTGAATGTATTCTCTCAAAGCTTTAGGCTTAATGATTTTTCTGAAATTCCTTTTCACCCTCCCTCTAGCCTCTGGAAAGGAAATAGATTTTAGAAATAGCTGTAGTAATTTTAAACAAGTAAAATGACTGTTGACTGCAGTTTTCTGAGGCTAATATCATAGGTTGCCAGGGGTAGTATAATAAAAAGTGTTGAGATGTTCAGTAATTTAGTATAAAATTAAATATCCTAAATATTGTTAGAATAATTTGATAATGAGAAAAAGTATTTGATGATTAACATTAATTTATATGTATATACATAAATATACTTTATTTTTGTTAAAAGTGAATGTTTAAATGAGTGTTAAAACTGCACAAAGAGAAATATCCTAAATAATTCTATTTTTGTTTATTTCAGGGCTGAAAACAGACTAAATCATTTATCAGAGTTAAAAGACGGTCCTGACAAGATGGGGACTCCTGGTTCTGGAAGGAAACGGACACCTGTGAAAGACCGATTTTCTGCAGAAGATGAAGCGCTGAGTAACATTGCCAGAGAGGTGTGTGTGGAAAACCCCCTCTCAACACTGACATGTACAGATGAGAATGTTGTAAAAATGCTCGGATTAGAGAGTTATAGACGTTCATTCATTGAGCTAGTTTCAGAATGTTTGCTATAAGTAATGTTGTATTTGACCTTTGAAATACTGTATTAGAATAAAATATAGTTGCCAACTTTTTACTTGGAAATTTATTCAACTCATTTAAAATTAATTTCTCATTTTCTCTTTGTGGATAAGATGAGTTCCAGGTACTAGTCCTAATATATTGAAATTTATAATTAATCTTCATATTGAAATTTAAGATAATTAGAATCTTGAAAATATGATAACTGGATTTTAGATGTTCATTGGGCTATATACAGTTAATATATATATTACACAGGAGGCACTGTGTAAATGTTGATAGAAATAATTCTTATTTGGTATCTGCTCAGATTCAGTGTTATAGCTGTTTTTTTAAATATAAATAGTGGAATTTTTATGTTTAATTTTTAGCTAGTAGCAGGGCTTCAGGAGCATTTTTGTTTCAGTTTGTTGACACTCAGAAAAAGAAAAAAAAGGAAAGGGGTGTCACCTTTTGAATCACTAGCAACATTTCCTGTTGCATATTAGAAGTTTAAGATGACTCCCAGCTCTGATTTCTTAGTGAGGTGCCTACTTTGTTTCAGACTCTAACTCTATCTGTAGCTGCAGACCTGACTATAAACTAATCTAGCACATGAATTGTTTAGAGTACTGCATTATTAAATTATATTTTTTTGGGGGGTGAGAATCCCTCATCACTTCCTCTTAGTTATTCTTAGTAAATAACTCATTTCGAACTAGTGCTGTTTCCTTTTGACATATTACACAGTCTTTTTTGGCCAGTTCATTGTTACATTTTTCCTCTTTTAAGCTACTCAAATAGCTTTTGAATTAGAAGTCAAATTCTGTAGGAGAATATTTGAAGCAAAGAAAAATAAATTAAAAATTGATGACAAAATTCATATTACTTTAACAAAATTAAAAAATCAGTGAGATATTTTAAAATAAAAAGGTAAAGGGTATTTTAAAATGAAATAAAGTAGCTATTACTTTACAACAATATTAAATATTTGCATAAAGTAAAGTATTTTGGAAGCCTTGTAGTTTTAGTTGAAAATGGAAACTACGTAAAATGTTTACTTTCAAAATTGGAGGCATATACTCAGATTTCTGAAAGGGGAGAGAATACTAGCACCTGCGAGGCTCTTTTTGTACTCTCAAGAAGTATTTGAACTCTTTCTTAGGGTATGATGCTTCATTTACAAAATTGTTAGAGTTCTAACATCCAACATTTGAGTACTAGCTCTGTGACAAACACTATTTTAAGTATTAAAAATGCATTAATTTAATCCTCACAAAATTCTGAGATTGGATTTACTATTAGTTTCATTTTACAGATGAAGAAACCATTGCACAGAAAAGTTAAGTAACTTTCCTAAGGTCATCACATAGCTAGCAAATAGTAGAGCTTAGATTCAAATAAATGAACTCTGGCTCCAAAGTCTGAGCATACAACCACTCACTCTGCTATACTGTATCTTAATCTTCTCCAGCTCCTTCATTAATCGCTTGTTTTTCTATAACTTTTCATGATTTTGAAAGTACTTCCATATCTTGATTCTCATAATAACCTTGTGAGTTAGTAAGTAGGATATGTTTTTTTATTATTAGCCTTATTTGTAGATAAGGAAACGGATAAAGCTGAGAGATGTCAAAAAGGTTGTTTCCATATCTTGGCTATTATAAATAATGCTACAATGAACATGGGGTGTATATATCTTTTTGAGTTAAGTGTTTTTGTTTTCATTAGATAAATAACCAGAAATGGAATTGCTGGGCCATAAAGCAGTTCTGTTTTAAAATTTTTGAAGAACCTCTGTGTTGTTTTCTATAGTGGCTGCACCAATTTTTATTTCACCAATTGTTCACAGTAGTTCTCTTTTCTCCACATCCTTGCCAACATTTATTATTTCTTATTCTCTTGATGAGAGTCTTTCTAACAGGTGTTTGGTGATATCTCATTGTGGTTTTGATTTGCATTTTCCTAATGATTAGTGATATTGAATACCTTTCCATGTATCTGTTGGCCATCCCTATGTCTTCTTTGGAAAAAATATCTATTCAGATCCTCTACCCAATTTTTAATTGGATTGTTGTGCTCTCTTCCACAGCTCATATACATACTAAAATTGAATTATTTGTTCTAATTCTATGAAATATGCCATTGGTATTTTGATAGGAATTGCATTCAATCTATACATTGCTTTGGATAGTACGGACATTTTCTTTCTTTATTATTATTATTATTTTTTTCAGAGAGGAAGGGAGAGGGAGAGAGAGATGGATTTGGTGATGAGAGAATCATTGATTGACTGCCTCCTGCATGTGTCCTACTGGGGATCAAGCCTGCCACCCGGGCATGTGTCCTGACTGGGATGGAGCTATTACCTTTTGGTTCATGGTCAACCGCTGCCATGCTGGCTGGGCTCTTTTTCCTTTTAAATAACTCCTTACTCCAGATTATGTTTTTCATTGATTCTAAAGAGGGGAAAAAGGGAAGAGGAGGGAGGGAGGGAGACATTGATGTGAGAAGGAAACATCAATCAGTTGCCTTCTGTATGCACCATAAAAGGGGATTAAATTCGCAACCTGGTGACCTGACTGGAAATCCAACCTACCAAGTTTTGATGTACTGGACAGTGTTCCAGTCAATTGAGCCAACAGGCCAGGGCAGTCTTCCTGCTTCTTGAAATTTTTTAGAATAGTTTGAGAAGGACAGGTGCTAGTTCTTCTTTGAGCCTTTGGTAAAATTTACCTGTGAAGCCATTTGGCCAGGACTTTTGTTTGTTGGGAGCATTTTGATTATAACTTCATTTTCATTAGATAAACTGTAATCAGTTCATTCAGATTTTCTGTTTCTCCTTGAATCAGTGTTGAGAGATTGTGTGTTTATAGGAATTTATCCATTGTTTCCAGATGGTCCCATTTGTTGGCGTATAGTTGTTCATTTTCTTGTAGTCTTTTCTATTTCTGTGGTGTCAGTTGTTATTTCTCCACTTTCATTTCTGATTTTATTCATCTGGGTCCTCTCTCTCTCTCTCTTTTTTTTTGTTTTTGTTTTTTTGAATTTGATTAAAAGTTTATTGATCTAGTTTTCTCTTTTCAAAGAACCAGCTCTTCTTGGTTCAGTGATCTTTTGTATTTTTTAAAGACTATTTTTTTTTGCTCTGATTTTTATTTCTTTCCACTTACTTTAGGCTTTGTTTGTTGTTGTTTTTAAAATATATATATTTTTATTGATTTCAGAGAAGAAGGGAGAGAAAGAAACATTGATGAGAGAATGATGAGAGAGAAGCATTGATCGGCTGTCTCCTGCATGCCCCCTACTGGGGATCAAGCCCACAACCCGAGCATGTGTCCTGACTGGGAATTGAACTATAACCTCCTGGTTCACAGGTTGACACTCAACCACTGAGCCACACTGGCCATGTTGTTCTTTTTCTAGTTCCTTTAGGTGTAAGGTTAGATTGTTTATTTAAGATTTGTTTATTGAAGTAGGCCTCCATTGCTATGAATTTCCCTCTTAGGGCTACTTTCCCTGTGTCCCTTAGATTTTGGCTTGTTGTGTTCTTCTTTTAATTTGTTTGGGTATCTTTTTATTTCTTCCTTGATCTCATTGTTAACTCATTTTTCTTTAGTAACATGTTGTTTATCCTCAATGTGTTTGTGTGTTTTTCGGATTTTTTTCTTGTGATTGATATCTAGTTTCATACTGTCAATGGTCAGAGAAGATGCTTGGTATTTGATTTCAATCTTCTTAAATTTATTGAGACTTGTTTTGTGTTCTAACATGTGGTATATCCTAGAAAATGTTTCATGTGCACTTGAAAAGAATATATTCTGCTGCATTGGGGTGAAATGCTCTGAAGAAATCCATCTAACCTAGTGTGTCATTTAAGGCTACTCTTTCCTTGTTGATTTTCTGTCTGGAAGGTGTATTCATTTATCTCAGTGGGGTATTTATATAGTTGTGAGTATGTGCAACATAGATTTTATTCCTGTATTTTTTTAAAATATATTTTATTGATTTCTTACAGAGAGGAAGAGAGAGGGATACAGAGTTAGAAACATTGATAAGAGAGAATCATCTATCAGCTGCCTCTTGCACACCCCCTACTGGGGATGTGCCCACAACCAAGATACATGCCCTTGACCGGAATCGTACCTGGGGCCTTTCAGTCTGCAGGCCGATGCTCTATCCACTGAGCCAAACTGGTTTCAGCTTATTCTTGTATTTTTATTATTTATTTTTATATTATTACTTATTAATTATTTTATTTTTTATATGAATAACTGTAAACCTACTTTTGCCTACTTCTGTAAATGGGTCTTGTTCTCTTATCCATTCAGCTATCCTTTGTCTTTTGGCTGGAGCATTTAAACCATTTACATTGATAAGTACATATTTATTGGCATTTTATTCTTCATAACTGTGTTCTTCTTTTTCCCTCTTTTTTCTTCTTTTTAATGAAGATCCTTCAACATTTCTTAAAATACTGGTTTGGTGGTAATGAACTCCTTTAGCATTTTGTTGCCTGGAAATATCTTTATTTCACCTTCAATTTTTAAATGATAGCCTTGCTGGTAAGGTAGTCTTCATTAGGCCCTTGGTTTTCATCACTGAATATTTCATGCCAATTCCTTCTGGCCTGATATGTTTTGTTGAGAGATCAGCTGACAGTCTTATGGGAGGCTAACTGTCTTTCTCTTGCTGCTTTTAAGATTCTGTCTTTGTCTTTGATCCTTGGAATTTTAATTATGATGTATCTTGCTGTGGGCCTCTTTGTGTTCATCTTGCTTAGGACTCACTGCGCTTCCTGTATGTCCTTTTCCTTCATCAGGTTAGGAAAATTTTCAGTCATTATTTCTTCAAATAGATTCTCAATTTCTTGATCTCATTATTCTTCTGGTATCCCCATGATGAGGATGTCATTAATCTTAATGTTGTCTATAAGGTCTCTTAAACTATTCTCCTTGATCACCTTAGCTGGGTGCTCCGGAAATATCCCTGGTGTGGGTTATGGGAGTCCTCCTGTTGTAATTGAGTCTTGATTGCTAGTAGCCTGTTCATGTGTGGGGTTGACCCTCAGGTTAGCTGACTGAGGATTGACCCTGATCACAATATATAAGCTGCTGTGGGGTGTTGACCACACTAAGTGGAATTTGCCTCAGCAAGGTCTCCCTTTGGTTGTGCGTCTTGTATAGCTAATTGGATCCTTCTCTGATGTTGACTGAGGCTTGCCAATGTACTATGTGTTTGTTCTGGGCCTCTTGGGAGGGACTTTGGTGCAAGTCAGTGTCAGATGCTGCCTGTGTCTGGTCCTGGGCAACCTGTTTGGAGCTAGAAAGTGATCCATGGTTTGTGGCTGCCTCTGCTGTGCCTGGGTGTACGTGAGAAGGACCAAGCTGCACATCAAGGCTGGTTTCCACCAGCACTGAGTCCAGGGGCAGGTCAGCAAGGCACCCACCGAGCTCTGCCTAATGGCTGGTTGTTAGGCTCAGTCGCTGAAAGAGACTCTGGTAGTATTTGAGTTGCAAGAGGTAGGTTCTCAGTGAATCACAAGGGGTAGGGTTGAGCAGTGTTTACTAAATTGATACAGTCTTAAACTTGGTGCCAGTGCTGGGTTTGAGGCCACTTAGCCAAGGGTACACCAAGGCTTGCTATCATCCACTGGGTTTCCTCAGACTTATGTGGTGGGATGAGGTCTCAGGGAATTGTCAGGGTAAGGGCAGCAGAGTTCATTTGGCCCAAACAGACCAAGATTTGGCCGTGTGAAGGAGGGGCTCTAAAGAGTGTAAGGGGTCCAATATGTGAGAGAAAAATGGCCCCCGACTAGAACCATACCAATCAGTCTGGCCTGGATTTTACCTGCTCTTCCTGGAGAGCTCAGCAGGGCAACGCTGTGGGGAGTCCACAGGGTGGAGCTAGTAGATCTCTGGTGAGGGGGAGGCACTCCTCAGGCTCTCAGAAAGGTGAGGGGAATGGCCTATGTTCCGGAACCATACCTCAGTTTGTTCTAGATTCTGCCTGGACTTCCTGGAGTGCTTTATCTCAGCAAGGTTGTCTGCCAGCAATCAGGAGAGCGGGTATTCTGCAAATTCAGTGGGTGGGGCTGCCAGGAGTTCCATGAGTGGGGCTAGTGGATCTTGTGAAAGGGAGCCACTGGTAGGTTCATGGCAAGATGGTAGAAATAGTTCCCACCCTAGAGCCACGCTACTCAGTCATTGACATCCTCTGAGTCTGCCCAGACCTCTACATGCTGGGCCTAGACTCCCTCAGCAGGTTTAGTGCCTGCAAACAAGATTTTGTGTACTGGCCCTTTAAGAGCGTGCTTGGCCCAGCCAGTATGGCTCAGCAGTTGAGCATTGACCTAGGAACCAAGAGGTCACTGGTTTGATTCCCTATCAGGGCACATGTCTGGGTTGTGTACGGGTGTGTGCAGGAATCAGCCCATTGATGATATTTCTCTCTCATTGATGTTTTCTTCCCTCAGTCCCTCTCTCCTCTCTCCTCCTTCCCTCTCTCACCTCTCTCTCTCCCTCCTCCTCCCTTCCTCTCTCTCTAAAAATCAATTAAAATTTTTTTTTAACCAAGGGAGTGCTAGGTTTTAAGCAGATTCTTGTCTCCCTGGCAGACAGAATGCCAACTAATCTTCACAGCCAGATGCTATGTGGGTGCTTCTTCCTGGCTCTGGCACTCTGGGCAGCAGAGCCTGGCATGGCATTGACACACCCTTGCTCCTATGGGGAACCTTGGCAGCTGAGGGATCTTTCCGGATCTCAGCCACCATCTGTGAGAGCTGGACCAGCCCATTTCTTATCTCTTCCTTCCTACTAGTTTCCTTGTGGCTTCCATAAATCCTTGGTTATAAGACTTCTGTTCAGCTAGTCTTCAGTTGGTTATTCAGGTTGATTGTTCTATATTTTAGTTGTAATTCCAGTTTGGTCCTGAGAAGAGATGAGTGCAAATTCCACCTACTCAGCCACCATCTTGGATCTCTCTTTCTTAGCTTTTGAATGATCTGAGAATCCTTCCAGCTCTGAAATTCTGTGATTTCTCTCAAGATCCATGACCCAAAGAAAATTAATACTCACAATGCATAGTTCTTTTAATTATAAAGAATCAGTGACAGGCATAGAAATTGATCTTGTTTTATAGAAGTTAGAGTGTTTAGAGACTTTATTGTTGAGCAGAATTTACACGTGTACATATTTGGTGCTTAAACCTACTTATAATAATAAGGATAAAAGAAAGCTTTATGGCTGTTTACCATTTGTGCTGCTGGAACTTTTGGATTTCATTTTTTAATAACTTAATGAGATATAATTCACATAACATAATTCACCCACTGGAATTGTGTAATTCAAATATACCAATGGTTTTTGGTATATTATTAGTTATTTAAAGTTGTTAAAATATATATAACAAAATTTGCCATTTTAACCATTTTTAAGTCTACAATTTAGGGCCATTAATTACATTCATTCTGTTGTGTAACCATCACCACTATCTATTTCTAAAATCTTTTCATCACCCCACACAGATATTCTGTAACCATTAAGCAATAATTTTCTACTTCTCTCTTTTCCACCCTGGTAACTTTTTTTTTTTTTAAGCATTCATTTTCTTTTTAAAAAATATGTTTTTATTGATTTCAGAGACAGGAAGAGGGAGAGAAAAATAGAAACATCCATGCTGAGAGACAATCAATAATTGACCAGCTGCCTCCTGCATGCCCTCTACTGGTGATTGAGCCTGCAATCCAGGCATGTGCCCTGACTGGGAATCTAACCATGACCTCCTGGTTCATAGGTATCCGATGCTCAACCATTGAGCCAGGCAGACTTTTAGTTTATTATATGTCTCTTGCATTTGACTATTCTAGATATTTCATAAGTGGAATTATATAGTATTTGTCCTTTTGTGTCTGGCTTATTTCACTTAACATGTCTTCAAGATTTACCTATGTTCTAGCATATGTTATAATTCCATTCCTGCACCCCCTTTTAAGTGACTTAATTCCTTTATTTGACGGAATAATATTTCATTGTATGTATACCCTAAATATAGTTTACCTATTTATTTGTTAATGGACACTGATTAGATTTCATTTTGCTGCCTAAGGAGGTAATAGCCCTTCTAGGCATCCAGTAATAAGAACCAAAAATCTGTGGTTTAGCAACCTGAGAAAGATACAAAAGGAACATTTGTGCTTAGTTTAAAAGACATTGTTCATTGTTATTGTTGTATGGAATGATAGTCTTAATTGCTCAATAGAGCTCATGATCTTTAACTTGCTATTTCTTAGTAATTTATTCATTTTTAGGTCTTGGCAAGTTAAAGGTAAAATACTTATGATAAGGACACCAGCTTCATTATTATTGTTGTTGTTGTTGTTAATCCTCACCCAAGGATATTTTTCCCATTGGTTTTCAGAGAGAGTGGAAGGGAGAGGGGAACTAAGAGGAGAGGAGAGAGAGAGAGAGAAGGAGAGAGAGAGAGAAGCATCAAATTGAGAGAGACATATTAATTGGTTGCCTACCATACGCATCCTGACTGGGGTGGGGTTTGAATTTGCAACCCAGGTATGTGCCCTTGACTGGGAATCAAACCTATAGAAATCAGTACTCGGGCCTAGCTCTAACCACTGAGTCACACCTACCAGGGCAAGGATACTAGCTTTTAAAAATATAAAGAATCATCCTGGCTTGTGTGGCTCAATTGATCTCTAAAAATCAATAAAAATATTTTTAAGGAATGCAGAGAAGTATTATAATCAGCAATAATTAAGAACATTAATTCTATGTTTTATTTGAGAATAGGGTGGTTGTTTTTACTCCTTATCCTAGGATGTTTATTGGTGGGACGGAGGAAGGAGAGAGAGAGAGAGAGAGAGAGAGAGAGAGAGAGAGAGATTGATTTTCTCCTGTACACCCCGACCAGGAACTGAACCCACAACCTAGGTATGTGTCATGATCAGGAACTCCTCAAGTGGAGCCCTAAAGAGCTAAGATTTCGCCATAACCTGTTTGGCTCAGTGGATAGAGCATCAGCCTGCGGACTGAAGAGTTCCAGGTTCGATTCTGGTCAAGGGCATGTACCTTGGTTGCGGGCACATACCCAGTAGGGGGTGTGCAGGAGGCAGCTGATTGAAGTCTCTCTCTCATCGATGTTTCTAACTATCTCTCTCCCTTTCTTTCATTAAAAAAACAATTAAAAATATTTTTTTAAAAAGAGCTAAGATATCAAAGTCAATTCTCGAGGCTTTCTTAATTCTGGCTTTTTTTTTTTTTTTTTTTTATCATTGTGTGTTTGGTTCAAATTGTTCCATGCAAATTGGATTCGTCTGAAAAAGTAACTTTACAGGAGGCAGAATTACTCTTCCTTAAAAGACCTTTAAATGCTCTCAGTGATGGTACATAAAAATTTACAAGAGATTCTGAAATGTGAGTTACTTTTTCAGAGTTATAAAAAGTGTTTGTTTTTCTTTCCATTTCTACCCAGTTTAAAAAAAAAATCCCCCCTTTTTGTATTTATTGATTTTATTAGTCAAATTCTTTGAAAGAGTAAATTTAAGTTGTTATTTAGTCATTTGGGATTTCTTCTTTTGGCATTAGTGCATGAATTCAGCCAATGCCCATCAAGGGCAGATCTCTCTTCTATCTAGTGTTAACTCTCAAATTTCTCTGTTCCTTGATTTGTCCCTCTAAACAGAATGGAGAATTATTGAACCTTAAGACTTAGTTTTGTGTCAGTGTGATTGAAAAAATATTTGGTCTAATATTCACTGTCATGACCTTTACCATTCCCGTGACTTATAGGAATTTGGGGGTAAAAATTCAAATAGTATAGTATCATTAACCAAAATGTGAAGACTGTACTAGCAAAACCTCCCTTTTCCCCCCAGTATATCTGCTAGAACTGATTCACATTTTCTCCTTTGGTTGGATATGTCATTGTAGATTAAAAGTTTCATTTTTCAAACTCTATAATCTTAAATTTTCTCTCTCATTCCAAAAGAATATTTTGCTTCATTCAAAAGGTCTTTGAATAAAGACAGCAGAAGAAAATGGGTTAAAAATCTCTGTATTTGATCTAATACATATTGGTATCTATGCTTAGAAAAATTTAAATATTTGATCTTCAACTATCAAAAGCTTTTAAAAAGGTGGTGAAACATAATTATATTGCAAAACCTAAGAAAAGTGCAACCTAAGATTTTCTACTAAAGGGATGTTGCTAGGAAATCGAGTGATGATTTTTATTTGTTAATTTGGAAACCATAGCAACACAATAAATATTATGTCTCTCAATTTGTCTTTCAGGGTTCTTTTGGCATGAGTGCCACGGAAGAATAAACAAAATTAAACACAGTAAACTCTGAGTCTTAGCTACCTGAATTAGTCATTTTCCATGAATGTTTTACTTTCTAGAATTTTGTGTTTAAGATTTCTTAAAATTTAAGCATAGTCTGTAAAGGTTCAGATTATACCTATCTCTATAACTCATGCCAGTTGCATGGGTTTTATATTATGGATATACATGCAAGCTGACAATTGCAGACATGGTTCAATCAGTACATTATGAAAATTTAATTTGCCTCTCTTTAGAACTGTCACATGATCACAGTAGCAAAAGCTTTAAAGCTAGGGGTTTCCCTTTTTATAAAGATACTTGAGTGTATAATTTGATGTATTATTTTTTCTAGTAAATAGTAAATGCTGAAAGGTTTTGATGATAAGTATCCATGAGTCCACCACCCAACATTAACTGATGTCAACATTTTGTGACAGTTGTTTCTGATCTTTTCTTTACAAAGATAGGCAGGAAGGAAGAAAGAAGACCTTATAAACCAAGTTTAGGACCCTTTGTTTCACCCCCCAACCCTCAGGCCTATCTCCCCACCACAACTGGGGACCACTTTAATAAAATAATAATATATTCTTCCTGGCCATTTTCAAAAAGTTCTAACATGGCCCTGGCCAGTGTGATTCAGGTGGGCATTGTCCCACGCACTGAAATTTGCTGGTTTGATTCCCAGACAAGGCACAAGCCCAGGTTGGGGACTCAATCCCTGGTAGGGAGCTTGCATCACTCTCACACATCAATGCTTCTCTCTCTCCCTCTCCCTTCCTTTCTCTTTCTCTAAACATCAATAAAATTCTTTTAAAATAAATAAAAGTTCTCCCTTGTTTTATGGATTTTTGTGTATTGCTTCCTAAGCACTCTACAAGCACAGGGTATGAAACAACTAGAACCCTGTGAGAAACTGCCAGAATAATAATGCAGTATGGTTGGAGTGTGGAAGGGGAACGAGAAACACAGCTCCAGTGTTTAAGAGCCAGTTTGATCAGGGACTGTGGAAGAAAGGCTGAGTTGGACATAAAAGATTTGCAAACTACCAATATTACTCAGGGAGGAAACAGAGAGTGAAAAAAGTGACATCAAGCCTGGAAGTTTTTTTTATATTGAAATTTAAGGAGCTAGCAGGGGAAAATGATCCTATATATGAATGATCTAAGGAAGAGAAGTCGTAGAGTCAAAAGGAAAACCAGTAAAGACTAGTATTGCAGAAAGACCGGAGGTGAGATTTTAAAGAAGGAATTGAGTGGTCGTTGATGTTGGAAGTTGAGATAGGACAAGTGAGATAAGAATAGAAAAATTTTCCTACGTTTGGTAGTTAGTGGTCATTAGTTACTTTGCATGAGCAATTTCAGTAATGTGATTTGGACAGAAGCCAGAATGCAGTCATATGATGGGAGTGAGAATTAAGGAGGGAGGTGCTAGGAAAGTTGGTTATAAAGAAGACAAGGTAGAATTTAACCAGATGGTAATTTTCATTTGTTTTTTTAAAGATGGGAGGCTTTGCCGGAACCTGTTTGGCTCAGTGGATAGAGCGTCGGCCTACGGACTGAAGGGTCCCGGGTTCGATTCCAGTCAAGGGCATGTACCTTGGTTGTGGGCACATCCAAGGCAGCTGATCAATGTTTCTAACTCTCTGTCCCTCTCTCTTTCTCTCCGTAAAAAATCAATAAAACATATTAAAAAAAAAAAAAGATGAGAGGCTTTGAACCCACTTATGATGAGAAGAACAAACCAATAGAGTGGGAAAGTGAAGACAGAGAAGAGAGATCAGATAGTTGGGCAAATTCCCTGGGGAAGGTGGACTTTATGTTATATAACAACATAAATTTATATTAGTTTATATTATAGTTATATAACATTTCTCTTGCCTTTGAATTTTAGGATAATGGGATCAAGCTTAAAAAAACCAAAAAAAACCACTGCATAGTCACTCTTCCCCCCCAATAATACTTCCAAATGAAATTTGACTTGTGGATTACCATGTATAATATATTCCAAGGAAACAGTAACCACTGTCCAGTAGATTGTATAGATCCTGCCTTATTTGTAGACCTGTTGGACAGATGGAAAAGTTATAATAGGATCTGCCTTAATTGTGCTTTCTTGCAGTACCCCTGGGAACTACAACCAATTTATCTGAAGCAGTAATAAAATTCACATTTAAAATTCAAAAAGCATAAGGATGCTTTTGCATATTGGGCATTATAAAATTTATTAAGGCTAATCATTTTACTTTAGGATGTTTTATTTCACTTGTTTCTTAGTGTTGTAGGCAGACTAATTCAACAGTTTATAGTATGGAAAATCAAGGGCAGAAGGAGAGTTGAAATGGATAAAGTGAAGTTAGAATTAGGAAACAATGCTTAGAAGAGGAAAAGTGTTGGAATGGAAATTAAAGATTGGATTCAAGGGACATTGAGCAGGAAGATTTGGTTAGGAAGTAGGAGGCCCCGAGAACTTGCGTTTTGAACAAATGTAACACGGGCTTCATTTCTGTAGATTGGAAAATAGGGAAGTAAACCCTATTCACTGGGGGAAGATGAGGTTTTTATTCACTCTAAGTTTATTAATAAGAGACCCACTAGGCAGAAAGGTAGACTTTAATTTTGGTCAGAGCTTGAGATGTTAAATTTGAGTCATTGGCTGGTAAGTAAAAATATGGATTAAGAAGATGAAAGGCTGTGCAGGAGAGGAGGTTACCTATATTGGGGTAAAACCATGGTCAAAGAAGTAAAAACCAGAATGGTACCATTACATAGAAAAGAATTTTTGTTAGGTTGAAAAATCTTAGGATAATTCATCCAAAGTAAACTTTTATTGTCTAAGGATATGCTATTATACTTGGGGTTTAAAGATACACATGTGGCAACATGGTTAAGAGTGTTAACTAGAGACAGATTCTTAGGTTGTGAATCTCAGCTCCAATACTTGATGGCCACGGACTGTTGGGCAACTTACTGAACCTTTTAGTATCTCAAGGAGGTCCTTTTGGATTAAAGACAAATATGCATTTAGCTTAGGTAACTGCTGAAACGGTGGTAGTTATATTAGTGTGAGCTCTCATCTTCCACATTATTTTGAAAGTTTGTGTTTTGATTGTGAGATTATTCTGATAACGTTATTTGTATAAATATTAAAAGCAGAGGTAAGGTTACCCCCTAACAGAATTTAATATAGTTTGAATTGGATTCTGGTATACTGCCATTAAGTTTAATTATTATTTCCCAAATGTTTTTTTTGGAATATAATCCTTGAAGAATTATTTAGGGTTTTATTTCATAGTGTGGTCATATAAATCTGAAAAATGCTTTATTATTTTATCTTTGTCTTGGAAATTCAGAAAGACTGATTTAAAAAAAAAAGTTTAAGCTGGCATTTTCCAAATGTAGGAGATCACTAGGTAGATTCCTTTTCTCCTGTTTTATATGTTGAATTTTATGTACTGAAATTTTGCATATTTTACTATTAGTTTATCTTCGGCATTGTATTTTTTTTTTTTTTATGTACCCAGTACCCTTTGTTTAAAAATTTAAAATTGAGATATAAGTTAAATATCATAAAATTCATTATTTTAGAGTATACAATTTCAATGGTGTTTAGTATATTTACAAGGATGTGCAAAACTCACCACTTTCTAATTGCAGAACATGTTATCAGCACAGAAAGAAACCCCATAACCATTAACAATCACTCTCCTTGTTCCCCATGTCCCAGCCTCTGGATTTGTCTGTTCTGCACATTTTATATAAATAGAATTATGCAATATGTATCCTTTTGTGTCTGGCTTTTATCACTTAGCATGTTTTTAAGGTCATCCATGTTGTAGTCTGCCTCTATCGTGTGTTTTTTTATAGTTGAACTAGAGGTCTGATGCATGAAAATTCATGCACTGAGGCGGAGGGGGGAGTTCCCCAGCTCGGCCTGCACCCTCTCACAGTCCAGGAGCCCTCAGGCGCAGGAGGCGAACTGGCAATTGGGAAGGCAACGTCCCCATCACACCTCTGCTGCTGCCACTGCCTGCAGTGCAAGCCTTGGCCAGCTCTGGTTGCCTAAGCCTTGAGCTGTCCTGGGCGACTGGGCAGCTGCCATCCCAGACTTGCCTGTGGCTCAGGCTGACCCTGGGTGGCTAGAGGGCTGAGGGGACTGGGCACCACCATCTTGTGGCTGTAGGCACCACCATCTTTGAGGGTATGATAGTCAATTAGCATATTCTCTCCTTATTGGCTGTGGGCGCCACCATCTTTGTGAGGGTGTGGCAGTCAATTAGCATATTCCCTCTTTATTAGATAGGATAATATTCCATTGTATGGATAATACCACATTTTGTTTATCCATTCATCTGTTGATGAACATTTGGCTTGTTTTAATATTTTTAGACTATTATGAATAATGCTGCTAATGAACATTCATGTACAAGATTTTGTGTGGACATATATGTTCTCATTTCTCTTAGGTGCATCTAGAGATGGTTGCTGGATATTATTGTCAGTGTTTAATGTTTTGAGGAACTGCTGAGCTGTTCTTTTTTTTTGTAAGGCCGAATAATATTCTATGTGTCTGTATAGCTATGTAAAAACACTCAAACCTATGGTAAATTTTTGAGTTTGAGTCAAAACTAATAATATATGCTGGGGAGCAAGATTTCAAATGCTCCCCAGAGTAACAGTTTCGGTTTCTTTTATGCATTTAGAATTAAGGAGGGAATATAAGAAAGATTATGTGAAGGTGGAAGAAAGCAAAGTGGGATTGGATTACAGGATAGTTAACCAGATTATGTGCTCTCTTCAGTGAGGTTACACGCCTTGGAGGGTATTACTTCTCGCATTTCAAAGGTATGTTCACCTGGATGCGCAAGAACAATAGATAGGATTTGCTTAAAAACCTTTGACTAAAGGAGTTACAGGGCTGGGGCATGACTACCCACCATGACATGACCTGTTCAGTAAGGAATTTATGGTTTATTACAGCACCCTTTTCCATACACATGTCTAACACATGTTTATCCACTCATCTGTTGATGGACATTTGGGTTGTTTCCATCTTTTGACTTATGAATAATGCTGCTTATGAATATCGGTTTACAAATATTTGTCTGAATCTTTGCTTTCAATTCTTTGGTCTAGGTACTCATAAATGGAATTATTGGATCAAATGGCAATTCCATGTTTAATTTTTTATCCAACTTTGTTTTGAACTTAGGTAAATTTTTGTGGTCTTTTATTGTGATGTCCCATTTATTTTACATTTGTGAGGTAGGTGTTAAATTTGTAGCAGCTCTTTCATGCTATTGTATTCCTAGGGGAGAATTCTAATGTTATTACCTAGAAGTATGCTTTGTGTAGCTATAATCAGTCTGTATAAAAATGTATCATCATAAGCAGGAATTTTCTTTTTGTTTTGTTTTGTTGGCTTTTTTGTTTGTTTTTCTTTTTATAAGCAGCAATTTTCAACTGGTGTGCTGCAAGAATTTTTAAAACTTACAACACCTGATTATTTAGTCAGGAGCACTGACCTCTTTTCCTTAGATTGTCAAATAAAAAATGACAACAGCCAACACAACAATGAATGAATCAAAATTATACCTACTTTTTTTTATCAGATTGGCAAAAAATATATTTTTTGGTGTGCTGCAGAATTTAAAAACTAGTTTATATGTGCCTTGAGATAGAAGAGGTTGAAAATCACTGAATGTAAGTATAGAGCACGCATTTTGTCTGCTAGATTGGACTTTCCTATCCGCGCTGCCTTAGGCATCTGGTAGCATCTATCTACAGAACCAGGCTGTTCAGGGGCCTTCTTCAGGACCATGTGCAAAGGAAGTAACATCTGAGTTTTGATCAAGTTGGCTAAGTGACAAAGGGGGGGGAAAGGGTGTTTTTGTGGCCCCAAAATCTATGTTCTTTCTGTTATACAGTAGTCAGGTTCCTCTCCCTTTCGTTGTAAAAGTGGTTTTGTTCAAGAATAGATTTCAGTGATCTATAATTATGGTTGAGGAAAGTCCCGTTTTAGTATCTATTGTGCAGAATTGGCTACAGATATTAGAAGGATGAAATCCGCCTTCTTGATAAATTTCTAAGGGAGGTTACAAGTACAAAGCTAATTAATATACATGGAAATGAAAACTACACACTGTTATGGCTTTCTTCAATTAAAAAAAGAGGTTTGAAATTTTTCCCCAGGAAAATGATACTTTGTAATTTAAAAATGTATTTGCTAACTAACTTAGGCTTGTCTTTTTCTATAAAATACAAACTAGTAATAAAGTGGTGCTTAGTCATAGAGGGATAGAGAAGGCAGGGCATACTTTAAAATATATAAAGGAAGGTGAGGGTATAGTTTTATTTTCATTTTTAATTGATTTTAGAGGAAGTGAGGGAAAGAAAGAAACATTGATATGAGAAAAACATTAATTGGTTACCTCCCACATTCCCCCTGATGGAGGATCGAACCTGCAACCTGGATATGTGTCCTGACTGGGGATTGAACCTGCAGCTTTTTGTTATACAGATGACACTCCAACCAACTGAGCCACACTGGCCAGGGTGGGGACATAGGTTTTTAAAAGATAGAGAGGCCAATGTAAAATTTATGTCAGTGTTTAGACCTTGAGGTTGGTAGACTTAAGTAACTTCCTAGGGTTTTTGCTACTGAAAGGCCAGTTAAGCAGGCTAGGAAATTTCCAAAATTGGGTAGTTGAATAAGTGTTAACTATTAAACTGTCTCCTCCTCTTAGAAGCCTGCTATGACCTTGACGGCATAACCTAATTGCTCCCTCTTGCATTCTTCTATCCTTTTAAACATTGTGTTTCTGTCTCCCTCAGTTAGGTTGTGAATTTCTTTAGGGCAGAGATGTCATATCTTATTCTGTACTTTTAGCATTTGGCTTAATAGCTTACACACAGTAGACCCTTTTAACATTGCTGAGCCACTTCTTAGTATGAGGCTTGGACACGGATATAACCAATGAGAAGAAACAACTGCCGTAGATGTCAGAAGGGGAGATTGAAATCAGAGTTAGGATGTGGCCAAAAACAGAGGAAACCACTACAAGTTAGAAACCAGAGAGAAGATTTTTGTTTCATGTGGTGCTCCAAGCTATTTCCTGGTCTCATTTCCTTGAGACTTTGGCTGGTGGCTTGTAATCCTTTTGTTTACTTAGCAGACCTTGAGGCACGCAAGTTGTGGGGTGGCAGAGCATGTCGCTTGAATGCAGCATAGTAAAGCCACAATAGAGGCATGCGCACACAGTATTACTCTATGAAAGAGGGGATCGGGCCTTCATAGAAGGTACTATTTTAGCCGAATAGGAGAAAATACCTCCTGCCAAAATATAGTAAGTCTCTCTGTGAAGAGAGACTTAATAACGCCCAGTAGAGCCTAGGAATGGCCCCAGATGGGAGCAACCGGTACATGTGGGCAATTACTGGAATTAATAGTGATAGTTGTGCAACCTCATGAATATACTAAAAAACACACGACAGGACCAAATTTTTAAGTGGTGAGTTTGATAATGTGTGAATTATATCTCAATTTAAAGAGAGAGACATATGAAGAGTTCCTGAAACAAGCAGAAACAGCAGAATTTAAAAAAAAAAAAAAAAAAAAAAAGCCAGGATAGGTTTGCGAGAAACTCAGTGGTAGAGAATTGACAGTACTTGGGCACTGAACATTGGCAAAGTGCAAAATGAAATAGAGGTTTATGCTGATGGTTCTAGTTTGTATGATTCAATTGCTAGGGAAAGACATTCTGGAAAAGCAAGTTTGGAGAGATACATAATGAATTGTGTGGAATGTTTAGAATGAGTAGTCAAGGCAAGCAGTTAAAGGTAAAGGCCTAGATTTTAGGAGAGACTCGGCCTAGAGAGAGAAATGAGTATGTAAGGAGTTGACTGAAGTTGGTCAAATTGCTGATAGCGGATATCTTGCCCTCCCCTATCCACACCCCAAATAAGAAAGTCATGTCTTATTTGCTCCTTTTCTCCACCCTGGGGTAGAAGTAGTGGTGGTTGCTCTTTTTATACAAAGCTGAATCTTTATATTACTTTTCAGGCAGAGGCAAGGCTAGCAGCAAAACGGGCTGCCCGGGCAGAAGCAAGAGATATACGCATGAGAGAACTGGAACGACAGCAAAAAGAGGTAATTGGGGGGAATAACTAATTTCTTGCTAGTCTCAACACACACACACACACACACACACACACACACACACACATATACTTGGTTAGTTTACTTCTGAAGTAAATCTAATTTCCTTTGAAACACTGGAGAGAGTGTAACCTGTTGTATATATCTTAACAATCCATTATACATCAGCAAGTTAAATGTGATATTTGTTTTAAATAATAGTAAACACATGTAACTCTTGCTATGTTATTCACTATAGTTCTAAATCTAGAATTTCAGTTAATTATATTATATCTACACAATAAAGCACTGAGACATTACTCAACCTTATAGTTTTTAAGCATATTTAATAACAGAAGAGAATATTCGTGTAAGAAAATGAAAAACAACAAAGCAACTTACTGTAAGACTTGTAGGACTCCAATGTTGTGTTACACAGCCTGGTACCCATATATAGGATCAAAAACTACTAGAAAGAAGTGGTTACTATCAATACTTTGTCTGTGATGGTATGATTGATTTTACTTTCTTATAGTTTTCCATAGTTAATAAATTTCAGTATGCTTTTATCGTCAGAAAGAAAATCAAAGTCAAAATTTACAAATAGATTATATAGAGATTTGGCTTCTTAAAAATGAAGCAAATGCTCTTTTTTTTTATTATTTTTTTTTTTACCCTTTCCTTTGACATTGACCTAGCTCTGAAAATTCCCATAAAAATATTTATGATGCTGTATTAATACAAAGGGGGGAAAAACCTACAGGGTAATATTAAGCGCTTTATTTTGACATTGGTGGTTTATCTTCTGCTAATGGATTAAGAGAAGTGTATAGTTTCCATATTGTTACAGCTGAAAACCAAAGCAAAATTGCTAATATATTGTAATATTTTTTAACCTCATATATAGTTTTAAATATTGAATGCAGTTCTTGGCTTGAAACGAAAATGTTGCAATGCATTTTCTTTTATACTCCTAAAATTATAGTAAATTATAAGGAGATAATTATTAAATATAACTTTTATTTATGGTCCTCTAAACAACAGAGAACATATGTCTCTTATTATTGAACATATTTAGCTTAGTAATTTTCTGTATTTTGAATGTGTAACTTTGAGTCATCAATCTGCACTTCAGGGCAAATGTATAAGATTAATACTTTTCAGAGAACACAGTAATTCTTGGAAACTCTTTAGTTTATGAAACTTTTGCATTTGTAGCATTCTCATCATTCCTCTGATCGGAAGTGGGGACAGATTCACAAGTGGCTGGTAGGCCAGGATTGCCTGTCCTGCATGTTGTGATCACTTGCTGAAATAATGCAATCTTGAAGTAAAACATTGACTAATAGTTTGCAAAGTAGAAGTGGTTGGCATGTTTGAACCTAAAGGTCAGAGATTCTCTCTTCTGTCTTTAGTGATCAAAATTTGTACTTGGGAGTCCAACCCTTTCTGTTGTAGTCTACAATCTCACACTCATCTAAGGAATCCTACTGACTAAGAAAGATTGAGTAGATGAATATTTTTTTCTTTCTATGGGTTTGTTCTTCTTTCCCTTCAATTGTTCCTCTCTTCCTCTCTCCTCCTCTCCCCCTGACTCTTGCTCCCTATTCCTTCCTTCCCTGTTCTCTTCTTCTTCCTCCTAATCCTCCTCTTCCTCTTCTTTCTTCTTCTCCTCTCTTTTTCTCTCTCTCTCATACACTAAGTTAGTAGGGTCTTCACTGAGAGTCATTCTTCCATCTCCTCTGAAAATTACTCTTAATTTTTCAGTAATCTCATTTTCATTTCAAGTCTTCTACCACAACTTCCTCTACAAGAGCAAATTGTTAATATTAGTTATTGTGAATCATTCCTAATATTGATTTTTTTTCAATGTTGATGAGTTCCCCAATTGTCTCCTATTGTAGGGGTTCTTAACTTGGTATGTGAATAGGCTTGGGGCATAAAGCCATAAAATCTCACACAAAATTCTTTTGGGGGAAATATATATGTATTTTTTGCATCAGATACTCAAAGGACTGTGATCCCTAAAGGGTTAAGAACTACTGTCTAATTATTGCTAAGTCAGCAACTTTTATAAGAAAATTCCTTCTATTAGCAGCATTTTAGAGTACAAATGAATTAAAATAATTATATTGACCTATGAATTTAAAACTTTGTCATACTTCTCCTTGTGGTATTTTAGGAAAGAGAGAAAAAAGATGTTTGATTAATTGGGAATGGAATCTGCAAACTATCTTCTGCATGTAACTGGATTAATATTACTAATGGTGCGTTGAGAATATTTTGTGTGAATAAAAGAAATCACTTTTGCTTGCAAATTTTC
Organism: Pipistrellus kuhlii; assembly: GCF_014108245.1. Lineage (NCBI taxonomy): Eukaryota > Metazoa > Chordata > Mammalia > Chiroptera > Vespertilionidae > Pipistrellus > Pipistrellus kuhlii. The sequence continues at coordinate 44,118,688 of NW_023425416.1, read as the reverse complement.
TATGGAAATAGTAGTTTAATTTCTTCTTTTAATTATGTATTATAGTTCTAAAATTAAATTGCCTAAGATTTTAATATCTTAGGGCAGACCAAAACATTATAAGCAAAAAGCCTATATTAAAAGTTTAATATTTGATTTCTATATTCAGAGGCAATGAAGATAAACATAGTTTCATCTCTGAAATATGTGCAGTTCAGGCAGTGAGTGTGCTAGATTTTCATGGAAGAGGGAACAATTTGGGTTAGAGGCTTAGATGCAGGTGGCAGCTAACCCAAGTTTTGAATGATAGCTCAGACTTGGGTATGCAGAGAAGATGGGATTTAGTTTCAGACAGGGTAATTATCACTTCTGACACTTGCTTTTACTCCTTTCAAACTGATATTTCATCTCATTTTTTATCTTATTTTAGTCTTGATACAGTGAAACATAAATTACTAATAAATTTGTAATAAAATAAGTTATATATATATACACACACACACACACACAATAGGATTGTCAGTTATTAAAAGGAGAATCTTCTCATATGAAAACATTTCTAATTTTAATCCTTTTTTGTGTGTGCAGGGATGGGATGTTGAAATGTGAAAAGGGAAAGCAAGGTCCTGAGGCTCAGGAATGAAGCTTACTTTGAGTGTTCTGTATGTGAACATTGTCCTAATGTTCTTACCCATGTTTTCACTTCACATCTTTAGTGGGATGTGCTTTTTAGAGGTAGGTTTTTAAAAAGTGCTCTTGTGTGGTAGGTGGAATAAAAAGAAAGGACAGAATAAAATGAAGGGTGAACATTAAACCATGTATGTCATGCTAGTATCCCAAATAATGTTGGGAGGGGGCATGTAGAATTAATTTGCCTTTGTAGTACAGGCTCTTTAAACTAACCAAGCTAACTAGTCTAGAACTAGTCACTACTTAGTAAACTGTATCTCTTCTGCTGGGCTAATGCATATGCCCCAAAACTTTTGTGGTATCTCCTGATAGTTGAAGAAAGGGAAGAATTTTCCTTGGCTTCTTATAGATTACCTGTGTTTGTTATATAACAGAAATGTAAATCATTGATGAATTTTCCTAAAGATCAGAATATCCCATTGGATATTAACTTATTGAATCATATGCTGCTTATAAATAGACTTCTGAACAGATTTGATCAAACGTGTCAATGTACACAGCAGATGACAGACAGGAGAGTTTCGCAATTATACTCGAAGTCATGACTAAAATAAGGCATTAACTGTGGTGTTTTAGTTGAATTCCTATTTCTGTATTTGAAATGAATCATCAGACATAGCCACATCGATTTGTTATACCTGCATAATGATCATGTTGTATGGCCACAAGGTGTTTGAGATATTGATTCATCACTGTTATCAACTATGACCTCATTTGGACCAATTGTGTATATACCTTAGTCAATGCAAATCACTTTAATACTTTGGACTTTGAAAATCTGAAAGATCAGAAGTTTCGTACTGTTTCACTTGGTTAGATTCTAGGGACTAGTTATTTGATTTCACATGACTCAGGATTTAATGCTCCAGTGCTAATAACTGAATGGAAAAGTTGAGAATTGCCTTTCATTTAGTCATCTGTTAGGTTATGGCCAGTTTTCTTTGCAATCTTCATAAGGCATACCTCTTATTAACTTTATCAATTCTAAAATGTTTGTCCAATTCTAATTATAAGTAGTTTTTTGTATTAACAATACATATCCAGGGGCTATGTCATTTAGCTATTCTTTTCCAGAGAAGGAAAAAAAGAAATTCTTTGCAGTGAGAAGAAAATTATGACCCAAATTTTTTAAAAGCAATACACTGTCTCCTTACTACACCTCTAACAAATAAACCTTTCTTCTTGCCTTGCATAAACTAACATTCACAATGGAAAAAAAAAAACACAGATAAAAAGTCTACTTTTTAATGCTAAACTCAATTTCTGTTTAAGAATACTTTCTTATTTTTATCTTGGTATATTGAGCTGTTTTTGTCATATGTAGATTACATTCTACAAATGGTCAGGCATACATAAACTTATTATAATAAAAACATTTCCAAGATGATCTCTAATTTCTTTCCAACTGAAGCATGTGGCTGCCCCAGACTCAGGTTTTGAAACCGAGTTGTTCATACCTGCTTGCTGTAAGGAATGTGCACTGTGCTCTGAACTGACCTGCCTTCACCCTGTGGTTCTGATAGACAGTCCTCTGTTCAGTGATTAATTCTCCATGTACTTTCTCCTTTCCCAGGAAGATTCAGAAAGGGCCAGGTATTCCCACCGGTCCAGTCATCACCGTCCTTCTCTGGTTTGTAATAACCTATAAACTTGCCTCTAGTACTTTTTCCTCACTAACTTAACGCAGTCACTCACAAACTTTTGTTTTTATTTTTATCAGGGAGTTGAGGATGCATTGTCCATTCGAAGTCTTGGCAGTCACAGGGTTGGTATTTTGTTTACACAATAGCAAAGCTTATTTGTCTGAGCTTTCTGCAGCACCATTGCTAAGCAACCTGATTATGCTCATATATTCCTTTGCCTTTTTTTCCCTTTGCCTTTTTTTTTTAAAAAGAAAATATTGGCAAAGTTCTTTCATTGGAAACTGATGCTTTCTCTCAAATTATTGCTAAAAAATCAATGCTAAAAATCATAAATATTTTCATCTATTTTTTATAAAAGAACTTGATTTAAAAAAATTATTGCAAAACAATAAGATTGATTTTATAGAATGACATCTGCATGGTTCTTTCAAATTTTTCCTACTTTCATTAAAAAAAATTTTTTTCTCCTTGCTTCAAAAATCCATTAATACATTGTCCTCGGATAGAGAATGTATCAGATGTTAAACTTGATAAGAACAGATGCATAGACCGAAAGGCCAAGAAGTGATTAATATATTTTTAAAATAATTTATTAAATGATAACTATTTTGAAGTTTGGGTGACTAATTATAGTTTTATTACATGGAAAAATTGAGCTACTGATTTGAAAAATTCCTGCTTGTCATGTCTATAGAAATTATCATGCGTCAACGTTTTGATTAACATTTGATAGTATGTCTCAAGTTTTTAACATGCATTGTTGTTTATTAAGATATATGAGACATCGCTTGTTAAAAAGGCTTGCATATTGTGCCAAGACACTGATCTCTCTCTTAAAAGATTTGTGCTTTAAACTTTAAAGAAATTCTTTTAATGTGCATGTTGGTATATTTAACACAAAGATGTTTCATCAGTAAAATGATCTTATCATATTAATGTCTCTATTTGTTTATATCCCCCTAAGTCTAATTTTCTTCCCATCTTATATAATGTCTAAAAATATACTGTAATAAGGCTGAGTATGTTCCAGTATGTTAGTTATTGATGTGTTGTATTCTTAAATAATTCTTTACTCTGGTTATATTACTTTTGGTGAGTATAATCTGTCTTTTTAGATAAGTTAGTAAGCCAATTTTTGAATCAGGTATTTTGGTTAATTATGAACGTTTAGATTTATAATAATATTAACAAGCCTTTATACAAATCTAATCAGCAGTTTTAGAATGATTTTATAGGAGGAAAACTTTAAGGTAATAAGTTTGTCATCTTTCTCCCTGGAGATACGTGCGTGCGTGTGTGTGTGTGTGTGTGTGTGTGTGTGTGTGTGTTTGTGTGTGTGTATCCATATGTGTATATATATACATATACATATCTAAATATGTGCACACACATACTTTGAGAAGAATCACAGAGGGATTAGTCAACAAAATATTAAAAGTTAAATGTTTTTGAGGGCTTTGAAAATAATTCCTTTTCTCCTCCTTTTTAAAAATGTCTGGCTTTTTTCCTTTGCTTTCTATTATAATATTCATAGATGAAGTTTCACACAGTTATTATCAAGCTGGTTATTTATTGTATAAACTAGATACCCAATGCATGAAGATTCATGCAAGAAGAGCCTTCCTTACCCCTTCGCTCTGGCCAGAGCCACCTTTCTGCCTTTGCTCCGGGCCTGGAGCTGCCTTTCCGCCTTCCCACACTGCCCAGAGGCCCAGCGCAGCTGGGGTGGTGTGGAACACCTGCGTCCCATTCCTGGCTGCTCCATGCCTATGTATGCAAATTACTTGCCATCTTTATTGGGTTAATTTGCATACTCACTCCTGATTGGCTGGTGGGCATCACGAAAGTACGGTCAATAGGCATCTTTCTCTTTTGTTAGTGTAATTTGTATGTGTTCTTAGGGAAACTTGATTATAATAAGTTTTATATAAAAACATATTTTATCAAAGGTTTATTTGCTTAAACCTTTGATAAAATCATCCAAATTTGACCTAATTTTGGGAGCCTTTAAAATAAATCTGCAAACAAAAAAAGAAATTTTAAAGTAAACTGATAGGGAATTATTTATACAGAGTGTCTGTAAAGTAATGAGTTGATTTTCTTTTTATGGAAATTATATTATTAAATACATTTAAGTTATAACTAAAACTCTCAAACTATTTTGTTCATTATGATAATTATGAAAAAATTGTTACTTCAGGAGAAAAGAGTAAATTTCTGATAAAAAAAAAATTCAGTGTGCAAATTTAAATATAAATAAAATTTTTAGCCCTAGCTGGTTTGGCTCAGTGGATAGAGTGTCAGCCCATGGACTGAAGAGTCTCAGGTTTTATTCCAGTCAAGGGCGTGTACCTAGGTTGCAGGCTCCATCCCTAGCCCAGATCAAGGTGCATGCAGGAAGCAACCAGTCGATGTGTCTTTCTCTGTCTCTCCCCATCCCTTCCACTCTCTCTAAAAATCAATGGAAAAATATCCTTGGGTAAAAATTAATACAACATAATAATAAATACAAATTGAAATTTAAACTGTAGGAAATTGTAGTACTATACTGTTTGTGTGTATATTCAGCACTTTTTTCTTTTTTAATTTCAGAGAGGAAGCAAGAGGGAGAGAGATAGAAACATCAATGATGAGAAAGAATCATTGATCAGTTGCCTTCTGCATGTACCATACTGGGGATCTACCCCTAATCTGGGCATGTGCCCATGACTGAAATCGAACCCAGGACCCTTCAGTCCGCAAGCTGATCCTCTATCCACTTAGCCAGACCAGCCAGGGCATCAGCACATTTTAAATATTACACAATAAGTCTGAAAGCTCACTAATAACATTGTTTAAAAGATATAATTAAGATTAGTTTTTTCCTTTTAACTAGATAATATTGAAAGGTCTAAGTTTTCATCATATTATTTGCTTTTTAAATTATCTTTACCATCTACATTAAGCTGAATGAGTAGACAAATTTTATTCTCTGTAAAAATAAATATGATGGCCTAAAGTACTGACCTAAATTTTATTGGGCTTTGCTTAAATTTTGGTATTTTGGTATTTCTCTGCCTGTCTTTTAAAAAATATTTTTCTCATGAGCTGTGTATTTAAATGTCTAACACCTTTGGACTTTGTATTTGATATATGAATGTTAGAAGTACCGGGCTGTGAAGCAGATGTGTTATGTTGTATTCTTAGGACTTTGATGTTTCCTCTTGTACAATTATCTTTAAGTCACTACCTTCTTGAGAGGTGGTCTGCCAGAAGCTGTTTGGGCTGGAAATGGTGTCAGTGCTATAAGCGTTCTGTATAAAAATAAAAAGGGCAAACCTAGTTCAAAACCGTGAGTGGTAGGTTTAGGGGAGGGAGGATTAAATGAAAGCCTTGAGTTTAAAATTGAAACAGTTTGCTGCTTTAAAAAACAATCTGCCTTAAAAAGCATCTTGGTCATTGCTTTATATACTGAACTACTGTAAGGTAGACATCCAAAATTAGAAAATGAGGTGATCTTGCATCAGAGCAGTAGGGATACATTGGTATTTCTCACTGTGGAGATTTTTACTGTTGTATGTATTAGTTCCTGGTTATGTGTCAATGACCTCAGTATAATTTTAATACGCTTGTAATTTGTGTTTTTTCATTTACTATTACACTGTTTAATTCCTTTGAAGAGCCCATCGAAGGACATAACTGGGACCCATTGGAGCAGAGCCAGTATACCCAAAAGGAAAGACATCATGGTGTGTAGCCCAGAAAAATGTGCAGTGTTAGTATTATGCATTCACTGTTGACTCTCAGAGTTCTGGGGGCTTGAGTAATAGGTACATTTTTATAGAAATTGACACTTACTGAAGTGTTGCAAAAGAAAGATATATTATTTGATTGATTGATTGATTGATTGATTGATTTCATAGAGGAAGGGAGAGGGAGAAGTAGAAACATCAATGATGAAAGAGAATCATTGATCGGCTTCCTGCACATCCTACACTGAGGTTCGAGCTTGCAACCCAGGCAAGTACACCGACCAGGAATTGAACTGTGACCTTCTGGCTCATAGGTCGGTGTTCAGCCACTGAGCCATGCTGGCCAGAATAAAGATATATTTACCAAAGTACCTGAGGAACTTACTCATTGCTTTTTATTTTTTTTAATTTTTTTTTGTGCATTGCTGTTCTGAGTAAGATTGCTTAAAAAATATAAACTAGAATGTTTAACAAATGAATGGTAGGAAACTACAAATCAATTTTTTTGGATTTCAAATGTAGTGGTACTCACATTATCTTCTTTTCTTTTTTTAAAAAACATCCTCATCCAAGGTATGTTTTATTGATTTGAGAAAGAGAGAGGAAAGGGGAAAGAGAGAAAGAAACATCGAAAGGTTGCCTCCTGTATTTGCCCTATTGGGGATAGAACCTGCAAGCTCCAGGTATGGGCCCTGACTGAGAGTTGAGCTCAAACCTTGTGGTGTATGGACGACACTCCTACCAACTGAGCCACCTTGCCAGGACATCTTATTTCCTTAAAGATTCTACATGAAATATGGCTTTCTGATCTTACAAATTTTATATATTTTTCTTTGGTTTATATTTAATACCACAATTGTATGTATACTGTGCGTTCCATGCTGTGCACGGACCAGCTTTCTAGTTTGGTTCAGTGTTTTTAATAGGGAACACTCTTGAGGAAGAAGTTTTTCGGGAGTGTGTCCATGAGCAGGTCCAGGGGAATTCCCCTTATTTTGAGGCTGCCATTCTTTTCTGAAAGCTTGGTTTAGTGATGTGCTCTTGCCTGTCCATGCCTTGTTTTTGCCTTGTTCATAGGATGGGAAATGATGGTAACAGTCACAATGATACATACAAAGTAAAACATCTTTTGACTCCAGAATGCTTAATTCCTGTATTTAAAGCCTTCCTTACTGATTATGAACTCTCTATTTGAAAGAGAACATGCAACTTTACATATAACTTAACAATAACTTATACTAGGAAAGAGTTTGGGGGGGGGGGCTATTCTTTAATTCACATTTAATGGCCCTTATGTTTAATAATTTTGGAGTTTTAATAACTTGCAAATGTTAATTTTTCCCCCTTTTTATAATTCTGATTTTGGAAATGCAACTTTCATCTTTTTCTGAAATCCAGTATGATCCTCTCAAGGACAGATCGTCCAGACTCTCATCATTAGTATGTAGTGCATGCCTCTTTGTTAAATGTAGTTTTACTTTATAAACCCCTACTGATGCTAATAATGGATTGTGACTAACTTTCACAGGTTTGTTATGATGTTTGGGGGGAAACATATGACTCACAAAGCAAAACTGTTGTTTTGCAATTTTGGCATACTTAACATTTGAATAATATTTTTCTTTTATAATTTCAGGATTAGATAAAAATTATTTTCTTCCCTCTTCAATATTATGATTGGTAGTAATATATTTTCTTAAAATGATGGCATGTGCTCATTATTCAGCTGGCATGTGCTCATTATTCTATTAGACATGTTTCTAGCAGGATCTTGGTAGCTGCTGAGCTGTGGCAGCACAGGCTTCACTGTGCTTAACGCTAGGTGTCTCAGCTAGCAGATAGAAAAAGTCCAGCAGTGACAGGTGACTCCTGAAACATCAGTATTCACTAATTTTTTTCTTGACTTTTTTTTTTTTTTTTTTTAATGGCATGTCATTTTAGCTAAGTATAGCATGTTTTTATTTGGTTAATATTATGTCATTATATTGTCTGAATTTTTAAATGTATAAGACAGCTTTTAAAATGTCCAAGGAATTGTATGAAAGGAAAGGTACACATATTCAAAAAAGAGAAATGAATGTATAATTACATTACCTAGCTGTGCATGGCAGTAGGTTTGCCTAGAGCAAACTGTTGGTAGGTAGGACACCTTAGCTGCACTTCCTCATTTCCGGCGAGCAGTACATACCTAGCTTGGATTTCTTGTCTACACTTGACCTGTTTAGTACTGTTGCCGTCCTGTATCCCACATACATCCTTGGCTCTGTACTCCTAGGGGAAGTTCTGTATCAAGACAGTGCTATCTTCAAAAGACTCAAAGAAGGTTGTTATCTAATAATGCTGCTACTCGGGACAGCCATACCATCTGGCTCTGTACACTTGGGCAGTACATGCTGTGGGACCACTCACTAGGGTTAAGAGTACTATCTGGGGCAATGCATTATCATGCCCTTTGTTATCTCTGTCTTGTTTTTGTTGGTCCAAAGAACGATTCTTGTCACCTAAACCTTCATAAAGAAGATAGAAGGACTCAAATGAGGTGTGGAATGAAGGTCTTCATAAACATCCTGCCTGGCTCGGAGTCTTAATTAAGTTTTTGTTTTTGCTTTTTTGGCTAGGCACTGAGCTGGATGGCATGGGGTATGGGAGGGGAAATGCTGATGTGTAGAGGTGGTATACCTTAGCCAGTCCAGTGCAGTGGATCACTTACTAACTGATGGAATTGCATGTAGATTACTCTGTATCTCATGTGGACCTTTCTGTCAGTAACTTCATTAAACTATTTCTCAAAATTCACTGTGTGATCATTAATCTTCAAATATTTAACTTAAAAAATATACTTCCAGAATCATTCTTACAGTCCCTCTTATGGAATGAAGAAGAGATCTTCTGGTTCCCATAAAGACCCACTGGTTAGTTCTGTTTTGTCTCCTGTCGCAGCATGCTGTACTGCTGTAAGATTCACTCTTACTTTTAGGGAACTTAAGAATTATGACTGCTTTGGTGTGCTCCTAAGGCATCATTGAAATTTGATAGTCTACTGAAGCATGGTTTATCAGAACCTTATTTAAAAATAAATTTGCTATAATTTATAAGGATTAATATTAAGTTAATATATGTTAACCTCAGGGACTAGAGTTAGGAAGGTGTTCATCACAAGAAGCTCATTGACAGCATATTTTCATTTATGATCTGTCCTCTGGAATATACCTCAAGAATAGGTTAGTGAGATTCTTATCCTTATTTTAGAAATTTAAATTGATTTAGTTGTGGTAGTATAGGCAGTATCAAACTCACAAATGGGTTTCATTCTGAAAGTCTGTTAGTAGGTCAGATTTTGGGAAGTTGGAATGAATTTTCTGGTAGAAACATTAAGGCATGTGATGGCAGAGTTCCCATGCTGTCTTGCAGAAAATTCTTTTAACTTACAATATAATTAAATTGCGTAACTAATAGTGCTCTCCAATCCAGCCACATTGCTTAGCAACATTTCTTGGGGGGAGGGGGGTGTGAGGGAGGAAAGGGTTATTCAGAATGCCCATTTGGGGGGCTAGGTACACCTCTTTCCTGTTAGGCCGCACAGTACTTCGGGAGGAAGTGTAGTTCCAAGCTCCCTGCTCTGACCATTGCTAGTGTGGAGAGAGGGTCAGGAGACCTTGGCTGGTAGAAAGGAGGGAAGGAAGAATTTAATGGAGAGAACTTAAGTGAGAAATCCTGGAGGGTGGGAGCTCTGAGGAGAGGTGAGTCATGGGGCCTCCTTGAAGGTGTGTGTGGTACAGGAACGTAGGATCAGGAGTGGCAGGGATGGGGAAGGCGTCAGGGATTGCCTAAATTTCCTTAACCTTGGACAAAAAAGATGGCTGGAGAAGTTAGAAAGAGAATTTTCTCTCTTTCAAGTCACCACAATACATAAAATTACTGTTTTGTATAGTGTATTGAAAATGAACACCGTAGACGGTTTAGACCAAACCATATTTAGTGTGCTCTCTCTTTCTCCCTGGTAATTTAATTTGATCAGTTTATTTTGACAAATAATAGGACTAGGAGAAGCTTGGAAAAAATTACTGTTTAATAATACCTGTGTCATTGCCAAGTGGACTTAAAAAATGGTAATTATTCAGTTGTCCTGGGTTTTTCAAGGGCATTCCTGGGTATGACATGGGAATATATCACTTATTATTTCCATTCAGTTTGCCTGTACGTTTATAATCTTGTTTTTACAGTAAAAACGATTAAGTACTTGGTTTGCAAACAATTAACCTTCACTCGTGGTTTTGGAGATATAGGGGTTGGCAATATTAGATTTTGCCTTTATATGTTGTTAAATTAACAACATTTAACTTAAGAAAAATGTGTTTAATTTGGTTTTTGCAGAGCGGCCTCTACTTTGACCAGAGAAACTATAGCAGTCTTAGACATAGCAAACCCAGCTCTGCCTACTACACTCGGGTTTGTCCATAGTTTTTTGTCTTCGTGTGTTTTATCCAACTTTAACACATTTGTAATCTTCTATTTTGCATTTTGACTAGTTAAAACTAACCTGTGAATGGTTGTGTATATACTAGTTTGTGGTAACTGAATTCATACAGCCATATAGTAAATTTAAACTGTGGAAATTATTGAATCACCATGCTTGCAAATGAGTACCATTTTCTCCTAATTTTTTCTAATGAAAAATATTTAACACAAAAAAGTTCACAGAATTATGTAGTAACCACTTAGTAACTACCATTTAGATTCTACAATTAACATTTTACTCTCTTTCCTTTACCATATAATTATCTCACTGTCCTATTCATCCATCCATTAATTTAGTTTTTTGGGGGGATGAATTTCAGAATAAGTTGTAGGCATCACTGCACATGGATGGATGCCCTTTTAGTAAAAGCTTACATGTGAAAATTTACACTATCAATGGGATAGGAAGAATGTGATTATTTGTTCAATGTTAGAATCTTTCTTTTGTTTTTCAGGGCATTTGGCACATCATACATTTAAAATACCTCAAATACATGGCACACAGTACATTTAAAATATTTCAATTGTCCAGGCCTGCACACACAACTTAGATACTCTTATTTTCCATGTCTATTTAGGCTTAGTATAAAAGAACTAAAAATTGTGTCTTCAAATGACATTAGGAAAAGAGAGATTTAATTCCTTTTTAAGAAATGCTGTGCCTTGATAATGTAGGAATTCATTGTGACTTTAAATGATTAAACTAAGGCACTATGTCCATGGCTTGTTTTGAAATAAAGATTTTTCTAATCTTTTCTAAACACTTGGAAAAGAGTGTTTATAGCGATAACTCAGAGCTCATTTTTCTGGTTCCCCAATAAAAAGGCTAAGGCCATTTGGATTGTGTCATGAGATTACTGAAAACATCCCAGGAGGTGCTGGTGGCTGTAATGTGCCAGTTCGCCACACGCCCTGTGCCATGGCCCTCATTTCCTGAGACTCTTCTTAGCGTGCTGTCCCATCTCCTAGCATTAATGTTCACACCAATGGGACTTAAACACATTCATAGAAAACGATTCCCAGTGTTTTTCTTTCTTATCCCTTACAATTCCTACTTAAAAAGATTACTAATGATTAACATTTTCTCACTTTATGCATTACTTAAGTACTTTAAGCACTCAGGAGTTGCTAATGAATTATGGAGTATGGCGTAAACAAAAGTTTTTGCTCTCACGATGGTGAGAGCAATTCATTCTCTCTCTGTTTCTGAATAAGGCTATGCACTTAAACCTTAATTATTTGTTTTTGTTCCTCAGCAGTCTTCTTCCCTGTACAGTGACCCTCTGGCGACGTCTAAGAGCACCAGGGTTAGTACTCTCTGAGGAGTGTGTTGTCTTCAGAGCTCCCAGCTGCTTTTCTTTGGGTTAAGTCATGTGCTTTTTTCATAGGCCTCCCCTATTGCAAACTCTGGGCTGCTGAAAAGTGCCAGTCTGGTTTGTATCTTCCTCTGCCAACCTGTGTGTTCCTGGTAGGGCCGCTGCCATAGTGCTGGCTCTGGCTTGACATCTTTCCTCCCAAATAGTGAAGGACACGTGGCTTTAACGTTACGTGGCCCGCAGAATGTGCTGCTCGTGCTTAAAATACAAAACTTGAGGGGAGTAAAAATAAGCATGTTCTCTTCACAATGGTAGATACCGCTAGTTTTAGTAGGTTCTTGCTTAGGATTGGTTTTCTGTTGAGAAGAGAGATTATGCACGAGCCCATTACATTTGCCTACTTTTGTGAGATGGCTGTCCATGCTTGGGATGTCATATTTCTCTTTGGGACAGCTATGGTCTTGGCCACATTAATACTAGGTCCTAATAAAACAGCTGACTAAAAAAGCAAAACAATAGCTCTTTGTAAAATGTGAGCTATGGGTTGGTTGTTTTCAAGCTGTTTGTTGTGTTATGGCCTGTTCTAGTGGGCTAGGAACCTGCGGCTTTATAACTTAATTTTATTGTGACGGGGCAAAATGCTTTGGACCTCACCTTTTCTGCTCTATTTCCTCTTTTGAAAGGATAAATTCATAAATGTTAGTTCTTCTAGTTTCATGTGGCCAGTTTGATTAAAGGAAATACTGTAACCAGTGTGCTTTTTAAATGAAGTGTGAGCTTGAAGTTTTAATGAGATTGGTGCAGGAATTTATGCATGTAAATGAATGTTATCACCTTCACAGTCTTCCCCTTGGGAGACTGTACACATTCTTCAAAACTTTTTTGGAACTGAGCACTGCAGAGAAGTTAGGACATTTTGAAAATAACGTTGATGCTTAGATACATGGTATTTCTTTCCTTCTTTAGGTGTCATTGTATGATGGTGGACTATATAACCCTTATGGTTCTCGAACTGTAAGTCTTAATGGGGGGAGGTGGTGAGGAGAGTGATGTGTGGGTGGGCACAGTTTACTTACAAAGAAAAGGTAATTTAATCCGAACTGTAATTATTCTATAAGCTGTGATCTATCAGCTGGCCAACTGTAGCTCTCACCCAAGCTGTGAGAAAGCGCCCATTGGAAATCATCTTAAAGTGTGAGGGATATAATAGAGAACCTCTTTTCTTGTTCATCAGTTCTTCAGGAAGAGGATGAGAGTAGTGCTTCTCAGGGCCCACCCCCTCTTTTTCCTCCTCCCTTGGGTTGGCAGATCTTGAGAGTGGGAGTGAGGTGGAATTCCAGATCAGGGAATAACCTTAATCCTGAGAGCCAGGAGCTAGTTAGGTTTAAGGCCACTAATATATTCCCAGCAGAACAAGGAGTTGATCATTATTATAAAACCTTTCTTCTTGGAAACTTTATAGCCATCTGAATACAGTTATTACTCATCAAGAACAAGTTCAGCCCGAAGCAGTCCTGTGGTGAGCACTTGGCCTCTTTGCATGCTTTGTAGAAACCTTTGGTTAATCTGTACGCACAGTTTAGAAGATTGAGGATGTGGTGGGTTTCACTCCGATGCATGGATTGTCGTTTTCGTTCGGCATACAAACTCAAGTACTAATTTGTCCTAATTAGTGGTTTCTGTATGAATGTGACTTGGCATGTAATTTCTTAAATGAGTCTGGAATCAGTGTCATTAGAATTTTTTCTAAAATTATATTTAATTGTCATTTGTGTGGAACTTCTTGTGTCTTTGGAAGTCATAGTTCAGCATCTAGTCGGCTGCCCTGTGTTTCTCTTTGCACCTCTGTTTCCTGCTTTGAGCCATTTCACTTGCTTGCCAGCACTTTAATCGCTGGGGTGGGAGAAGAAATAAAAGCTGTTGTTTCATAAAAGCCAAAACTGCAACAATTATAATCATCTAATTGTTCCTCAATATTAAAGGCTTTTTTCTTATTTTGTAAAAGTAATATTAGCTCAATTAAAGTCCTGGGTAAAAGTCTCCTCACCTTTCCCCTCTATTTCCATTCCTTAAACACAACCTGTATAGTTGTATGTCCTTTCAAAGATATCTTATGCATATGTAAGCATTCTTTATTTGAACAGTATGTACATGGACTCACATCTACTTGCTCCTCATTTGTTTTATTTATTTTAAGTATGTTTGTATTATATATATAGAATAATTTCATTCTTTTTTTAACATTTAAAATATTTTTTTTAAAGTAAACCACATTCCTTTTTCCACTGAATGCCTCTTAGAGTTAGTTTTATGTCAGGACATTCTTTTCTTTTTTAAAAAAATTTATTTCAGAATAGAAGGGAGAGGAGAGAAAGATAGAAACATCAGTGATGAGAGAGAATCATTGATTGGCTGCCTCCTACACACCCCCTACTGAGAATTGAACCTACAATCTGGACATGTGCCCTTGACCGGAATCAAATCTGGACTCTTCAGTCCACAGACCTACGCTCTATGCACTGAGCAAACCCGGCTGGGGCCAGCACATTCTTTTTATTTTTTTATTTTATTTATTTATTTATTTTTTTATTTTTGAAACTTCAAAAATGCTTTATTCAAAGTAATGTCCATCGCTAGCTATACATTTCCCCCATCTCTCAGGTAATTTGTGGATACCATCCTTAATGGTGATATATTATTCCATTAATACATGGGCAATACATTTAGAAATTATTTCTCCTAATGTTGGAAATTCAGGCTGTGAGATTTTTGCTACTACAGACACTTGTACAGGGAACATTCTTATATATTTTTGTGTACTTCTATTAGTAGATCTTCAAGGTAAATTGCTAATCATGAAATGGGGAGATCAAAGAGTATATACATTTCACCATATTGCCCACCAAAAAGACTGTACTAACTTATAGTTCCAATAGCAAATTATGACTTTAGGAGCTACCTTGTTTTTCTTGGCAGTGTCGAAATTGAAGAAATTATTAAAGCAGTTTTTTAATGGTCAACACATGTTACTTGGTTGAGTGGAATATTTAAGCTATCTGGGCTTTCTTATACTTTCTTGGCCCTGTCCTCCTGGCATTTCCAAGTGGCACTTCTCAAGAATTCTCCTAAACACACACAAAATTACTCAGAGGTGTTTAAGGAGATTAAAAAAAAAAAGCTTTTTCGCATAAGTAAGTGTACTTTTAATCCACCCTCTAATAAAATTCTACTTGTCAGTTCTTGGGCCTGGTAGCATTTTTAATGTCTCAAGTATGATGGCCTCTTGCAAACAAAGTTATTATAGTATGTTTTCATCAAGTTTAGAATCTTTTCCTTGTGTGCTGGCAAGATACCGTTTCATTTGCAAGTTGGGTTCAGAGTTACTATCTTAGTGATACCAGAATGGTTTCTTAGTGATGCCAGAATGGAGATAACCTACACATGCTGAGGATGAGCCTTTGTACTGCTGATGAGACAGGAAGAAAAGTGTAGGGTGACTATAGAAATGTCTCCACTAGTTGCTTAGGAATGAATAAAGAAAATAAGAACATCATTTCAGTGTAATACTGGTAGGAAATCTGTCTTTGACTTATATTAGTTCACTTGAAAATATTTTTTAAAGTTCTCAAATTAAAACATTAAATATATCTATTGATCCTATGGGATCCCAAAGAGCCTAAAGGTTTTAAAAGCATGAAAGCTGGATTTGGCTGGTTTACACATGCCTCCCCACTCCCTTTTTCTTTAACTTAAATAAAAGACAAAGTACTATTTTATTCTTTGCTCATATTAGAAGTGTTTTTTTTTATTTTTTAATGATCATTTATTATATCTTCAAACAGCTTTTTTTTTTAATGATGCACAGTAGGTGGTGCCAATTATAATGCTCATAGAGAGTGTGTGAATGCTTCCCAAATCTTACCTAATGTCCTTACAATCATGTAGGACCTGTAGTGAAATTGCATCTTTTTCATTATCTGCGTTTAATATCTATAGTTTATCGATGACACTGCAAGCATTGCGTCTTCTGGTTGTTCCAGTCACGGGCGAAGGGAGAATGCGGTGAGCGTGGTTTGCATGCAAATATACACAAATTTTAACATCGCACCATTGTGGATCATATATGACATCTGAGGGAAAAGTGAAATTTGTATCTGACAAAATGAGCATTTTCTTCTGATTTAACTTAAATGAATAAGTTGCCTTCAAAAATGTGTTTCTGAGTACATATTCTCTGGCTTCATAACCTTTCATTACTAACTTGCTTCTTCACACCTCTTCTGTGTTAGTCATTGTACATTTGAAAGATTTTTTTCTTTTTATTCTTTGTTGCTGTTTTATGCATATTTATGTGCACATTGCGCCAAAAACAAAAGTTTCTCAAGCAAAGTTAATGCTTCCACACTGTATAAAACTCATAACTATGGAATATAAAGCATGTGGCCATCAGTCTCTTTCTTTGTTGTGTATTTAACCATTGTTTATACATCTTTTAAAACCTGTGAACTTTTTAAGAGCTTCTGATGGCAAAATTTTTAAATTCTGGCCTTAGAATTCAATTAGAGTAATAATTGTAAAGACAACAAATAGCTGTGTTAAAATACAAATTATATAATTTCAGTTTACTCTTTTAATAAAGCTGGAAGTTTTATGGAACTGATGACATTTTTGCTTTATTTAAGAATTAATATGAAAAATACATTGGTGAGGATGATGTGTCATCTTAGAGCTAGAGAAAAAAAAGATCCCAATAAGTAAGAGGCTAGAATTCCTTAAAGAAAAATAGAAGGCCATTTAATGAGTTGTGTTTTGTGAAAGATTGTAAACTTGAAGTTTCATAAAGAAGGGAACACCAAGTGTTTGTGAGATTTGTTGTAAAAAAAAAACCCCACAAAACACAAAAAAAACAGCAGTCTAGCCCTAGCCAGTTTGGCTCAGTGGATAGAGTATTGGCCTTCAGACTGAAGGGTCCCGGGTTTGATTCTAATCAAGGGCATGTACCCAGGTTGCAGGTTCCTCCCCAGCCCAGGCCTGGTTGGATGCATCCAGGAGACAACCAATTGGTGTGTCTCTCTCACATCAATGTTGCTCTCTCTGTTTCAACCCCTCCCACACTCTAAAAATCAATGGAAAAATATCCTTGGGTGAGGGTTTAAAGAAAACAATAAACCCAGCTGTCTAATTAAAGGCGGTCATGGTCCATTAGCAAGCCAGTTTAAATGTCCACACTCAAAGCTGAAGGAGAAAGAAAAATCCAAGACATCTATCTGAAAGCACCTTAAAAAGTGATGGGGTAGAAAGGCAGGGACTTTTATTATTTTTTATAACAAAAAATTATTTTTAAAATTTTCAATTACAGTTGACTCAGTTGTACAACATAGTGATTAGACATTTATATACTTTATGAATTGATCACCCTAAAGGGTTTAGTACCCATCTGACACTATACATAGGTATTACAATATTATTAACAATATTCCCTATGCTGTACTTTACATCCCTATGATTATTTTTGTAATTGTGGGTTTTTAAAAAAATAATATGTTTTCATTTTTAGAGAGAGATGAAAAGACAAGGATAGAGAGATAGAAACATCTATGAGAAGCATCATCCATTGGCTGCCTCCTGCATGCCCCCTACTGGGGATCGAGCCTACAACCTGGGCAATGTGCCCTGATTTGTACTTCTTATAGAAAGAGAGGGACTTTAAAATAATGGTGCCTGGGCGTGAACCGTTTTTACAACTTATTAGTGTGTTAATGTAAATTTCTTCTCTTTTTTAAAAAAAATGTATTTTTATTTATTTCAGAGAAGAAGGGAGAGAGAGAGATATAGAAACATTAATGATAAGAGAGAAGCATTGATTGACTGCCTCTGCATGCCCCACACTAGGGATCGAGCCTGCAACCCAGGCATGTGCCCTGACTGGGAATCCAACATTTACTTCCTGGTTCATAGGTTGGCATTCAACCACTGAGGCACACCAGCTGGGGTAATGTCAATTTTTTTATTTTTACAGTGGATGTTAATATCTTCGTAGGTAAGCTTAATATGTGAATTAAATAAATTACTACATAGGAAATAACTATCAAAATTCTGAGACAGTAGGTACAAATAAAATATTAGGTATTTTTAAATCAAGTATTACTGTTACTATGAATAAAATTATTACTGCTTGGTCATATTAACCCTTGGCAAACCTTTATAGCTGTAAGCCTTCTTTGTCTCTGTGGATGGGCTTCCATATTCCCTTCTTGGAAGGGAAGAGGTGTTTTGTTTTGTTTTCCTCTGTAAGTCCATTTACCTTTCTTTGCATTATATATAATATATATTTATTGTGGGCCCAGCTGTTGGCGGCCTAGCAAGGGCCGAAGAGGACTCAGGGCACTGGGAGTTTTTAAGCAAGGTGATCAAAGCTGAGGCAAGAGATAGCTGATGAATGAGGGGGAAAATGTCATTTATTAATTCAACAAATGTTTATGAAGTATCTGTTATATGCAAGGCACTGTGTTAAGTGCTGGGACTAAGGATAAGCCAGCCCAGATTTCTGACTTCATGGAGCTTATATTCCAGTAAAGAAATAGAAAATAAACTAGTAAAGAAAGGAACAAAGGAAGCAACCCTGGGAGTGTGGAGAGAACAAGCAGGTGATAAGACAGGCAACCCTGAGGGTGTGGCGTGTGTGTCTGTCCCTCTGGGTAGAGAAGGGTTCTCTGGGGAGTGACCTTTGAGCTGAGACGTGAAATGTGAGGCACCAGCTGCGTGAAGAGCTGGGAGAAGAGCTTTCGAGGTCAGTGCCAGAGTCTAAGGGGGGAAATAATGGAGTGTTTAGGAACCTAAGGAGCCAGTGGACTTCGTTATTGTGTTCTACAGTTTCAGGTCTTTAGAGGGAACTGTGGCAATCGGATAATGCAAAGATAATTTTGTGTTCAAGCATGTATGTGCTTAAAGGAGTTGATAGTTATAATGGATAATAAATTTGTGAAATGTAGTAGAGGCTTTAGGTAGATATTATACTAGAATCATCCTGATGATACATGTCTTAACATGGGACTGTGTGCTGGCCCTCAGGCAGCAAATGATCTGTCTAGAACTCCAGTTGGGATGAAGAAAGCTTATTTGAGGGAGCTGGGTTTATTTAGGAAGCCCTTTACATTTCTTCTTTACTTTTTAGAGTAGGCTAATTGCAGTAGTTTTCCTCATTTCATTTCATGATACTTTATCCCCCTATATGCCAATGTTCTTACTCTCTTCTCTTTTTTCTTAACCTCTAAAGCATCTCATTTTTTCCTGACTGAAAGGTTTCTGCTGCTGACTATTTCAGCCGCTCCAATCGCAGGGGGAGCTTTGTCTCTGAGGTGGATGATGCCAGTGTCCTGGATTTGAGCAGCGTGAGTGGACTGCATGGGGTGCATATGTTGTCTCAGGCATGTAACTAAAGTCTAACATGTTAGCTGTTTTAAAACTAGGAACTCAACTTACTGCCCAAGAGATGTTTATTTCAACACACTAGCATGAAATACAGTTACTTGTTTTGTTTTGGAATGTATATATGGATAAGTTCTGATTTTTAAAAAACTTTTCTGTTGAAAATTTCCCCCATAAAAAGAAAACCCAGCAGCAGCTGCAGCAATGCAGTATTTTTCCAATTGTGTTTCATCTTTTTCTCCCCTTGCCCTCCTTTCCCTCCTGAATTATATTAAAGCAAATCCCACTCATCATGTCTTTTCCCAATAAATAGTTCAGTATGTCTCTCTACTGAACTTTTGAGAATTTTTTCATATTCACCATACCATTATTTTATCTAATGAAATTTAAAACAATTCTTTAAAACCGTCTAATACCTAGCCCATATTTAAATATTTCTGATCTGTCTTAAAATTTTTCTTTCCTTTTTGTTTTTATGAATCTATAAAGTTCTGGGTAAACTTTGGAGGTTGAACAATAAAATGTACTACTTAGTAAAATGTCACTAACTTATGGTAACTGGGAAGAATGTGAATAGATCTTAAATGTTTGGAGTATAGCATTGCTGTGAAGAAATGCCTATCCATTGTTTTCACATTCATCATGGACTAAGTTTAGGGAAGACTGTCCAGTAGATGTGTTGGGGTATTTGTCTTAATGAAAGAACCGCACCCGCACCTCTGCCTGGTTTACCTAACAGCCTTTCTACCCCTGACACCTCCTCTTCGTGGCTGGCATTACTGCAGTGTTGTTTTGCCCTGGGACCAGCACACTCCTGATTGCTAAGCACTTTGAAGCAGATGAGAGGCCGTGTTTCTACACAGGAAAGTTAGACAGTTTTTTGTTGTTGTTTTTTTAAAATATATTTTATTGATTTTGTACAGAGAGGAAGGGAGAGAGATAGTTAGAAACATCGATGAGAGAGAGTCATCGATCAGCTGCCTCTTGCACACCCCCTACTGGGGATATGCCCGCAACCAAGGTACATGCCCTTGACCGGAATTGAACCCTGGACCTTTCAGTCCCCAAGCCGATGCTCTATCCATTGAGCCAAACCAGTTTCGGCTAGACAGTTTCTTAATGGAGAGATAATTATTTATGTTTAGCACGTCATGGATGTATTTAAATAGCTATTTCTGAATGACTTTAACCACAGAAAGTAATTTGGAGTGTGGTCTGTAAGTATTCTGCATTGGTGGCTCTCAGACATGGCTGTGTAACAGTCCCAGCTCATCCTGCGTCAAGTCAAGGAATCTCCGCACACAGAAGACGGAAATAATGCCTTTTTCTGATTGACCTGAAATAAAGCCTTTTTCTGATTCACTTAGTACCTTCCCTGTTTTTATCAAGATGTAAATAAATTTAATTTATTGTGCTTACGTTTTCTCTTAAAAACTTTTACTTCTACTAGCCTCTAATTTGTGATGTCTGAATTAGTGGTCATATAGTTATTACATGTATTTCTTGATAATTTATTTTATTGACTACACAGAAGTGAAAGGTTGACAATTTTTATTTTTATTTATTTTTTAAAATATATTTTACTAATTTTTTACAGAGAGGAAGAGAGAGGGATAGAGAGTTAGAAACATTGATGAGAGAGAAACATCTATCAGCTGCTTCTTGCACACCCCCTACTGGGGATGTGCCCGCAACAAGGTACATGCCCCTGACCGGAATCGAACCTGGGACCTTTCAGTCTGCAGGCTGATGCTCTATCCACTGAGCCAAACTGGTTCGGCGAGGTTAACAATTAAAAAAAAAAAAAAATTCCCATACACCTACTAATTAAATATAACTTTTCTTTCCCCAGGTAGTTATTTTTATTTATTTACAAGTTTTAAAATAAAAATTGTACATATTTAATTAAGGTTTATAATACGATGACCTGACATACACACACACAATATGCATAGCTTGTATGTATAGCAAATCATGCTGTACACCTTATCATATAAGTGAAAGAATCTCTAGAGCAGGTTGCATATCAGGTCAGCTCTTGTAAATTTTATAGCTTGTGAGTCAATGGTATATATGTGTGTATATATACTTTTTTTTTTCATTACTATAGCTACAATGCTCTGTTTTCATTCAAAAAGTTTCAGTGTATTGTGGTTTTTATATTTTTAAGTGGTTATCTAAGAACCTACACATATAATATCCTTAATTTTGCCTCTTGGCAAAGCCTAAAATATTTGCTGGTCATCTTTCTATTGTCATCTAAAACATTGTCTCTAATATTTCCTTTAAAGGGTATCCTATAGTTTAGGTTATTGTAGACAAATAAAAAGTGGACCTGATGGTATTTTCTGGCTTCTACACTGTGGATCAAATATATGTGTGTAGTCAGCTAGTTTATGACCGCTAGCTAGAAGACTCTTAAAAAGAGTGCCAGGCCCTGATTTTATACAGTATTATGTTGTTCCAGCCTCTTGTCTTTTCTTCTACATTGTGTTCTTTTCTGTCCTGTACATCAGGCTGGATTAAAGGAAAATAATGTAAATGTACTTATTTCAGTTTTACTGATTGTTAATAATTAAACCATTTCTGAATGGAATTCTTGGCCTGTTTTCTTTCAGGAGAGTATTAAATTAATTGTTCCCTTCACTCTTACACTTGGAGAATCTGATCTTTTTTTTCTTTTTTCCCCCAAACAGAATTTCTGAATAGCATTATCAAGTCAGTATATGTAAATTAGAAGTTAACAAAGATATATATAATGATTATATTAAACAAACTATAGTATATTTTAAATTATCTGTTAACTAACTAACCATAGGTTAAAGTAAAGTTTAAAGGTCCTCTTAATCTTTTTTTTAAAAAATATATTTTATTGATTTTTTACAGAGAGGAAGGGAGAGAGATAGAGAGTTAGAAACATCGATGAGAGAGAGTCATTGATCAGCTGCCTCTTGCACACCCCCTACTGGGGATGTGCCTGCAACCAAGGTACATGCCCTTGACCGGAATCGAACCTGGGACTCTTCAGTCCGCAGGCTGATGCTCTATCCACTGAGCCAAACCGGTTTCGGCAGGTCCTCTTAATCTTTGAAGAAGCAGAGTTTCAAAGATTTAACAACATATACAGTAGGTCCTTGGGTTACGTTGGAGATCTGTTCCTATGGTGCAATGTAAAGTGATTTTCGCCATAAATCAGAACCCACCTACATAAGCACCTACGTCACTCACATGGAGCAGTAATGAAGTGAAACGGTAAAAAAAAATTAAAAGAAAGATAATTCCTGACAGGGACTAATTGCAATATAAAGTTTGCTATCATGTACACTCTTTTTTTTGTACATTAATACTAATATGAAATATTACAAGCCTGTTAGCTGACTCTCTATTTACAACCACTAAGGAGAAAAATGACTTTTTCTTGATGGGAAAATTACCCATTTAATTATTTAAGAGCACAGTGGCACAATATTTACTTGAAATTTTTTGAGAATAATTGGCTATAGTTAGTATTAATGAACAAGTCCTCAACGCCTTACTCTAGGGCAAAATAAAAGCTTTGCTTAGTTTTTTTTTTAATCTACCTTTTTATTAGGCACTTGATTTTTTTTTCATTATTTTCATTAATTTTCACTATTGCAGTTTAATTTGCTTGTTTTACCGAATTGTGATCATATAGTACATACAGCCTTTGTTTTCTGATTTCTCACTAATCTATAGTCATTTTTCATATTAGTGCATATCTTTTTTCCATATTACTTATATACAATTTTTAAAATCAGCTCTAGTTGCCATGTTTTACATTAGATCTTCAGCGCTTATTCATCTCTTAGCTGAAGGTTTATGCCCTTTTTCAAATCCTTCCCTATTTTATACTTTAATATAGTAAACACAATTACATTTTATTCATTTAAAAAGCCTTTCAGGATCTGGCATACTCTTTGGGCAGTACAGCTATGCTATGTAGACCTCCTGGCTGTCAGCAATGGGCTTTAGAATACCAAGTCAGCTAGCATGCTGTTGAAATGAAGCTCAGCACATAATGCAGCACAAAGGCTGAGCAGTGAGAACTGAAGAGTCTCTGGCCAAGTCACTGCAGCTAAAATAACTGTACTGCGGCATGGCTGCTCTAGCATTTTTTGCTGGCTTTACAATCCCCGAGGTCTGGCACATCACCAGTTTATGTTGCGACAATTGGGATCTGTCAGAAGACAGTGAAAGCAGTAGAATCAACATTGCGATGGACTAGGTCAGTAATGCAACCTCTGAAATGTAAGTTTATTCCAAGTTGACTATTAAAGAATGGGAGGGTTGGGGTCATTTTTGTGGGAGGGGAGATATGAGACAGAATTTCAAATTGACCTAGAAAAATGTCTAAATGCTGTTTTTCTTCTTAATTCATTAGTAGAAGAGAGTTGGGAGAGTGTCTGAGGAAAATAAGGCAGTTTAGGTATAGTATTTCTTTCACGCTAAAGAATGACACATTAAATATTAGGCTATGTATTTTATTAGTATAGATGTAATGGAAGGTTATTCCTTTTTTATGGCAAAGATTGCCATTATAAAAACTACCGTCATTACCTGATTGTTATAAAACATTTCATATATAGTTTTAAAAAATCAGAGTTAACTGAAATCAATTCCTTTCTGGAGTATTACAGCAAGAAGTAGCAAAAAGAGTTCAAAGTCTAAGGCAGTACTAATATTATTGATATACTACTCATAATAAAAAGTATTTACTGAGCAGTTGAATGCAATAATATAATGAAAAAGAACAGAAAAACTTTAAAATATGAGGAAGTTAGAGTGAAGTGGTCTGAAAAGAGCCAGAAATAATGACGTTTTGTGTTTAAATAATTAACCAAGAAAAGTTCTTAAATCTTTTTTCTAGATTGAGCTGGGACGGTTGGTTCGGTAGCTGGAATCTGGGTATATTTATATTTACTTAAATCTATGTGAATTTTTTCGCATCAATTGTAACTGGGACAGTATATAGAAGTAAATAATACGAATGCTTAGGCTAAAATTCACAAAACTGAGATCTGCATTCAGTTCTGGCATTTTGTAGTTGTTCAACCTTTCACCCCTGAATTTCTCTTTCCTCAGCTATAAAGTCAAGGTTTTTGACTAAACCTTTAGGGTATCTCACCTCTTTTTTAAAAAATATTTTTTTTAATTGATTTCAGAGAGGAAGGGAGAGGGAGACATAGATCAATGATGAGAATCATTGATGGGTTGTCTCCTGCATGCCCCCTACTGGGGATCGAGCCTGCAACCTAAGTATGTGCCCTTGACCAGAATCAAACCCCGGACCCTTCAGTCCGCAGGCTGATGCTCTAACGACAGTGCCAAACCGGCTAGGGCAAGGTACCTCACTTCTTGAAACACTGTCTCTAAAACAGCCTGAAAACCTATCAGCATATTAGTGCATATGCAACTGTTAAAATAGAGGTCAGTTTACAAGTAAAGATGGGATAAAAGTCGTTTTTCATTCATCCAACAAATTTTGAGTTCTATATGCCGGGTGCTATTTTTGCTGTTGAACGGATTACAGAAAAGAACACAGACATAGAGCTTACGTCAAAGAGAGAGGCATAAATAAATTATTAAATATTGGCCAGGAAGCAATAAATGCTATGAAGGAAAATGAAGTACTTTCTCTAATCTTTGAAACTTGATAAGGGAAAAAAGGAGATATAGAATGTATTTGGGACATTATTGTTAGACTTTTTTAAAGACTTGGGAGATGGTTGCCCTTGGATTGAGAATTGGAGGTCAGGTTATGATGTAGTGGGGAAAAAAGGCTTATTTTGAATACTCTTTTGTTGTGCTCTTTGATTAAGAAAAATGTTTGTATGTATGACAAAAAACAAAACAAAAACACCACAAAACAAAATAGAACAAAAAGACAACTGAATCCTTAATGCTATGGGGAAATTCTTTTTGATGATATATTTAACATGCTTTAGTCCAATCTGAACTTTTTTGGCTAAATTTACTAGTCTTATCTATGTGTCTTGTGTCCTAATAGTGTTTAGATAATAAAGTTTTTAACTTTTGGTTGTATCAGACTTTTCCTGTGGAAGTGTACAAGTTTTTTTGTATTAACATTTGCAATACTAAAATTGAAGTTTATGTATAATTTTCATTAATGTGTTCAAATTCCATGAAAAGAAAATCTATTTAAAAGTTGTAAACTTTTGCTAAAGAAGAGCTTGCTTGCTTGCTTGCTTCATGTCTCCCTTAGGGTAAGAATTTAAGTTCTTGACCTTTTGTCTTATATATTTCAGCTTTTATTTCAGTTTTAGCATGTTTACTTTTAGGTTCCAAACATCAATTGAACTTGGAGAACTCAAATGAGGTCACTTCTTTTTCCCCCCTAAAAAAATCAACATGCCTGAGCATCTTTTCTGATTTTTATCTCTGTTCTTTTCTAGTTGGATGAGAAATCTGACAAACAGTATGCTGAAAATTACACAAGAGTGAGTATATAAAGTCCTAAGGGAATGAAACTCTCAAGGTCAATTACACTTACTTTCATTCTTGATTTTACTACAGTTGAGCTGATGGTTTTCCTCTTCCTCTCTTCATGTATTTCCTGTCCTTGACCCCCAAATTCCTCTGAGTTTGAATCATGTGAAGCACTGGGAAGAGTAAAGACACTGCATTTTATTTCCCTGAATGTCACCTCCTAAGCTTTTGGCTGTTGTTTTGATTTTCATTCCTCTAGAATTTGATCCCGAGAAGAAGACACTGCAGATGAAGTGTCTTAAGGAATGGTAGTGACACCCGCTAAGATCTTTTCCCCCTTTAAGATAAATTATTTCTTTGAAGTAAAATAGCTTCTTTTCTGGGAGTTGCTTTGTGTCAAAGTCTCTTTCTTCCAGAAGTATTTTCTGATAGTCTTCTTAAGGAAATTATTAGGATTACTTTTATGCTGTATCCAAACAAGATTTGCCAGTTCTGTCCAGTTGAAATATAGTGCAAGCCACCAATGTAAGCCACATGTATGTAAGTTTAAATTTTCTAGTAGCTACATTAAAACAGTAAAAGAAACAGGTAAAATTAATTTAAATAATATATTTTATTTAGCCCAAATATCCAAAATATTTTCAATGTAATCAACATGAAAATTTATTGAGATATTTTATATTGTTTTTTTCTGCGTTAAGCCTTTGAAATCTGGTATGTATTTTGCACTTAAAAAAATTCTCAATTTGGACTAATCACATTTCAGGTGCTCAGTAGCTACACAGGGCTTGTGGCTACTGTTTTGGACAACATAGATCTATGCCATTTTTTAATCCAACAGCATAATTGCCCATTTAAACTAATTGTGGGAAGCGCAGTCTAAATCATAATGATGCCTAATACTGTTGCTCTCAGCTGCAGATAGCATCTCTGACTCTAACAAAATATTAGAAAAAGAAAAGATTCTAAAGAAGCAGCTTCAGGAAATAAATAAGAGGACTGCTAATTCGCATACCAATTACAAAATTCTAAATCTAAAAATTAACCTGATGTGTTCACCCCAGTATGTTCACAGTGTAGCAAAGATAAACTTAGAAAACAAACCTTCTTAGTCATTGTGAGTTCTAGGTTCCATGGAGATGTTTTGAGTGACGGGAGTTATGCTCGTAGTGCTAAGCCCTTCTATGGGACCCCTCCCCAAAGCCAACCTGAACTGCCTGGGGTTGCACTTGGGTAACTTCTCGTCCACACTATTAGATCTCCTTCACCACTTGGTCTTTTTTAGTTTCTACAGCAAACATTTTTAAAAGAACAAGACTTAAGAGTGTCATATTTCTTTTCTCTAGCCTTCATCTCGAAACTCTGCCTCAGCAACAACCCCTCTGAGCGGAAACTCATCCAGACGAGGAAGCGGGGACACCAGCAGCTTAATAGACCCAGACACCTCATTAAGTGAACTGCGGGTAAACCACAATTTTTGGTGGCTTTTCAGAAACAATTTTTTGGCTTCTTTGCAGTATACGAGTATACTGAAACTATTTAATATTTAATGTGATGCAATAGAAAGAAAAGGAGTATGAGTTTTTTTTCCCAAGAAAATTATTAATACAGTTTAAGAATGTGACTTTTGTCTGAACTGAAGGAGAATGGTTAATTTTTCTGTTCTCTTTCAAGCCTCAGACTTTTCTTGTGCTTGCTCTGTACTTGTATTTCTTCGAGAGAATGACTTCCTTGAAAGAAATGAGATTTTTGTAACTGGCTCCCATCAAAACCTCTATAAATGTCTGTTGAATGAATCAATGAATAAAAGACAGACAGACCCACTGAGGAGAAACTGAATGGGGCAGAGGAAGTACAATACAGAAACTGTGTGTATTGGCCTGGGTAATTGCTCCTGCCTGTATTGCAGAATTGTATTTAAGGCACTGTGGCAGTTATTTCCCACCGAAATCAAGCATCCACACAGGGCCAGGACTAAGAGAAAGTATTTTCCATTTAAAATGCAACCTGCTTCACTTTTCTCCTAAGGATTATGGTAACATTTGGAGCAAATGCTTGATCTCCTTAGGATACTCTCATTTGACATTGTGTTGAAAGTTTTATGTTTAACTTCCCTCGCTTTACTTTCTTTCTCCCAAATTAATTGTGATCAGTAAGTTATTAAAAAAGTTATTAAAAAACTGTTCATATCCATTTATTACATTTTAAAAGGCTTCTGCACAAGCCAGTAAAATTTGCTGCTTAGAATTAATTTACTACATATTTTACTTGTTCTAGCTAAAGATTATGCTAAATATTTAAGTGATTTATAAAATTCTAAAATTTATGTTAAAATGTTATAATTTATGTAGTTTCTTTTTTCTATATACAGCCCACCCCCATTTGCTAATGCTGTTTCAACATGGGTTAATGCCAAGAAAATGTTTAACTCCTTAGATACATTCTCCAGCCCTGCTCCAGCCCCCCTGTCACCTGATCTGCTTGCCCTTTGTAGTGGTTGGGAGTGGCAGTTACATTTGTGTACTCTAATTTTTTTGGCTTTTATTCTGGAATATTCAACTGCAATTCACATTTTCATCTGAATTCTTTGAGACTTAAGATATGTTTGTGGATGGTTTTATGCAACGGTTCATTCCTATGTCCTGCAGGATATCTATGACCTTAAGGACCAGATACAGGATGTAGAAGGGAGATACATGCAGGGGCTTAAAGAACTAAAGGTATCAGGGCCCCCTCTGCAGCCGAAGCATGCTGTCTGTACGCAGAAGTGTTGGTAATGGTGGCTTCACGAGTTCTATTAACCCCCCTGCACATAGCTTCACTAACAGTGTTCGTCTTTTAAGCATGTGCTTAGCCTGCAATGCATAGGAAAGGCGAACTTCCAATCTCTGCTTATGTTTAAATGTTTAGTGTATGATTTTTGGACTATTTAGTAATATTATACCTTACAGTTTTTAAACCTTGTAAAATAGTGTCTTAACCATACAAAATTGAATTGGGCAAACACCTAAAAAGTATTCTAAGAATTTTTTTTTTTTTTTTAACTGAGAATTGACCTTAAAATTCTTCCAAAGTAAATAGTGAGAGAGTATTGCCTGTGTCTGTCACCGAATTCTGTTAAAGGCAGGGAGGAAGGATCTAAGAACACTGTTATAAATATTCTCTCTGAAGGAAGGACTCTGAAGCATGAGGCCTGTGCTTGCTTGCTTTCTTGTTTTTAACCTGTAGATCAAAAAGGATTACACAGATTCAGTGCCTTAAAGAATTTGAAGATCAATGTCAATGGGCCTTATCTTGTCCAAGCAAGAATGGCTGCCAGTTTTCAATATAAGTGTTCATGTGAGGCAGATACTTTGGTTGTAAATGGCACTTGGTTATCTTCCCTCTGTTTTATTACGAAGTTAAAGCCTAATATGAGGAGATTAAGTTTCTCTGAACATATGCATATCCCGGTTTAAAACAGAAAGCACAACAGGCCTTTAAAAAAGCATAAGCAAGGCATTCAGAAAGCTGACTCTGGATAATGGGCAAGGGTTTCATCTGCCTCCCTGCTGTGATTGGAAGTAGTCCGGCTACCAGCCAGAATCTCCCTGCAGGTGATTATTGTCCATAAGGAACTTAGAGGTGAGACTCCTGACCAGAAAGCGTGGGAAGTCCTATGGAGACTGCCCGCGAGGGAAGCCTGGGAGCTGCTGGTGTGGCAAAGGGAAGCTGTCAGTAAGCATGAGGAGAATTAGAGTTAGAACACTACTGTGCTCAGTTAGTCTTACTGTGGTAATTTTCAGGACTTAATCTGGCCCTGCCTTCAAGGTTTTAGACATGACTTTTGGAAATATCTTGGATCAAGGGGGGAAGTCAATACATAAAATAAATACATTCATGTTAAATCTCATGTGTAATATAATGTACCAGGAAAGTAAGCAAGCCACTCAGGCATTTTCACTTGTTTTTTTATTTTATTTGAAACATTTTTTCTTAGCTTTAGATCTACCATTTATTGCATTTTTTGAAGGCAACAAAAGAACAGATTAAATGTATCTCAGACTTTGGACAGATAAGATCACTTTTTTTAATTTATGGTCAGCGTGTAATTGAACTTAACTTCAGGTTATATTTATCCTTGAAATGACTTTTAAGTGGAAGAAAAATCATTAAAAATATCTGATTGAAGCACGGTGATGTGATATATCTGTATCTATTAAAAAGGATGTCATGACTTTGTTTTTTTAAGTATGTCTGTCTTTGGGTGCTTTCCCCCACTTTACCCCATCCAGAATTATCTGAGTCTTGTTAAAACACAGGTTGCTGGACTCTACTCCCAGCTTTTCTTATTTAATGTGTCTGGGATGGGAATTAAAATTTGCAATTTTATTCAATTCCCAGATAATGCTATTGCTGCTCCTACAGAACCTACACTTTGAAAATCACTGACTTAATGTATATTTAAGTAAAACTAATTCTTAACGTGTCTCACTGTGTTAGCTAGATCACTAACACTACCTTGATATTTAAATTTAAAACAGTTGTTTGTGATCTTGTTTAAAGGAAGAGTACATTACGTAAGTTTTATGTCAGATTTCTTGTGCTATACATTGCATCTTGCATTTCTGCTTGAACTTGCTTCGATTCCAGTGTTCATGCAGTTATGCTTCATTTTAAATGGATTGAGTGTTGAGGAGAACTTTGGATGCTATTAGCCTTAAGATGGATCAGAATCATCCTAAATTCTGCATTATATTAAGATATTACTATATTTAAATTAGTATTCAATTGACTTTGCATGTATTTTTTATTGGGATTGTATTCCCAATTCTAGAATAAATGTTGCCTGTTAATAGAATCCTAGTTTATTAAACATCATTAAGTGTATATGTGTGTGTATCTTTACTGAGATATAATTCACATACCATAAAATTTACTTATTTACAAGGGTTTTGAGCAGAGCCACAGAGTAGTTTAACTATCACTCTAGTCCAATTTTAGAACATTTTTATTTTCCCAAAAAGAAACCTCTATCAGTCATTTCCCACTTCTTATCTCCCACTCACACACTCAGCCCTGGGTAGCCACTAATCTACTTTCTGTCTCTGTGGACTTGCCTATTCTGACATTTATATAAATGGAATCATACCATATGCTGTCTTTTGTGATTGACTTCTCATTTAACTTAATATTTTCAAGATTAATCCATGTTGTAACATGTATCTGTGGTATCTGTGTGTATTTTTGTATTTTTTTAATGTGTGTGGGTAATATTCCATTGTTGGGTTTACCACATTTTGTTTATCTCTTTGTCAGTTGATATACATTTGGGTTGTTTCCAATTTGTGGCTATTTTTGAATAATGCTGCTATGAATATTTTTGTGTACAAGTTTTTATATACACATATCTTCTCATTTCTCCTGGGTAGAATCATAGGAATAGAATTGCTGGGTCATATGAAAATTCTATATTTGCCATTTGGAGACTCTGCCAAACTATTTTCCAAAGTAGTGGCACATTCTCACTAGCAATGTAAGAGGATTCTAGTTTTTCCATATCCTCATCGATACTTGTTTTTGGTTTGGTTTGGTTTTTGTTTTTGTTTTCATTGTAGGTTATAGCCATCCCAGTAGGTCTGGAGTGGTTTTGATGTGCATCTCTCTAATTACTAATGATGTTGAGCATGTTTTTATGTTCTTATTGTACTTTGAGAGAAATATTTATTCAAATCCTTATCCATTTTTAAATTGAATTATGTGTCTTTTTTTATTATTGACCTGTAAGAATTCTTTATATAGTCTGGATACAAGTCCTTTATCAGACAAAAGATTTATAAATACTTCCATTCTACGGGTTGTCTTTTCACTTTTTTAATGGTATTGTTTGCCATTAAAAATTTTTATGTTCTATTTTTCTTTTATTGATAGTGCTTTTATTGTCATGTCTAAGAAGCCATTGCCTACTCCAGGTTTATGAATATTTATAGCTATGTTTTCTTTGAGAGTTTTATAGTTTTAGCTCTTAATTTAGGTCTTTCATTCATTTTGAGTTCATTTTTGTGTGTGATATGAGGTAGTAGTCCAGCTTCATTCTTTTGCATATGGATATTCAATTGTCCCAGCACTGTTTGTTGAAAAAATTATTTTTATTCCATTGACTGTCTGAATACTCTTGTCAAAAATCAGTTGATCATAAATATAAGAGTTTTGGACTCTCATTTCCATAGCATTAATCAACATTTGCACTAGTTATTTATTTCCAACAGTGATGACTTTTTCTATGTGAAATATTTTTTCTTTTTAGCTTTAAAAAAGCTACTAGGCAGTAGTAATCTACCAAATTAGACATAGTCATTAAAGAACAGACTTATAAGCTATTTTAGGCAGAAAACTTAGAATATAAAATTTCAAGCATTTTGTGGTAGTTCTTTTTTAAAAATTTTAAATTGATTTTAGAGAGAAGAAGAAGGAAGGGAGGGAGGGAGAGAGAGAGAAACATTGATACATTCATCGATTGCCCTCCGCACATGCCCCAATCAGGGATCAAACTCAAAACCTGGGTAAGTGCCCTGACTAGGAATTGAACATAATCACCTTGGATGATGCTCCAACCAACTGAGCCACTGGCCAGGGCATGGTAACTCTTTTATTAGAAATCATTTTTTTAATTGTTTACTTATTTTGATATGACTAAAAGTTGAATAATTGTTTATACATTTACATTAGCATCATTATGCAGTCCAGGAAAATACTGAAAACAAATGTCTAGGAAGTAGCAAAATTCAAATGAGTATGAAGTTTACTTGTATAAAGTGCGGCTGTATTCTATTGTACCATTGCATTCTGAATACCAAACAGCTTGTTGTTAAAACTATAAAAGTAACATTTCTGAAAACCTTAGTGAGTCTTCATTTTGTTTCTCTGACAAATACAAGTTGTCTACACATCTTTTCATCTCTCAGAGGCAACATTGCTGCTTGATTTTCTCGCCTTGGATAGCAGAGGGCATATAAAGCCCTTCATTGGCCTTGTGTCTTATCATCCCCCTGTTGTGTGTGCATGTTACTAAACAAGGAGTTCCCCAAACTGCTTTTATTTTGCAAAAGTGCATCTTCATGTGTTTGTGCCAGTGCTGTCGTTTCCTGTTATATATTGTATATAGTATATGTATGTGAACATGATATTTTAGGTAGCAGGCTCATGACTTGGACTTTCTTTTAGGAGTCTCTGTCTGAAGTGGAAGAAAAATACAAGAAAGCTATGGTTTCTAATGCACAATTAGACAACGAGAAGAACAATTTGATCTACCAGGTAGATACCCTCAAGGATGTTATTGAAGAACAAGAGGAACAGATGGCAGAATTTTATAGAGAAAATGAAGAGAAATCAAAGGTAACTGCTCATCTTGTATTACACTTTTCTTTTGGATCAGAAAATTAGTCTGCCATTTAAAAAGTGCTGGGCTTAATGGAAAATGTGCAGCATACCTGGGAGTGATGTTTCAGCCAAACCAATTGGTCCAAGGAAATTGACAGAACATAACAGATCCTAAATATTTTTCTTTTTAAATTTTTATAAGATTTATTTTACTAAAGAGAAGCTTATGACCTTCTTTAGTTTCTGAAAATAGAACTCAAATTTTATCTTTATTTTCTATCTCTTAATTGGGACAGTTACAGTTAATTACTTGTTTCTTCCTGTTTTGACTGGCTAGAACTTCACAAAGCTTCAAAGACTTGGAGTGTGTCTTTTTCAAGAAAAACTGTTTTCTAAATGATTGGAGAAAATTTTAATCAGTAATTTAGAAACAGCATTGTGGAGACATGGGTCAGAAATATATGTATGTTTTCTTTAGAGCTCTATAAACTATGTTGTTAAAATTGCAGAGAGAAAATTAAAGTGTAACTCCATCTTTAAAGCAATTGTCCCCTCATCTCTTACTATTCAGGTCAGACAGTTTAAATAGGAAGGGCAAGATTGCCGAAACGGGTTTGGCTCAGTGGATAGAGCGTCGGCCTGCGGACTGGAAGGTCCCAAGTTCGATTCCGGTCAAGGGCATGTACCTTGGTTGCGGGCACATCCCCAGTGGGGGCTGTGCAGGAGGCACCTGATCGATGTCTCTCTTTCATTAATGTTTCTAACTCTATCCCTCTCTCTTCCTCTCTGTAAAAAAATCAATAAAATATATTTAATAAATAGGAAGGGCAAGATAAAGAGTTTTCAAAATAAAGAATTGGTTGTTCCCCTTGGTGGTCAGTGCACATCATAGTGAGCGATTAAAGTCCCGGTTGCTCGAACTCCCAAGGAGACACTTTACATATTTTTTTTAATTCTTTATTGTTGAAAATATTACATATGTCCCCTTTTTTTACCCATCAACCCCTTCAGCCCGCCCCCTCCTCCCTTTCTCTTCCCCTACTTCCCTTCCCCCCTCCACTTCAGGCCCTCACCGCCGGGCATGTTCCCTTGACCAGAATTGA